>NC_053396.1:158764976-159392476 GCF_905171765.1 Bufo bufo
TCCCTCTGTAGTAGTATACTGTCCTCTTCAGTGTAAATTACTTTACACAGTTTAGTGTCATCTGTGAAAATTTATACTTTACTATGCAAGCCTTCTACAAGATCATTAATAAATATATTGAAGAGAATAGGGCCCAATACTGACCCCTGAGGTACCCCACTAGTGACAGTGACCCAATCTGAATGTGTACCGTTAATAACCACCCTCTGTTTTCTATCACTCAGCCAGTTACTTACCCACATACAGATGTTTTCTCCGAGTCCGAGCATTCTCATTTTATATACTAACCTTTAGGGTCCATTCACACGTCCGTTGTTTCTTTCCTGATCTGTTCCGTTTTTTGCGGAACAGATCTGGATCAGATCTGGACCCATTCATTTTCAATGGGTCCTGAAAAAAATCGGACAGCTCAATGTCTGATTTTTTTTTTCAGGACCCATTGAAAATGAATAAGTCCAGATCTGTTCCCCAAAAAACGGAACAGATCAGGAAAGAAACAACGGACGTGTGAATGGACCCTTAATGCGGTACAGTGTCAAATGCTTTGGAGAGGTCCAGATACACGACATCCATTGATTCGCCGCTGTCAAGTCTAGAACTTACCTCCTCATAGAAACTAGCGATTTGTCTATTTTAATCTTCTTAAGTCGCTGTTGTACTTGTTCCTGGCTCAGACAGGACACTTTTAATGGGTAATATATTTTTACATTCTGCATGTCATCTGACAGTTTATTTTCCTCAGTGAATACATTGGAGAAAAATATTTAACAGCTTTGCTTTCTCCTCGTCGCTCTCTGCGACTCCCCCCTGTAGTTTTGATTCCAAGAATAGAGATACATACTACAGCATTCTCACCTTCAAGTGTGACAAAGCCAAAGTGAGCCTCCGAGGCGGTGTGAATGTAAACTTTGAACGTTGCACCTGATTTCCAGCACTAGAAATCTATGGGCAGCGCCAAAGAAGCTTGATCACTCATTCATTCTGGAAATCAGATCTGAGACTTTGCACAAGACCAGTGGATTTCATCACAGGTTTTCAGCTAGTTCTACAGCTTATATCTTAGGCCTCTTGCACACGAACATTGTGCATCCGTTCCATGCATTGGGGATCGCAATTTGCGGTCCCCAATGCACGGGCAACGTCCGTGATCCGTCCGCACCGCAAAAAAAAATTGAACAAGTTCTATTTTTTGCAGTGCGGAGGCACGGACAGAAACGCCACGGAAGCGCTCCGTAGTGCTTCTGTGGGGTTCCGTTCCACATCTCCGTGATTGCGGACCCATTCAAGTGAATGGGTCCGCATCCGTGATGCGGAGTGCACACCGGCCGGTGTCTGTGTATTGCTGACACACCGTATGCGGGCCGCAATACGGCCACGGGCACACAACGTGCGTGAAGTGAACGCATAGCATCCGCACTGAATTCTGACCCATTCATTTCAAAGGGTCTGTGCACAAGAGCGTTTTTTTCACGCATCATTTCTGCGTTGCTTGAGAATAGCGTCATGTCAGCCCTGGCCCCATAGAAGTAAATGGGGCTTTAGTGAGAAAAGCATTGCATCCAGATGGCCTTATACCCTGTTCACAGACAGAGACCAGGATGCACTAGGTCAGACATGCTCAACCTGCGGCCCTCCAGCTGTTGTAAAACTACAACTCCCACAATGTTATGCTGTAGGCTGATAGCTGTAGGCTGTTTGGGCATGCTGGGAGTTGTAGTTTTGCAACAGCTGGAGGGCTGCAGGTTGAGCATGCCTGCACTAGGTCATACACATTCAGTGGCTAATCGGCAGACAGCTATTCCCCATACCTTCCAACTTCTGGAAATTGCAAAGAGGGACAACATGTGCAATTTGTTTTTAAATTCTCACGTACACGATGCAGATTTTTTCTGTGCGGATTTTGACCTGTGGTGCGGATTTAAAAATCCGCAGCATGTCAATTTATTTTATTTTTCCTGACCGGAAAGTCCTCACCAAATCCTCATGCAAATCCGCGCCAATTGCTGCTCATTGTCCGCATGGATTTCCGTGCGAACACTTGCAGATTTCGGTGCAGATTCTCCGTACATATATCCTGAACGTGTGCATGTACCCTAAAGGGGTTGTCTCACTTCAGCAAATGGTATTTATCATGTAGACACTGACACTTACTAATGTATTGTGATTGTCCATGTTGCCTCTTTGCTGGGTGGATTCATTTTTCACATCACATTATACACGGCTCCTATCTAGAGGTTACAACCACCTTGCAGTCCAGCAGCGGTGGTCGTGCTTGCACACTATAGGAAAAGGCGCCGGCCTATGCTCACTCCTGCGGTCCCAGCCACCAAAGCGCTTTTTCTTATAGTGTAGGGGCACAGCCACCTCTGTTGGATTCCAGGGTGGTCATAAACTATGGAAATCAGCCGTGTACATTATAACGTGATAGAAAAATAAATCCAGCCAGAAAAGGAGGCAAGCTTTTTCGGTGGTCACACGATAGTGCAGGTCCCCGGGTTGCCTTGACAGCCTATGGTGACGTTACCTGTGACTGCAAGGACCTTTAGAGACGCACTATGTGGTTTTCTCTGATCCGATCATGTGACCTGTACCTACTGACGTCGGTGGGTCAGGTGATCGGACACCTCTGCTGACATGCGCAGTTGATTCTTGAAGACGCTCAGGCCGATGCTATGTCTCCATGCTGGTCAGATTTTCACAATTTGCCCTCATTGCTTAAAGGGTTTCTACCACTTAGTTTTCACATAATTAGCTTTCAGACACTAGCGATCCGCTAGTGTCTGCTCTACCAAACAATCCTAATATAACAGCTTATTGTGCAGCCATTTCGCTAAAAAACGAACTTATATTGATATGCTAATGAGCCTCTAGGTGCTATGCGGGCGTCTTTTCAGCACCTAGAGGCTCGGTCTACCTTCACAAAATGCCGCCCAGCCCGTCCCTCCAGCCCGCCCATCTCCTCCGGAATGCGATCCTCCCTGTGAGCCAGCGGACGAATTCTCGCGCATGCGCCGTGCGCGTCTGTATTTGGCGCATGCGCAGTGAATGTCTGACTGCTCCCTGCTCAGACATCTCCACTGCACCTGCGCCGATGACGTCATAGTGCTCCGAGGAACAGGCGCAGTGGAGATGTCTGTGCAGAAAGCGGTCAGACATTAACTGCGCCTGCGCCGAAGACAGACGCGCACGGCGCATGCGCGAGAATTCGTCCGCTGGCTCACAGGGAGGATCGCATTCCGGAGGAGATGGGCGGGCTGGAGGGACGCGCTGGGCGGCATTTTGTGAAGGTAGACCGAGCCTCTAGGTGCTGAAAAGACGCCCGCAAAGCACCAAGAGGCTCATTAGCATATCAATATAAGTTCGTTTTTTAGCGGAACGGCTGCACAAAAAGCTATTATATTAGGATTGTTTGGTAGAGCAGACACTAGCGGATCGCTAGTGTCTGAAAGCTAATTATGTGAAAACGAAGTGGTAGAAACCCTTTAAAGCTGTTTTCTAACTTTTCACATTTTTTTCTCACATGTTTCTTTAATCCTGTAATTATCACCATTTATGATGGATCCCGGCTTTTATATTATTATATCCTATATAATCACTGTATTTCGATTTATATGAGTCCATCACGTTGCAATTCACTTATACTCAGATGGTATATTTTAATTACCGTATGTATTTTTTCACATTGATATTAATGTTACCTGTATTAATAGTTTTTAACTCTTTTTTTATTGATTATTGCCCTGTGGGTGTATATATGCCTGTATTTGAGCACTACTTTGTATCACTATTGCTTGAGAAAGATCCCATTGAGAGGATTGAAACGTTGCTGTATCTTTGGTGAATAAACTCACGTTTTTCCGGATGTGCCGCGGAATTCAATATTCTATCTATCCCATATCTATCCCATATCTATCCCATATCTATCCCATATCTATCTATCTATCTATCTATCGATCTCGTCTGCAGGATTACATATCTTGTGGCAAAGCACGTATTTGTAATAATGCATTTTTCTTCTGTCTTTAGTTTGTTGTAGAACCAAAGAGTGAAGCCGACTGCCTTGAAAACATCCGTGAGTTCCTCAAAGCATGTAGCTCTCTCCGTGTCGAGGTGAGTTTAGCTATCACTTACCCTTCTATTATGCATGAAGCTGGCCTACAGGTGGACAGCAGGTAACATCAGAAGACTAGATACGCTCAAAATAGGTTACTTATAACCCACATACAGTATATGTACACAGCTGCTGAGGCCATGCCGAATACAAAGAGTTTGAGGGTATAGTCACACGGCTAAAATCCACAGTAGCAGATCACTAGCTGAAAACAGGTCATTTGTGGTGACAGATTTGTAATTTGGTGGTGTTTTAGAAGAGTCTTAGAAGATTTTTTGGGGTGAGGTTTACTTGGTTCTCCATTGACTAATTTGAATTCCACAATTAAATTTGCTTTTAAAATGTAACTTCTCAACCATTTTTCAAGTCACTGTTTGAAAACAAACCTCTGCCATTTTTGCACTGTGTGCACAAGGTAGAGTGTTTTTAAAGTTGGGTACTTTCACACTAGCGTTATTCTTTTCCGGCATTGAGTTCCATCGTAGGGGCTCAATACCGGAAAATAACTGATCAGGATTATCCTAATGCATTCTGAATGGAGAGCAATCCGTTCAGGATGCATCAGGAGGTCTTCAGTTCAGTCTTTTTGACTTTTCAGGACGGAAATAATATCGCAGCATGCTACGGTTTTATCTCCGTCCAAAATTCCGGAACACTTGCTGGAATGACGGATCCAAGTGTTCCGGCAAAATGGATCCGGCATTGCGGTCTGCACATGCTCAGACCGCAAATAAATTTGAAAAAAAATTAATGCCGGATCCGCTTTTTCCGGATGACACTGGAGAGACGGATCCGGCATTTCAATGCATTTGTCAGACGGATCAGGATCCTGATCCGTCTGACAAATGCCATCAGTTTGCATACGTTTTGACGGATCCGGCAGGCAGTTCCGGCGACGGAACTGCCTGCCGGAATCCTGTGCCGCGAGTACCCTTAAAGTCAATAGGGAATTACCTGAGAGTGGGCTAATCTGTCAATATAAAAGTTTTACTTAAATGGCAAGTAGATTTCAGGGGATTTTCTTTATGTTAGAAACTATGCAATTTTGATTACTTTTGCTCAGAAGAACAATATCAAATCTTAGTATTAACCTTCTACGATGTTAGGCCACATGCACACAACTGCTGATTTTGTCCGCATCCGATCTGCATTTGTTGCATGACAGATGCAGACCCGTTCACTTCAATGCGGCCGCAAAAGATGCGGACAGCACTCAGTGTGGTGTCCACATCCGCACGTCTGTTCTGTGCCATCCGCAAAATCATAAAATATGTCCTATTCTTGTCCGCATTACGGACAAGAATAGGACTGTTCTATTATGGGCCGGACATTCCGTTCCGCAAAATGCTGAATGCACACGGCTGGTTTTGCAGATCAGCAATTTGAGTCGTGTGCATGAGCCCTTATACTGAGAGCCGTCCTGATTCACATACCCCATAGTTCCTTACAGTCCGACAAATTCCGATGTATATACAAATATAGTGTTGAAAAATGCAAAAATTGCCAAAAACAGTGTATGGTTTGCTTTATTCTATGGGTTGTAGTTGACAAGCTGTTGTGGCTTGTCAAAGGAATGTATATGATAAGGAATGGCGGTATATTTTGACTGGCTGATTATCTCTAGTTCTGGTATGTTAGTACAGAATATTCTACTGCTTCCCTTTTTTATATATTTCTCACTAGTTTGTTTCTGTTCCTGCTTGCAAAAGATACTAAACAAGTGTAAAGTCCAGTGAAGTAAAAATAAGTCTAAAAAAAAATCTAAAGTAAATGAAAAGAAACACACATGATGTCACTTGTTGCTTACTTACTGAGTCCACTGCAGGACAAGTGGAATTTATACAAATCTTTTGAGCTAGATACAAATGTAGAACTGGATACTGGAACAGAGTCAGGATGGTATACGCTATTTAACCAATGCTGTGTGCCAGTGATGCCCAACCTACGGCCCTCGGGCCAAATCCGGCCCTTGAAGCTGTGTCATGCGGCCCGTGCGACTCCCTGGAAAAAGTCTAAGGTGTACCAATACGCCTTAGACCTTCCCCCCCACAATTATCAGCGCAGTGAGTGCTGTGAACAGCACAGGCAGCGCAGCGATGCGGCCTGTGCCTGAAATATCTAATAGCAAAGCTCCTTACAGCAAGGAGCTTTGTTATTGGTTGGTATAGGCGCTCGTCAGAGTGATACAGGTCCTGCAGCAGGGGAAGCCGACGGGAGCTGTAAGGAGGAGGGGCCGACTCCTGGGGTGGCTGTTGTAAGGAGAGCGGGGCGCACTACCCGAGGACCTTGGGAAACATGACAGGGCTGCTGGAGAGGTAAGGAGCCACGGACTCACGTGACTGGTACCTGGTGACCCTGCTCCCTCCTCCTCCTATCACCCCACTAGTGACCCTGTGTCACGGCCTTTGGTGTGCGCTGTGACACTTTTGACATGCTTGCTGTTGCCTGTGGCAACATGTTGCTGTTTCAGCATGCGGGAGCAGTGTCACGGCCTTTGTGGTGTGTGCCGTGACATGGTTGCCTTGCATGTTGTTGCCTGCGGCAACGTGTAGCTTTTTATGCTGGTGTGTGCACTTCCCCTTTAGTTGTTTCCTCCTCTGTCCGGTGCTAGAGGGGTTAACTACCTTGTTGGGTGTGGTCACTAGGTGCTTCAACTTACCTGTGGCTAGAGGCCAAGAGTCAGTGGTACTCCAGCCATGGTGTGTGCTTGAGTTATGCTCCTGGTCTTCATGTTTCATCTCCCAGAGTGAGGACCTCCTAGTGGGACATCGAGCTCTCCAGCGATGTCTTCCCTCCCTTACATGTATTGTATGTTTGGTGTGGGGTTATGATTTGGTGTGTTGTAATGTCTAGCTTGGTGTTCCATGTCTGGTATGTTTGGTGATATCTTCCAGCATGGTTGCTTGACCTTTCCCCTGTTTGTTTTCTTCCTCCGGAAGGGGGCTGGTTTCCTGGAGGAGTGAACCAATAGTCTGTATGCTGCGCTGCCCGGGGCCACCGTGCATCTTGTTGCATGGGGGTCCAGGCAGTTACTGGTGAGCTGGTTTCCTGTATGTGTTGTTTGTATGGTGCCCGGTTTGGTGTGTGGGCTCCTGTACGTATGCATGGGTTCCAGTCGTGGTGGCAGCGGCAGGTAAATGTGTTTTCTGGTGTTCTTACCTGCAGATCCAGTTGCTGCATATGGTCTTTTCCTTTCCCTGCTTCTAGGCCTTTTGAGACTCCTGTTCTTTCGTGTCCTGGAAGAACAGAGTGCCTCTCCTTAGCTCCTTTTGTGAGGGATTCTCAGGGCCTCAGGTATCCAGGGTATGCGCCGTCCTACCATCCAGGTCCGCTCATACGGTGAGGAGTTAGGGCGAGGTATAGGGATGCAATTGGAGGTGACCTGCTCCCTTATCCTTGTGTTCTGGCGTAGTTGCTTTCCTTATTCCCCAGTCATCGTACGGTGGGGGTTTTCCCCACTCCCCACCGTGACACCCTGCTCCTCCTCCTCCTGTCACCCCACTAGTGACCCTGCTCCCTCCTCCTCCTTTCACCCCACTAGTGACCCTGCTCCCCCCCCTCCTCCTGTCACCCCACTAGTGACCCTGCTCCCCCCCCTCCTCCTGTCACCACACTAGTGAGACTGTTCCCCCCCCCCTCCTCCTGTCACCCCCTGGAATGTCTTTAGGCAAATATCTGAAATATTTTTAGTTCTAAAACATGTCACTGGAAAGCCGCATAGGTAAATGTTGATGGATCACTTGTGGTTACCATGAAATGCTGCGATCTTGAGATTGAAAAACGGTTGAAATAATCAGATATATCTTCACATGATGGACTGAAACATGGGACTTGTGCTTTTCCTGCAGCTATTCGAGGCTCAAGACCTTTATGCTGGTGAGAACTTTTCTAAGATATTGAACACACTTACTGCTGTCAACAGAGCCACTGAAGGTAAGAGGTAATGGCGCATGAAGCCCCGGTCTACTTACCGGCCACACGTCGGCATTTAGGTTTGTGTTGAAGCAAGCTCTGCTTTGTTTGACCTAGGACAGTGATGGCTAACCTATGGCACGGGTGCCAGAGGCGGCACTCAGAGCCCTCTCGGTGGGCACCCACTCCCTGGAAATAGTCTATGGTGTACCAGTATGCCTTAGACTTTTCCTGCCATTCATCAGCGCAGGGCGTTGAATGTAGGCGGGCTATTATAGCTAAATGATAAAGTACATGGAAGACATGTTATATTGGACTGTAGTATTCAGGTTAAATTGCCGTGTTGGCACTTTGCGATAAATATGTGGGTTTTGGGTTACAGTTTGGGCACTCGGTCTGTAAAAGGTTCACCATCACTGACCTAGGAGAACAACATGCCTCATAGAATTGTCTACAATGGAAGTGCCCATTAGTTAACGGTGTGCGATACAAACTGCGTGACAAACAGCTTAAAGGAACACCCATGGGCCACATGTAACTGCCCAAGGGCCGCATGCAGCCTGTTGGCCGTGTGTTTGAGACCTCTGTTCTAGGACAATGTCAATGGCATTTTGTGTATATAGCTGCTATGCAGAGCTATGTGTCTTCATGGGTTACAGACCACAATCCAGCTCTGTCTGCAGTATGGGCCTGCCGCCATGAGTTTTACTCTTTCATCTGCCTTTACTTCTTGCTAAACCGCAGATCTGTGTTAGGCTACTTTCACACTAGCGTTGTTTAAATCCGGCGTTCAATTCCGACACCGGAACTGCCCGCCGGACCGGAAAAACGTGTGAAAACGGATTACATTTGAATCCTGATCAGGATTTTGATCACAATGAAAAAATGCATTGGAAAAAACGGATCCGCCATTTACGGACTTTAACTTTTTTTTCACATTTTTCGTGTTTAACATGCAAAAACCGGATCCGGTTTGACTGAACACACAGCGCCGGATCTGGCGTTAATGCAAGTCAATAGGAAAAAGACCGGATCCGGCGTTCAGTCAAAGGATTTTTGGCCGGAGGTAAAAATACAACATGCTACGGTTTTCTGAAAAGCCTGATCAGTCAAAAGGACTGAACTGAAGACATCCTGATGCATCCTGAACGGATTACTCTCCATTCAGAATGCATTAGGATAAAACTGATCAGTTCTTTTCCGGATTTGAGCCCCTAGGACGGAACTCAGCGCCGGAAAAGAAAAACGCTAGTGTGAAAGTACCCTTACAGATATTTATATTAGGCTTGGTACTGGCTCTCCTTAAAGAGACTAGTCCTGTATAGAGACTTACTGGTAGTGATCCATGGTATGGAGACTTATTGGAAATGCTCGTTGGGAAAACAAAATGCAAAGAGAGATCTCCCAAGGAAAGAGAACTATCTTGCTAGTGCCACCTTGTGGAAGTGGCTCCCTAGGAGTCAAAATCTCACTTAAAGGGAACCTGTCACCAATTTTATGGTGTCCTAACTAAGGGCAACATAAATAAGTGACTGATTCTCTTAGCAAAATGCTGGGTCACTTTCTTTAATTGACCCAGTCAATCTGCCAACATCTTGTATTGAAAAGCTCTAGCTGATAATGATGAGTCATGAATATTTATGAGCTCCTGACTCTCCCCGCCTAGCTGCTGCTGATTGACAGTTTTTTTCCCATATGAATCAGCAGCAGGTGGGCAGGGGAGTGGCTATATCTCTGAATTAAAAAAAACGCTGGACTCACTGACATCATGCTGGACTCAAATCAGCTCATTAGCATGCAGCATGAGGCATCTTTGTGTGTATATTATGAGGTAACCATCTGTCACACCAGTAAGTGAATACATCTAAGGTACTTTTTAGTAGTTAATGATTGTATATAATTAGTTAGATTATAATCAAATATCTACATGACAGGTTCCCTTTAAAACTAAGCCTTGGGATATGACAAAGGAAAATAGCCAAGCCAAATATCCATCCGTAGTTTTTTTGGGGGGCTTGCCTCTCATCAGTACAGAGTAGGATTCTGTCTGGCTGGGTGGGATGTCTTGGAGCATCTTTTTAACCGCTTTACGTCCGCCCATAGGATATAAACGTCCTATGGGTGGACGTCTATTTCTGAACGGACGTTCCAGAACGTCCGTTCAGAAAGTGCAGCTGCACGCTGATCGTGCAGCTGCTTATCGGGTTGCCCGCTGTCAGTGACAGCAGGGCAACCCTAAGACAAGGCAGGGACAGTTCCCAGGTGTCCCTGCCTTCCGGATCGCTGCATACACAGTGCTCCCCGAGCGCTGTGTATGCAGAGAAGGAAGCGCTGTGCGCTTCCTGTTCCGGCCCGGCGGTCATGTGACCGCCGTGACCGGAGTGTGCAGGAGCTGTGTGAGGTCTCTCAGAGACCTCGATCAGCCCTGCTCTGAGGCTGTACAGCGCTGGATTGCTGCTGTACAGCCTCTCTAGGGGTGTATTTGTCCTGTAACTGGGGCTACTATGTCAGCCCCAGTTACAGGAGAAATCAACAGTGAAAAAAAAAAAAAAAAGTGAAGTAAATGTCCCCCAGAGGTCTTGTATGACCTTATGGGGGATGAAAAGTGTAAAATAAAAAAAATAAAAATAAAAGGTTGAAAATAAAAAAAAATAAAAAAGTTTCACATGTAAAAAAAAAAAAAGTCCCCAAGTAAGGAATGAAAAAAAAAGTTAAAAATAGAAAAAAAAAAAAGTATACATATTAGGTATTGCCGCGTCCGTAAAAATCAGCTCTATAAAAATATCACATGACCTAACCCCTCGGGTTAACACTGTAAAAAAAAAAAAAACTGTGTCAAAACAAGCAATTTTTGTCACCTTGCATCACAAAAGGTGCAACACCAAGTGATCAAAAACGCGTATGTCCCACAAAATAGTACCAATAAAACCGTCACCTCATCCCGCAAAAAATGAGCCCCTACATAAGAAAATCTCTCAAAAAAAAAAAAAAAAACTATAGCTCTCAGAACATGGACACATTAAAACATAATTCTTTTGTTTCAAAAATGCTATTATTGTGTAAAACTTTAATAAATGAGAAAAAGTATACATATTAGGTATCGCCATGACTGAACCCCTCAGGTGAACGCTGTAAAAATAAATAAATAGAAACTGTGCTAAAACAACCAATTTTTTGGTCACCTTGCCCCATAAAGTGTTATAATGAATGATCAAAAAATCATATGCACCCAAAAATAGTACTAATAAAACTGGCACCTTATCCCCTAGTTTCCAAAATGGGGTCACTTCTTGGGAGTTTCTACTGTAAGGGTGCATCAGGGGGCTTCAAATGGGACATGGCATCTAAAAACCATGTGGAGTTCCTTTCCTTCTGTGCCCTGCCGTGTGCCCATACAGCAGTTTACGACCACATGTGGGGTGTTTCTGTAAACTGCAGAATCTGAGTAATAAATATTGAGTTTTGTTTGGCTGTTAACCATCGATGTGTTAAAGAAAAAAATTGATTAAAATGGAAAATCTGCCAAAAAAGTGAAATTTAAAAATTTGAACCCCATTTTCCTTTAATTCTTGTGGAACGCCTAAAGGGTTAACAAAGTTTGTAAAATCGGTTTTGAATACCTTGAGGGGTGTAGTTTGTACAATGGGGTCATTTATGGGGGTATCCACTATGTAGGCCCCACAAAGTGACTTCAGACCTGAACTGGTCCTTAAAAAGTGGGTTTTGGCAATTTTCTTAAAAATTTGAAGAATTGCTTCTAAACTTCTAAGCCTTCTAACGTCCTAAAAAAATAAAATGACATTTCCAAAATGATGCCAACATAAAGTAGACATATGGGGAATGTTAAGTAATAAATATTTTATGAGGTATCACTTTCTGTTTTAAAAGCAGAGAAATTGAAATTTAGAAAATTGCGAATTTTTAAAATTTTTGGGTAAATTTGGGATTTTTACATAAATAAAGGTGAAATATTTTGACTCAAATTTATGACTATCATGAAGTACAATGTGTCACGAGAAAACAATCTCTGAATGACTTGGATAAATCAAGGCGTTCCAAAGTTATTACCACATAAAGTGAGATATGTCAGTTTTGCAAAATTTGGCCTGGTCAGGAAGGGGGCAAATGGCCCAGATGGCAGGTGGTTAAGGAGAGCCAGTACCCTGACTGAGCTGCATCCAAGGCATTGTACCCAGCCAGCCAGAATCCTGCTCTGTACTGATGAGAGGCAAGCACTCGAAACGGCTACGGATGGAGATTTGGCTTAGCTATTTTCCCTTGTCATATCCCAAGGCTTAGTTTTAAGTGAGATTTTGACTCATAGGGAGTGGTACTAGAATGGTGGTTTTCTTTCTCTTCATAGAGATATTATTATATATGAAATTTAGATTTTATTAAATGAATACATGAGTTATATTTATAAAAAGAGCAAAGAAATGTCCCACCACTGGTATACAGGTTACTATATAAAACTATGTAAATCTATTATACATTTTACTTAAATGCTTTCATTTACATTTTAAATCTTGATTATTGACCATTATTCCTGCTTGTACTTAATAATATTCATTATCTTTGCGATTGACAGAAGAGACGTTGAAGAGGCCATGTTCTCGGACATCTTCACGGTCGCATAGCTTCACAGCAACCTCCCAGTTAAACACGCAGGGAACAGATAGTTCAGCAAGAGTACTACGGAGGCAATCAAAACCTATGGTATGTCTCTGTGTATGAGCACTATATGCACTTTAATGGGACTTTTGACATCAAAATAATAAATTACTAAAATATTCACTAGTAACCTGTCCCTTCTAACTGAGTTGTCATATTTACCTGGGGTCCCAGGATAGGATTTATATATTCTGACTCTGCAGGATTAAGGTCTCTTTCACACAGGTGTCATGGTTTTGGGCCGGACAAGATGCGGGTGCGTCGCGGGCAAATGCGCGATTTTTCCACGCGAGTGCAAAACCTTTTTTATGCGTTTTGCATGCGCGTGAGAAAAATCGGCATGTTTGGTACCCAAACCCGAACTTCTTCACAGAAGTTCGGGTTTGGGTTAGGTGTTGTGTAAATTTTATTATTTTCCCTTATAACATGGTTATAAGGGAAAATAATAGCATTCTTAATTCAGAATACATAGTACAATAGGGCTGGAGGGGTTAAAAAATAAATAAAATAATTTAACTCACCTCATCCACTTGTTCGCGCAGCCCGGCTTCTCTTCTTTTTTCAGGACCTGGTTAAAGGACCTTTGATGACATCACTGCGCTCATCACATGGACCATGTGATGGACCATGTGATGAGCGTAGTGACGTCACCACAGGTCCTTTTCCTACTGCACAGCAAAGATGAAGACAGAGATGAAGCCGGGCTGCGCGAACAAGTGGATTAAGGTGAGTAAATTTTTTTAATATTTTTTTATTTTTTTTTTAACCCCTCCAGCCCTATTCTACTTAGCATTCTGTATTCAGAATGCTATTATTTTCCCTTATAACCATGTTATAAGGGAAAATAATAATGATCGGGTCCCCATCCCGATCGTCTCCTAGCAACCGTGCGTGAAAATCGCACCGCATCCGCACTTGCTTGCGGATGCTTGCGATTTTCACGCAGCCCCATTCACTTCTATGGGGTTGCGTGAAAAACGCACAAAGTAGAGCATGCTGCGATTTTCACTCAACGCACAAGTGATGTGTGAAAATCACTGCTCATGTGCACAGCCCCATAGAAATGAATGGGTCCGGATTCAGTGCGGGTGCAATGCGTTCACCTCACGCATTGCACCCGCGCGGAAATCACGCCCGTGTGAAAGAGGCCTAAGGTGTAATACTGACAGCCCGATCCTGTAAAATGATAACTTAAATGGTAACTTAAATAACCAGTTCCCTGTTACAGAAAAGAACCATGAACATAGTGGACCAAATTTATTAATCTGGTAGATGGTGTAGATTTAGACAGGCAGTCTAAACCTGGGGGAAGGGGGGAGGAAGCAGGACTCTCAGGCTTTCTGTAGGAGTAAAAGACAAAAGTTACTCAGCACCTTCTGCAAAATGTGGTAAATGCGCAGGTGTGTGTTGCCATGGCTGAAACTACATTGTAAAAGCAAACAGAATGTAACAGAACTCTGCAAATGCAGAACATATAGGCTAATACTATATTCACTATATAAAATGAACATGAGTGACTAAGGCTACTTTCACACTTGCGGCAAAGAGATCCGGCAAGCAGTTCCGTCGCAAAATGTATGCTAACTGATGGCATTAGTAAGACTGATCAGGATCCTGATCAGTCTTAAAAATGCCTGATCAGTCGAAAAAATGCATTGAAATGCCAGATCCGTCTTTCCGGTGTCATCCGGCAAAAACGGATCCGGCATTTATTTTTTCACCTTTTTTTCAGTCTGCGCATGCGCATACCGGAAGGACGGATCCGGCACTAATACATTCCTATGGGAAAAAATGCCGGATCTGGCATTCAGGCAAGTCTTCAGTTTTTTTAGCCGGAGATAAAACCGTAGCATGCTACGGTTTTCTCTTTTGCCTGATCAGTCAAAACGACTGAACTGAAGACATCCTGATGCAAACTGAACGGATTACTCTCCATTCAGAATGCATGGGGACATACCTGATCAGTTCTTTTCCGGTATAGAGCCCCTGTGACGGAACTCTATGCCGGAAAAGAAAAACGCAAGTGTGAAAGTACCCTTAGCAAATATATTTTTATCAAAATCCTTTGTGCCCATCCACCACGGCAAGGTGACCTTATTCTGGTTGGGAGCCTACTCTGTGATACTTCTCTGTTTGCCAACTGGCCTCTTAATTCAGGGTAAGTAAGCTCCACGTCTATACTATGTCTGCCCCATGTGTTACCTCTGTACGAGTGAGTGGGGAAGCAGGACTCAGGCTTTCTCTAGTAGTGAGCAGGGAAAAGGACTCTCAGGCTTTCTGTATTAGTGAGTGGGGAAGAAGAACTCTTGGGCTTTCTCTAGTAGTGATTAGGGAAGAAAGACTCTCAGGCTTTCTTTATGAATGGATGGGAAGCAAGTCTCAGGGGCTTTAAGGCTACTAAAAGTAGAAAAGAGTGAGCAGGTAAAGGGGGGGCGAACTGTTGTATCATGGTGTCATGATTAGAGGGCAGTTGTCAGCTGGTTGACTTGTCCTAGTGCTGAGCTGTATTAATTTCTTCTGTTCTGCTTTGTAAATTCTAAGAGATTATTTACTTATCTTTTTTGTTTCATATCAGGACATGACAGGAAATGTCAGCGTTCAGTTGATTGTGAAAGCAAAGTTTAATTTCAAGCAGCAGAATGAAGATGAATTGTCATTTTCCAAAGGTGACACTATCCATGTCACCAAAATGGTAGATGGTGGCTGGTGGGAAGGAACATTTAATGGCAAATCGGGCTGGTTCCCCAGTAACTATGTCAAAGAATGCAAGTCTAATGGTAAGTATAAGGTTAATTGGAAAGAAAGTGTTGGAAAGTGGAGTTATGTTTCTAATGCCAGCCTTACATATTAGACAACTTTCTTTCGCAATGTCTCCCTCCACCATAGACATGCATGGTTGGGTTGGTAGAGGGTCTGTAAATCCAAACAAGCATATTAAAATCCAGCATCCCACAGGATCCTTGTTTTAGTTGGGTTGCTATCATACATAGACCATGTGTGGCGAGCCCCATATTAGTTGTGTGGTCTGCCTCCATTGAAGGTATGCCACTGGTGTTGAAATATATCACTGTGGAGTGGCTGAAGTGCTTCTTCTGTTATTGATGGGGGTGGGGGGAGTAGCTCAGTGCAAGAAGATGATAATAGCACAAAGTATATACTCCTAAGCACTGAGCTCCCCCTATTGGCGGCTACAGACAGACAACTTTGTAATAAGTGAAGCAGGAGAATTTATCTATGTATTTATGGCAGTTGTCTGGTGTAAATTCACTGAGAAATATGGTGGTCAGGATGAGCACCATATTTTTGAAGCACTAGTTCCACTTTTTCCGACATAGTTGGCTACAGTGGGTGAAGCGGAGAGCGACTTTTTTTTATTACAATATTTTTTTTTTGTTAAAATTACTTCTGCTTAAAGGGCTTTTCTGGGATTTTCACATTGACGGCCGAACAGGCCATCAATATAAGATTGGCAAGGGTCCAACAGTTTGAGGGATTTGTGACACTAACCAGATCTTTGATGAGCACCACGACCTCCTTCCAGCTTACTAAACACAGCTCTGTCTCTTTGATAGCGGTTATGCTTGGTTCACTTGAATGGGACTTCACCAGGCTGCACCACTGAGGAGGGCGTAGCATAGCCTAGGAAGAGGTCTAAGCACTCACAGAGTGCCATGGCCTCTTTTTTACAACTGATCAGCGGTAGTGCCATGAGCTGAAAGCTGACCCTGTACATTAGAAATCTAGGCATTGTGCTTTGGATCCTGTCTTGTCCGGGAGTGTTTGACACACGCATATCGGTAAATTGGTGGTGCAGGGGGGCCCATACTAAGCTTTGCTATGGGGCCCTATGAGATCGGTGTTCACCACTGTCCATGGCTCTGAATTTCTAACAGTTAGTGAAGAGTTGGTGGACCTTTAACATTTCTGGAACTGCGTCCTTGCACCCTTTAGTGTCTATGCAATTATTCAATTGTTCTAAGCTAATTTCGATGAGACAGGGACATGCTGAAGAAGTATACGAAGCCAGGATCCATTGCACTGATTATTACAGAATTGGAGCCACAAACAGAGTTATCAAGCAAGGTAACCTCTGTGGTATTTAAAGGACTTGTCTCAACACAGACAACAACTTTCATATGGGAGCTGCTGATTTTGCCAAGGGTAAGCCACAGTCGGCCTAACATTTGCAGGAGAAATAACATGGCCGCTATCACAGAGGAGATCTTCGCCGTGACTCTTGAGTAGGGAACCCCCCTCTACGAGGTCTATATCGGTCACATGGACAGAGATTATCTTCATTTGACTAATTTTAGTAAGTTAAATGGGAGTTAAACTGTAAAGGGGTAGTCTGGTTTAGAGAAGATGTTTTCAAAGACACCGTCAATGAATTTGAATTTAACGAAGAGGATTGAGGGTTCTCCTATATCTATTCATCAGGGCGGCTACAAACAGCGTAATTGTGGACAGAAAAATGCTCCACTTCTCCTGTGGGGGAGCTGCAAATGAATTGACCGCTCACTGAAGATAAACCTGCACCTTGACTTGAGATTTAGCCAGTAATCCCTTCACCAGCTTTGTTTTATTATTACAATATACGTTATATGAACTCATTCTCTCTTCCAGATAAACCACTGTCCCCGAAGGGACTGAAAGGTTGTGACAGCGCTCAGCTAACCAAAAACTATTACATGGCGGTAAGCATTTATTTTCTGTTTAAACAAAGTGAATACATAAAAAGGGCTGTTTTCTAGCAGTGTATAAGAGATGCCAATCATTGCAGTATTTTAGTGTGAGGAACCTATTAGGCTACTTTCACACTAGCGTTCGGGGCTCCGCTTGTGAGTTCCGTTTGAAGGCTCTCACAAGCGGCCCCGAACAGATCCGTACTGCCCTAATGCATTCTGAGTGGAGGCGGATCCGCTCAGAATGCATCAGTCTGGCACCGTTTGTCCTCCGCTCCGCTCAGCAGGCGGACACCTGAACGCAGCTTGCAGCGTTCGGGTGTCCGCCTGGCCGTGCGGAGGCAAACGGATCCGTCCAGACTTACAATGTAAGTCAATGGGGACGGATCCGTTTGAAGATGACACAGTATGGCTCAGTTTTCAAACGGATCCGTCCCCCATTGACTTTCAATGTAAAGTCAAAACGGATCCGTTTGCATTATCATGAACAAAAAAAAATTTTTTTTTTTTTTTTTGTTCATGGTAATTCAAACGGATCCGCTTTGAACGGATCTAAGCGTTTGCATTATAGGTGCGGATCCGTCTGTGCAGATACCAGACGGATCCGCACCTGACGCAGGTGTGAAAGTAGCCTTACTAATGTAACCATTATTTATTATTATTTTAAACACTTCTATAGCGCTGACATATTCTGCAGGGCTTTACAGACATTAGCATCACGTTGTCCCCAATGGAGCTCACAACCTAAGTTCCCTATCAGTATGTCTTTGGAGTGTGGGAGGAAACCAGAGAACTCGGAGGAAACCCACGCAAACATGGGGAGAACATACAAACTCCATGCAGATGTTATTCTTGGTCGGAAACGAACCTAGGACCCCAGCACTGCACTGGTATCAGATATCATGATATCAGAATCGCCCTCCTAACAAGCCGGTATTCTGCTGACTGTTAGGGTTATGAGATACTGTTCAATTTTTCATAAGGATGTCATATTAATGAAAATAGATTCTTAAACAAATTTTTAGAATATATTTCTGATCATTCAGTCCTGTGACTTACCAAGAAGTGACATGAAGAGTATTTCCCTGTATTTGAGCAGTCATATCACATGGTGCATTTCCCACAATACAGTGGAACTTCTTTAAGATGACCATTCAAATTGCAGCCAATAATGGTCTTCTAGAAGAAGGCCAGTATGTATGTATATATATATATATATATATATATACAGGTATTTTTGAAAATCCTTCACCGAAAATTCTAGGTCTAGATCATGGGTGGCGAGTCTTTCACCAGGAAATTCATCATTAGACCAGACACAATTCTTTGTAGGACTAGCTCAGCTGAATGACCTTTCACTTAGCGATCCATTGCATCATTCTGGAGAAAAAGTACTTTTAATCCATATGAAAAGTGCACTGAGGGCAGGTCCAAATCACTCTGTGCACCCTTTCTCCTCCTGCTTCCTCTGCCAGCCCCTCCCTCTCCTTCTTGATTGACACAATCAGGTGAGAAGACTGTGTAGGAACGTGGCCCTGTCAGTCAAGGAAGAAAAGGAGGGGCTGGTAGAGGAAGCAGGATGAGCAAGGGTGCACAGAGTTGCCTGAATCCACCGTCAGGGCACTTAATTCGTTTACATATGGATTAAAAGTATTTTTTTTCTCCATAATGGAGCAATGGATCACTACGTGAAAGGTATCATTACATTCAGCTGAGCTAGCCTTACAAGGTATTGTGCCTGCTTTAACAGTGAAATTCCTGGTGACAGACTCCCTTTGAAGGGGTTTTCAGATAGGTCACAAAGGGTTAAAAATAAACAATAAAGTATACTTACCCTCACCGTTCCCCCATCTCTGCTGTTCCAATTGTGGTCCAGACCAAGGTGCCCTTCACATCCTTGCTCGTCGTGCCGGAACGGCCTGCTCAGCCAACAACTGGTGGAGATGGATCACCACTACAGCCAGTGATTGCCTGAGTGGGCCTTTCATGGCATTTTCATCTGGACTAGGTAGCAGAAGGGAACCAATAAGTTTTGGAACAGAAGCACTGGGAGACCAGTGATGGTGAGTAATGCTTCTTTTTTATTTCTAACATTTTGTGGCTTATTTTTTACTTTTACTTTTTTCAAACAGATGACTGTTTAGACAGGTTTCAGTATAATGAAGGTAGTGAACGCCTAGGTAGGATCACCTCGTCTAAATTATTTAGTCTGTTTCAAAAGCCACCCATACACAGTAGATAAAAGCAGCCAAAATGGTTGATTTTGCAATGGCCAGTGGCAGACTTTTGTGATCTAGTGGGTTGGAAAAGTTTGTCTGTGGCAGGGTTGCCAACCATCTAGAAATTCCTGGACAGTCCGTAAAAATAGGGGACTTTTTTCCAGTGTCCATGATTTTTTTTAGTTGGTACTCGAGCAGGTCAATTCTCAGCATTTTAGAGCTCACAGTAAATGGCGGTAATATGTTGACTACTAGTATCTGACCTATAGACATACATCACTGATAAGATGTATAGTTCTTTATAGTTTTCATATTTGTCTTTAAAAAATGTCTGCCTGTGATTTTTGGATAAATTGTCCAGAAAAAAATAAAATTTAGGTTGGCAATCCTGGTCTGTGGTTGACTGAAACTAAAGTACATGTTTATGGAAAGATGAGAAGATGTGGGCCGATCATTTGCCACTTTGTGCTTGTGCAATTCACTGCATTGTATTTACACTGAACAAAAAATATAAACGCAACACTTTCGGTTTTGCTCCCCTTTTGCATGAGCTGAACTCAAAGATCTGAAACCTTTTCTACATACACAAAAGACCCATTACTCTCAAATATTGTTCACAAATCTGTCTAAATCTGTGTTATTGAGCACTTCTCCTTTGCTGAGATAATCCATCCCACCTCACAGGTGTGGCATATCAAGGTGTTGATTAGACAGCATGAATATTGCACAGGTGTGCCTTAGACTGCCCACAATAAAAGGCCACTCTAAAATGTGCACAGTTTTGCCTTACTAGGGGGGGGGGGGGGGGGGTCAGAAAACCAATCAGTATCTGGTGTGGCCACCATTTGCCTCATGCAGTGCAACACATCTCGAGTTGATTAGGTTGTTGATTGTGGCCTGTGAAATGTTGGTCCACTCCTCTTCAATAGCTGTGCAGAGTTGCAGAATATTGGCAGGAACTGGAACACGCTGTTGTATATGCCGATCCAGAGCATCCCAAACACGCTCAATGGGTGACATGTCCAGTGGCCATGCAAGAACTGGGATGTTTTCAGCTTCCAGGAATTGTGTACAGATCCTTGCAATATGGGGCCGTGCAACATGAGCTGATGGTTGTGGATGAATGGCCCAACAATGGGCCTCAGGATCTCATCACGGTATCTCTGTGCATTCAAAATGCCATCAATAAAATTCACCTGTGTTCATTGTTCATAACATACACCTGCCTATACCATAACCCCACCGCCACCATGGGCCACTTGATCCACAACGTTGACGTCAGCAAACCGCTCACCCACATGACGCCACACACGCTGTCTGCCATCTGCCCTGAACAGTGAAAACCGGGACTCATCCGTGAACAGAACGCCTCTCCAACATGCCAGACGCCATCGAATGTGAGCATTTGCCCACTCAAGTCGGTTATGAACTGCCGTCAGGTCCAGACCCCAATGAGGACGACGAGCATGCAGATGAGCTTCCCTGAGATGGTTATGCAAGCCGATTGTTGCTGCAGCTGTCCGGGTGGCTGGTCTCAGACGATCATGGAGGTGAACATGCTGGATGTGGAGGTCCTGGGCTGGTGTGGTTACACGTGCTTTGCGGTTGTGAGGCCAGTTGGATGTACTGCCAAATTCTCTGAAACGCCTTTGGAGATGGCTTATGGTAGAGAAATGAACATTCATTGCACGGGCAACAGCTCTGGTAGACATTCCTGCAGTCAGCATGCCAATTGCACACTCCCTTAAACGTTGCAACATCCGTGGCATTGTGCTGTGTGAGCAAACTGCACATTTCAGAGTGGCCTTTTATTGTGGGCAGTCTAAGGACACCTGTGCAATATTCATGCTGTCTAATCGGCACCTTGATATGCCACACCTGCGAGGTGGGATGGATTATCTCGGCAAAGGAGAAGTGCTCACTAACACAGATTTAGACAGATTTGTGAACAATATTTGAGAGTAATGGGTATTTTGTGTATGTAGAAAATGTTTCAGATCTTTGAGTTCAGCTCATGCAAAATGGGAGCAAAACCGAAAGTGTTGCGTTTATATTTTTGTTCAGTGTATATAGGAATTTGAGCCGCCATTTAAGTCTCACATGTTCAAGGTGGGATTTTTCGCATGTACGATCCGACGAATGATCTTAGGTGTATGATTGGCTAAACGCTTTGGGGCAGATTTATCATATCCCTGTGTCTGTTTTGTGGTGGAAAAAGAAAGTTGCAAATAATGTGTTTCCAACAAAATATTGTCACAAGTGGAGTTTGTAGGCTGTCCTTGCCACTTTTCAGGCGAAATTGTCTTCTCTTACAGTTTTCTGCTGTAAAAGAGGACTGAAATCTGTTGCATCGTGGAGCTGCTGTAGGTCAGCACGGACTGCTGGAGGATGCTCCTAATTTATGACAAGGCCTTCTCCTCGTCATAAATTAGGCGCATCCTCCGGCAGTGCAGGGGACATCATAGACTGGCCAGTCTATGATAAATCCCACCCTTTCACTAAACAGATCTTGACCGATTTGGCCATGAATGTGGTTGTGAAATCAGATCTGATCTCATGCATGGATACTATTAGTGGAGTTCTTGCAGGTGGATCTATCCTTGGTATCCACTATAGTAAGAATACATCTGTCTCTTTTAATCAGCAGACTGGTTGCTCACGTAGAAGAATAACCTCATAGATTTCCTATAACTCTCTGAACTGAATATCATTCCCAATTTCCATTTAAAGGTCTTGCAAAATATTCTGGAAACCGAGCGAAGCTATGCGAAAGAACTTCAGTTGCTGCTCACAACTTACCTCAGACCTCTTCAGACATGCGACAAGTAAGTTCAGAGGAAGGTTTTACTGGTATCCATATGAGTATAGGTAATGTATCTCTTGACTAACTAATATCACCAAACCCCTTAGGCTTGGTTCACATATGTGTTATGGAGCTAGAACAGACTACTGGAGTTACCGTAGCAGTGTGGCCGGTCTGGCTACCTTCCAACATAAATACAGTGGTGTCCAGCTATGCCAGGTGCATGGTATCTCCAGTAGTTTGCTCCACTTCTGGAACAGACTGACGGAGACCCCTAAATATATTTGTGAATTTACCCTTACTTCTTTCTTCCGTGAAGTTACATGCAGTGTTCCTTCTAAATGGCATCTGTAATATTGGGTTTTTCCAAATGTGCACTCATTGACAAAAAAATAATGCACCAAGAAGGAGGCTCTGCGTGTGTGGTCTCAGCCAGAGAAGCTGAGAGGCCACAAGGCTTTAAATAGCCTGAAGTTTGGGGGACCAAGTGACGCTTGCCGTAAGAGGGTCGTGCGGCCAGAGTCAGGCGGACTTCTGAGCCTTGGTTCCCCAGACATACTGGTTTTGCTACAGCCTGGAGGCTGCTGGACGATTGGCTGAGAAAGCCGCATCTGAGACGGAGTGTGAACGGTCCTATGTAAGTGAGTCAGGGAGACACGCTTTATGTATTAGTTAGAGCCTAGCCGGGCAAGTGTTTATTATTTTGTGTGGATGTCACATGTGGTTAGACGAAGCTGCGACTTCATTACCTGTATTGGCACAAGACATTCAAACCCTTGTCTTGTGAAGCAATCTGTGCTTGCGAACCCCTGAAAGTAAACGATCCCTTACATTGGGCATGGAAGATTACAGGTTCTATATGGTATCCTGCAGCACATTTAGTCTGCACTCAATCCTTTTTTGAGGGGCACAAATACATTTATATTGCATATGCAGGTATGGATAGAAAGCCCTCTAGGAGACCTACAGCACAATAAAAGCAGTTATATATGCTCAATGGTGGTGACAAAATCCCTTTAATGCCGCTCATATCACTATTCGGGGTGACCGAATATCATATGCGAAGGCTTCCCAGATCATCACACCAGCACTTAGGGTAGTGTGTTCCCCCACAACAAAGGCAGGATTGAAGTGCACGAGCCTTCTTACTTGAACTCAACCATTGTCAGATCTCGCGAACCTGGATTCGTTGCTAAAGACTATACGGTTCCAGTCTATACCAGTCCAGGTTTGTCGTTCACAATACCACTGCAAAAGGAGGTGATGATGGCTGTCTGTAAATGCCAGGACATGTAATGGGCACAGTTGTAAGACCGTAAACCGGGGAGGGACCCCCAGGATACAGCAAAGTCATGGAATAAGGAAAGCGACACGGACACCAGCTCCTGATGCAAAAACAGTAACTTTACTGAACAGTGGGATAAACAGTAGTATTAACAGTAATGACAACCGTGGTTACAGAGAGTATATATCACATATATATCAAATACAATAAACACCTCACATTCCTTTCTCTTGCCCCCAAATGACACTGTTCACGTGCCCTGAGTACTCCCAGCCTGGATGCTGGAGTGGCCTTGTAGTGTAGCAACAGTGGAGTGTCCAGAATACCCTATACCCCAGGCTCAGAGTCACGGTACCAGCCCAAATGAAAAACCGTACCCAAAGCGGCGTACACAGCAGAGCCCGCAAGTCGATACTGTGCCGCAGGGTAACGGACCTGACTGCTGGCGCACACGGCAGAGCCTACAAGTCAATAACCGTGCCGCTAAGTCACTGACCTGGGTATGTACTATGTTTACTGGTTGCTCCAGACAGACAGCAAGTCCCTGCCACAACATGTGATCCTGCAGAACCTGTACTCTGACCCTCTGCTCCGATCAGCTTCCTGACGCCGATACTCATTCCTGCGAACAGAATCCGGATCCACGCGGTTCGCTCATGCAGCTCACAAAATGGTGGACTAATTCTTCTCCAAGCTGAGCAACTCCACCTCTCCTGATAGCTCCAACAGTTCCACGGCTCTTCCAGCCTTCCAGGACCCAGACATCTCTCTCTCTCTCTCTTTCTCTCTCTCTCTCTTTCTCTTTCTCTCTCTCTCTCTTTCTCTCTCTCTTTCTTTCTCTCTCTCTCTTTCTCTCTCTCTTTCTCTCTCTCTCTCTCTCTCTCTTTCTCTTTCTCTCTCGTCCTTATCCGATGGGGACTTACACCAACTCGCAGGTCCTTCCATTTACCATGAGGCCTCACAGGGTCTGTAACCACATTCCACGGTCCAACTGACCTTCCGGGAACCGATCCTTTCTCCCTTGGCAACATCTGCATTGCTGAAAGGCATCAGTCACTTCTGACAGTGACTTTGACCGCTCTAAGTCCCACAGACCTGAGGATGGCCCTGGATCCCGTATACAGCCTCTACACAAGTATGTCTCCTCATGTCACCATTTCCTGCTCAGTCTGGCACACAGCAGCATGAGTCATCATCTGTTTTGCATATCTAGATCCGGCAGTAACTTCGCTGTGTGGGGAAACAGCAGCCTCTTGTGGCAGAAAAACGGAATGACAGTCTCAGAAACAGCATTCAAGAATCAGTGGCTGTTTCTCCATCTTACACCTTGACAACAAATTTCCTTCTGCTAAGTACCTATAGATGGTCTTAGCAGAGACAGGAGTATGTAATGAAGGTGCCACCTGTGTTAGCTACTCGTAGTTGGCACCTGTGGGAGCTGCTCGTCAGCAGATTATATGTTCCTCTTTACTGGTGGTCTGTCTGGGACGCCCCCGGAACCTGTTGACCATGTTCACCGTCCCTCTCGTAACCACTGCTCCCAACACCTCCTAACAATTAGGTCAGAACGACCTAGAGGGTGGGCAATTCATCAAAATGATCATCATGCTTCTCTCAGTCCAATGATGCACCCCTCCCTCCCCCAAAGTCTGTCAACTGGGCAAAATGTCTTTGAATGCATTGCTGAGGCATGTCTAACAGACAACGATCTCTCCCCAAGAGGAACACTACCCAAAAGTACCTTTTGAGAACCTTTTTTATAGGGCAGCCCTCTGCACACCAAGTTTTCCAGCAATTTTACATTTCTATTTGGGTGCGTTACTTAATTATTATTTTTTTGTCGATGAGTGTAATTTTTTCCCTACTAATTGGATAGTGTCGGGGGCTATAAAGGAACACACTAGTTAAAACTTGAGTTCTCCACTATAATTATTTATTACGGAGTCCTTGAACCTTAGTGAAAAAAATAGTACAAGGTCACTAATCCACTGGAGCGTCCTCGTATGTGAAAAAAGCTTTTAGTATGTCAGAACTCTCTCCTCACTTCAGGAGACGGGCTCATAGACTTTCTATTGAGCTCTATGTACGAGCACTTCTTTCTTCTCATTCTAGAGATTGGTGGGAATCAGATCCCCATCGATCAAAACATTTGATATGTCACTATGACTTTTTTTTTTTAAGTACAGGTGCCCTTTAACTGTCTTTGTCCCGTGCTTAGTGGATTAAGTAAAGCAAGAATCCTTCCTCTGTGACTGATTTAAGGCCCCGTTACACTGCTCTTTGGAGTAGATGATTGTCATGAAGGAAGCGTTCATTCCTGACAATCACCTGCTCTTCAGTGGAGGTGACCACAGCATTTACATGCAGGGATCTCCTCCACAAATACCTCCAGTCCATGGCTCGGTAGGGTGCAGCATGGTGGCTTTTCACTGTTAGCTTGCAGTGCTGAGGTTCAAATCTGACTCAAGGTCAACATCTGCATGAAGTTTGTATGGTCTCCCAGTGTATTGGGTTCCCATTAACAGTATACTAAGAGGTAAATTGGCTTTTTGTGAAATTGACCCTGGGGGTTGTTGGGGGATAATCATCTATATCATGGATCAGCAACGTCCAGCACTCCAGTGAAACTACAACTCCCAGCATGCTTCATTCATTTCTATGGGATTTCGGAGAACAGCCTAGCAGTTGTGTATTTTGGTAGCTGTAGTTTCATGACAGCTGGCGTGTCGGACGTTGCTGATCCCTGATCTATATGGCAGAACCTGGACCCCGCTCTCCACAACTATCCCTGTGCTTTGAGTCCCTTATGTGCCAGTTTGTCATGGTGGTAGCACACCAGTGTATTACACAGACAGCCTTCTGGTTAAAACCCTAACCATATAAAAAAAAAATATATATATATTTTTTTACTTTTATCCATTAATTTTAACAATTTTTTTATTTTTTTTTGCAGGTTAAGTGCTGGAGATGTCACGTCATTGCTAGGGAATTTTGAGGAAATCTGCACATTTCAGCAAACACTATGTCAGACATTAGAGGAATGTGCAAAGTAAGAATCTCTGATACGAAGTAATCACTGTCATGACTACACAGCGTGTGACACATTTTTTCCTCCTCCAGTCAGACAGTACTCTGAACATTACATTGTTAGGCCTCTTTCACACGACCGTTTTTTTTTTTTTCTTTTTGCGGGCCGTTTTTTGCGTTCCGTATACGGTCCGTATATGGAACCATTCATTTCAATGGTTCCGCAAAAAAAACTGAATGTACTCCGTATGCATTCCGTTTCCGTATTTCCGTTTTTCCGTTGAAAGATAGAACATGTCCTATATTTGGCCGCAAATCACGTTCCGTGGCTCCATTAAAGTCAATGGGTCCCCAAAAAAAACGGAATGCATACGGAAATGCATCCGTATGTCTTCCGTATCCGTTCCGTTTTTTGCGGAACCATCTATTGAAAATGTTATGCCTAGCCCAATTTTTTCTATGAAATTACTGTATATGCCATACGGAAAAACGGAACGGAAACACAATGGAAACAAAAAACGGAACAACGGATTCGTTTAAAACGGACCGCAAAACACTGAAAAAGCCATATGGTCGTGTGAAAGAGGCCTTAAAGGGGTTTTCCACTTAACACATTTCTGCAGCATGAATTGTATTCTTGGGACAACTCGCATAGAGGTGGTCATTATGGTGATGAGAGCCCACAGCCTGCCGTTTTTACCGTTGGTCACATGGCCATGGTGCTCTGTTCCTCACTGTGAGAACTCATACACATGACCGTATTTTGTAGCTGTGTCCAATCCGCATTTTCTGTGGATGGCACACGGACGCATTCTATGCTAAAAAAAAAAAAATGGACAGCACAGGTATGTCATTTGTGTGCTGTCCACATTGGCATGTCCGTTCTGCACATTATGGAACATGTCCTTTCTAGTAATTGAAGTGAGAAAAATGTGGAATGATGGACCGCAGTACGGACACAGTCGTGTGCATGAGGCCTAAGGCCAATGAAAAAGGTGGGTCTGATCATTCCCAGTACATTAATGAAAGCCCTCTCTCTCTCTTTTTTTTATTTTTTTTTATGGGGGGGGGGGTTCTTTTAGTTGGTGCCTGGGGTTTTATGTGGTGTCTGATCTGGAGTATGATATAGGGTCTGATCTGGGGTCTGATATTCTGCTTCCATTGGTTAGGGCCGGCTGAACAGAGCTCTCAGCAGCTGAAGGACACAAGTACACATGCAGTCTGCATCTTGACAGCACAGCTTATATGCTGGACATGGGGGTGGAGAAAAGGAACGCAAGCCTGGAGGGGGAGGAATTTTGGTCATATGATGCTGTGATGCGCCAACTGCTGGGGGCGTGTTCAGCACTGTGATATAGGGGACTGGTGGTAATTAACGCTGATGACAAATAAACTTGCAGAGCTGACATGGTCATGAAATTGGGTGGACACAGCGGATCGGCGCAGTGGATTACTAGAGCCTTTACCCAGCTAATAAAAAAAAGCCTTTGGCTGGGAACCCCCTTTAAAAATGAATTCCACCTATACTCAAGAATTTAGCAGTAAATCTACGTCTTGTAGTCTTCTTTTGTCAGGTTGCTAAATATTCTACTCTGCTATTACCCCGTTTTAACTGTTTCTATGAATTATGAATGACAACCATCATGGCTGCCTATCTAGTTACTCTTCTTTTCCCAACTCCTGAATGCCAGCCCTGTAGAGCTATGGAGCAGTACATTGCCCAACCCTACGTTCCTGCTTAACTATGTGGTCAGTGGAGCTGAAAGAAGCCAAAGTGGAGTCACAGCATCATTCTATTATACCTGTCACTTCAGTCTAATGGTCACAGCATCATTCTATTATACCTGTCACTTCAGTCTAATGGTCACAGCAGTTGGACCCCAACTATATAAATGAGATAATCCCCTTGTAAAATTCTAAGCAACATTGTAGAGTTTAGCGACTGTTCAGATGCTGTTTTTGCTGTACGCTTAATGTATACATTTGACATACCTGAAAGAACCGTACGCAATTTTTTGTTATCCTTTCTTTTTTTGACATATACCTTTGCCGGATGTGCATATGTTTCAATACCTTTGTGTCTGTTATTTAAAAAAAAATGTATAATTTTTTTTTTGGTGAAACCTTTCTTTTCTTTAAATAAAGATTTGAAGGCATCATCTGAAAAACAAAAAACGAATACGTTTAACAGATGGAAACGTAATGTCTCTAGTCCGTCTTTCATTGACTGCAATAAAAAAAAAACGTATATGTTTCTATACGTTTTTTTTGCAGGACAGAACAGCGTGGTATGCTATGCTATTCTCTCCTTCCAAAAAATGTGCAGAACCATAAACAGTGATAAATGGAGGCAAAAGTATGCGCTTTTGAACTACATTTGCCCAATTCTAGTCTATGGGTATGTTGAGCGATGGGTTTCCATACGTTTTTACAGTTTATAAATGTATAACCTTGACGTACAGCAAAAATGAGATGTGAACATACCCAAAGCTGGTGTTGTACACAAACGTATTGTTGCGCTAAAGCTGAAGGTCCACAGGAATATGATGGACATGTAAGATTCGGGGGATTTTAATGACACTGAAATGTGACAAATATCAATATGAAAGTGATTGGGTTGTGGAGGGGGGGGGGGGGGGCCTTGGACGCTGTGACAAAGCTATCTCACACTAGTTGCCTGAGCAGCTTTGTACCTATGACACTGACTGACCTGTTACATGTGCACTTGGCAGCTGAAGACATCTTTGTTAGTCCCATGTTCATATGTGTCCGCATTGCTGAGAAAAATGCAAATGAGCCTCTAGGAGCAACGGGGACAGTGCCATTACACCTAGAGGCTCTTCTCTCTCTGCAACAGCTGCACCATCGGCAGTTTGATTGACTTTTAGAGAAGTCAGGGACGGGCAGGATGACAGTATCTGGCCCTGTCAATCAAAGTGCAGAGGACGCGGCAGTTGCAGAGAGAGCTGAGCCTCTAGGTGTAACGGCAACTATCCTGTTGCTCCTAGAGGCTCATTTGTATATATTTAAACATCATTTTTCTCAGCAATGCGGACACATATGAACATGGGACCAACACAGATGTCTTCAGCTGCCAAGCGCACATGTAACAGGTCAGCCAGTGTCATAGGGACAAATCTGCTGACAGATGCCCTTTAAGGCTAAATATCTTGCATGTATAGCCACAGATGATATGTCATTGTAGTACAATGATCACATTTTGAAGGGTGAGACAGTTCCTAGATGTTACCACTAGATGTCACTGTTACATTTTTCAAGTAAACTGTAGCTCTGAAGTGGCGGCACAATCACGATGTATCTCCAATTTAATATAAAAGTAAAGCCGTAAATTATTCTAAAATCAGTAAATAATATATGGCTATGTTATAACTCTTTGTCCTGCAGAGAAATTTTATAAATCCGTGATGCTCAACCAGCTGTTTCATAACTACCCAACATGCCCTGATAGCTGTAGGTTGTCCGTGCTCGCTGGGAGTTGTAGTTTTGCAACAGCTGGAGGGCCGCCGGTTGGACATCCCTGATATAAATGGTCTTTAATAGCTTTAGGTAAATGCAGTTCTCTAAATAGATGCAGCAGACGGTCACGGGGATCCACTGTTTACCGCACACATGGCCAAAGTTATGTGATCAATACGTTCTTCTCTTCCTGCTGCCGCAGTCCCTGACATTAATGATGGGACAGAAGTTTGATGTAGGGTATACATGTTTTAGTAAATCTCATGAGCGGATCAGATTATGCTAATATGCAGTAATATTGATGTCTTATAGGTTGCCAGAAAATCATCAAAATGTTGGAGGTTGTTTTCTGACCCTTTTTAATCAGTTTAAGTCTTTATATTTGACATACTGTGCAAATCACCCAATAGCTGTCAATGTCCTCACTCAGCACAGGTAAGTCTCTAACATTACTCTTTCTAGTAATCTAAAATGTTTGGACTATAAGACATAAATGTAGGCAGGAAAAAATAAAGAAGGAACTCATTTCAGATTTCTGTGGTGTCTAGGGTAATAGAGGGATTAATGTCTGCTTACCTAGTAATCCAGAGTATTTAAGGGTTTAATGTCTGCTTCCCTGATGTCTAGGGTAATGGAGGGGTTAATATTTGCTTCCCTGGTGGTCTATGGTAATAGAGGGATTAATGTCTGCTTCACTGGTGGTTTAGGGTAATGGAGGGGTAATGTATGATTTATAGGCGGTTTAAAGGCAGATGGAGGAATAATGCCTGCGTCACTAGTAGTCTAAAGTAATGGAGGGGTAAGTATCTTTCCCTGGTGATCTAGGGTAATGGGGGATTAATGTCTGCGTCTCTCATGGTCTAGGGCAGTAATGTCGAACCTTTAAAGACCCAGTGCCCAAACTGAACCCCAAAACCCACTTATTTATCGCAAAGTGCCAACACAGCAATTTACCCTGAATACTACACTCGAACAGTATATCTTCCATGTACTTTATCATTTAGTTATAATAGCCTGCCTACATTCTGTGCGCTGTCTGTGCCGTTCATAGTGCGCCCTGCGCTTATGAATGGCAGGAAAAATCTAAGGCATATTGGTGCACCTTAGACTTTTTCCAGGGCGTGGGTGCCCACAGAGAGGGCTCTGAGTGCCACCTCTGGCACCCGTGCCATAGGTTCGCCATCACTGGTCTAGGGTAAAGGAGGGGTTATTGTATGTTTTACAGGTAGTTTAGGGCAATTAATATCAGTTTAACTAGTGACACAGCATAATAGAAGGGATAGTATCGGTACCCTGTGGACTGGGGTAGTGAAGGGGTTATTTTCTGCTTTTCCATGGTCTAGGATATGAAGGTAAATGATCATTGACCCTGTAGTCTAGGGAAGCGATGGGGTGTCCATAACTCACCCCCTGCCTCTAATGCTGTCTGCCATGTCCTGTCTCTCTGGCAGGAAACTTATTCTTTGTAGTTGTTCTAAATTATATTTTGTATTGTAGGCCTGAGCTGCATTTACAATTCTGCAGGCTTCAGGGCTGAAATCTCCCAACACACTTGACTCACCGTCTGTACAGAACTTGCCCTGAGCATTTACACTTTAGAAAATCTCATCTTGATTTGCAAGGAACTATAATCTGATGTAGGAAAATCGAACTGTCCCCCTGCATTAGAGGAGCTACTATGCTTAGTGTGTCTGACTACAAGCTTGTTTACCATGTGTAATTGCAGCCAGCAGAATTGTGAATGCAGCTCTGGACTATAATATACCTATAAGGGTCCATTCACACGTCCGCAATTTCGTTCCGCATTTTGCGGAACGGAATTGCGGACCCATTCATTTCTATGGAGCAGCACGATGTGCTGCCCGGATCGGGAATTGCGGATCCGCACATCCGGGTCCGCAATTCCGTTCCCGAAAAAAAATATAGAACATGTCCTATTCTTGTCCGCAATTGGGGACAAGAATAGGCATTTTCTATAAAGTGTCGGCGATGTGCGGTCCGCAAAACGTGTGAATGGACCCTAACTGTATTATATAGACCTATAGGCTTTTCCTGTTGATGGGAATTCTTCCTTTCACACCTTTTGCTTCATGTTTTTATTGTTCCTGTAGATAACGGGAGCTTTTCATTTTTTTTAGTACATGCAGGGAATTAGGTGTTACCGGTTACAATTAAGCTCTCACAGTTGGAGGTAATGTTTAACTGTTGTCATTGGTCATAGGGCTGTCATCACTCTAATCATACTGCAAGTCTCAAAACCGAAGAAGCATCCTTCAGAAATAGCAGGCCTCTTATTTTAGCTCTTCAGCTTAGTAGACTTACTATTTTCAAGTGCTATAAAAAAAAGTTACAGTAAATTACCTTACTTAAAAATATTTGAAAGATTTGTATTATAGCAAAAACTGGCATTACCAGCATCTGATAGTTCAGGCTCAAAATTAAATCTAGAGGTTAGACTCCAATTCACACCCCAGTTTCCAGCATAATCATGCTATGGTGCTACTTGTAGATGATCCTCAGTACGGGCTCCTCAGCTGTCTGAAGCTGATGCCTGCAGATTAAGAAGAGAACAACTGATGCGCTGCCCCCCGTCTTCTCTGTTGAGCAGGGGTCACCGGACGCTGTTGTCATGTCCTTAGACCATTCTCACTGTTACTTCAGAAGATTAAAACATCCCCACAGCTTTGGTGCTATGGATACACCTCCCCTTCCAGTCTTATCTCATGAAGAGTGCCAGAGTCCTCCAATAATGCTTTCACTGCCTAGAATGTATGTAATACAGTGTGAATTTTTAGATGCTTTCATTGGTCAGAATGTTAGAGATTAGGGTAATAAAGCTTAGCTCTACTACGACGATGCAATCTTTTCAGGGAACAGCACTTGATCTGTCCCCTACATTAAAGAGGACCTCTCACCACTCCTGACATGCCTGTTTTAATAGCTTCATGCATTCCCCATGTAATAACGATTCTGGAGCATCTATTCTCATGGCTCTATGTTGTGTCATTCCTTTATTATTTCTACTAGAAGTTATGAATGAATAGCTAGCAGCCTGCAGTAATGATACAGGCGGTGGTAACCAGTTGGGGTGTGTACCTGCACAGTCTGACAATGGCAGCACTGATTGGATAGAGTGAGACTGTGCAGAGACACACCCCAACTGGTTAACTTCCCTCTGTACCCTTACTGCAGACTGCTAGCATTTCGTTCATAACTTCTAGTAAAAAATAATACAGGAATGGAACAACATGGAGCCATAAGAATAGATGTTCCAGAACTGTTATTACATGTTACAACAGGTGTGTCAGGAGAGGTGAAAGGTCCTCTTTAAAGGCTATGAACGCATTTGGGGACAATTTATATCATTGCATTTTACTCATTTTGGACTATAAATCATTTTTTCAAATGGTCTTTATAAAAAGTTTTCTACAGTTTTTTTTTTCCCCGTAGAGGGTTACGTTTCAGCCAAGCTACAAAGTACCTTAGTTTCAGTTTTACACTGAGTCCCGTCATGTTGCTGTTCTGACAGCTTGATGTATAGCCATTATCTCTGATAGCTCATAAACACTCATTAAAGCTATATTCTTAAGTATATGAGTGTTTATAAGGCCAGTTTCACACTGACCTTGATTGTCCGGCAAATATGGCAGCCGGACAAAAAATGATGCGTGCAGCGGTATTTATCCGGCTGCCTCTCAAGATATTTGCCCTGCTGTGGCCAGGGCGGACTTCCGGCAGCACACATGTGCAAATGGTAGTACGGATCCGGCAGGCTGTTCCTCTGCTGGAACAGCCTGCCTGAAAATCTTAACGCCAGTGTGAATCTGGCCTAACCTTTCAGGAATTCAGAGATAAGGGCTATACCTTTTTGTCAGAACAGCTATATGACGGGGCTCAGTGTAAAACTGAAAGTGAGATACTCTGCAGCTAGGCTGAAATTTAACCCTGTAGGACAAAAACTGCTGAACACTTTTAATAAAGGTCAAATAAAAAAAATAGATTATGTTACATGGGAATCTGCTCTCTAATTAATCCACTTGGTGAAAACGAAAGAATGAGGATTTCCACTCATTGCAGTTTTCATGCAGAAACCATGGCGGGTGTCCAACCATGGATTAGCCCCATTGAATGGGACTAAATCTGCAGGCCAGTCCATGCAAAATGCTAAACTGGGCAGAAATCTGAGGGTCAGCCTTGGATTTCTGCTTTTTCCCCCTTTTTTTTTGGCCATGTTAACATAGTGCCAACTAGTAACAGTGCCAACCAAACAGTGCTGCTTGGGCCACTTACAATAGTTTTGCAGGTTGTATGCGTCCCCCAGGCTGCAGGTTTTGCTCTCCTGTGACCGGGTATGGACAAGCTGTGTACAGTGACGCCTTTTTTTCAAATTACCGTTTTATTAAAGATTTTTCAATAGGAGCAGAACAACACCAACCAATGTCAGTGACAAAAATGATACAAAGAGTATAACATAAGAATTAGCATGAGACACAATAGCATAACAATGTATAGTCATGTGGCTATTGATACCAAGCGTACGCGAAGAAGAAGAGACGACAGACACAGAAGACAGACAAAAGACAAGACAGCAGGGAGGGGAGAAGGGAAGGAAGGGAAAATGGGGGGGACGGGACTGCAGTATAGCAAGGAATATCTAAAGCCTGGCATCACGAAACGAGGACGTGGCGCGGAATTCCTCCCAAGGGCCCCAGGTCCTCACAAACCGGGTCACATCAGAGGGCATTGCACTGATAAGGTCCCAATTTCCTCAAACCACTCCTCGAGAGAGAGAGGGGGGAGAGGTGGATATCCAATGTCTGGGAATCGCCGCCTGTATCATGTATTTCACAAGAGAATTCTTATAAGCTGGGACATTCAGGACGCTATCAAATAGCAGAAGGGACTCTGGGGAGTTCTGTTTGGGGACCCCAGTGACCAGAAAGGGCGCAACACATTACACTTCCACCAGACATGGAGCATTGTGCCCTCCTCCGTAAGGCATCTCCAGCAACGATCCGATACCGTCGGGAACCATTGGTGGAGCAGCACTGGTACCCTGTACCACCTGGAGACAATTTTATAACTAGTTTCTTGAGCTTTGGTAGAAATCTCCAGTGACGCCTTTTTATGAAGCGCTCTATATACTGAAGATGAAGGTTTGTTGCTGTACCATTCCTTTCTCTGAGATGTTAGCTGGAGGACTTTGCAGACCTATAGTGTAAGGCTACTTTCACATCTGCGGCACTGCGATCCGGAATCAGCCGGACACAAACCACAGCATGCAGCAGTATTTGTCTGGCTGACTCTCTGCATATTTGCCGGATTGCAGCCAGATCTCTTCCAGACCCCATTATAGTTAAAGGGGTCGGTGGGCATTCTGGTTGCATCCGGCCATGCCACATAAGTTAAAGTACCCTAAATTACAAACTCATCTATACGAACACCACATGTTACAAGCACGGCGCCCTTTGTAGAGCACCAACTAGTCTAGTTCTATCTATAGGGTAATGTGCTTTCCTGAGCCCGTGATGACTATGCCACCTACAAACTGCCTTCTTCTTTATTAGTGATGAACTGGAGAAGTTCATGGAGGGGCAAGGAGCCACTAACCCAGGAATTCTGGTGCTGACCACAAGCCTCAGCAAACCTTTCATGAGGCTGGAGAAATATGTCACTCTCCATCAAGAACTGGAAAGACACATGGAGGTAAATGCTTCTTGTAAAGTTTCTACTCATGTTACAGCATCTGGTCGGCATGATCTGTGAACAGGCTTCACTGTGTGGATCGCGTCTTCCTATTCATGGCTTGTTTCACATATGCGTGAAACAAATCTGGCAGGCTGTTCTGGAGAGAACCGGCCTATTAGATCTGTCCCTGTAGGACACTACTGTGCGCTGCTGGAATTCCGTCTGTCCCCATTCACTATAATGGGGGCCGGTGGAGATCCAACCACAACCGGGCAAATATGCTGAGGAGCGGCCGGACAGATCCGACAGGCTGTTCATGCATATGTCAAACAAGCCTATCTCTTACAACATAACACTCAACCCATCACCTGTATTTCTTTAGATGAACATAAGATTTCCCATAATTTTTCATATAGTGAAGGAAATTATCTTGGTGGTGGATCAATCATGCTTTGGGGTTGTGTTTCCGCCAATGGCAATGGGAACATTTCACGGGTAGAGGGAAGAATGGATTCAATGAAATTCCAGCAAATTCTGAAAGGTTTTACTGTAATTGCTGTGGTTTTGTTATGTGGTTATTGGCTATGCAATTTCTACAAGTGAAATACATTTATGTTACATTTTTAACCTGCAAAAGAATGCATGGCCTATAACCACATCACAAAACTGCAGCAAACCCGGTAAAACTGAGTGCGTTTTTTTTTTATAATGCAATTTTGACTGTGGTTAAAAACATCTCATCTGAATGTACCCTCACAAAGCTGACAGTAAAATATAAAACTAATGCACAAGTCTGAAGGCATCTTCATCAATGGATGGTGCATGCTATTAATGGAAAAATCGTAGCATGCACCATCCAGCTCTGATTAAGGCTCCATTCACACGTCCGCAAATGGGTCCGCATCCGTTCCGCAATTTTGCGGAACGGGTGCGGACCCATTCATTTTCTATAGGGACGGAATGGATGCGGACAGCACACAGTGTGCTGTCCGCATCCGTATTTGCGGAGCGTGGCCCCGATCTTCGGGTCCGCAGCTCCGCAAAAGATAGAACATGTCCTATTCATGTCCGCAGCTTGCGGACAAGAATAGGCATTTCTATAGGGGTGCAACACACCACGGACGTGTGAATGGAGTCTTATTCACTCAAGTGAGTGGAACTGCAAGAAGAACACACTGGTTGCGGACATCATCTGAGAGTGGCTTTAACATCTTCTAGGTGTATGGCCACCTTTACTCTGTGGCTGTCTTTTTTTTTTTAATACTGAGGAGCTTTACTACTTTTGTGTCAGTGTGTGTATTATGGAATGGTCTGCTGTGTGACCGACAGATAAATCCTCTGATAGTTGGCAATGTATATATGCATCATATACTGGCTTCACCTTCTCCTCATCTGACTGCTCTGATGTCTCCTTATCACTTACTTTTACTAACAGCAGTGCCAAGTCAGGGGATTTAAAGGGAATCTGTCACATTTCTATGTTTGACATATTTTTTAACAATTTTTGATGATATTTGTAATTTTCCATGTCAATGTCTATATTTAAAGAAAAAATGTAAAATCCTGCAGGTTTTTGCACTGGCCACTAAGCCTAATAAAAGGAGCCACTTCTGTCACGTTATCTGCTTATCTTTCATTCTAATCCTGCCTGTAATGATATCACCTATGTGTATAGTGTTAAAGATGTACCCAGCTTTCCTGGGACACGGAGACTTTTGTGTTTAATTTCGCTGTGCACCATAAGAAGATGACAATGATGTGTAAGCTAAAAACTATAAAAGTTAGCAATGTGTGTTGAGATAAGATAAGGTTTGTACGTGCTAAGTAGTCAATATGCATTTCTTGCTAAAGAAGCATGGTCTCAGCAATTAACCCGTTAGTAGAAAAAAGGAAGCTCATAGAATACTAACCAATCATGTCAATATTTTAAGAGGTTACACCCTTGGAATGGGTATAAATAAAGGGCCTAGGACACTCCCAATTTGGCATCATGGCAGAGTTTTAACCTGTATGCTGACTAATGTCATTTTCCTCCGTCAACGTCATACACCTTGATCACGTGGCTCGATCCTCACGTGACTGACCCTAGGTCTGCCACAACAATAGATAAGACAGGATCCACCATTCACAATGGGTAATTGTCAATGCTTATCTATTCTTTCCTTGTACAATGACCTCTGCACAGGTCACAGAGCATGCCTCGAAAACTCTCCCATAGAAGTCAATAGTCAGCCCCAGGCCATTGTGACTGCCATAAAGCAATTTTCTTAATGCTTTCTAAATGCTGTTAAGAAGAACTCAGGCGAGGTGGCCATGTTCAGAAATAGGTTAAATAAATCTGCAGTCAGAAAAAAAAAGAAAAAAAAAAAGGATATTTGCTGCTATCTAGTTTTAACTGGCAGATAACATTTTTGATGACTTTAACCTTTAGGCCCCTTTCAAACGAGCGCGTTTTTCACGCGGGTGCATTCAGTTCTGCGTTGCATGAAAAACGTAGCATGTTCTGTATCATGCATTTCTAATGAAGCCCTGGCCCCATAGAAGTGAATGGGGCTTCAGTGAAAAACGCATTGCATCCTGAAGCTAGTACGGATGCAATGCGTTTTTCACTGATGGTTGCTAGGAGATCTTGTTTGTGAAAAACGCATCAAAACGCATTGCACCCGCACAGAAGAAAAAACGAAACACTAAACGCAATCGCAGACGAAACTGACTGAACTTGCTTGCAAAATGGTGCAGGTTTCACTGAACGCATCCGGACCTAATCCGTCACGCTGGTGTGAAAGGGGCCTTACAGAGATTACTGTTACGTTAGCTGTAGGAAAGCAGCGTGAAGGTTAAGTTTCCTGACTTACAACTACAATAAACAAAAGTTAGTGATAAGGAAACATGTCGACCAGGTCTGAGAAGCAGCACAATGGTGAAAGAATCAGCATAAGTCATTAGTTATCTCTGTGACTTGCCGCCCAACTCCTTCCCGACACCCTAGGCACGTGCCCTCAGGTACCTTGTTGTAAATGCGGCCCTGAAATTGTTATAGATACAAATTTAGGATAGCAAGACAATCTGCCTGAAAATGGTTCAGTCAGCAGAAAGATGTGCAGAATATTATTTACATCTGAATAATGCACATATTGCCTTACATTGCTGCACTTTTTGTATGTAAATTCTAAAACCGTACAAACAAAGCTGAGACGACTGTAGCGATTTTCCACAGCACCCAGCAATCTGTTTAATTCTGATAGCCCAACACATGAAAGCTTACATTATGAAGTTCATAATATAGATATATAAAATGCACACAACAAACAGTGTATGCTAATCTAAATTTGTATTGGCGAGCCATTGGACCTGAACCTCTGATAGAAATATTTGCTGACTTTAATTACGATGCAGAAGAGAGAAATAGGACAGCTTTAGCAGACTTCCGAGGCTGGAAGAAGAAATATTAATATATTTTATAGTCATTAATAGTATTGATCGAGCACCAAAGTGCTCGGGTGCTTGAGTAGAACACTTTGCGATGCTCGGGTGTTACATAGAAACATAGAATGTGTCGGCAGATAAGAACCATTTGGCCCATCTAGTCTGCCCAATATACTGAGTACTATGGATAGCCCCTGGCTCTATCTTATATGAAGGATGGCCTTATGCCTATCCCATGCATGCTTAAACTCCTCCACTGTATTTGCAGCTACCACTTCTGCAGGAAGGCTATTCCATGCATCCACTACTCTCTACCGAGCACCCAAGCACAATGGAAGTCAATGGGAGAACCCCAGGCACCCCTTGCTCTGAAGAGGGGAGGGTGTGAGGACTCTAGCTCTGCTTAGGAGTCCCTGCTCTGACTCCATATATAGCTATGTCCATATATATGGAGTCAGTGCGTGGGGACACCCCAGTGTATTTAAATCTAATTTAGGACTCATTCACACGACCGTGCCATTTTTTGTGGTCCGAAAATTGTGGATGCCGTCCATGTTAATACACAGCTCAAAATACCCCTGCATAGACAAACGATAACATTCTGCACCTGACACTTTACAGCTTGAGAGTTGTTTTACTATTACAATTGCTTTCTATATAAAACTGTATGCAGTAAGCGCCTACGCTCCCTCTAGTGGCAGGTACAGGAACCCTAAATTTTGTCATTTAAAGGAGATTTCTAGTGAAAAAAAATGGTCAGAATATTTTTTAAAAAAAGACTAATTTCATCTCTTCCAATCCCAGCTGTTGTGACGGTGGTCCGATTCCCCCTCGTCTCCACTTCCTTGTCCCAACTTGACATGCCAGAAATACCAGCAAAGTCAAGTCATCCAATCGCTGGCTCGGGAGGGGGGGTCTTAGGGATATACCATCAATGTCTGAGATGGGAATACCCCTTTAAAGTGTAGATTTGTGTATTTATTTAAAAAAAATATTGCTTATATGCCTATTCACCATTGCGATCTGAAAATAGAAGTGTAACAAAAACATGTAAGATTTTCCAATAGCGCTTTTTAGTTTGCAGACAAATTTCTACCTGGACTCCCTGACATGTTGAGGATATGTGTCTAGGATATACAGTATGTACCAGTGTACCATCGACCTGTGGCGATCATGATGACGTCACTACATGATCATTCTGGGTGCACGCAGTGACATCATCACGTTCACCACAGGTCCTTTGGCGAACAAGTCGATGAGGTGAGTATAATTTTTTTTTAACCTCTGATTAACCCCTAAAAGGCTTAAAGTCAGTCACAGATGCCGCGATCAGTGTTGAACACGGCATCTGAGGGGTTCAATTAACGATCGCTGTTCCCCGTCATTGCGCCCGCTCCATAAAATGGAAACTGATTTGTGACGAAGTAATTCGTAATGAATTGAATTTCTTGTGAAGTTCGAAGAAGCGGACCGAATCAAAACTTCGCTCATCTCTAGTCATCCGTATACAAAAGTCGGAAACCCCTTTAATGAAGTAGCTGTATGAGCCATACCTACAACTGCTTCTATGAAAACTGCATTGCACTGTTGCAAGCACAGATGTTAATTGTGGTCTTGTGTGCTCCTGTGCAAGTCAGTGGGGGAAAAACTGGAATAAGGCTGCAAAACAAAAGAAAAAAGTGAGCAATTAGGCTTGCTGTGATTTTAAAATTGTAGATTAATTATGTGTAATGCGAGAGATATTGACAGTAGATTTTATTAATTGCTCTACGCAACTGAATTGAAAAATTAAGCAACTTGGTTAAACGTTTTCTACTTTTTATGTCTACTACTTCTTTGATGATCTACATGTCTCCATGGTAACAGACTACAAACAGAATTTGAGTAGTCTGATCCTGCCGTAAATAGGGGACGGATAGAAGAGGCAATGACTGCAGGATCAGACTTCACAGGGTTTGTTTGTAGGCTGTTATCACATGAGCCAGGGGCACAAAATGATAAGAAATCTTTAATCAACGCTCTTTGCAAAGTCGCTTCATTTCTCATTTTAGACATTTAGGAACCACAGAAAAAAACATTGGCTGTGAAGATGGTAGACATAGCTATCCTTTTCACTGCCAAGGACATACAGCATGTATATATGCTTGCCGTGGCTAAAAACTAAGAACTAGCATAGCGTTAAATGTTACCATAGGTCAGACTTTTGAAGAGGTTGTCCAGGTTAATCAAAAATCTCTCCAAAGCCAGGAATTGCGATGAAATAAAAAATACTATACTCACTAGTTTAATCCCCCTTCCGCATCTAGTACAGACTGAAATTTGTATGCTTTTTTTTTTTTTTTTTTTTACAAAATGTTACTCTTTAATGCAAATCAAATGTAGGTGCCCATAATTGTAAAGAGCTTGGTGGTATTTTCATTTTACTGTTCGAATTTCTTTTTTAAATTGTAGAATTTTTTTTGTATTTGTCTTAAGTGTGAAAAGGGTTAAAGAAGCAGCTCAACACAATGTGGGGAAAAATGTGGCAGGATATTGGGCATGTTTGGGCTTTATGAATTCTGTCTTTTTTTAGTTGCTTTGTAAATGGGATATTTCAACATCTGGCCCAAAATGCTGAAAATCCATTACGTGTGAAGGTGGCCTCAGGTTTCCTCTTTGTATTGAATTGTGTGCGGTTTGTATTATATGTCATATTGTGCTTTATCTTGTCCCCATCATAAGGAAATACTAAACAGTAGCAATGCTTCTTCTTGTTCTAGGAAGCTCATCCAGATCATAAAGATGTTCTGCGAGTTACTGCTCCTTCAAGGCTCTTGTGTAAGACTTCTTTGCCGTCAGAAGCTGAGCGTTTATGTATAGCGATTGGGTTCTGAGCAGAGTGAATCACGCCTGACATTTCTCCACTTGCTGGATGCAAATTCCATTGTAAGGGGATGTCTGACTAAGGCAAAAGTCCCAAGCTTCTACTGGCAACTCTGTATTTTACACATAAAGGGGTTCTCCCATGATTAATGTAAAAACTGAAAATCAGACATCCTCTAGTACATGACAATTTGTCCTGAATGAAAGTGCTCCAGTTGTCCTGAAAAGTTGTGGGTGGCTCTTGGGATCTCCTAGGACTGTATGCAACTCATTTCAAGCTCTTTAACACTTTGCCAGCATTAGGAATGTTGAAGTGACCGTGACAAGTCTGGCTATGGGTAAACGCATGGCTGCTGCTGGTAAACAAACAGCCTCTTTAAAAACAACTGCAATGTACCATTTTTATATGTTTTTAAAAAAAAGGAAAAAGGTCAGAAAATGTTTTGCTTTTTGGAGGCAAAATGCCTACCGGTTTTGTTTACATACACACCACCTGGGGTCATGTGATCCTCCTTCTTCTGAGCTGAAAAATGGTTAACTCCATTTTGATAAATCATCTGAATCAAATTGCCAAAAATTTGGATTCAGATGTGAATCCAATTTTGGAAAATTCAGATAGAATTCTATTAGTTTAGAATGGATTCACTCATCCCTAGGGATGTCCCATCAGGACAGTTATGGCTTATCTACCTCTGGGATCTGCTCCTACCTCGAGAACGAAGCCCCTCTCGTGCCACTGTGAGTGAAAAGGGGACTGCACATTCTCAGCTCTCTCCATTCACTTTTGTTGGATTGCTGAACTATGATGCTATATTAATATCTAAAATTTGCACATTTTTCCTGCCCCAGGACACTTAGGCAAGAGTTGCCTACAGGCACAGGAGACATGGCCCTAAAGGGGTTATCCATCCCCTATAATGACCCCCCCCCCCCCCCCCCCAATATAGATTATACTTACCCCACTCCCCGGCACCCGCGTCACCCCTGAGCCACACACGGCCGCCGCTGCATCTTGTGGGTGACGCTAGAGAGGCTCATCCCTGTCACGGCCTGCTGTTGGCTGCTCTCCTCGTTGCCGAATGTTCTGAGCTGCGCGACCGGGAGATGCAGCGGCGGCTTGCGGGGATCTGGAGCGATGCAGGTGCCTAGGGGCAGGATAAGTATAATCTATATGAGGAGCCAGGGCATTGGGGGGGGGGGGTCATTATAGAGGTTGGATAACCCCTTTAAGGCCACGTCTCCTGTGCCTGAGGCAACTCCTGCCCTAAGTGTTTGACTCATCAATGTTTAGAAGCCCACACTAGGCACAGAACTCCATACATGTATGGTGGTGGTGGCACATAGTTAGCCGTGAGCCCCATACATGTACAGCACAGGGATGGTTCGGGCACAAGAGCTGTTACGTATTACATATATTACATGTTACATATTACAGCATATCACAGCTGACACTCTCCTACAATGGCTGTAGTCATGGTCAATAGTGACTAGAACATCCACGTTTATAGACAAAGTGAGGGAGCTCCCTCTGTCACTTCATCAGCACCCCTAAGATGTGATCATGGGGTGCCAGTAGGTTGCAATGATGGCTGGGGCCTAAAGAAGGCCCCCAGGTCTGATACATTTATGCCGTTTAAGCCATGCTGCGTGTGATGTAAGCAGTCAGATGATTGCATATCCATGTCCACTAGTGGGATTAAAAAAAAATGTTTTTAAAAAAAGTAAAAATGTTGAGAAAAGAAATTACTTACAAAATTATTTTTTTTAATGGAAAAAATATTAAAACAGTAATACCATACTGCTAAATCTGTAATGACTGCTGCCAAGTGGTGTACCTGCAATAGAGGCAGACAACGTGACTGCTATGGGGCCTGGGGCGAGGGAGCCACAGCAGGAGCATGTTGTTCTCTTCCCCGAGTGATTTTCATGTAGCTGCCACTAGGGGAGCTCAATGTAAAGAGATTGTTACAGCTCCCCTGGTAGATGTATACATTTCTATTCACTGAGCTCCCCCTAGTGGTGGCTGCAGGGAGTCAGCTAGCTTTGAAACAGAAGGGAAGCAGAAAACCTGCTACATGTATTCATGCCCTTTTTTTGTGTAATTACACTGAGAAATATGGTGTTCAAAATGAGCACTATATTTTCCCCACATAAAAGTCAGAAAGGTGGGTGAGGCCAAAGGCAATTTCACTAGAAAGCTGGGGTGAGTACATGTTCTGCATTGCCTGGGAGTGACTGATGCACGTTACACTTGGAAACTAGGGGCAGGGGACCCATACTAAGGGTACTTTCACACTTGCGGCAGACGATTCTGGCAGGCAGTTCTGTCGCTGGAACTGCCTGCCGGATCCATCAAAACGCATGCAAACTGATGGCATTTGTCAGATCCTGATCCGTATGACAAATGCATTGAAATGCCGGATCCGTCTCTCCGGTGTCATCCGTAAAAATAGATCCGGCATTTATTTTTTTCATATTTTTTGCGGTCTGAGCATGCGCAGACCGCAATGCCTGATCCGTTTTGCCGGAACACTCGGGGCCGTATCCGGCATTTAATGCATGTCAATGGGAAAAAATGCCGGATCCGGCATTCCGGCAAGTTTTCCGGAATTTCGGACGGAGATAAAACTGCAGCATGCGGCTTATCAATAAATTGCAGTCTTTGTGCGTGGACTCCCATATTGTTGAATGTAGGGGTGGGCGATATAGACGATATAGGCGATATGCGATATAAATTTGTGCCACGATATGGATTTTGAGCATATCGCCTATATCGCCGGACCGCGATATGATCGCTCTCTGCGCGCACCATCTTCTCCTGAGCCGGCACACTGGGCACAGTCACAGTGGAGGAGAGAGTCCCTCCCTCCCCACTGTGCGCGGCTGCCGCTGACCACCAATGACAAAAGAGGAGGGGAGGGACTGACTGTAAATCATTGAGTTTTCACGATCTCAGTGAGCGCGTGAAAACTCAAATCCGATGGTATATTCTAACCCCCAGGCGTTCCCATGGTGACAGGGACGCTTGCCTGGGGGTTAGAATATACAGGGCCACGCCGCTGACAGTAGAACATTTAAAAACTAATCAGTAACTTTAACTTTATTAATTGGTGATCTCTTTACTGTATACCTTACTAGGTCTTAGCTCCGATAACAGCAGGCAGTGCGGCCGGGCGGCGCTCACTCACTGACCTTACGCGCCTGCTCCTCCCACTAGGCGGCGCAGGCGCGTGACGTCAGTGAGTGAGCGCCGCCCCCCGCACTGCCTGCTGTTACCGGAGCTAAGACCTAGTAAGGTATACAGTAAAGAGATCACCAATGAATAAAGTTAAAGTTACTGATTAGTTTTTAAATGTATTCCTGTGAGCGTCGGGGGGGGGGGGGGGGAGAATCTGTGGATGGCACCGTTTAGGGGAGGGGGGGGGATCTGTGGATGGCACCGTTTAGGGGAGGGGGGGGATCTGTGGATGGCACCGTTTAGGGGAGGGGGGGGGATCTGTGGATGGCATCGTTTAGGGGAGGGGGGGTCTGTGGATGGCACCGTTTAGGGGAGGGGGGGATCTGGGGATGGCACCGTTTAGGGGAGGGGGGATCTGGGGATGGCACCGTTTAGGGGAGGGGGGGATCTGTGGATGGCACCGTTTAGGGGAGGGGGGGGGATCTGTGGATGGCACCGTTTAGGGGAGGGGGGGATCTGTGGATGGCACCGTTTAGGGGAGGGGGGGGGGGTCTGTGGATGGCACCGTTTAGGGGAGGGGGGGGGATCTGGGGATGGCACCGTTTAGGGGAGGGGGGGGGGATCTGGGGATGGCACCGTTTAGGGGAGGGGGGGGGATCTGGGGATGGCACCGTTTAGGGGAGGGGGGGGGATCTGGGGATGGCACCGTTTAGGGGAGGGGGGGGGGATCTGGGGATGGCACCGTTTAGGGGAGGGGGGGGATCTGGGGATGGCACCGTTTAGGGGAGGGGGATCAGCTCCCTGCTGCTGTGTGCACAAAGCACAGGGCAGCAGGGAGAGTGTAAAGTCCTATTCACCCTAATAGAGCTCTATTAGGGTGAATATGACAAGGGTTCTAGCCCTTAAGGAGACTAATAGTTATTAAATAAAAAGTAAAAAAAAGTTTAAACACGCCCCCCCCAAATATAGAAAACAATATATCGCAATATATATCGCATATCGCACATGCTTAAAATTATATCGCAATATAGATTTTAGGCCATATCGCCCACCCCTAGTTGAATGGATTAGGCAGTGGCAGAGGGACAGACAACAGAGGGTTGTAGTCAATGGAGTATATTCAGACCATGGTCTTGTTACCAGTGGGGTACCTCAGGGATCTGTTCTTGGACCCATATTGTTTAATATCTTTATCAGCAAAATTGCAGAAGGCCTCGATGGTAAGGTGTGTCTTTTTGCTGATGACACAAAGATTTGTAACAGGGTTGATGTTCCTGGAGGGATACACCAAATGGAAAAGGATTTAGGAAAACTAGAGGAATGGTCAAAAATCTGGCAACTAAAATGTAATGTTGATAAGTGCAAGATAATGCGCCTGGGGCGTAAAAACCCAAGAGCAGAATATAAAATCAGTGATACAGTCCTAACCTCAGTATCTGAGGAAAGGCATTTAGGGGTCATTATTTCAGAAGACTTAAAGGTAGGCAGACAATGTCATAGAGCAGCAGGAAATGCTAGCAGAATGCTTGGGTGTATAGGGAGAGGCATTACCAGTAGAAAGAGGAAGGTGCTCATGCCGCTCTACAGAGCACTAGTGAGACCTCATTTGGAGTATTGTGCTCAGTACTGGAGACCATATCTCCAGAAGGATTTTGATACTTTGGAGAGAGTTCAGAGAAGAGATTAAAGGACCTTAACATGTATAGCTTGGAAGACAGACGAGACAGAGGGGATAAGATAGAAACTTTTAAATACATAAAGGGAATCAACAAGGTAAAAGAGGAGAGAATATTTAAAAGAAGAAAAACTGCTACAAGAGGACATCGTTTTAAATTTGAGGGGCAAAGGTTTAAAAGTAATATCAGGAAGTATTACTTTACTGAGAGAGTAGTGGATGCATGGAATAGCCTACCTGCAGAAGTGGTAGCTGCAAATACAGTGAAGGAGTTTAAAGGGACACTGACAGGCCAAATCAGCATATATAGTTATATATATGACATTACAGGTCTTATACAGTCTATTAAAATCATCTAAGTATCCCCCCTGTCCACCTTCTAAATACCGAAATATAAAGTTTTATAACCTGCCTGTCTTGTCACCAATCTGCCCAAGGGGCGCCGTTTCATCTCAAAATGCGCCCAGCCAGCCGCTCCCAACTGCCGTTCTGAAACTCTCCCTAGTCACGATCCTGCGCATGGGCAGATTTGACATGAACGATGCCAGGAGGATTCAATTGCCCATGCGCAGGATCGTGACTGTGGAGAGTTTTAGCCGCCGCCCAGCGAAGTGAATATTGATGAGCTGGGCGGGGCTTCAGAACGGCAGTTGGGAGCGGCTGGCTGGGCGCATTTTGAGATGAAACGCCGCCCCTTGGGCAGATTGGTGACGAGACAGGCAGGTTATAAAACTTTATATTTCGGTATTTAGAAGGTGGACAGGGGGGATACTTAGATGATTTTAATAGACTGTATAAGACCTGTAATGTCATATATATATATATATATATATATATATATATAACTATATATGCTGATTTGGCCTGTCAGTGTCCCTTTAAGCATGCATGGGATAGGCATAAGGCCATCCTTCATATAAGATAGGGCCAGGGACTATTCATAGTATTCAGTATATTGGGCAGACTAGATGGGCCAAACGGTTCTTATCTGCCGACACATTCTATGTTTCTATGTAAGTTGAAAAGACTGAACTGAAGACCTCCTGATGCATCCTGAACGGATTGCTCTCCATTCAGAATGCATTAGGATAAAACTGATCAGTTCTTTTCCGGTATTGAGCCCCTAGGACGGAACTCAATGCCAGAAAAGAATAACGCTAGTGTGAAAGTACCCTAAGTTTTGCTATAGGACCCTATGATATCTGTGTATGCCCCTGACTGCTACTAGAAAAGTAAAACATTTTTATCCAGCATGGTGAATGCTTTAAAAAGAGGGAAAAAAAAAAGCCTGATTAGCGGGGATTATGAAAGTCAGGCCATCAATTTTTAAAACCTGGATAACCCCTTCAGTAAAAGTTTTTTTTAAATATATCATATGTACTGCAAAATAGCGACAGTAATGGAAAAGAATCATACTTAGGCCTCTTTCACACAAACGTGTGCGCTCCGTGGCCGTATTGCGGACCTCATTTGCGGATCCGCAATACACAGGCACTGTTCTGTGTGCATTCTGCATCACTGATGTGGACCCATTCACTTCTATGGGTCCGCAAATCCAGAGATGCGGAATGGTGCGGAACGGAAGCACAGACCAGAACTCTACGGAAGCACGGGTTTTGTCCCGTACTTCCGTTCCGCAAAAAGATAGGACACGTTCTATCTTTTTGTGGAACGGCTGGATCGTGGACCCATTGAAGTGAATGGGTCCGCAATCCGCTGCGGCTGCCCCACGTTGGGTGTCCGTGCATTATGGCCTGCAATTTGCAGGCCGCAGCATGGCCACGGGGGGCGCACACGTTCGTGTGCAAGAGGCCTTACCAATATTGCATTTGGTAAATTCAGGGCATGTAGGCCTGAGAATATCAAAACCCACTTATAGGTGTGGCTACCACAACCCTCACCTATTTTGACCAGGACAGCTTGACATTGCCAGCACTGTCACTGAAAATGAGGTCCTGGAAAGTGACTAATCCAGAATGGCTGATGCTCATTGTACCATTCCTACTGCAGTAGTAAGAGTTCCCATATGTGTAAATTGTGTGGGTGGAATTTCCTTTCTCTCCAATCTGTATACTTATAGAACCTAAAAATATAAATTCCCTCACGTACTGACAATTGATCTTTGATGGAAAGAGGTGAAAATGTAGAATGTTCATACCATGCATTCTGCAGTCATGGAAATCTCACTTGTCTATGTAAATGTCGTTATCTGAAGGTCAATTTGGAAAGTTACTTTGCATATTTTCAGCCGTTACCATGGCATGGAAGACTTGCCTCTGATTTCTAAAAATACAAAATGTTATGGTGAACCATATGATGTTCCCCAAGTTGACGTCGTCTTTGCTCATGCAGTCATGAAGGCTTCTCCCAGGGCTTTTCCGAGTGATGAGGTCCATATGCCCTTTAAGTATGCACTTATTTGTGCAGTGTCTGTATGTATCTGACTCAGAATAAAGCTAGTCTCATTTTTGCAAATTCGTCTACGTTCATAATTTTGTGAAATTCTGTGCTTGGTAACATCAAGTGGGATCGCCCCATTGTATGAAGAAGTACTGTTTTCCTATGAGGTTGGGTTTTCTAGTGAGATAAACCGCAACATCTCTGCTATGGCTGCCTTGTGCTTACAGGACAAGGGTGTTTCTCAGAAAATAGAAGCGCTGGAAAGTGTGATGATACAGATAGAGAAGCGGAGAGACTTACGATTCTGCAATATTCTAGCTGTTCAGATGTGGTTGGCACTTCTCTGAGTTTCCCTATATGGCTACCATGGTACAAATTGCTTAATTTGGGTAAAATTTATTTATTTTTTTCTCTAGAAAGTCTTTTTGGTATATGGTTGGTTGATAAAGATAAGTGAATAATTTACGAATCACTCAAAATGGCGGCCACCATTTTACAGATCAGAAGACAAAGAAGGCGTCTGCCACCAAAAAGGGATAATTCAGTGTGTTATTAAACAAGCTGATGGTTACCACCAGCTAACATCTATTTACCCATAGCCATATATGTCACTGTCACTTTGACATTACTAATCCTGTCCTGGTGGTAAAGAGCTTAAAAGGGGTTGGATACAGTCCTTAGAGTCCTCTAGGAGTGTCATACATGACTTTTCAGGACAATTAGAGCAATTCAGGTTGAATTATTCAGACCAAATCGATTAAGACGCACTAGTCTCCACTGGTTGACATTACCAATATTACTGCCAGTGCATTTGCCACAAAAGGTAACAAAGCTCCTGAGCCCCAGTGCAAAATCCTGAACAAAAATGCACACTTTAGCTAATCCAAACATGCATGTTTTTGCAGTTTTCTCAACATTTTTGTGAAAATTTTTATTATATCTGTGAGGTACACTTACTAAAAGCAACTACCACACTTGTCCCTTAAATGTTAAGTTTCATTACAAGCTCGTACTGTAGTAGTAAGTGGAATATCCACTCCAGAATTTCATGGAGGCTGATTCACTAGGAAAAACCAAATCGGGCTACAATTTTCATAAGTGTTAAGAATTCATTAATGATCAATTTTTAATGATCAATTAGAAAGCTGTGGTGGTGGCTATGGACACACAGTTTTAGGCTGCATCGCGGCCTCCCTGTCTGGTCTTACTCCATAGAACAGCCAAGCATCGGATGATACAATCTTGCGCGGAAGCTACTGAGCTGAGATGATGTGGAGAACGTGTGGTTGTAAACCGTTGAGAGTTACTCAATAGCTGAATAAGTGTCTCAGTCATGAACTATAGTATTTTCTGTATGAATGCAGTGATCTGTGTATTTCATTGCTCAATAAAACTTGCCCGAACCCTTATACTTTTTAGGCACAGTGTCAGGACTTGCGGAAGAGGAAGCAGCTGGAGCTACAGATCCTTTCTGAGCCAATCCAGTGTTGGGAAGGAGAAGACATTAAGACATTAGGAAGTGTTGTGTATATGTCACAGGTTATGGTACAATGTGGAGCAAGTGAGGTAGGTAACAAAAATACCAATACCTGTCGCCAGAGCATGCAGATTCTATGCCGTCACCTATGGGTCACATCCACATTGCTGTTAAACTGTGCTCAGAGCATTTAGTTCAGTGAGCCCGGGAAGGGGGCAATCTAGAGGGTGGGAGTGCTGATAGACGTGATGGAGGTAGTAGTTACTCATGGTGGTGGTCCTCACACTGGTACTCCCTGGGAGCCGTGCAGTGATTAGAAGGGCGGACCCTTTCTTCCCTTTAGGGCACACCCTGGGTCTGGTGGATAGTCTCCTTCCTAATGGTGTTTTGGGGTGCACTTGATGTTAGATGGGTGATGGGTTGCAGGCAAGAAGATAACAGGCCAACAGTGGCATTGACAGAGCTGGCTTTATAGTAACAAAAACAGTTCTTTACTAGAAAATGGTGATACAGTGCAAATACAATACTCTTGCAAGTAGACACAGTTCTTAGATGTCACAGGAGTCAGCTAGTCCCCAAGGCTATGTATAGGGGGTGGATGTCAATTTAGTCTCTTTACAAATGAACAATGCAGCCTCTCTCATCTGGCCTAAGGTGTACAATTTCTTTATATCAGTATATCTATATTCTATATCCTATATTCTAAGGCCACCAGGATATTGTCATGCATTAAACGAGGCATGGACTCACGGGGCAGGGATGTAATACTACCACTTTACAAAGCGCTGGTGCGGCCTCATCTGGAATACGCAGTCCAGTTCTGGGCACCAGTCCATAGAAAGGATGCACTGCAGCTGGAAAAAGTACAGAGGAGAGCGACTAAAATGATAAGGAGCATGAAGGGTCTTGGTTATGAAGAAAGATTAAAATAATTGAATTTATTTAGTCTTGAAAAGAGACGTCTAAGGGGGGGACATGATTAACCTGTACAAGTATATAAGTGGGCCATACAAAAAGTACGGCGAAAAGCTGTTCCATATAAAATGTGCTCAAAAGACAAGGGGGCACTGCCTCCGACTGAAGAAGAAAAAGTTCAGTCTCCAGAAACGTCAAAGCTTCTTTACTGTAAGAACTGTGAATCTGTGGAATAGACTTTCTCAGGACGTGGTCACAGCAGGAACAGTGGACAGTTTCAAAAAGGGTTTAGACGAATTCTTAAAAGTAAGGCCTCATGCACACGACCGTGCTGTTTTTTTGCGGTCCGCAAACCGCGGATCCTCAAAAAACCAAAGCCGTCCGTGTGCATTCCTTATCTTTTGCGGCCCCATGGAAGTGAATGGGTCCGCACCCGAACTACGGTCGTGTGCATGAGGCCTAAAAAACATAAATGCTTATGAAAACGTGTAGAAATCTGAGTCTCACTTCCTTCTGGAATTCGCATCCCCACCTATTCCTTGGTTGAACTTGATGGACGTATGTCTTTTTTTCAACCGTATTAACTATGTAACTATATGTAATATGTTACTATGTAATCTGCAATTCCCCCAGCGGGGTGTAGTCTCTTTAGCAGGTGTTCAATCTGCCTCTAATATGGTATGGTGTCTGCAACTTACTGGTGCTAACATTCACCAGTCAGAATTTTCCAGCCCCCTTCGTAATGGCTACTGTACACTCAATCAAATTCAATTCAGCTTTCCCTCAGAGGCTGGCACTTGTTCTTCAGGGTTGGTGCCTCACTGTTTATTGCTGCTTCTCAGCTCACCCTCCTCAGACTTACTATGCTCTCAGCCACTCCCTAGAGCAGGCATGCTCAACCTGCGGCCCTCCAGCTGTTGTAAAACTACAACTCCGACAATGCCCTGCTGTAGGCTGATAGCTGTAGGCTGTTCGGGCATGCTGGGAGTTGTAGTTTTACAACAGCTGGAGGGCCGCAGGTTGAGCATGCCTGCCCTAGAGGAAGGGGTGGGGTCAGCACACACCTAATGATAGTTACCAAGGGGCAGGATGATTAGTTAACTCTCCACTCCCCATATACAACCTTTAGGATGCACAATTAACCCCATGCAGTAGCTCAAAGACTCTAAATAGTATACTTATTTGTCCTTGAGAAGGTTTTCCAGATAAGCCACAGGATCCACAACCGGGATCTCTATGTATCATGCCTTCAAAGAGAAGATCAACATAGCATAGATCTACAAAAGTAAATTCCACTGAGAAAGGATAGAACAGAAATTCACATATTTGACTTTTAGGTCGAGTGCAGTTTTCAAAAGCCGGTTGATAAATCTCCGTGAATGTACAGTCTGTTTGCTGAGATTTGTATTCTGGTTCTTCTGATTAATTGTTTGTTTCTTTGACTCTGATTTTATGTTATTTTTCTTCTCTAATCAAGGAAAAAGAAGAGCGGTATTTTATGTTGTTTTCAAATGCACTTGTAATGCTGTCTGCCAGTCCACGGATGAGCGGCTTCATTTATCAGGTATTGTAGAATTTTGTTTTAGTAAGGCCTTCTGCACACGAACGTGTGCGCCCCGCGGCCGTGCTGCAGCCTGCAAAATGTGGGCCGTAATGCACGAACACCGACCGTGGGGCAGCTGCAGCGGATCGCGGCCCCATTCACTTTAATGGGTCCGCGATCCGGCCGTTCTGCAAAAAGATAGGACATGTTCTATCTTTTTGTATAACGGAAGTACGGGCCGAAACCCCACGGAAGCACTCCGTAGTGCTTCCTTAGGGTTCCGTTCCGTGCTTCCTTTCCGCACCATTCCGCATCTCCGGATTTGCGGACCCATTGAAGTGAATGGGTCCGCATCCGTGATGCGAAAATGCACACGGAACGATGCCCGTGTATTGCGGATCCGGTCGTGTGCAGGAGGCCTAATTCTTCGCATTCATCATGTGTAATTGCACAGGTGAAAGTGCAGGTATACACAAAGGTTGCATTAAACTATAGCAATCTTTCTGGAGCAGTGCTAATTTGCATAGCTTATCCCAGGGAGCTTTACTTGTAATACAGCGCATTCAGAAAGTGATCAGACCTTTTCACATTTTGCAACCTTGTGCTCAAGATCATTTTTTTAACAATCCTTCGACACTCACTACTCCATAATGAGAAAGTAAAAAACAGAATGGTCAAAATCTTTGCTAATTTATTGAAAAGTGAAAGCTAAAATCTTGCATTGACATAAATATTCAGACTCTTTACTCAGGACTTGATGCACCTTTGGCAGCGATTACAACCTCTAGTCTTCTTGGGTATGATACCACAAGGTTCTGGCATTCTTCTCTGCAAATCTTCTGTGACAGGTTGGATGGGGACAATCGGTGGACAGCCATTTTCAGGTCTCTGCAGAGATGTTTGATTGGGTTCATGTCAGGGCTCTGACTAGCCCACTCAATTCACATAGTTGTCCCTAAGCCACTCCTGTGTCATCTTGGCTGTGTGCTTAGGGTCATTGTCTTTTTGGAAGGTGAACCTTCAGCCCAGTCTGAGGTCCAGAACACATGGATCAGATTTTAATTAATAATATCTCTGTATCAAAGGGACAATGTTCCCCAGTTATAGGAATCTGATTGGGAAAGGGGGGGAGGGGGGTGGGAGGATGGGTAGTGAGTTGGGGGGAAGGGATATGGTCTTGAAATATGAGCTGAGGAAGTTGGAGTGGGTCGTGAGATTCAAGTATGGTCTGAAGTTCTATCATGTCACAGGTGATTAGAGTTTTAAGTTGGAATGTGAGAGGAATGGCAGATGCACCAAAGAGACAGTGTGTTTTTCAATACTTGGGGCGGTTTCAGCCGGCTATATGTTGTCTTCAGGAAACGCATCTGATTGGAGAAAATCTACACTGGATGAGTAAAAATTGGGTGACATATGCGTTACATTCAACTCATTCTTCTCACTCTAGAGGGGTTAGTATGATTGTGCATAGTAGCATTAGATATGAACATATGCAGGAATGTGTGGACGCGGATGGTAGATATGTGTGTGTTGTGTGTAAGGTGGATGGAATACAGGTGGTGCTGGTGTCTGTGTATGTGCCCCCACCATTTGCATCCCCATTGATAAGAGAGATTATGGACTTTGTGGCGGACTTCCCTGGGCTGCCGTGGCTATTGGTTGGGGACTTTAATTGCACGCTGAATGACTCCCTAGATAGATGCCGGGTGGAAGGAGCAGGGGGTATACCGGGGAGTGTGGCTCTCAGAAATATTATGGGTGAAATAGGTGTGCATGATGTATGGAGATTGCGTAACCCTGATAAGCGGGAATTCTCGTGCAGATCTGCCGCGCATCATTCGTTATCGCGTATTGATTTGGCCCTTGTTAATGATATAATGCTGCCACTGGTTAGAGATGTTGTCTATCATCCTCGGTCGTTGTCTGACCACTCTCTGGTGCAGATTGACTTGTGCCTGGGGGTGCTCAGACAGGGACCGAGGCTGTGGAAGTGTAACTCACATTGGCTAAATGTGTTGGGTGATTTGTCCGGGATCTTTCTTGAAATTAAGGAATTTTTTGCTATCAATACAGGGACGGCCTTGGTACCGGGAGTTTGGGACGCCATGAAAGCATTCCTGAGGGGAGTCTTGATGAAAGAAATTAACAAGCATAAATCTAGGTCTAGGGAGGCGGATGTTAAGGCGCATGTACTGGTGGCTGAGGCAGAGAGAGAGTTTGGTAGATTCCCCACCCTGATTAATAGTGAGGCGCTGGCGGTAGTTCAGGAGCAGCTGAGGTGTCATTTAGTGCAGGCCGCAGAAAGAAAGAGAAGTTTTTATCGTCAGAGATCCTTTGAAGAAGGTGAGAAGGTCGGTCATCTGTTGTCGGTGGTTTCACAGGCTCAGAGAGGATCCTCTTGTATTCAGGAACTGAGAGATGACAGGGGAAATAGCAGCCAGGACACGAAAGGAATATTAGATATTCTAAAAAGTTTTTATGTATCTCTATATGCTTCCACCGGCTCTAGGTCTGAGGAGGCTCTTAATGAATTCCTAGGGGAGGCACAGTTATTGAGGCTGTCAGAGGAGGATAGAGTAAGGCTGGAAGAGCCGATTTCACTGGAGGAACTGGAGGCTGCGCTTGGGGGTATGGCGAATGGTAAGGCGCCTGGAGCCGATGTAGAGGTAGAGGTGTATAAAAAGCTGCAAGGGATATTACTTCCTGAATTACTTAAGGTGCTTGAGCACTCATTGGAGGCAGGTTCGTTATCACATTCGATGCAGGAAGCTATAATTGTGGTTATACCTAAACCAGGGAAGGATCCTAAAATACCGGATTCCTACAGACCAATTTCACTTCTCACGGCTGATGTTAAGCTCCTGGCGAAGGTGCTGGCGAACAGGCTGTCCAAAGTAATTCTGACTATAGTACACCCGGACCAGACGGGTTTTATGCCTGGGAAATCGACGGCTATTAATCTCCGTAGGCTGTATGCTAGTTTAAATATCCCGGCGGATAATTGTGGAGACAGGGCCTTGCTTGCTCTTGACGCCGCCAAGGCGTTCGATAGTGTGGAATGGAGCTACTTGTGGGGGGTCTTGAAAACTATGGGTTTTGGAGCGCGGTTCATTCAGTGGGTAAAGGTCCTATACTCTAGTCCTAAGGCGAGAATTAGAGCTAATGGAGGGTTGTCAGATTGTTTCGCTCTTGCCAGGGGCACCAGACAGGGATGCCCATTGTCGCCCTTATTGTTTGCTCTCGCAATAGAGCCGCTCGCGGCGCATATCCGCTTATCAACAAATATAGAGGGGTTTAGATACGGTGGGCTGCACAATAAAGTGGCTATGTACGCTGATGACACTCTGCTTTTTATGGGCGATACTGGTGCGTCCCTGGATGCGGCCATGGCATTGATTGACAGATTTGGTTGCTTCTCTGGACTTCAGATAAATTGGCAAAAATCCTCTTTGATGCCAATTGATGGGCAGGCCCTGTCAGGCAGACAAGTAGATAGTCTGGTGCCTTGGGTGGATAAATTTAAATATCTGGGACTATATATAACACCGAGATTATCGGATTTTGAAGACCTTAATCTGTCCCCATTGCTGGCTACTTTCAGGCTTAAAGTGAGATCATGGTGTAGACTCTTTCTTTCTGTGGTAGGAAGAGTTAACCTTTTAAAAATGGTTATGATGCCCCAGTTGCTTTATGTACTGAATAATGCTCCCGTATGGATTCCCCTGGATAGATTCAAGAAAATTCATTCTATATTTAGGGATCTTACTTGGAAATATGGGCAGGCTAGGATGAAACTGGAGACATTGCAATATCTTAAGTCGGAAGGGGGCCTGGCTGTCCCTAATGCATGGATTTATTTTCTGGCTTCCCAGTGTCAGCATTTCAAGGGATGGATTGATTTACAAGCTCCGGATATGACAGGGCAGATATTGCAGCATTGGTTGGGCAGTCGGGACCTCATGGGCATTCTGGAAGGCTCAGGAATGCATGCTGGGAGGGAAAAACTCCCTCTTATTGAACTTATGAAAAGAGTTTGGGCAAAGGTGAAACAGCTAAGAGGTGTAGGCGGAATCAGCGAACTTTCCCCTATTGGAAAGAATCATTTGTTGCCCGAATTTTTTGCCATACCAGGACTTAGGAACTGGGAAACCTATGGAGTGACGAGAATTGGCCAATTAATTGAGGACAAGATATGTAAATCATTTCAAAACCTGCAGCAGGAATTTAATATTCCTAGGGGGTGGTTCTATAAATATCTCCAGGTGAGGCATGCCCTTGAGGTCACACTGCGGAAAGGATGTGAGATAGCTCAAATGGAGGTGATTCATAAGCTTGTTCTCTCGACAGGGGGAGGGAAAAGAGGGCTGATATCACAGTTGTATGCTCTTTTACTGGAAAAATTCCTGGAGGGGTTTCCGCTCTCAAGAATGAAAAAATGGGAGGTTGACGTGGGGGTTATATCTAAAGATAAGTGGGAAGATATATTGGAAGGGGTCCCCAAAGTGTCCTTGAGCGAACAGGGCAAGTTGTCCCAACTATTTATTATACATAGAGTGTACAAAACACCGGTGTTTCTAAAAAAGGTTGGAGTAAGAATTGATGACAAGTGTCCAAAGTGTATGGAGGAGGGTGCGGATTTGTTACATATGCTGTGGTCTTGTCCAGTAATTGGTAATTATTGGGAGGAGGTAAGGAATATGATTAATAGCAGAATGACATTGAGAATTCAAAAAGACCCTAAGGTGTGTATATTGGGATGTGTGTCTGAGATTGGAGGGACCGAATCGGTCAAGGTAGCGATGGGGAGGTTGCTATATGTGGCCAGGAAACTGGTGGCTATGAGGTGGATCCAGGGAAGTCCGCCTACACTGGGTGAGTTTGAACGGAAGGTGCATGACATGATGATACTTGAAAAAGGGGTGTATGTGAAGAGAGGGTGTCCTCAAAAGTTTGATAAAATGTGGAGTGATTGGTTATCTCATACCCATGTGGTTATATAGGCTCGTGAAGGTCAAGACTAGTTGTCAGGGGGGGGGAGTTAGGGTAAGGTGGGGGGGGGGGAGGGGTTTTGGGGGGGTTAAGATATTTATAATTCTTTATTTCAATATTTGTTTTAACATGTGTACACGTTATGTACAGATACTGGATAAAACTGTGTGTTGATATTTCACGGTTACTGTTGTACTCGGACTCCACATGGTGGATAAAGCAAGAAAAAACAACGTATTGATTTTTGTAATACTCTGTATTTATTGATTCAATAAAAACGATTTGATTTAAAAAAATAAAATCTCTGTACTTTGCCACATTCAGTTTCCATCAACCCTGACCAGTCGTCCTGTCCCTGCCACTAAAAAAACACCCTCACAGCATAATCGTACCACCACCATGCTTCATTGTAGGGTTGCTATTGGGCAGATAATGAGCAGTGCCTGGTCATTTGACATAGCAAAGGGTCTGAGTACTTATGTCCATGCAAAAGTTTAGTTTTTCCCTTTTTAATACATTTTCAAACATTTCTAAAAGTCTGTTTATTAAGGGGGATTGAGTGCAGAATGATGGGGAAAACTAGAATTTTTTTATTAATTTTAGCAGAAGGCTGCAACATTACAAAATGTGAAAAAACTGAAAGAGTCTGATTCTGAAGACTTTCCGAATGCACTGTACTCCTTCTGCCAGCTGGTGTCTCCACATGGAGAAACTATACCCACAAGATACTCTAGAGACATAAACCTGTCTGACTTGTTGCGCCATAATCTGGATCACTTTGTCTCTGGGTGGAGTTAATTGCATTTAGAAAACTTTGTCTCTGAGGGCTCATGCACACAGCCGTTCCGTGCACTGGGGACCACAAATGCACAGGTAACATCCGTGCAGATTCCGTAGACAGATCCAGACCCATTCAATTTGAATGGGTCCGTGATTCGTCCGCACCGCAAAAAAAATAGAACGTGTTCTATTTTTTTTGTGGTGCAGAGGCACGGAGAGAAACCCCACGTAAGCGCTACGGAGTTCCGTGCGTCCGTTCCACGCTGGACCTTCCGGATTATGGACCCATTCAAGTGAATGGGTCAGCATCCATGATGCGGGTTGCACACGGCCGGTGCCCGCATATTGCGGACACGCTGTTTGCAGGCCAAAGTACGGGCACGGCTAGGCAACACTTTCCAAAACCACATTAACAAATGTGAAAAAACCTGATCAAAACATATATGTGGAAATATACCCTAAACTGCAAAATACCCTAAGATGCTAAAATGAATTAGTATTATCAGCTGATATGTGCATCTTCTTACGTCCGATTTCTTTTAAAGGGGAAATTACCACTAACTGGCATGTCAGTGATTAAGCTGGAGGAAACTGATTCATGCAGTAATGCATTTGAGATTTCAGGTGAGTTACCATTCCTTACACTGTATTACAGAATTAGTAATAGATGGCGTATTGCACATGAAATGCTTCATTTACATTCTGAGAAAATTTGATTGATCCCTGAGCTTCAGGGAATGCGATTGCAGGATCGTGTTTTCTTGGTTTCTATACCCATGTTCAATACCGATGGTTGGGGCACATTATTTGTGACCATTTGTTCTTGTTCATATGTTCTTCTAATGTCTTAACTTTCCATTCAGGTAATATTATAGAACGCTTTGTAGTCTACTGCACTACTGGTCAGGACTGCCAGGAGTGGCTTGAACATTTGTGCAGGCTGACCAAGTCTCCTGGTACACATGCCTCTTTGTGTAAGGCGCCATCTTGGCCAAGTCACACAGTAAGTGATATTTATTATAGTGGTAAGTTTTTAGTTTTTTTTTTAAGTCTAAGGCCTCGTTCACATTTCCGTTTTTCCCTGACATGTTCTATCCACATTTTCTGCGGGCAGCACACAAACCCATTGATTTTGATGTGTTTGTTCACACATCAGTAGTTTTTCACTGACAGTAGGCCTCATACGCTACTGTGGTCCTTGATGCAGACCAAACACGCCCATTGAAGTCTATGGGTCTGTGAAAAATCACTGACACAACATACATAGCATCTGTGCTTGCTCCGCTTTTCACTGACCACTGGAAGGAGATGCACCAGAAATTATTTTTCAGCTAAGCAGTGTTAAGATGACACACAAAGGGCAAAAAACTGACACATGGACTAAACACAGATGCTTAATGGACATCTTCATAGATGAAACATAGGCAGATTTTTCCACGGACGTCAAACGGATACGAAAATGTGAATGAGGCCTTATAGTTTGAGTCTCACCCTCTCAATGATTGTAGTTACTATGATAGAAATAATGTTGGCTGAGATACATTAGCATTAGATACTTACACGTGTCCTGCAGTTGCACCCCAACAAACATCCTAAAATATTCCCTGACCAAGTGAATCTCCCATGGTCAGATAACATTTACAAGCAGACAGATCATACTTATAGCAGAAAATCTGCCATTTAAGGGGCTTTTATATCAGTCGGTGATGTCATACTGTAAAATATAGGAACCCACTGTTATTGATTTTAGAAAGGGCTGAACCTTTGGTTTTGGGTTGTACCTGCTTTAAAGGTTTTTTTTCCGATAATTAGATATTGATAGCCGTTACTCAGGATAGGTCATCAATATCAAATCGGTGAAGGTCCAACAGCCAGGACCCATGCCATTCAGTGGATTGGTGATGGTGAGTAATGTGTGTTTTTTTTAAAATTAATTTTGGGCTGTCTTTTTAATCTCCCAGGAAAGCCCTTTTATTTATGACATGTACAATTTTACAGACTACAAACAACAAACAACATACAGCACCCGTTCAATTAGCTTCGTTTATCAGAAAAAGCATGATTGCCATTTTTGTTTTGGACATTTAAGCCCTGGCCCAGGCACTCCCAAACATGGTGGGAAGCCTGCTTATTGGTGGGGTTTACATAAGCCTCACCCATTTTGGGCTGGGACCAACTGAATTTGTTGGTATTTCTTCTGAAAATCTTGGAAAGTCGTAATAAATTTGGGAATGTTAGCAACTGTAAAAATGGAGAAAACAAATTAAAGGGGTTGTCCGGGTTCATAGCTGAACCCGAACATATCTCCTTCTTCACCCTGGCAGCCCCTCTAAGATGAGCATCAGAGCTTTTCATGCTCCTATGCTCTCCTTTGCCCTGTGCTGAACTGGGCAGGGCAAGGGATTTTTCATTAGATCCGGTGAAGTACCGGGTCTCTGCTAGGCTGAGACATCCTCCTAGCAGTGTTCCCGGTGACATCACCAGCACTAATGGGCGGGCTTTAGCCTGTAAAACAGGCTAGGGCAGCACTAAAGCCACCCATTAGTGTTAGTGACATCACTGGGAACTGTGCTAGGCAGAAGCCTCCGCCTCGCAGTGTAAGTTTGTAAACAAATTTTTTTTTACCTTACGCAATACAGTGCAGGGCAAGGGAGAGCATCGGAGCGGCTGATCTCAGAGGGCCTGCCTTAAAGATACCGCCTTGCTCCATGTGAGCGCAGTGACCTATTCTTAGGCCAGTGACATCACATTCATTGGTTACTTGACCTATTTGCAGCCCAATCCTATTCAAGTGAAGGGGCCTGGGCTATAAAACAAAGCACAATCACTATATAATCAACAGTGGTACTCTGTGAGGAGACTACAGCTCTCACTGGAGCTCTGCAGCCTCTTTAGTCATCTGATATGCAGGGTGCTGGGATTCAAACTCCCCATAGACCAGATATTGATGACCTATCCTGGAAAACCCCTTTAAACTATAATATGAATCCTTTAGGATGCAGTTATTTACTCAGAAATCTTCTGCAGATTTTGTTTATTTTGCTTACTGTGACAGCTAACAGATAGAAAGAACCCTCCTCCTTCTCATCACCCCATTTCGCCACTTCCTCGTGGCCCCCTGGAACCTCCAAAAATCTACAAAACCTGGACTCTGAGTTGTCTCAGGCCAGCTCCTCCACTCAGACCTTCTGCTGCACTTGGCTATAAAGAGGTATGGAATAGTTTATTTCAGATTTCTGTACTGAACACGGTGGCATTTAGTCAAATGGTGATTGCAATTTCAGTTTTGCTCATTTGTATTGTGGTTATAGTCTTAATGAGTTGTAAAGCTACAGCAGTTATCACACCTTGACCAAAATCACCAAATGAGTATATGTACCGCTTGCTGAAATGAATAATGCACAGAATTACAGCTGTATATCTCAACTTTCAGATAATCTGCAGTGGTTACTGCTCAGTAAATATAAAGATCCCAAAAAGCTGAAAATATGAAGCCTTCTGACTCCATGAAGCTGTTTTACAGAATATTTTAGGCACTTGCATGAAACGAAACGCCTTAGCATAATGCTTCTTCTCTAAGGGCTGCAAATTAAGTTCAGAGCTTGGGTTGGGGGGCAGCAAGAGAAAGGGTTTCCAGGAAGGTTATGCGGTATATCGGAGACTTTATCACAGAATGGCATTCTGCAGCTTCTATGTACTGTGAAAAGCTGCAGAAGAAAATGAAGCTAAATGTTTAATAAAAAAAATTTTTTTTTAGCCCAAAATACATCTAAGGCTAGGTTCACATCTGCAGAGTTTTTCCCGGCGGAATGCTGGAAATCCAACTGACACTTTTATAATCAATGGGGTTTGTCATGGCGGTTGGTGTCCCGTATATACCGGATCCAGCGCTTCCATTTTTTTCTGTTCTTGTACCTCAACAGAAAAACAAAAACTGTGCTGCATAAATGAACCTAGCCTAAATCAATTAGAAAATGGCTCCAAAGATGTCCATAGCCTTTATGTAACTTTAAATACTGTCTATAGTTTTTTTTTTTTATATACTGCTCCTATACACACCTACATACATCTCAATGGCAACAGACCACACACGTCCTGTATACATTGATCTCGTAGTTTTATGCCTTCCCTCTGTCCCATTTTATTCCTGCTAACTTTCCCCCTCCTCCCGCCCAGGTATCATCTCCCAACCCTGAGGTATTAACCCATCTCTTTCCGAGATATCACATCACCCCTTCTGTTTCCGGTATCATCTACCTGCCCTCTTACAGGCTTAATCACCTCTTAGGTACCATATAAATCCATCCCCAAGTATCTTACCTCCAAGTTCTGCCCTCTCCAGTTACAACATGTCCTCCCTGGTATTTTCTCACTTATAATCTTTCTCCTCTTCCCCATGATTCACTTCTCCCAAGTCACAACTTTCCTCCCACAAGTATAAGGGTGCGGGTATAGGGCACAAGGTGTGTATGATGAAGTTGTGTGGAGGCGCAATGCAGCCCTTGTTTTGGCAGCAGTGGTGCCTCCTCTACTCGGCACAGATCACACATCCCTAAGGCTGGCCCTGGATGAAATACTCTAAACAAATGAAACATCAAAAACATATGATTCCTATAAAAACCCCTGGAGAAATGTAAGCATATTGGGACAGATTTACCAATACTGTCTAGAAGTACACCACCTATTAATGTTTTAAAAATTGCCACATTTTTGACGCATGATGTAGCATCTAGTCCACGTCCTTTCCTATCAAGCTATGCCATACAGTATGCATACTGGCCATCTTCTTTGAGAAGACCTCCCCTCTAGAAACCACTTTTTAATGCTATTTGATGGTCATCTCAAAAAGATTTCTGCTGTATGTGGATGTGCCTACCCATCTACATGGCTCTGACAGATTGTAATGTGTGGCCCAGTCACGCGCTGCATTTGACGCCCCTACAATATGTCAAACCCAACGATGCCAGGCCACTAAACGTTCATAGACAGGAAAAGAAATCTGTACAAAAGTTAGGCTCAAATGTCTACTTACACTGATTACCTGGCTTTAGGGATTTGTCGAGCCATGTCCTTGAGATGGTATATGTATATAGTCTGATCAATCAATCTGGCATGATACATTACAGAAGTTATATAAATGGATCTATAAGGTACAAAGAAAAAATCTAAATTTATATTTTTTTGCTTATGGTTCATTATTATTTTTATGGTAGTTAGAGTTGTTACTGGATATGTGCCACAGGAAGCGTTTGAAGGTCACCCAAGACGTGCCTTTAGTTTTGCTTAGAGCGTGTTTTAAAAGCTGACAACATCACACATGTGATTTTATGGAAAGTGGCAGACTTCCTGTCTGTTATTACGAACGTGCAGCCTTGAAGTGTAAGAATATACGAGGATCCTCTCGAGGGTCTCTCTTCACATGTGGTAAGCCTTCAAGCACCTTAGTTTACACTCGATGAGAGCTCTGGTTGAGGAACGTGACACTTCTCTGCTCTCTTAGTTACCAGTATGTCAGACTGAAGATGACACAGACCTTTTGCCCTTTCTTAGTCAGCACACGAATGGTAAATTAGTTGCTTTTACTATCAGTGAGACTGGAAAATCAGTTCTGACAAAGTAGGTGCTGTCCGACAGGCAAGGTGCCCCAATACCAGAATCCAGCACAGTGCCACCAAAATAGTGGCAGCCTATATGCTATAGCCCTAGTACCTCTATAATATTGATAGCCTCAGGGCTTCCATGACAGTTAAGGAAAAGCATACTTGCATTACCGCTAATGATAGTGGAGGTTACTGCGACATAAGAGTAGAGAGAAATTAAGGCCTGCCAAATTTCAGTGGGACTACATTCACTGCTATAAATTGCAATTATAGAAGAGCAACATTACGATCCAGTCCAAAGTTGCTTTTTAGCCCCCTAGTATAACAGTCCACTGCTTACTACAAGAAAGTACTGAAATGTCCCGACAGTCGTCTGATGGCTTAAGTCCCAATAGAAGTTCATGACCCAGTGCCTTCAAGTCATGGCACCCACTGTCCTTCAGCCCTGTACGTCTCCACATAAATAATAACCCAAATACTTCCATAGCAGATGCCTAGTAGCCTCCATAATGGTGACTATCACAGTGCCTCCATTCAACGACAGTCACAGTACCTCTTTATTGGTGACCTGACCCAGTTGCCCCCCCCCATTACAAAGACATAAGTAAAAGAAACTTTCCCCCCACATCCTAAACTACACTGCTCTTTTCCATTCTTTTTCCACTACACAAAGGGATATGTGAGCAACCAATGTGCCTCCATCCCAGTGACTGTCCCAGTGCCTCTATTTCACTGATGGTCCCAGTGCCTCCATATTGGTGATGGTCCCAGTACCTCCATAATAATGATGGTCCCAGTGCCTCCATTATGGTGATGGCCCCAGTGTCTCCGTAACAGTGATGATTCCAGTACCTCCATAGTGGTGATGGTCCCAGTGCCTCCATAATTGTGATGGTCTCAGTGCATCCAGATCCCAGTGTCTCCATAATGGTGACGGTCCCAGTGTCTCCATAATAGTGACGGTCCCAGTGTCTCCATAATAGTGACGGTCCCAGTGTCTCAATAATGGTGACGGTCTTACTGCCCCCATATTGGTGATGGTCTCAGTACCTCCATGTCAGTGATGATCCCAGTACCTTCATAATAGTGATGGTCCAGTGTCTCCGCAATGGTAATGATCCTAGTGCCTCCATTATGGTGACGGCCCCAGTGCCTCCGTAAAGATGATGGTCCCAGTGCCTCCATAATTGCAATGGTCCCAGTGCGTCCATATCAGTGACGATCCCAGCGCCTCCAAAATGGTGACGTCCCAGTGCCCCCATATTAATCACAGTCCCACTGCCCCCTATATCGGTCACGGTCCCACTGCCCCCTATATCGGTCATGGTCCCACTGCCCCCATATCGGTGACAGTCCCAGTTCCTCCAAATCAGTGACGGTCTCAGTGCCCCCATTACAGTAACATAAGTAAAAGAACTTCCTTCTTCAGCACATTACACTGCCCTTTTCCACTACAGAAAAGGATATGTGAGCAACAAGTGAAATTGGAAATCGGTACTGGGCGCCAGTTGTTTGTCTGGTCTATGACTAAATGCTTTGTTGGACAGACCCTTTGTAAATTTCTCATGGAACTGAGTCCATTTCAGCTAGTATCACAGACCACTTTCTCCTTGGAGTTGGGTATGTCACATGACGACTTATCAGATACTTGTGGACATGCTAACACTGCAGAGTGACAGTAGGGCTATAACTGATTGTTATGGATAGCATTTCTTGGTTCTCCAGGATATTCCATTGATGGACTGTCCTTAGAGTAAGCCATCATGTGTATGATCAGTGCAGTTCTCATCCCCCGGCCCTCCCTGATCATCAGACCGGAGGGCCAACAACGCTTTCACTGCATTACCTGGCACAGTTTGGCACAACATTTCCTCTTGATAAGACAGATGGCTACCTAGCTAAGCTCTAGCCATCTTCCTCGCTGTGTCTGGGGAGTAGGTGTACTATGACCAGATGTATTGTCTGCTTTTTTCAGCCAGTGGATTAGTGTCCTTTTTCCTGATCAAGTAGCTGCGGCTGGCCTCTTCCTTACTTCAGTAGAAGGGATTAAGTTCAAGGCACTCTTTATTATGGCCATTATGAACATCTTTTAAGGGTTCTGTCCCTCCCATGCTGTAAGTTGCATGGTTATATCAAGGTCTCCCTAGGCATAACCTGCACAGATATGTCCATACTCCTTATGAAGTTATAGCCATGCCGTCCGGGTTCTTGAAGTGACAACCTATCTTGGTTCATTCAGGGGCAAGGGAATTGAGCTGCAGTAACCTGGGACGGCCACTACACTGTCTGCTTCTGTCAGCAGCTGATCACTGGGTGTGCCGGATGTCGGAACCCCCACCGATCATAATAATATCTAGAACCCAGAAAACCCCTTCAAGGTTGGATTCCACACACTTCACATTAATAAAAATCTCAGTGCTATTGTAGCAGTTTTGCAATGTGGGTAAATTACCCATGCAGTTTAATGAATAAAAACGTGCAGGACAATTACTGCATCACAACTAGACAATCGGCGAACAAATGCAACTGGTTTTACGTTTTTTTTTTTTTTTTTGGGGGGATTGCAGAGTTTACACCCAGGCTTTCAGTTTGCACCCTGGTACTGTTACGTGCCGTTACTTCTCTCCAGCGACAACAGATTGCGAAAAAATGCCTGTGTAGTCCTAGTAATTAAACAGTGTACCATACATAGCACATATAAGTCCCCAGAGCTCATACTAGGTTCGATTCCCACTCTTTCTCTTTTTATTTTTATTTATTCAAACATTTTTAAAACAATGTTATTATTTTCTTTTCACTTCACAAACATTTGCTACTTTATATTGGTCTATCACATAAAACCCCAGTAAAATACATTTTAAGTTTGTGGGTGTAACGTGAAAAAATCTGGAGAATTTCAAGGGGTATGAATACTTTTTCAAGGCACTGTACATCTTTGCCTTTCAGTGATGCCATCTGAATGATAAGTGGTCCCTGAAGTTATTTCTCGCAGTGTTGCACTCACACCCTGGAAGAACAGGAAAGACCGTTGAGCGATGTATTGCATGGTCGCCTTTTAGTTCACACCACATAGCACTGCATACTTTTCTTGGAATGAGTGGTGAAGTCATTACTGTCATTTTCGTCTGCTCTCTTCTTAACATATATTCTTTTCTCTTTCTACATATTTATTTTAGAGGATGTCTTATATCTTAAAGGTAAGGGTAGAACCATTCCGTTTTGCTGCAATTTAAAAGCTTCTCCCCCTCGCCTTTAGTTTTACTGCTTCTGTATGTCTTAATATCCGCCAGTCCGGTTGTGGTCCGTGCAAAAATTTGGCAATTTTTTTATTTATTTAGACCATCATTAAAAAAAAAAATCTAAAAAGTACCTGGAAATAGAAGTTCCTGAGTCGTCCTCTGGTAGGAGTCCTGAGTCGTCCATAAAGGGGTTGTCTGATCCCTTTGGGGGTCCAGATCTTAACAGCCCCGGCATATAAGCTAATGTACTACAAGCATGGCTCCATGACATCTATATGCCCTATTGGCAACGAAGGAGCATAGTGACGCCTTTTTTGTAAAGTAAATAACCCTAATTTTCATAATCTTTCTGGGTTTTGTAGTGTACATATTCCATTTACTACTTTAGTTGCCCTCCTTTCAACCTCCTCAGGCTCTACTATGTCTTGTTCACTGGTGCCAAAACTGCACATAATACTCCATGTATGGTCTGAGTAGTGATTATTTAAGTGGTAGGACTATGTTCTTTTGCCCATGCATCTATGCCCTATTTGATGTACCCCATTATCATGTTTGCCATGGCGGCAGACAGGGGTTGTCCTTATGAAACAGCTAATTTAAATGCATGGCCAGCTCACATACCTTCTCACACGAGGATGACTCAGGAATTATGTTTGCAGGTATAAATCGATTTGAAAGGCAAGACATGCCTTCTTAAAGGTTTTATCTAAAAAGACCTCAGATGGTGGTCGACCCACAGTGGGGTTCATATTTACCTGGTCTTGGCGTATATATGCCGTTCCGTGATCTCTGGCATCAACATCCTATTGATTGGAGCCATGTGACTGCCTGCAGCCAATCACTGGTAACAGGTCACCCACTGTCTCGGAGATTGGCTGCATCAGTCACATGGTGCCCGTCAACAGGATGTTGATACCAGACCAATCACCAAGCTGCAGAGACAGCCAGAGAGCAATGGAGCTGGAACCCAGGGGTGGGGACCAGGTAAGTATGAACACCTTCATGGTTGGCCACTGACTGAGGTCTTTTTAAGTCTTGGACAGCCCTTTAAAGGAGGTGGTAAAATATATGTACAAAAATCACACATAACCTTATGGCCAAAAATGTCCTTCATACATAATACATTCTCTTGGCTGAAGTGTCTTTGGAGCTCTCATTAGTTACTCCTTAACTAGGACGGCAATTGTGAGAAGAATGTATACCTTTTCTCAAGATGTGGTCAGGTACTAGTAAATGGTCTCCATGAAAAAGCATACAAATATGGCTCTGCTTTGTTGGTGTTCTGTTGCTGTGTCTGCAGATAGTCTATGCTTTTCTCTGCATTATGTTGCATTAACAATGAGCGTTGCCACTTACAAGGCAGCTTAAGAAATGATGTTTGCTTTTTGAAATGCTGCTAGAAAGTGTCTGAAAGGACATGTTCACTTTACAAAAGTTAAAGGGGTTATCCCATCTTAGACAATGGGGGCATATCGCTAGGATATGCCCCCATTGTCTGATAGGTGCGGGTCCCACCTCTGGGACCCACACCTACAAGGAGAACGGAGCCGGGAGAGTTGTGGCTGGAGGGACCCCGGTCTGTCCACCACCAGGCACAGCTCCCCGCCTCTCCCATTGAAGTGAATGGGAGCGCACCGCGCATGCACGGCCACTGCTCCCATTCATTTCTATGGGGCCGATGGAAATAGCCGAGCCAGCCATAGAAATGAATGGAGGGCGGCTGCGCATGCGCAGTGCGCCCTCTTCAACTTTCTCTGCTCCGCTCTCCTTGTAGGTGCGGGTCCCAGAGGTGGGACCCGCACCTATCAGACAATGGGGGCATATCCTAGCGATATGCCTCTATTGTCTAAGATGGGATAACCCCTTTAAGGCTGTAATAGACAGCCCGAATCTGCAGATGATTCCTTCCCGGCAATCGCCTGCTCGTTAGCAGAGGGGACCGCTTCTATTACATGCAGTGATCTCCTCCACAGCATGAGGAGGCGCTATCGTCCCCATGCGGTTCTAGTTGTTTGCCGCATCAGATCGTGATTATACAGCACTATCAGCCACCGGCAAACATTAAGCGTGCTTAAAAATCACAATTGCCCGATGAACGAGCATTTGGTTGTTCATCGAGCAATATGGCGGCAAGTATTATACATTAGGGTCCATATCACATGTCCGCAAATTGCGGATCCGCAAAACATGAAACACCGGCCATGTGCGTTCCACATTTTGCGAAACAACAGATATGGCTGGCAAATATAAAGACATGTCTTTTCTTGTCCGTGGCTGCGGACAAGAATAGGACATGTTATATTATTTTTTTTTTAAATGAATGGGTCCGCACCCGTTCCGCAAAAGTGTGAATGGACCCTGGTCCCTGTTCCTGCAAACACTAGTGAACAATGAACTGGCAAAAAATTGGCCAGTCTAATACACCCTTTACTGTGTCCATTAATACACATGGATTGTTCCTTTTGGATTACTTCATGTTAAAGTGTTGTTCTATAAGCCTTTACCTTTCCATGGATTGTAGGACTCCAGCATAACGTAAACCGGACTTTAGAGGCATTCCGTTATAATAGAAGTCTAAGGCCTGCATAACGGATCCGTCTGGTTTACGTTATGCAGGAGAGGACCTGCGATCCGTTATGCAGGCCATAGACTCCTATTATGATGGAATGAATAACGGAATGCCTCTAAAGGCAAAAATAAAAGCAATTTCGCCATTGTTTTTTATTTTATTTTTTTAAAGCGTTCACTACGTGGAATAAGTACCATCATCATTTTATAGATCAGTTCGTTACAGACTCGGCGATAACAATTATGTGTGTTTTTTTTCCCATTTTAAATCTCCTATAAACAGATATTTTTTTATTTTTTTATTTTTTCTTACATTTTTTATTTCATATATATCTAAATATTTTTTCATTTGGTATTTTTAAAAAAAAATTATTTTAATTTTTCCTTTTTTTTTTAACAGGTCCCACTTGAAGATCCAGTGGGACTGGTGGCTGTACTATTCTCTGCAATGCTCTTGCAGAGTATAATACTGTAATTTTGACATTACTACACAGCAACCCTGGACACCTTTGCAAGGTGTCTGGTAACCATGGTAACCATCAGGCAGCTGCCATTGGAGCGCGATCGCCTGATGGGGGAGAGAGGGAGCCCCCTCCCTCTATTAACCCCATGGATGCCACAGGCGGCTCATGCCCGCGGCATCTAAGGGGTTAAATGGGCGAGATTGCTGCAGCAGAGTGTTACAGATGACACTCACTTCTGGGGGCGGCATCTGAGGAATGGAGCCGCCACGTCGGATACAGAGGGCCGCACAGGGTGGGGCATCAGAGAGCACAGCAGTGTTGGGGAAATGGACACAGGTAGAATCAGGGGAACAAGGCACGAGGGCATGGCAACATCGGGGGAATGGGACACAAGGGGCATGGCAGCATTGGGGCACAGGGGGCACAGAAGCATCGGGGGAATGGGACACGGGGGCACTGCAGCATTAGGGGAACGGGGCACAGGGGGCAGTACAGGCTCTGATCTGCAGTCTGTAACACTTGTATGTTACAGACTGCTATAAGCCGGGCCGCCGCTGATCTCCTAGACTGATTTTAGAACAAGCTGTTAACTGGGTGCGACATGCGCCAATATTGCGCCAATATTTCAAGTCACTATTCATAACTCAGACCTAAACACAGGTCTAATCCTGGATTGCAGTTCAAAATGTAGAATTTTTGAACAGAGTACTAAAGGAGACGTTGTATTAATATTGTCGCAAAAAAAACAACAACTTTACAATGCTCCACAAATGTGACCCATATAGACGACAAACATGGAATAATAAATGACCCCCAAAGTGGCAAACATGGACGGTTTTTAACAGCTTGTCATGGCGGCTGCTAACATTGCCATCATCCTTACACCATGTTATAGGAATGCTCCTGCGGTTGAAGGGAGGCGCTTTCTATCTTGTTAGTAAATTGCTACCTACAACTACAGTATGTAAGATTTATCTGCATTTTTTGATTTCTTTGCTTCTTGTTGGTCGATGGATCCCCAGCCGTCCATAATACCCTCTTAATGCAGCTCAAAGCTTTTATGTGTCTTGCTATGATATACTGTATGTTGAATTTTCTGTAATGAATAAGTATGCAGATTTCTCATACGCTTTGCATCGCAGTTTATCAGCCTTTTACAAGATCTCTGTTTGCAGTCAGTAAATGGAAGCATTCAGAGGCTGAAAAATCCAGTCTACGCAGTCCTGAGTTAAGGCTCATGCACACAACCTATACAATTCATGGGACCCGTCCATTTTCCCATTTTCCGGTGTGCTTAAAGGGGTTGTCTCATCATGGACAATGGGGGTTTATCGCTAGGATATGCCCCCCCATTGTCTTATAGGTGCGGGAACCGCACCTATATCAAGAACGGAGCCCCACACGTGAAGCAGGGTGCACTGCGCATGCGCAGCCGCCCTCCATTCATTTTCGATGGGGCCGGTGAAAATAGCCGAGCGCTGGTTTGGCTATTTCCGTCGGCCCATAGAAATGAATGGGAGCTCCAATTCACTTCTATGGGGAGCCGGCTTGTTGGTGGCGGACCGGAGTCCTCCAGCCACCACCTTGCAGGGCTCAGTTCTCGATATAGGTGCGGGTCCGCACCTATAAGACAATGGGGGCATATCCTAGCGATATGCCCCCATTGTCCATGATGAGACAACCCCTTTAATACAAGAATCTCACTATAGGTGGTATTCTTATCTGTTCTTGTGGAGAATAGGAAGATACACAGTAAGCTTGTCCCTGTTGGATAACATGTGCTAGGAGATGTCCTGACCCGGAAACAAGTGTATCCACAAAGAACAACTTCACTTCTTTATGGGAAAATCTTTAAAAACATCTTGAAACGATTTAAAAACCAGACCTACACATTTCGGACATGGTATTTAATTATGGTATCATGCCATGAATAAGGTCACTCTATGTCTGAAACGGGTAGGTGTGATTTTTTTAATAGTTTTTAAGGCTTTTCCAGTAAAGAAGTGAATTTGTACAGAGTGCTGAAGATTTATCACTTTGAATTTGTTCCTTGTGGAGAATAGCCCTTTTTGTTAATGGGAGTATGAAAAATACAGAATGCACACGGAAGCTCTCAGTTTTTCAAAGATCCCTTTTTTTCAGATGTGTGACTGAAGCGTTCAATAAATCATCAGCACAAATCTCTCTCCTGTCCTGATAGTTTGGTACAATGTATCAAGATTAGGGTTGAGCAAACCCGAACTGCAAAGTGCAAACTTTGCGAGTTCGGGTACCCGGACCAGAACCCAGACTTTTTCACTGAGGTTCTGGTTCAATGTTTGGGTGATTTTATTATTAAGATAGAATGCTAATTAAATTGGCCATTGTGGGGTTAAAAATAAATTTAAAAAAAACCTCGCCTCATCCACTTGATCGCGCAGCCGGTATCCTCTTCTTTCTTCAGGACATGCAAAAGATGTATGCAAGGATTTTCTCATTTACTGACATCAAGCAGAGATCTTTAAAAGAGTGAGGAACTGAAGCACAAAGTATATCAGAAAGTTAACTTAACATTATGCAATGGTTAAAAGAAATAGAATTTGCATAAAACCTGACAGGTCCTCTTGACAGGTTGGCAGGATTTGCCGACACAGAGAAGCTCCTCGCCCGTTACAAGCACGTCCTTAAAGCATCTTTAAGCTTGTCAGATTTTACACATTTTTTGTTCTGTGTCTTCCCACTTGACCATAAATGGAGTAAATGGAGAATAAGTATCTCTTTATACATTCTTGAAACATTTTTGCAGGAGTCCGCAAAAGCCCCAAAAATGTCAAGAAATTCCTTCCCAAGAAGAAAACCTGAAAGAAAAGCTTCTGACGAGGATTCTGCCTTTAGGAAGAAGTATGCAGCGCTTATTTTATGTCTTTTCTTTTACAGGAAGTTACTTACATTTTATGGAAATAGAAGATTCTAACAGTGTATAGAAAAGAAAAGTTACTGTACAGAAATGAATAGCCCAATGTTAAAGGGGTTTTCCAGGATCGGAAATACTGCTTGTCTATGCTCTGGATCGGTGGAGGTTCCACTCCTGCCACACTCGTCAATCAACGCATGAGCACCGCAGCCTCCTCGTTGTTTACATGGGGCTGTGTAAATGCGCGCCTCTGCTTGGTAGTGGCGGCGCAAGCGTGTTGCAGCTTTGTCCCATTGAAGTGACGCTACACTTCCCCGACTAAGTAGATGGACTAATGTAAACATGTTCACATGGACCCACTGCAGCCCCTTCAAAAAGATGATCACAGAGGGGTGCTGAGAGGTCAAACCCCAACCAGTCTGGTATTGAAGACCTATCTAGAGAACAAGCCATCAATATCCTGATCCTGGGCAACCTCTTACCTATTACTAGTGTTGAGCACGAATATTCGAAAACCGAATTTGTTTTCGCGAATATTTGCGTTTCGAGAATTCGCAAATATTTTGAATATAGTGCTATATTTTCGTAATGACGAATATATTTATATATATATTTTTTTAACACGGTACACATCAGGTGATCATCCCTCCCTTCTTCTAGCTTGTGGGCCAATGAGAAGGCTTTGTCACAGCTTAGCAACATCCCTAGCAACCAATAGAAAAGTCCCTTACTATATAAGAACCTCCCCAGCAGCCATTTTCTATAGTTTATTGCAGTTATGAAAGAGACAGCAGTGTCATTGCTGTGCTGTGTGCTTTGTTGTATTACATTAGACAGTTAACTTATATATCTAATTCAGATAGTTAGGAGATAGTCAGTGTAGGTTAGATTGATCTATAGTGTAGCAGATATTGCCGAAACTTCGCAAGCGCGAACATATTGGAACACTATCTGCATATAAAGCTCTTCTAATGTTCTGCCGTGCCAACCATTTTCTGCAGTCTCAGGAAACTTATACCAGCTTGAAAAATGTAGCATAAGTGACTCACGCCGGTATTTCGCGTGCATTACGAGGATATTACATTGCCTATTTTCGCAATCAAGAATATAATCTCGAATTCGCGAATATAGGACGAATATTCTACAAAATATCGCAAATTCAAATATTGCCCCTGCCGCTCATCACTACCTATTACCTTGTATCCTCCCTTAGCTGCTGGACTTTTGGATACCACTCATTATATGATGCTCAGCTAAACTTGCTCTTTTATGAGACTCCATTATGCAAAGTGTAAGTTTTCAGAAGATATTATCAGAAAGTGGACAGCATCTCTAAAATGTTCAAAGGCTTTAAAGGGGTTTCTGTCACCAGATTTAACCCTATTAAGCTAGCTGACATTAGCGATGTGCTGTCAGCTAAACCTAACTAGCCTATTTCTACTTTTATCTATGCCCCCATTACGCCAGAAATCTAACTTTTATATTATGCTAATTAGCCTCTAGGAGCGGGGGGGGGGGGGGGGCGTTCTTCCTGCTCCTAGAGGCTCCGTTCTCCCACCTTGTCACCTCCCTCCAAGTCCTGATTGACAGGGCCAGGCAGCGCTCGCATCTGTCTGCCAGCCCTGTGCCCTGGTGAAATCTCGTGCCGTTCAGTATTCGGCGCAGGCGCGGTGAGGGAAAGACACTCGCAGGCTGGCAGCTTCCTCACCGCGCCTGCGCCGAATGCTGAACAGCGCGAGATTTAACCATAGCACAGGGTTGGCAGACAGATGCGAGCGCTGCCTGGCCCTGTCAATCAGGACTTGGAGGGAGGCGACAAAGGTGGGAGAATGGAGCTTCTAGGAGCTGGAACAACTATTAGCATATTATAAAGGTTCGATTTCTGGTGTAACGGGGCATCGATAAAAGTAGGAATAGGCTAGTTAGGTTCAGCTGACATTAGCACATCGCTAGTGTCAGCTAGCTTAATAGGGTTAAATCTGGTGACAGAATCCCTTCAAGTTTTATTCTATATCCATAGAGCTTGATTGATATGCTCACTGTTGCAGGCACTGTAGCACTGGAAGAAGATGCCCAGATCCTCAAAGTGATTGAAGCCTATTGCACAGGGGCCGGCTTTCAGCAAAGCCTTAGTTCTGGTAAATGTTCATTTTCTCATTATCCTTGTTTCATTTTCTTTTTTTGTCTGACATCTATCACAGTGATTTATTTGTAGGCTGTATTCTATTGTGGTGCTGTCACACAAGTATTTGACTGTATTCCTAGGCTTTGTTTTATTATGTCAATGTCACAAAAGTAATTGTTTTTTATTCATATGCTGTTGCCTATTGTGGCGATATTGCAGTCATTTTTGCCTGTATTCATCCACTGTGTTCACTTGTGATGATATTACAATGACTTTAATAGGCTGTGTTTTTTTCTCTGTGATTATACCACAATAGGCTGTGCCTTTTTAGAGATTGTATTGTGAAGATCAAAGTCTTTATTGGTATACCATATTTCGAACTGATTTTGTCACATTAATGATTGTCTTTATTCTTTGGCTGTGTTGATGAAGCATGGCATGGCAGCCAGGGGCCCAACAGAGGTCTGTCATGTCTGCCGAGGTCCACTGTGGGCAAGAGCTTGACAGAAAAATAAAATGTGTCTAACATTGTTTCTACTGTGGTAAAATATTGCAGAAGCCATATAAATTAATATTTCTAATTATACACAATAAAATTCATATATCATTTATTCCACATGGTGAATATGGTAAAAAAAAAAATCCCCAAAATAGTTGCACAATAGCTTTTTTTTTCCATCCAAAAACAAGGATAGAAGACCCCATTAGGCTTCTGTGTAAGGAAGATAAGTGATATTAGATTTTTTACACACTTATATAGCGCTGACCTATTCCGCAGCTCTTTACAGACATTATCATCAAGCTGTCCCCAATGGAGCTCACAATCTAAGTTCCCTATCAGTATGACTTTGGAGTGTGGGAGGAAACCGGAGAACCCGGAGGAAACCCACGTAAACATGGGGAGAACATACAAACTCCATGAGCCACCGTGCTGCCCATAGGCATAGGTTATAGATTACTAGTCATATCTATAAACAGTTGTTAGGTTACCCTACCCTTATATCTGCATTGTTATATCCAGTAGGCTGTATAGACAGAGAAACACCCTGCCGGAGCTCACCATGTCATAAGGCCACGAACCCTTTGTATCCCCATGGACTACAATGGGATCCAGCGTAGATCCGGACGCTTTCCGGCATAATGCTGGCTTTCGGCTGGATAAAAAGTTGTGCATGCTGAATTTTTAGTCCAGCTGAAAGCTGGCATTTATGTCAGAGAGCGTCCGGATCCCTGCCAGATCCCATTTTGGTCTATGGGGATACAGTGTAGTCAATGCCAGATACAGTGAACTCTGGCAGGCTGCTCCTCTGCTGGAACAGCCTACTGGATTTCACAACACAGATGTGAAGATAGCCTGCGAAGCACATTTATTAAGACCGGCATTTTAGACGCCGGTCTTAATAAACCCCTGTGCTGGCGGTGGATCCGCCAGAGTTATGAAGAGACGTCGTCCTCTACATAACTTCGGCAGATCCACTGTCGCTTCTCAATGTAAGACAGCTTCCTAGCGGGAGAAGTTGCAGATGGTGGCGCAGCTAATCGTTTCGCCTCAATCTGCGCCGAATAAAGGCGTATTTCTGCTTCATAAATGACCCCCTAAGTGGCTACTTTCTTTTCATTAAAAATATTTCATTATTTTTTTAAATAAATTAAACTTACGCTATGTAAACCAATTATCATTTGTGTGAATAGGGCCTAAAAGACATGCATTTAAAAGGGTTAGGGCTGAGAAAGTTTCTAAATCTGTGAGAGATGTTAATCTTGTTGCTTCCTGTGTGCTACAAAACAAGAATATCTCCAAATCACTAGCTCTCCTGCCACAACAATGTAACTCTTACCATGAGAAGGATGCACAGACATATTGCTTCATAAGTGCAGGTGTGTGCCTATTACAGTATCACATAAAGTCTTTCCAACCTAAAATGCGTGGGATGCTGAGTGACCATAATCACGTCATTCATAGGGGGACATTTATCAAATCGGATATATCAGGTTTGTGGCTTATAAAAAGTGGCAAGTCATGGCAATTGTGCCATTTGGTCAATTTACTGGACATTTGGCGGTTCCTCTACACTTTTCAAAGTGGTCTATGTTTAAGAGCTAAAAGTGAGATTAGACCTGGATCATGGCTCATTTACTATCGTATGTAGGCCCTCTTGCCAAAGTCGCCGACAACTCTGACAGGCAACCTCCCGGCGTTACTTTTACACATACAGGGAGTGCAGAATTATTAGGCAAGTTGTTATTTTTGAGGATTAATTTTATTATTGAACAACAACCATGTTCTCAATGAACCCAAAAAACTCATTAATATCAAAGCTGAATATTTTTGGAAGTAGTTTTTAGTTTGTTTTTAGTTTTTAGCTATTTTAGGGGGATATCTGTGTGTGCAGGTGACTATTACTGTGCATAATTATTAGGCAAACTTAACAAAAAACAAATATATACCCATTTTCAATTATTTATTTTTACCAGTGAAACCAATATAACATCTCAACATTCACAAATATACATTTCTAAAATTCAAAAACAAATCAGTGACCAATATAGCCACCTTTCTTTGCAAGGACACTCAAAAGCCTGCCATCATGGATTCTGTCAGTGTTTTGATCTGTTCACCATCAACATGTGTGTGCAGCAGCAACCACAGCCTCCCAGACACTGTTCAGAGAGGTGTACTGTTTTCCCTCCTTGTAAATCTCACATTTGATGATGGACCACAGGTTCTCAATGGGGTTCAGATCAGGTGAACAAGGAGGCCATGTCATTAGATTTTCTTCTTTATACCCTTTCTTGCCAGCCACGCTGTGGAGTACTTGGACGCGTGTGATGGAGCATTGTCCTGCATGAAAATCATGTTTTTCTTGAAGGATGCAGACTTCTTCCTGTACCACTGCTTGAAGAAGGTGTCTTCCAGAAACTGGCAGTAGGACTGGGAGTTGAGCTTGACTCCATCCTGAACCCGAAAAGGCCCCACAAGCTCATCTTTGTGATACCAGCCCAAACCAGTACTCCCCTCCACCTTGCTGGCGTCTGAGTCGGACTGGAGCTCTCTTGCCCTTTACCAATCCAGCCACGGGCCCATCCATCTGGCCCATCAAGACAACTCTCATTTCATCAGTCCAATAAAACCTTAGAAAAATCAGTCTTGAGATATTTCTTGGCCCAGTCTTGACGTTTCAGCTTGTGTGTCTTGTTCAGTGGTGGTCGTCTTTCAGCCTTTCTTACCTTGGCCATGTCTCTGAGTATGCACACCTTGTGCTTTTGGGCACTCCGTGATGTTGCAGCTCTGAAATATGGCCAAACTGGTGGCAAAGTGGCATCCTGGCAGCTGCACGCTTGACTTTTCTCAGTTCATGGGCAGTTATTTTGCGCCTTGGTTTTTCCACACGCTTCTTGCGACCCTGTTGACTATTTTGAATGAACCGCTTGATTGTTCGATGATCACGCTTCAGAAGCTTTGCAATTTTAAGAGTGCTGCATCCCTCTGCAAGATATCTCACTATTTTTGACTTTTCTGAGCCTATCAAGTCCTTCTTTTGACCCATTTTGCCAAAGGAAAGGAAGTTGCCTAATAATTATGCACACCTAATATAGGGTGTTGATGTCATTAGACCACACCCCTTCTCATTACAGAGATGCACATCACCTAATATGCTTAATTGGTAGTAGGCTTTCGAGCCTATACAGCTTGGAGTAAGACAAACATGCATAAAGAGGATGATGTGGTCAAAATACTCATTTGCCTAATAATTCTGCACGCAGTGTAAAGGTGAAAACCACCTTGTATTCATGCCAAATATATTATTAAGGTGCGTCATTTCATAAATTTGGTGCAGGCACAGAAATCAAATACAGACACACAAATAACCGCAAATAATAAATGTTGCCATAGTATTTACACTTGGACTAGAAAAAATAGATGAATTTGACGAATCTACATGAGGATATTTAGGAATGGCAATTTTACATTGGATGTCCGCATCATTCTTCTATGCACTACCTGCCACTGCTCTGCAAATTCCCGTGCTTCTTTATGACCGCGTGTAGCCTACAATCCAGAAAACAGCAGACAGCAGTTTTCAATACTAGTGACCTATATAAATATAGTTGGAAGGTATGCGGGGGAGAAGGGTGCTTCTATGAACGTGTATGTGGTCATTTATCACTCGTTGTTCTGTTACAGGTTCCCGCAAGGATTCTGTTCCGCAGGTCATGCTACTGGAGGATGAAAGTCTGATCATTGATGACATGAGGAGCAATGGACAGACAGCTCCTGAAGAAAAGTAAGTCGGCCCCTTTCCCCCCAAGAAAAATTTAAGAATATTAAAGGGCATCTGTCAGCAGATTTGTACCTATGACACTGGCCGACCTGTTACATGTGCACTTGGCAGCTGAAGACATCTGTGTTGGTCCCATGTTCCTATGTGTCCGCATTGCCTGAGAAAATGAGGTTTTAATATATGGAAATGAGCCTCTAGGAGCAACGGGGGCGTTGCCATTACACCTAGAGGCTCTGCTCTCTCTGCAACTGCTGCACCCTCTGCACTTTGATTGACAGGGCCATACATAATGATGCCCTTCACTGCCTGCCCTGTCAATCAAAGTGCAGAGGATGCGGCAGATGCAGAGAGAGCAGAGCCTGTAGGTGTAATGGCAACGCCCCTGTTGCTCCTAGAGGCTCATTAGCATTGATATTAAAACATAATTTTTCTCAGCAATGCAAGCAGATATGAACATGGGACCAACACGGATGTCTTCAGCTTCCCAAGTGCACATGTCACAGGTCAGCAGTTTCATAGGTACAAATCTACTGACAGATGCCTTTTAACCACCTCCGGACCGCCTAACGCAGGATTGCATTCCGGAGGTGGCAGCGCTGCGCAGAGTCACGCATATACGCGTCATCTCGCGAGACGCGAGATTTCGCTCAAAGCCGGCCCGCGCATGCGCATCGCGGGCCGGCAAAATTAAAAGACAGTATTTCGTCACCAGCCTGCCAGCAACGATCATTGGCTGGCAGGCTGGCGATTTTCAAAAAATCCAATCCAAAAGTCATATAACAGATCATATTAGTAAATATGATCTGTTATATGGCTTGTCTGCTCCTGTGCTGGTCCTTTTCGTCGGTTGGATCCAGCACAGGAGCAGACTGAACTGTGAGTAGCACCAACACTACACCTTAGCCCCAGATCACCCACCTGCACCCCAATTAACCCTTTGATCACCCCTTTGATCGCCCCTGTCAATCACTAGTGAAAGGAAAAAAAGTGATCAGTGTAAACTGTCACTTTTTTTTTTTTCACTGGTATTGGCTGTTAGGCTTTAGGGATAGTTTAGGGCCCCTTGGTTAGGTAGTTAGCGTCATTAGCACCCACCCCACCGCACCGCAGTCACTTTTATTTGCTGTTTAGCGTATCGCTAATCAGCATTTGTACTTTTATAGTATCTGTAAGTGATCAAAAACTGATCACGGTCAGATCTATAATAGTATTAGTGTCACTTTAGTTCGCCCTCCACCCAAAACGCAGTGTTTGCCCGATCAGGCCTGATCGGTCGCCCACACGTGCGTTCACCCACGCCCGCCCCGCCGCAGTGACAAAAAATATATATTTTTTGATCACTGCACATTCATTTTACACGCACTGCGGCGATAAAAAAATCAGCTAGCCTCCCCTTTGTAAGACAGGTTTGCTTTTTTTCTTGGGTAGTCTCAAGGAATACCCCTAAATTTAGTAGTCCAAAATGTCAAACAGGGGGTATTCTTCTGAAGAGGCCTTTAGGATTCTGACCCAGTCGGATGAGGAGTGGGAACCCTCATCTGACGAATCTAGCGGGTCAGAATATGAACCTGTGGAAAGCAGTGGCTCTCTGACCCAAAGTTCGGACGAGGAGGTGGAGGTCCCTGGCAGCACCAGGCGTACCCGGCCCCATGTCGCTAGACCACAGGTTACGCAGGATCCGCTTCAAGAGCAGCAGAGTGGGGCTGTCGCTGCCGGATCACGTGGTGAGGCATACACCAGCAGCGCAGCACTTCCTGGACCTAGTACCCAGCACTGCCGTACAACCTGGTGAAGTAGCGAGCACCAGAAGGGCAGTTGAAGCTGGTACGGTGGCACGTGCAATAGTTACCCGTCGCAGCCACCGCACAGACAGGCCCGTAGAGCCCTAGAGTCCCTGAGGTGCTGGCAAATCCTGATTGGCAGTCACCAACTTCAGCCGCACCAGTAGTTCCCCCTTTCACCGCCCAGTCTGGAGTTCGGGTTGAGACGGCTCAAATCGGTTCGGCCCTGGGATTTTTTGAGCTGTTCTTGACTGCGGAGCTCTTGGACTTAGTCGTGGCAGAGACCAACCAGTATGCCACACAATTTATAACCGCTAACCCGGGAAGCTATTATGCCCAGCCTTTCCGGTGGAAACCAGTCCAAGTTTCCGAACTTAAAATTTTTTTGGGCCTTCTCCTCAACATGGGCCTGACAAAAAAGCATGAATTGCGGTCATATTGGTCAACGCACCCAATTCATCACATGCCCATGTTCTCTGCTGCTATGTCCAGGACACGATTTGAGACCATCCTGCGTTTCCTGCACTTTAGCGACAACACCACCTCCCGTCCCAGAGGCCACCCTGCTTTTGACCGGCTCCACAAAATTCGGCCCCTCATAGACCATTTCAACCTGAAATTTGCAGATTTGTATACCCCTGAGCAAACATCTGCGTAGACGAGTCCCCTAATACATTTTACCGGGCGCCTTGGCTTCAAACAATACATCCCAAGCAAGCGTGCCCGGTATGGGTCAAATTGTATAAGCTCTGTGAAAGGGCCACAGGCTATACCCACAAATTTCGGATCTATGAGGGAAAAGATCAGACCCTGGAGCCGGTCGGTTGCCCTGACTACCTGGGGAGCAGTGGGAAGACAGTCTGGACTTGGTGTCACCCTTATTCGGCAAGGGGTACCATCTTTATGTGGACAATTTCTACACAAGTGTGGCCCTCTTTAGGCATTTGTTTCTAGAACGGATTTGCGCCTGTGGTACCGCGCGAACTAGTCGCGTGGGCTTCCCCCAACGGCTTGTAACCACCCGTCTTGCAAGGGGGCAGAGGGCTGCCTTGTGTAACGAAGACTGCTCGCGGTGAAATGGAGAGACAAGCGTGACGTTTACATGCTCTCCTCCATTCACGCAGACACGACAATCCAAATTGAGCGAGCAAACCCGTGTCATTGAAAAGCCCCTCTGTGTCCACGACTATAATGCGCTCATGGGAGGGGTGGACTTCAATGACCAGATGTTGTCTCCGTATTTAGTTTCCCGCAGAACCAGACGCTGGTATAAGAAGGTGTCTGTATATTTAATTCAATTGGCGCTCTACAATAGTTTTGTTCTCTACAGTAAGGCTGGGAGAACAGGATCCTTCCTCAAATTCCAGGAAGAGATCATCGAGAACCCCCTTTACCCAGGAGGTTCCGTGGCCCCATCCACCAGTGTAGTTAGCCGTCTACACGAGCGACATTTCCCCAGTGTCGTTCCTGGTACCCTCAACCCAACCGTCACCCCGAAAAAGATGTCGTGTCTGTAGCAGGAGTGGAATAAGGCGTGACACCCGCTATTTCTGTCCTGACTGTGCTGACCACCCTGCCCCTATTGCTATGGAGAGTGTTTCCGGAAGTACCACACACAGTACACCTAGCATAGGGATCACATCTCACCAGGACAGGCACACAGGGCTATTAGGGCCCATTCACTCACAGCTGCTGCAAACCTCTCCTTTCACCTGGGATAAAGTGCATAACGTACTTCGCCACATCTTTGGGCGATTTGCGCTTTGCACATTGTCCCATGGGGAAGGAGAGGTTTGTTCTATAAAGGTAAAAAAAACTAAACAAAAAAAAAAAATACCGGTAAGTAAAAAAGTTAAACGTTCAGTTAAAAAAGTTTAAAAAAGTTTCTATGTTCTGTTCAACAGTTAATAAAGTTATTGCTTTGCGGCCTGGTTTTTTCTTTTTTGTTTTGTTTTTTTTACCTTTCAGGTGGACCAACCGATCGACCAGCTGCAGCACTGATGTGCATTCGGACAGAAGCATTGCGCTGCTGTCAGATTACACGCAAGTCGGTGTATGCGGCGCTGCAAGACGAGATTTCTCCTCTGCAGTAAAAGATACGTTTGCCGAGGCATATGAGCTGAGGAGGTGGCGGTGTTCATATACTTTGGCAAACACTTTGTATATATAAAAAAAAAAATCCCGGCAATGATTTATTCATCCACATCGATTGATGTGAATGGAGAAATCTGGTTTGCCAGGGCATACGAGCTGAGTGGGTATGGATGTTGGGGCGGAGCTCCTATGTCCTGGCAGACGCCTTTCCCCTCCTTTTTCTTTTTTTGCAGAGATTTTTTCATCCACATTGATCGATGCGAATGAAGAAATCTGTGCCGTTCATTTTTTTCTTTCAGCCCAGAGGCTGAACGGAAAAAAAAAAATCTCATTACTCGTATGCTTAATATAAGGAGAATAGCAGAAACTCCCTAATGCTGGGCATACATGTAATGATTGCGGAGACCCTCAAATGCCAGGGCAGTACAAACACCCACAAATAACACCATTTTGGAAAGAAGACACCCCAAGGTATTCCCTGAGGGGCTTATTGAGTCCATGAAAGATTGAAATTTTTGTCCCAAGTTAGCGGAAAGGGAGACTTTGTGAGAACAAAAATCAAAAAAATCAATTTCCGCTAACTTGTGCCAAAGATTTTTTTTTTCAATGAACTCGCCATGCCCCTCATTGAATACCTTGGGGTGTCTTCTTCCAAAATGGGGTCACATGTGGGGTATTTATACTGCCCTGGCATTTTAGGGGCCCCAAAGCGTGAGAAGAAGTCTGGTATCCAAATGTCTAAAAAAATGCCCTCCTAAAAGGAATTTGGGCACCTTTGCCCACCTAGGCTGCAAAAAAGTGTCACACATGTGGTATCTCCGTATTCAGCAGAAGTTGGGGAATATGTTTTGGGGGTGTCATTTTACATATACCCATGCTGGGTGAGATAAATATCTTGGTCAAATGCCAACTTAGTATAAAAAAAATGGGAAAAGTTGTCTTTTGCCAAGATATTTCTCTCACCCAGCATGGGTATATGTAAAATGACACCCCAAAACACATTCCCACCTTCTCCTGAGTACGGAGATACCAGATGTGTGACACTTTTTTTGCAGCCTAGGTGGGCAAAGGGGCCCCACATTCCAAAGAGCACCTTTCGGATTTCACAGGTCATTTACCTACTTACCAGACATTAGGGCCCCTGGAAAATGCCAGGGCAGTATAACTACCCCACAAGTGACCCCATTTTGGAAAGAAGACACCCCAAGGTATTCCGTGAGGGGCATGGCGAGTTCCTCGAATTTTTATTTTTTGTCACAAGTTAGTGGAAAATGATGATTTTTTTTTTTTATTTTTTTTTTTTCATACAAAGTCTCATATTTCACTAACTTGTGACAAAAAAATAAAAATTTCCATGAACACACTATGCCCATCAGCGAATACTTAGGGGTCTCTTCTTTCCAAAATGGGGTCACTTGTGGGGTAGTTATACTGCCCTGGCATTCTAGGGGCCCAAATGTGTGGTAAGGAGTTTGAAATCAAATTCTGTAAAAAATGACCTGTGAAATCCGAAAGGTGCTCTTTGGAATATGGGCCCCTTTGCCCACCTAGGCTGCAAAAAAGTGTCACACATCTGTATCTCCGTACTCAGGAGAAGGTGGGGAATGTGTTTTGGGGTGTCATTTTTACATATACCCATGCTGGGTGAGAGAAATATCTTGGCAAAAGACAACTTTTCCAATTTTTTATACAAAGTTGGCATTTGACCAAGATATTTCTCTCACCCAGCATGGGTATATGTAAAAAGACACCCCAAAACACATTCCTCAACTTCTCCTGAGTACGGGGATACCAGATGTGTGACACTTTTTTGCAGCCTAGGTGGGCAAAGGGGCCCACATTCCAAAGGCACCTTTCGGATTTCACAGGTCATTTTTTACTGAATTTGATTTCAAACTCCTTACCACACATTTGGGCCCCTAGAATGCCAGGGCAGTATAACTACCCCACAAGTGACCCCATTTTGGAAAGAAGAGACCCCAAGGTATTCGCTGATGGGCATAGTGAGTTCATGGAAGTTTTATTTTTTGTCACAAGTTAGTGGAATATGAGACTTTGTAAGAAAAAAAAAAAAAAAAATCATCATTTTCCGCTAACTTGTGACAAAAATAAAAAGTTCTATGAACTCACTATGCCCATCAGCGAATACCTTAGGGTGTGTACTTTCCGAAATGGGGTCATTTGTGGGGTGTTTGTACTGTCTGGGCATTGTAGAACCTCAGGAAACATGACAGGTGCTCAGAAAGTCAGAGCTGCTTCAAAAAGCGGAAATTCACATTTTTGTACCATAGTTTGTAAACGCTATAACTTTTACCCAAACCATTTTTTTTTTTTACCCAAACATTTTTTTTTTTATCAAAGACATGTAGAACAATAAATTTAGAGCAAAATTTATATATGGATGTAGTTTTTTTTGCAAAATTGACAACTGAAAGTGAAAAATGTCATTTTTTTGCAAAAAAAATCGTTAAATTCGATTAATAACAAAAAAAAAGTAAAAATAGTCAGCAGCAAAGAAATACCACCAAATGAAAGCTCTATTAGTGAGAAGAAAAGGAGGTAAAATTCATTTGGGTGGTAAGTTGCATGACCGAGCAATAAATGGTGAAAGTAGTGTAGGTCAGAAGTGTAAAAAGTGGCCTGGTCTTTCAGGGTGTTTAAGCACTGGGGGCTGAAGTGGTTAAAGGGGTTATCAATCTTATAAAAAAAAAACAATATGCTGGGCCCCCCAAACTGAATATACTTACCTGGGTCCCTGCGCCGCTCCTGGTCCCTGCTCCCTGTGCTGCCTTCCCTCCCGACAATCACCTGTTAAATTGGCCTGTTTAATACACCCTTTACTGAGGATTCATGGTTACAAACATGGGGTTCATCTTCCTTTCATCCAAGGGAAGGCCTTTTATTCTCAGCTTGGACACTTTACTGTTTCTTGATAAAAAATGTTATTGTTATTTGTTTGGATGAACAATTGTAGTTGTGAGAAAACGTATTAAAAAAAAAGCTGTGCTATGTATCTAGCACAAAGGGCCCTATTGAAGCTCTACATGCCAAGAACATTGACTTTTCTACGTTGAAGCTTATGTTCTGCAGTTGGCTTCAGGCAGTCAGGATTTTCAATTGTCATCAATTGTATTGCTACACCGAAAGTGTTATACCACCGATAAAGACTACTTTTGATCCATTAGTTTTTTTTGCCTTGCAGGAGTCTTGTAGACACAGTCTATACGCCTTACGAGATGAAGTCAAGGAATTAAAACAGGTATGAATCATAGAGAGATTCCAGCCTCTACAGGTGACTAATCTGTATTTGTAGGAATGCAAAATATATTATAATACTAGGTTCAGACTAAAGATCATATGTGTAATTGCCTCTAAAACTATAATATCACTGTCATTGTAGCCATGAGATGCAAGTATTCGGCCACAATTGGATGAATGGTCTGATATTGAATGCACGTACCAGAAATGTGTAGTTCTAATCGCCCATTGTGTATTTTTGAGGCGTGGATTACCCCCTGATGCCATGTAGATGACATGCAGTGGATTACCCCCTGATGCCATGTAGATGACATATAGGTAGACATTGGTGAGACTGCAGCACTCTCATGAGCCTGTAGCCCTTTCAAACAGGGGGATTGTGAAGTCAGAAATACCCTTAGATTAGGCCAGATAGGGATTCATGGGAGAGTAGCCTAGAAGAATCAACTTCTATCTAGGAGCAGCGTCAGACTGAGGAGGCCTAGGGCCCGACAGAGTGGCCTTTATTCTGGGGAACAACCCTACAGCTACAAGGAAATATTTCCTCTTCATTTAATTTATGGTGCCTGTCTGTTGGTGCCTCTTACAATGTCTAGCTGTACGTACCTTGTATAATGTCTGCCTGTATGTTTATATATGTGTAATATCCCTAGTCATAGCCTATATTTGCACTATGCCTGGTTTTACTGTGCACTTTTACTTGTGCTTACCCCTCACCCACTAAAAACACACAAGATGCTCTCATGATCTCAAACCTTAAGAAGCTGCTTCTTGTAGGAGAAGGTCCCTGGAGGTGTAACTCCATTCTGAAGAGAGTACGGTATGTGGTTGCCTGGCTCCTGCAATTGTTGTGCCCCACCGTTCTGGTCATGCAGGGCAGGCCGTGACCTGGTTAAGTGCATGACCACTGTTTTTATACTCCAGGAGAGGGACCAAAAATTTATGCCATGCAGAGGGCTCCAAAAATTATTTTGCTGCCCAACTTTTTGTATTACTGGACGACCGGCACACCAGCCTCCACTGCAGACTGTCTTCTCCTGATCAGGCTGATATTGGCCTGATTGTGAATATGGCCTAAAGAAGAACTCCAGACAGAGCTCAGTGGAGCCCCCCTTTTGGAAATCCCTTCTGTGCTCTGCTGGATCACTGACCTTCTATGGGGTTACTCTTTATAATAGGACACTTCTGAGATTCCCAAAAAGTGGAGCCTGTAGGCAGGAAGGATCCAGACAATAATTAATGAACAGAAAATGTTTTATTTTTGTTATAGAAATACAATATAGCAGATGATTTGTGACTGCTGTGCATTGGGCTCCTGTGTCTTCACCATCTTTTCTAGTTGGTATAAATATTAGGATCCACAATGGGACGTCGCTGTATTGCGCTCTCAGCTACAACTGTTACATCATTTCCTTGCAAAAATGGAAGATGGCTAGGAAGGAGGTGGCTTCTTTCTAGCTTCTGTATTACCATCAATCTTGGATATAGACAGAGGAATGGAGGAATGACATGGCAGGCTTATCCACCCCAAAGGCAGCAGAGTTCATCCAGGGGCTCATCACTCCAGTGCTATATTCTTCATGAAGTAAGAAGGATCTGGCTGTGGTGGCATGTATGATGGCTCCAAATCTTCTTAGATACTTGTAGACCTGTGGGTAGAGGAGCAGGTTACATGGGAAGTGCGAAGCATTTATACATAATTGTGGAAATTTATTACCAGTTTCAAGATTTAAGATTAATTATGTTTCTAAACAGGTCATCATTAAAAGAGTTGTCACACTGCAGCAACTTATCTCCTATCCACAGGATATGGGACAAGTGTCGACTGGAGGGGGTCCGACCACTGGAGACCCAACCAATCACTAGTTTAAAATGTAGCGGCATTCACATTGCTACTCAATTCAGCTGAATGGGGCTGCCGGAGATAGCTGACTGCTTGAACGCTATCTCCAGCAGTCTGCCAGAGTTGAATGAAGCAGTAGCACACATGTAGGTCCACCACTCATTTAACAGCAGAACATGGATCTAGTGATCAGCAGGGCCCCAGCGCATGGACCCCACTGAGCAGACCTATATCCAATTCTGTGGATAGTGGATAAGTGTTGTAATGGACTTCAAAAATGGGTTTGTTTCCGTATGTCCCATTCATTATGATTAAGGAAATCAAACATTTGGCCACTTTTCCAATAAAAATGGGAGTTGCGTCGCTTTTTGTATTATTGAGGCTCCCCGTGGTCACCAATGACTTTTAATTGACAAGCCCATAATGATATATAAGTAGAAAAACCCCTTTAACAAATATCAAATGTATTCCTGTAAGAGGATAAGACGTGAGAAGACCTCTGGGCAAACAGAGTAACAAAGGCTTTCCCCCAAAATATATCTATTAGTGTATATAAATACATGTACGACAACATATAAATTCTTCCAAATGTTCTCATACCTTATCAGATGGATACTGTAGGTTATGTCACTTCTCCACAGGTACATATGTCTATCAAACACTGATGACTTATTCTTGGGGCAATATTCCTCCTCCATGTAATTAGTTAATGAGGTAATTTCTTCAACTGGAGCTTTAAGGCTGGTAAGTTTTTAGGTGGTACATACTTAGCCAGCATTGCATCCAGTCTGGGGTGTGCAGCTAGCATGCCCAGGATATTCCTGCCATACATCCTGGCTTGTGGGCAGCTATCCTGCACAGCTTTGGCTAAGCTGGTATTGCCCTATCTGTGATGCCCTTTCTTCAGAAAGGAAAAACTCTGGGCCCATTCTATCCACCAGACCTGAGAGATGTTTCACTCTGGTGGATCTCACCGTGCTGTTCTTGTGGCAGAGTCCTCCTTCTATCAGGGCTGTGAGAGCGCAGCCAGGGCTGACATTCTCCACCATTGATGTTAGAGAGCTGTTCACTGCCTCCTGGATAAAGGAGCTGGGAATCCCCGGCTTTTTGTAATAACACACTGACTGTCTGCTGGAGGTTGTAGTCCATGTGTGTCTTCACTGTAGAGAACATTGTATCCAAGCATTTAATAGCTGCAAGTGACACGGCTGATCTCAGGTTGTTCACTTCTTTTATTACAGCGGTCCTGAGTTCTCGTACGGATGGTAGAGCAACTTCAGTATGGCAGGATATCAGGGAGACGATGGTATCAATACCTTGATTTTTTTTTCCCAGTCCTCTTTCCCCAGCAGGCTCAGGGCCTCAGCAGCCGCCGTATAGGGCTGGGATAGTTGTTTTAGGTGTTTGTTAGGGGTAGCTTTCTGGGTTTTTATTGCATGATGACTTGATGATGTTCTTATAGGTGGTAATGCTGATGTCTTTGTCCTTGGGTGCAGGAGGTTTCATCATGCTGGTCCCTTGGATGTAGCTGGGAATTCTTATACTGCACCGTATTCACAGATGTTATTTTTGGCAACGGTCTTGATGGATATGCCTGGCAAGAATTCTCCTCGTAGATCTTTTTCTTGAGGGAGTCCAGGGTCTTTTCCGCTGCTGCCAAATATTTAGCTACTTGGTCAAGGTCTTTGGTTACTTCTTTTGCTGTGGCTCTTTTTGACCATGTAGGTGATTCAGATGTGATAGGAATATTCCATCCTGATGTTCCTTTCATAGCCACTAGATGATGGGTGTCTCTCAGGGTTTCTCAGTTGAGTATTACTGGTCAGTCTGGCCAGTACTCTCTGAGCCGCCATGTCCCTGTGTTCAGTGTAGTTGTCACCTAGGCGGTATTTAGATGGTAGTGTCGACTTCTTGCCATACTGATTGGAAGATGAGAAGTCTGAGAGGTCAGACTCTGATCTAGATGTTACTGATCTATAGTCAAATGAGTCTGACTCCCACATCTTCCAAATTCCCAAAATTCTCCAAATCACTCGATGCGCTCGCCAATATCACTGCTGCTCCCTAGAAAGAAAGTCAAGCAATCTACAGAACACTGAGTGAGCCAGGTTCTAAACCAATCTTCTCACAATGCCGGCGGTTATGACATCAGCACCACGTGTAGAATGGTTCAATTTAAAGGGCCACTGACTCCAAAATAGAGGAATATATTTAATATGGTTCACACAGAAATGCACATAACTCAATGTGTGTTGGCTTAAATGTTCAGTTTGTGTTTCATTTTGTGACTTAAACTCAAATTTTATTTGCACCAAGGCTATTGTTACCTGTTATCAACCATTCAGATAAACAGAAGTCAAAATATCTTTTCTTAATATTCAACATTCCAGTTTAATCATTTCTTTACTATTAAATATTTAGGGCACATTTTTTGTATCATCACCTAGGTGACTTTTGGTTTTTACCATGGTCATCAGCAGGAAGAACTCATTGGCTAAAGCCTAGAATGTTTGCACTGTAAAATGTGGGGGACGGAGTCTCAGTAATAACTAAAGATGGGACTGAACATGAAGGGATGTGGGTTACTTTGACAGTTGGTACCAGGAGAAACTGAGAGGCATAACTGATAGAAAATGGCTGGAGGCTGAGTACAGAGAAATATCAATGCTGATCTAAAACTTAAAGGGGTGTCCGGGTTCGGTGATTATTAGTAAATAGGCTGCTTTTCACTAACAGCCTACATATATTGGGTTCTACCTTTATTTCTTTATTCTGATGCCCCCATTCCTCAGACTGGATTTGCGGACCGGAAGTGTTATTTTTGTCAGCTGGTGACGTACCGGGCTCCTTACTGGTGTGCTAAGCCTCGTCTTCCGCTTAGCAGAGAGCCCGGTGACGTCACCGGGCACAGAGAGGCGTTATTCTGGGCTGAAGGAGGTAGATTTGGAGGCAGGGAACGCTGCTGTTTAGCTTAGTGCACGCCTCTCATCTGCATGTACAACCGCATGAATTCGGTAAGCACGCCTCCCATGTCCTGTAGACACACCTCCCATGGGTTGGGATTGAGACGTCAATCTACAGATTTGCACTGCCTTGCGGGACCCATAAGGCAGTGCGGCAGGAAATGACAGAGGGAGCGCTGCAATGTAAACGTTACCGAGCGCAGCTTCGGGGACCCGGAGGAGTGAAAAAAAAAAACTGGGGACCTTCAGGGGGATCTTACAGATACATTTAACGGTGAATACTAATGTTAGTTAAAAAGACTGTGATCCCGGACAACCCCTTTAAGAAAACTTTAAAGGCTATGTACACCTACAGAGACATTTTTTTTACGTGTATGATTGAATTTAACTAATTTAGGGTGAAAACCATTTGTGAAATTGGTCTTTATTAAAAAATATGGAGCCGATCTGTCACAAAGGGTTAACTGTTTGTTTAGCTGTGTGACTTGTACTTTCACCTTCACTTTGTGCTCTAATAACCCTTAGCTTTAAGTTGCTTAAAGAGGTTTTCACATCTTAGACAATGGGAGTATATTGCTAGGATCTATGCCCCCATTCAGTGTCGGACTGGGGTTCCTAATGCCCACCAGTAAAATTAATTTTGGGGGCCCACCGTACAGATACATTCAAATATTACCTGCTCACACAGCAGCAAGATGCTACCAGATGATTGAATATGGGGTCCCTGCAGCAACTTTGACAAGGTGGGTCCTGGGGAGAAGAGGACACTGGTAGCTTTCCTCTCTACCTAGAAGTCATCTCAGCTCTGATTTTGTCTATAATAATAAACTGGGGAGTTTTTTTTAATAATCTATCAAGTTTATATAAACATAGGCTGTTGAGGAGCTGTACATTGAATATATGTATGTAGTGCAGGAAGTCTACTGTGTTATGTGCCACTTGTGCAGGGGGTGGATGACAGGAAGCCCACCTTGCTCAGATGCCCACTGGTGGATTCACCTGTACCACTATGGGCTAGTCCGAGCCTGCCCCTATTGTCTGATAGGTGCGAGTCCCCTACACTGAGAATGGAGGCGCAAAAGTTGTGGAGGGCTCACTGCGCATGCGCAGCTGTCCTCCATTCATTTCTATGGGGCCACCGAAAATAGTTGAGCACTAGCTTGGTCACCACCTTCCCGTTCCGTTCTCGGTGTAGGTGCAGGTCCGAGTGGTGGAACCCACACCCATCAGACAATGGGGGCATATCCTAATGATATGCCCTCATTGTCTCAGATGGGAAAACACCTTTAAGGTCCTAAACACAGTATATATACTGTCTCTTTATCTTAACAGGAGAACAAAAGGATGAAGCAAAGTTTGGATGAAGAACAAAAGTCAAGAAAGGAATTGGAAAAGTTGGTTCGCAAAATGTTGAAACAAGCTAGTGAGACAGCACGTGACGACCCCTCGCACTAGTTCCCAGTTGTCAGCAGACTCATCCGGGACACTTACTGTAAGGACTTTCTGTAAAGAACTTTTGGAGAACACGGAATAAGGAGTATACCCTTCTCAGCATATGAGGGTCACAGTGAGGGTTAGAAGGAACAGATACATGGCTGGAATCTATTTGAACTTTCTCTATGGCTCTGTGTACCATCATCACACTAGAGGCAGCCATTATGTAGAGTAACATTTTATGTGGCCCCTTTTAAACAGGCATACTGTGTGCTCCTACTTTGTAAAAGTTCCTCAGACGGAGGGATCAAGGTGACATTGGCCTGTACAGTCACATCTCATCCCTGAGTTTTATCATATGTAAACAAGTGCAAACTCCATGAGATTTCCAAGGAGTATATTACAAAGTAGGCGCCCGGACAGTGCTTGGTTCAATAAACCTTATTTATAGTCAACCGGTACAAATTGTCTGTAGCGACAACAATGAGATAAAAAAGAAAAATGGACTGATAGCTGGACTATTGATTAGTTATATTAGTATACGAACAGTCGCACTATAAATGGAATACTCAGCCCTGGTTGGAGTACCGCACTAGAGCTGTTCAGAAAGGGCAGACTGACTATAGGCTTTGTCTCATCAGCGTTGTGAGAATCTTCCTTCTTTAAAGCTAAGTATAATCTAATCAATGGCAAAAGACAGTGAAAGGAATCGTCCTATATAAGCAGCAGTAAAAGATAGACAGCGGAGACGCAACATGATCCAGTGGTGATTGTCACAATGTTCTCCGGCACGCAGGTACAACCAGTTGGCTGGAAAGCAATTGTCCAGCATGTTTAACATATTCACATAGACACGTGATGCTACCCTGTCCTAATGCACAATAAGCACGCTATAGAGTACTCAGGGTGGGTGGAGGGTCCGGCCACTGTGAGGATGGGATTAATGTCACTTTGGGGGTACACTTTTTTTTTATTGCCTTCTCTTCCTATATTGAAAGCACTTCAAAACCTGTTTGGGTATTTATATCATATGTGAATGGGTGTTCAGAACCAAAAAATTACCCCCATGACTTTATAATGAACATAATGGATGTCACCAATAAAAACTGGGGGTGCTGCCCATGATACACAGCAAGGCCCCCTAGTTTTAGGTGTGATTACAGGACGTGTTTTTATCTATCTATCGATCCAGCTCTTGTTCCCTCTTTTACTCTTTTACTAAGTTACCTATTTTTACACAATTTTAGGACTTCCAGCAATAGTTATGACAGACATTTGCCACCAATTAGCAGAGCGTTTGGTAACCATGCTGAAAGCAAGTACATTTTTGTTATTTTTTTGGAGTACTATAGTGTAAAATGGCTTCTTAAAAATGTTGACAATGCCCTTTAAAGGGGGTTGTGCAGAAGTCGAAAAACAGAGCGCTACACTTGTCTATGGTTTGTATCTGGTATTGCAGCTGATCTCTATTGAAGTGAATGGGTCTGAGCTTCAGTACTATATGCATAGTTGGCAGAATAACTCAGGTGGTTTAAATCCCCTCCCTGGGACTGTCCCAAAACATCCAGTAATGCTCCTAGAAACTATCCATTTCAGGGGGAATTTTCACAAACTACACCCCTTACTATTAGCATTGCTCCCTAAGGCCATGCAGTGAAAAGAGGGCGCACCCTTTCTTGCTGGACTTTTGGGGTCTCCTGCCTGATTTTAGGTTGAGCGGCCTTGCTGTTGGGTGTTTGGCAGGATGCAAGGCAGGAGTGCAGAAACACAGGTTGGCGGATGACGGAGGAAAAGACCAGGCCCAATTTGATTACATTAAGTAAACTCTCACTTTACTGATTGGACAATGGGAGCAGTAGTTCATATCGCTATAAAGGGGCACAGTTTCAAAATGTAGTCTTCTCCCAATAACTGTATATGGGCAGCAATAGTGATGGTGGTGCCAATCCCCGAGTCTAATTCAAAAATACTTGCGTTAACCACAGGCGCGATATACTGTCTTGTTTAATTTCTGCAATTCCCAGGCTGACGGGTGCAGACTTTAGATCCAGATGGCTAGTCTGTCTCAAAGTAGTGGGTGCCGGAGGCTATTAACCCTTTCCATAGCAGTAAAGTGTCTTGCCACAAATGAGCAGTTCCTTACTGACATTATCTTGCAAGGCCTTAATGGTTCTGGTCCTTCAAAGATGCCTGGTCTCTTTCTCCTCAGGATTTTTTTGATGATGAAGTAACTTCTCTGGCAGCTGTAGACTCAGAGATAAAGGTTCTCTGAACTTGGACCTAGTTTGCAGGAGCTTGCACATGTAGGTCCTCTCTGTAGCCCTGACTAGACACACACTCAGTCACCAGGAGGGTAAGCGAAGTCCATCACCCTGGGAACCAAAACAATTCTGCCAGTGTTAACCATATATTGTCTATATATTGTACATACATTGCTATTAGGTGTACGGAGTGCGCAAAGAAAATGTGCTTTAACAGTAAATCACAACATTTAACTGAGTAGCAGTAAAATTAACCATTTTATCAGTAGTTAACCCTTTGCAGTTGTCCTCTGGGGCACTGCACCAATTATGCACACACAACCTGTGGACACCTATGGCACTGTATTTGGAAAAAGCAGCCATATTTTCTATTATTGAACAACCCCTTTATGGTTTGCATTAGGGGAAGTGCAGGTTTAAAATAACTTTGGGTGTCATTTGTCAAAACTGGCAACCAATCAGAGTTCAGCTTTTATTTTTTAAACAGCTTGTAGACAGATGAAAGCTGCACTGTGATTGGCTGTGTTGAGTGACCGTTTTTTTCTTTTGCTAGTTTTTCTTAAGGCCCAATTAGTCAGTGTAAATGAACAGTACATTGTTATGTGTAGCCTTCATTTCATATCAGCGCTGCACTAGTGCTCATGTGGCAGTAATAATTCTACATAAACCGGGTTTAGCACTGTGTCATTTTTCCATTCACTTTGCTGTGAAGGCATCGTCCTGTATAGTTGCACTTTAGTATATGCAATAAGGTTCAATGTGCAGTCAAAGAATGTGATCCATTTTCTCTTTACTTGTAATCTTTTTATATCTAACTATCTATTAACCACCATATTTTATGCATATTATTTTTTGGGAATATTAGAAGGCCTGGCCTGAAATGGTTGATATGAGTGTAGGATCCTGGGTATCCGCTAAAAGTACCAATTTCTATGTTTGTGGGAAATTCATCATGTTTTATTTAAATGGAGTCTGTGTCCTCAAAAATCTTATTCTTTAAAGTGAAATATACTTTTTTATTTTATTTTTATGGCTCTGACTCTCGACACCCCCACCCATCAGACAAAACAGTGGACGGAGCCAGAAGCAGAAGCTGCATTAAAAGTGCTAATTCTGGCATTGGAGACTGCAGGGAAAAACTGGAGGGGGTGCCAGGTGTTGGACCCTCATCGATCTTATATTGATGATGATGATGTCCGATAATCACCAATGAGCGGGACAATTATTGGGAAAGAGCATTCTAAGGAACACACCATCACAATAATTTCCCTATGTAAAGGTGGCGCGATAAGCCAATCACTGGTGTGGTCACCTAAATCATCATTTCTTGGCAGCAGATCATACTTTGTAAACAGCATTCTGCTGCCCAGAAAAATTGCATGTGTATGAGGATGCGCAATCACTCTAGTAATCGTTTTGTCCTCATACAGTGCAGATGATTGCTGCATGTAAATGAAGCTCTCACTCCTGCAAGGGGCAGGCAATTATCGGGGATAAACAGTTCATTCCCAATAATTGCTTTCTTTGTCAGCCTGTATAAAGGGCCTGGAAGGTAGGTCATCAATTTGTAGGTCCTGGAAAACTACTTTAATAATGACTGTAGGATAAATTAAGGGGCTTTTCAGTGTTATATCAATTGGGTTCAGGATAGGTCACCAATATCAGATTGGTGGGGTCCAGCATTCCCCCCATACAGGTATTTTTGCAGCCGCTGGAAACAAAACCATTATCAGAGCTCTGTGTTCTTACAAGCGATGTACCTGTGGGACCATCACATGACTAAGGCTGATTTTAGGTACAATGTAAGTTCCTAATGTATGAGTACAAGCAGAGATGTTGAAAATTTTGAGGAATTAATAGAGAAAACGTATTGCAAACATTAAAGGGAACCTGTCACCTCAAAAACTTCATCTACATCCCCCAGCAGGACCTCATAGTAGCCCGCAGCCTGTTAATAATCATATGCTTCATCCTGTTGTCCGATGCTGCATAAGTTAAAAAAAAAAACGCAGTTTTATTCTCCATCAGCGCTATAGTGCCGGCCAGCTTGAAGTCTAGGGGGCAGCGGCCTCCTTGCTTCAAGTCAAGGTAACCACGCCCCCTAACCGTCCCCTCTCGTCTGAGTGTGACAGCCTGCAGTGCGGCAGCGATTCCCCAAGTCTTGCGCGCGGTGCTCTGTGATAATGAGCTATTCCATCTCCTGCTGCCACTGTTAGCATGCGCGAGAATTGGGGAATCGCGCCCGCACTGCAGGCTGTCACTCTCAGACGAGAGGGGACGGTTAGGGGGTGTGGTTACCTTGACTTGAAGCAAGGAGGCCGCTGACACCTTGACTTCAAGCTGGCCGGCAATATAGCGCTGATAGAGAATAAAACTGTGTTTTTTTAACTTGTGTAGCATCTGACAACAGGATGAAGCATATGATTAGTAACAGGCTGCAGGCTACTATTAGGTACTGCTGGGGGATGTAGATGCATTTATGAGGTGACAAGTTCCCTTTAAGTATTGCCTAATTACCACTGGACCTTTCTCCCTATGCTAAGACAGTCAGGTAGTAAGCAGGCTTATGTGACACCCTAGTTCTAATTAGAAGTTAGTTTAAAAGGGTTCTCTTGGAATTAATTTCGTGGAAGAAAATACAATTACTAAAATACTTAAATATTAATTTAATCACACAGAAGTTACTACATAAAACTGAGCTAAAATGCTGCCTCATCTTCCTCTCTGCTCTGCTTGTCAGGAATTATTATTATGAATACAGCTGATAGATCTTCAGCTAAATCTCTGTAGGTATGGAGTTCATGGAAAGACATGAAGAACAGAGTATAGGGATGTGGATAATGAGCAGCAGCACTTGTATGCAGTCTCCATTACCACAGTCTGTCCTGTCCGTCCTCTCTGTACTTCATGTCTCCTCATGAACTCCATTCCTACAGAGATTCAACTGAAGATTGGCTGTGTTCAGGATCATAATCCCTGACACACTGAGCAGAGATGAGGATATAGCAGCTCTTTAGCTCAGTGTTCTGAAGTAACTTGTCCTCCTGTGTGATTAGGACAGATTTTATGTGTACTAATAGGACGGTGACCATTTTATTTCTCCTAATTACTGTTGAGCGAATCAAAGTATCTGAAGTGGACTTTTATCTGAATTTCAGGAAAAATTCTATTTGCTGCAAAGCCGATTTCCTCTTGCTTAGTGGTAACGAGTCTACTTTAAATGGTGGTATAAAAAACAAACATACTCACCGCACACCCATTTGTGTGCGAAGAGGCTATTGTGGCCATCTTGATTGCAAAAAACACGTAAAAATGTCATGTGGGATGCGTGTACGTCACTGCGCTGGGAGAGTAGAGTACATCATCAACCATGATGTCACAGCACCCAGCCAGCGTGATAATGTCATCATGTCCCTGCGCAAGATTTTGCGCCATGTCTTCAATCAAGATGGCCGTGACAGCCTCTCTGCAATCAAATGGATAAGGGGAATAGCCCTTGAAAGGCCTTAAAGAGGACCTTTCACTAGATTAAAAACTCTAAACTAAGTATACAGACATGTAGATCGGCGCCCAGGGATCCCCCTGCACTTACTTTTATACCTGGGCGCCGCTCCGTTCGCCCGGTATAGCCTCCGGTATCTTCACATGTTAGGCTCCACCCAGGGGAACCTGCCGGCGTCTCTTTTTCCCATGCTGTAGCGCTGGCCAATCGCAGCGCTCAGCTCATAGCCGGAGAGGAAAAAAAACTCTCAGGCTATGAACTGAGCTCTGCGATTGGCCAGCGATACAGCATGGGAGAAAGACGCCGGCAGGTTCCCCTGGGTGGAGCCTAACATGTGAAGATACCGGAGGCTATACCGGGCGAACGGAGCGGCACCCAGGTATAACAGTAAGTGCAGGGGGATCCCTGGGCTCCGATCTACATGTCTGTATACTTAGTTTAGATTTTTTAATCTAGTGAAAGGTCCTCTTTAATTTTAATCTCAGATGCGCGATTAGTGATGAATGTGGCATCTGAGGGGATCCATGATGGGAACGATACAATCGCCATTCATTGCGCCCGCTACATACAAAGAAATGCTCTTTCTGTGAAATTTGGCAAAGCAGTCGAATCAAATTTTCTATAACTTCACTCATCTCTACTCCTAATGATTGGTACCTAGACAAAATGAGCCATTAAAACTAATGAAAGGTATTTGGGAATATATTTATAATAAAGTAATATTTAAGTTTTTTTATTTTATTAGTTCCCAGAGAATCCTTTTAAATAGTAGAGAAATGCATATGGGCAGTGGTGTAACTAGAAATGACTGGGCCGCACAGCAAATTTTTGAATGGGTCCCCCCCCTCCAGCAAATTCTTCTCAACACCTTCCTTCTGATCAACCCCCACTTCTGTGGCTAGTCAAAATTACTGTCTCAGACCAGGTCTGGCAGCCGTCCGTCTGTTTCCTACACGTATATACTGTATGTCATGTCGCTGTATATACTGTGATTGTATAATACTGTTCAAGGGGACCTGACAATAAAATCTGTTAGTCCTCCTCCTGGGTGGACCCCTTCTGAGTTTGGGCTTTGTAGCACCTGCTTACCATGCTTCCACTATAGCTACACCCCTGTATATGGGTCGCCTCACTAGCCAAAAGGGCCCACTGCCAGACAGAAAACCACATTTACACACATGAAAAATTCGAGCCTCACCGATCGGCATTTTGGTAGGTGCAATTGCACTTAATAACAACTCTTAATATGAAAGGATCCGTCCTTGTGACCATTTACCTTTTAATAAATCATCTGGATCCCAGTGGGAAAACAAGCCCAGTGATTGCTGTCCGTCTATTTCCAATGGCCTAGAGCTGTTTAAAAATCTGCTGAAGGCACTGAAAAGGTTTCAGGCTGGTTTTTTCTATACAGGTTGCAGGAACGTTATGCCCAGGGAAAAATACCAGAGAATTGCAATTTGTGATTTTACAATAGTTATGAAAAAATGTTGAGGTCATGTCCATCTAATGTATAAAAATGCAAAGAAAAGATCGCCCAATCCCATGGCGTTCCAGCACCAATTATCTGGGTAAACTTTGTTGCCTTCACTGCAGTGATGACATACCTGACTATGTCACATGACAATCTTAGTTATTTATTTTCTAATTTTAGATTGTTCCCAGACTTCATCAAACTTTTGTGAGGTTTCAGAAGGCCCCCTTAAATCCATTTTGGAAGTGCAGTTGGGCCATTGATCGGCTGATTGCTGCAGGTCCAGCTTCCCTTTGATAAGCTGTAATTTCAGGGGAAAGTTAGCCTAACAATACATTTTCCCTGCCCAGTTAATGACCACTTGATTACACATGCTGGACAGTGATTGTATCTGGATGAGCTTGATCCGCCATACACTGCGTGCAGAATTATTAGGCAAATGAGTATTTTGACCACATCATCCTCTTTATGCATGTTGTCTTACTCCAAGCTGTATAGGCTCGAAAGCCTACTACCAATTAAGCATATTAGGTGATGTGCATCTCTGTAATGAGAAGGGGTGTGGTCTAATGACATCAACACCCTATATTAGGTGTGCATAATTATTAGGCAACTTCCTTTCCTTTGACAAAATGGGTCAAAAGAAGGACTTGACAGGCTCAGAAAAGTCAAAAATAGTGAGATATCTTGTAGAGGGATGCAGCACTCTTAAAACTGCAAAGCTTCTGAAGCGTGATCATCGAACAATCAAGCGTTTCATTCAAAATAGTCAACAGGGTCGCAAGAAGCGTGTGGAAAAACCAAGGCGCAAAATAACTGCCCATGAACTGAGAAAAGTCAAGCGTCCAGCTGCCAAGATGCCACTTGCCACCAGTTTGGCCATATTTCAGAGCTGCAACATCACTGGAGTGCCCAAAAGCACAAGGTGTGCAATACTCACAGACATGGCCAAGGTAAGAAAGGCTGAAAGACGACCACCACTGAACAAGACACACAAGCTGAAACATCAAGACTGGGCCAAGAAATATCTCAAGACTGATTTTTCTAAGGTTTTATGGACTGATGAAATGAGAGTGAGTCTTGATGGGCCAGATGGATGGGCCCGTGGCTGGATTGGTAAAGGGCAGAGAGCTCCAGTCCGACTCAGACGCCAGCAAGGTGGAGGTGGAGTACTGGTTTGGGCTGGTATCATCAAAGATGAGCTTGTGGGGCCTTTTCGGGTTGAGGATGGAGTCAAGCTCAACTCCCAGTCCTACTGCCAGTTTCTGGAAGACACCTTCTTCAAGCAGTGGTACAGGAAGAAGTCTGCATCCTTCAAGAAAAACATGATTTTCATGCAGGACAATGCTCCATCACACGCTTCCAAGTACTCCACAGCGTGGCTGGCAAGAAAGAGTATAAAAGAAGAAAATCTAATGACATGGCCTCCTTGTTCACCTGATCTGAACCCCATTGAGAACCTGTGGTCCATCATCAAATGTGAGATTTACAAGGAGGGAAAACAGTACACCTCTCTGAACAGTGTCTGGGAGGCTGTGGTTGCTGCTGCACGCAATGTTGATGGTGAAGAGATCAAAACACTGACAGAATCCATGGATGGCAGGCTTTTGAGTGTCCTTGCAAAGAAAGGTGGCTATATTGGTCACTGATTTGTTTTTGTTTTGTTTTTGAATGTCAGAAATGTATATTTGCGAATGTTGAGATGTTATATTGGTTTCACTGGTAAAAATAAATAATTGAAATGGGTATATATTTGTTTTTTGTTAAGTTGCCTAATAATTATGCACAGTAATAGTCACCTGCACACACAGATATCCCCCTAAAATAGCTAAAACTAAAAACAAACTAAAAACTACTTCCAAAAATATTCAGCTTTGATATTAATGAGTTTTTTTGGGTTCATTGAGAACATGGTTGTTGATCAATAATAAAATTAATCCTCAAAAAACAACATTGCTTACCGGTAATCGTTTTTCTCGATACCCATGACGGCACCCTGTGCGACTCAGGACCTCCCATCAGGACAGGAAACCTGAGAAGATAAAAAGGACACACCTCCACACAACACCAGTAGAAGAAATAAATTGTTCTCCGGAGAGAAGTGACAAAGGGTTAAAAACCCCCTTTTTTTTTTTTTTTTTTTATCTATATTACGTCATATAGACCTGGCAAAAAGCCATCAACAAATATATATATATCTGCTTGGGAAGGGAAATATCGGGTGCCGTCATGGGTATCGAGAAAAACGATTACCGGTAAGCAATGTTGTTTTCCCCTCACCCATGACGGCACCCTGTGCGAGATAAACTATAAGTAGAACCTAGGGGGGGGGCCACAGCCTGAAGGACTTTCTCTCCAAAGGAAGCATCAGAATGGAGCTGTAATCTGTAATGTTTAAGAAAAGTATGCGGGGAGCTCCAGGTAGCCGCCCTGCAAATCTGGGCTAACGATACATCAGCTTTCTCAGCCCACGAAGTAGACACCGCCCTCGTAGAATGGGCCCCAAAACCTGAAGGGGGGGGAGACCCAGGGAAATATAAGCTCTAGCTATGGCCTTCTTCACCCATCTAGCAATAACCCCTCGGGATGCTTTTTTCCCCCTATTTCCTCCTAAAAACTGAATCAGGAGGTTCTCGTCCTTTCTCCAAGGAGCCGTAACATCTAAGTAGACTAACAAGCATCTCTTGACATCCAAGCAATGAAACTTTTCCTCCAAGCTATTGGAGGGGTTAGGAAAAAAGGAAGGCAACACAATGTCTTGGCTCCTATGAAAATCGGAGACAACCTTGGGAAGAAAAGAAGGCAAGGGCCTAATAACTATCTGGTCATCCTGGATGATCGTATAGGGCGGAAATGCCGAGAAGGCCTGGATCTCCGATATCCTCCTAGCCGAGGTAATAGCCAGGAGGAAAGCCATCTTAATGGATAAGATGTCAATGGGAACCTCTAGTAAGGGTTCAAAGGGTCTATCGGTTAGGGCCGTCAAGACCCTATTTAGGTCCCAAGGAGGGGAAAGAGGTCTAACGGAAGGACAGATTCTGGCAGCGGCAGAAAGGAAACGCTTGACCCACGGGTGGTTTGCTAATTGGAAGTCAAAAAAGTAGCTCAAGGCCGACACCTGAACTTTTAAGGTGGAGGCCTTGAGCCCTTTGTCTAACCCTGCTTGTAGAAAGTCCAAAACCTTAGGGATTTCAGGAGGACTAAATGGATCAGGGCTAGAACCCAAAAAGGAAGAAAAGACATTCCACACCCTATTATACTTCCTAGCTGTTGACGCTTTTTTGCTACCTAGAAGGGTGGAAACAACTTTGCTAGAAAGCCCTCTCTTCAACCAGATGTCCCTGTCAATCTCCATACTGCCAACTGAAGAATCCCCGGATTGGGATGCCATACAGGCCCCTGGGAGAGTAGATCCTCCCTCGGAGGGATCACCCAGGGAGGGCCCCTGGCTAGACTTAAGAGGGTGGGGTACCAGATTCTCTTGGGCCACTTTGGGGCTATCATGATTATGGTGGCTCCCTCCGTCCGTACTTTTTTCAGAACCTGCGGGATTAGGGAAATAGGTGGGAAGGCATAGCCGAGTTCCTGGCTCCAATCCTGAGCCAGACTGTCTACCGCTGTAGGATTCTCTGTGTAATCTAGGGAGAAGAACCTCTTTGTCTTCCTGTTCTTCCGGGTGGCAAAGAGATCTATAGTTGGGGTCCCAAACATTGTTACAATCTGGGAAAAAACTTCCTCGTTCAGACTCCACTCTGCCTGCCTGAGTTCTACTCGACTTAGAAAATCGGCCACCGTGTTCTCTTTCCCTTTCAAGTGTATTGCGGATAAGACCAGGTTCCTGTCTTCCGCTATTTTGAAAATTTCCTGGCAGAGGAAGATTAGGGATGGTACTTTTGTCCCGCCTTGATGATTTATATAGGCCACTGTTGTTGAATTGTCCGAGTAAAATACCAACTTTCTGTTGGAGACCTCTGGAACTGCCACCTTTAGTACTCTTTCTACCGCCTTGAGCTCCTTGTAATTTGACGTGCAGACCCGGGTTTTTAAATCCCATCTTCCCTGCCAGTATTTTCCTTCTGAATGAGCTCCCCAGCCCCACGGACTGGCGTCTGTCGTTATCAGCATGGGTTCTATGAAGGACCAAGGCATTCCTATCGAGAGGTTCTTCTCGGACGTCCACCACAGAAGGGAGTACCTTGCTCTGGAGGAAAGATGAAATTTTCTCTCTAGTGTTTGTGGAAGACCATTCCAAATCTTCAAGATATCTGACTGTAACGGTCTCGTGTGGATCTGAGCGAATGGTACGGCTGGAATTGTAGCCGTCAGGTGCCCCAGTACTGCCATCGCTTCCCTGATGGAACATTGGAAGGACCGGAAAAGGAACCAAACATGCTCTATTGTCGAGGACACTTTCTTCTGAGGGAGGAATGTCTTCTGAGCCGTAGAATCTAGCTGCATTCCTAAAAAGGTGCAAACTTGAGAAGGGGTTAGACAAGATTTTTCTTGATTCATTTTCCACCCCAGATCCTTCAACAGAGAGCACACCAGGGCGAGCTCTGCTTGTAACTGCTCCCTTGTTTGGGCTATGAACAAAAAGTCGTCCAGATATGGTACTACTACTATCCCAGATGATCGAAGGAATGCCACCATCTCCGACACGACCTTGGTGAAAATTCTCGGGGCTTGAGAGACCCCAAACGGCAGTGCCCTGTATTGTAGGTGCAGAAGTTGGCCCCGTACTTGGACAGCCGTCCTTAAATACTTTTGGGAGGAAGAGTGAATTGGGACGTGATAATAGGCATCCTCTAGGTCTATACTTGCCATCCAGCAACCCTGGTATAACAGGTCTAAAGTTGTCTTTATAGTTTCCATCCGGAATTTTTTGTATCTCAGGAATTTGTTTAGACGCTTTAGGTTCAGAATCATACGAAAGGAACCATTGGGTTTCTTTATTAAAAAGAGTGGGGAGTAAAACCCCCTGCCCTCCTCCCTCCCCGGGACCTGGCAAACCACTCCTTTGTCCAACAATAACTGAACCTCTCTCTCCAGAACTGTGGATTTTAGAGGATCCTTTGGAGTTGGAGTGTGGGTGAAAAAGACTTGGGGATAGGAGCGGAACTCCAACCTGAATCCCTCCGCTATCCCCCCCAAAACCCACTTGTTTTGGGTGACGTTCGCCCAAGCCGGGAGAAAGGCAGAGAGTCTCCCCCCAACCTGGAGTCTGGCGTCATTGCTTGTCTTTTGGTTTGTTATCCTGGGATTTAAACAGGAAACCGCTAGTTTTTCTTGGAAATCTATCCCTTTCCTTCCTATCATAGGGCTTACCCCTCTGTTTTCTAAAGCCCTGCTGGGGTTTACGAAAAAAGGGGGGTTTTTGAGGGACAGGAAACCCTTTTTTCTTGTCAGATGCCTTCTCCAAGATGTCATCCAGGGAGGATCCAAACAATCTATCACCCTCACACGGAAGGGCACACAGCCTGGCCTTAGACCCCTGGTCACCCTTCCATGACCTAAGCCAAATGGCTCTTCTAGCCGCATTTGTCATAGCTGAGGACTTGGCAGCAAAGCGCATAACATCCGTAGAAGCATCCGTTAAAAAATCTGCCGCTTTAGCAAAGGTGGGAAGAGAAGCTAAGATTTCCTCCCTGGGCTTTTTTTCCCTCAGATGTTTCTCTAGCTGTTCAATCCACAATCTTAAGGACCGGGATACCCAAGTGGCTGCCACTGCGGGTCTAAGACAAGTAGCGGAAGTTTCCCATGCCCGTTTAAGGTATATATCTGCTTTCTTATCTAATGGGTCCGACAGGCAACCCAGATCATCAAAGGGGAGGGCAGATCTCTTAGCTATCTTAGCGACTGGAGCATCTACCGTAGGAGCCCTATCCCAGCTGGAGGAAACTTTCTCTTCATAAGGATATTTCCTTTTCACCGAGGAGGGTAAGAAAAACTTTCTATCAGGATTCTTCCATTCTCTATTGATGATCGCTTGCATGTTATCATGAATAGGGAAGACCCGATGTTTTTTAGGGCCTAATGCCTGAAAGGCCTGGTCCGCAACTGATCTGGTCTGCTTAACTTCTTCTAATTGCATGGTTGCTCTGACCGCTTTTAATAACGGCTGCGTGTCCTCTGGGGAAAAGAAGGATCTCCCTGAATAATCTTCATCCGAGGAGTCCGAATCACTAGACAATAGTTGTCCGGATTCTCCGCCATCTTCGGAAGAGTCCAACTCAATACTGTCGTACTCTGTATCCTTTCCTGGTTTATCTGGGGACCTGGCACGGCTCTTACTGAATGCTTTAAAGGACGCCTTAATAATAGATTTCATGGATTTAGTAAGGGTCTGGGATTGCTCTGCTACCAGATTATCTATACACGCTGAGCATAACGCCTTCTGATAAGATGCAGATAGGGGCACTTTACACTCCGCACATTCCTTGTGTCTTGTCTTAGAAGATGATTTTTTAGGTGGTTTAGGGATCTAAAAACAATCATAAGAAACACCATATTAGAATAAAAAGGAACGCTCTCACCCTGAAGCTTTTCCTTTTTTCCCCATCCTCAGACCGGTACCGGACTTGCAGGCCTCAAGGGTTCCTGGGGTTCAGCGCGTCCTTCTGTAGGCTCCGACATGATTGCCCAGGATCGCTACGTGGCACATCCAAATTGTGCCCCAGCTGGCTGCCTGAACCTGCCGCCGTATTTGTATTTTAAAGGACGCGCTCCGGCCTCTACTTCCGGGTCCTGCACGGGCTAAGCCCCGCCCCCCCGACGTCATCTCCAGGAGACGGCCCCGCGCATGCGCATAAGCGCACGGACGCGCGGGCGCCATCTTGGAACTGGGCAGAGCGAGGAAGAGCATGGGGAGCCGCCTGGACACGGCCACAGCGGCTCCCCGCAGGGCCGGAGAGAGGGCAAGCGCAGGCAGACTTATGGGGAGCGGCTTCCGGCACGGCCACAGAACTACCGCTCCCCAGGGATAGGACTTCCCACGGCACTCAGCCACAGACCTTTCCCAGCTCCGGTGTCTTGGAGGTACGTCTTCAGCAGTGCTGCTTCTCAGGATCTCCCATCCGGAGGACAGGAAACCTGAACTGGTGTTGTGTGGAGGTGTGTCCTTTTTATCTTCTCAGGTTTCCTGTCCTGATGGGAGGTCCTGAGTCGCACAGGGTGCCGTCATGGGTGAGGGGAAATACAACTTGCCTAATAATTCTGCACTCCCTGTAGTGTTAGCCAGTCTATGCGCTTTACTTGAAGGGGGTTTTGAATGGGGAAACCCCCTCTGTGACATCCATATGTTCCAACAAGGCATGTGTCTTGGGGAGACATCCTCTTTAAAGTAGACATGTTCCTGCCTTAGATTGCTCTCACAATCTACAAACTATTTGTTTTAGGATTTGGTGAGCAAGCAAGTTTTAGATTACTTTTGTGTGATCTGTTGTATGATATTTTACTCTTTTGTAATGTATCCAATTCTACAAAAATCTGAACTGAAAGATTTTGAGGACCTCACTCATCTAAATGTTCATGGTGACATCAGTATTCATTTTCCAATGTGATATTCCTGTAGGGTTAATGCACACAGGTATCTGTTAATAGAACTAATAAAATATTTCTCATGAACCAAGCCAAGTTATTCCGGGGACAACCTTTAAATACACAATGAGACGACATTACATTTGTGATCTTCTCCAATAAGAGGAACATCATAAGAGGACCATCTATGCAAGCACTAGAATCCAAAGATACATAAGACGGAAAGTAAGCCATGGGTGTAATAATAGACATAGTATATGTATTGCTTTAGGGCTGTTTACAGAACATGTAAATACTATGCGTTTCTGCTGTGCTATAACCTTGTAAGCACCAGTTTTACCCTTGGGAGGTGTTTTGTTGCTATTCTTGTGTTTTGGTTTTCTATTAATTTTTTATTGCTATTTGACATTTTCAATAAATCTTTTTTTTTTTATATAAATGTTAGTATAATGTATAGAGTTTTATTCTTTTACACTTTTACACTGCACTTATCTGTCCATGATGCATCAGTGCCCTGCTTTAAAATTAATATCCTCTATTCAACACCATTTTTAGATCAAATATTCTCTTGCTGATTGATTTCTTAATATATCTTCAAAGTGGATGAAGCTCAGTTTTTTATTCTTGACTCTAAATCCTCTGCATAATCACTGTTAAAAGATTAGAGTCTGATTGTGACCACCAACCACCACTACAGACTGTTTTACTATTTAGTTCAGTGTGCATACAGTATGCAGTTCATAAGTTCTCTTAAAGGGGTTGGCCGGGTTCAGAGCTGAACCCAGACATATCCCCATCTTCACACCTCCGGTCCCCCTGATATGAACATCAGAGCATTTCATGCTCCGATGCTCTACATTGTCCTGCACTGAATCACGCAGGGCAAAGGCATTTTTCATAGATCTGGTGACGTACTGGGCTCTTCATAGGGACTGCTAGGTAGAGGCTTCCGCCCAGCAGTGAGCCCGGTGATGTCACCGGCACTAACTGGTGGGCTTTAGTGCTGCCCTAGCCTGTAAAATGGTTAGGGCAGCACTAAAGCTCGCCCATCAGATCTAGGGCAAGGGAGAGCATCGGAGCATGAAATGCTCATATCAGAGGGGCCGGAGGGGTGAATATGGGGATATGTCCGAGTTCAAACCTCTTCAAGTGCAGGCAGTCAGCATGGTATCTTTTAACTATACATTTGGAAGAAAAAAGTAAGTGAACCCTTTAGAATTTCCAGGATTTCTGCACTGATTACTAATAAAACGTGGCTTGATTGTTATCCAAGTCAAAATTCTAGAGGAACACAGTCTATCTAAACTAATGACACTCAAAGATTTGTACCATTCATGCCTTTTATTGAGCAACAAGGAAGCCACAAGGAAGGGAGAAAATTTAAGTGAGCCTTTTGTGTTAATTAATTCTTCAAATGCTAAGTGGCAAAAGGTTTAAGCAGATGAGATTGGAAGTATAGGTTTTTACAAATGCTTTCCCTATTAAATAAAGGCACATAGAGCCTGGTTACTTTCAAATCTGTTCTTGAACAGGAACGGTCAGTGTGAACTATGCCTGTAATAATAGGTAAAGGACAGTGCAGCCCTGACTTCCACTGACATCACTGTCCCTACCTACTTGGACGATCTGCCCTAAAAGTTGCCCCTAACTTGTCCCTATTCCAAGTGCATGGACCCAGGAAGGAAGGGGTAAACAGTCTAGTCAGGTCAGAAAGCAACACCAGAAATAAACAGAGCCCAGTACCAAGCCACGTCCAAACCAGGAGAAAATGTCAGCAAAATCATGACACCAAATCAAGGTCAGGTTAACTAAAGGTCAAAGTCAGAAAACCAGCAATCCGTAGAGTAGTAGCACTAGTGATGCAGGAACAACAATCATAGGCAACTTTGTCCAGCAGTTGTCTGCTTAAATCTCTTCCTGGAAGCCAGAGCTGTGACTGATTGGCCCAATGACCCTGTTCCCTGATAGGCCAAGCAGCTCCCTTGTCAGCGAGGCTTACTGCCACAGTAACAGAATGACGCAAGCAGTGCTGCCATGCAGAGGCAGGGAGGGCCACCGGGTGATTCCATGACAATGCCATGATGCAAACAACTTTTTGAAGACCTCACAAGATGTTATATAGCTATAAAGGCTTTAAAGACCTGGTTGTTAATCAATCTATAGTTAGGCAAATTATCTACCAATATAGTAAATTTAGGACTGTTGCTACTCTTCCTAGGAGTGATCCTCCTGCTATGATCATTCTAAGTACAAAAAAGGCAATCCTGAAAGAGTTGAGAAAGAACCCAAGGGTAACAGCATAGACCTACAGAAAAGAAGGACAGCAGGAAGGTCGCCACTGCCGTTCAACAATGCTGCCCATCTAAAGTTTTCCTGAGACCACCTGGATGTTTCACAGTACTTCTGGAAAAATGTTCTATGGACAGATGAGCCAATTTTTCTGCACAAATGCACACATAGCTATTTGGAGGAAAAGTACTAAGCACACCAAAACAAAAACTTCACCCCAACTGTGAAGCATGGTGGGGAGAGAGCATCATGGTGTGGGGCTGCTTTGCAGCTTCAGGGCCTGGATCCCTTGTGATCACTGACAGAACAGTGAATCCTAACCAGCATTAGTTGTTTACAGCTATTAGGTAATGGCATTTGCAGGTTCTATTTCCTTTCAGAACATTTGGAGGTGTATGTGACAAAAATGGACAAGAACGCTTTGGTGGTGAAGCAGTATCTCAAGGCTAGAATGACATAACCAAACAATTTGTTGTTGGTCTCTTTTTGGAAACCAAAGGGATCGGACAGGCAGTATCATGCATAAATAGGTTTTCAGTTAAAAGGAAAAAAATATCACTACAGGATGATTAAAAAGTATAAATCTACACAATACTGGCTGATGCTGCATGGTTCTACCTGTCAAAAACAGGCAGATCCATTTATTGGGATCCAGAATCTTTTTCAAAATGGATCATAAAACACTTGTCATGAGGGGCGTGGCCGGCTATGAAGGAGTGAGGACGCGCTCCGCTCGGGCTCCTCGACACACCCAGAGAAAGCACCCCTCAGCCTCCAGCCACAGATGGGCAAAGTGATCAAAAAGGGTAGAGCCTGATCAACGGCTCCCCTGGCATCTTCACAAGGCGGCCTGCCACGGCTTTTCGCCCGACAGTCCCGACCTGAATGAGTGCGCTATGCGCTTGCAAGATGGCGCCGAGGGCCCTGTCGCGTGGACCACTGAGACGCATCATGAAGCGCCTGGGAACCCTCCTTCCTCACCGGACGGACGAAGATCCAGGTCCGCATCAGTACCTCTTTTGTTCGCCTCCATTGAGCAGTGCCAGCCACTCCAGAGCCCGGATCCATTTGTCACCAGTAGGCCACGATCCACCCAGAGGAGCACGGACTCTGGTTCCTCTTACCTGCCGGACATTCCTCAAGCCGCTGCATTTCTGCAGCACATGGTGACACCGCAGGTCAGTGCAGGGGGCTCACCCCCCTACCCACAAAGGGCTCCACAAATGCTTCCTAGCCCTGCTACCCCAGGAAACATGGCTTTTAGGTCTTTAGCGGCCTCCTTCTATCCCAGGGTGCAGGCACCTAAAGTATTCCCTACTCTGGATGCTCCAGATATCCATAGGAGGTCCTCCTGGGATCACTCATCTCCACACAACGACCTCCCTCAGCAGGGACCGCCCTTGATCTGCCATCAAAGGTCCCTTGACTGGCCAGCAGCTCAAGCTTCCTCTCCGAAAGTGTTGCAGGAACCCTTCCAGCCTCCTTCCAGCTCCCCTGGTCCATCCCTGGCGGCGTCCCCCAATTGGTCCACGGGGTCCTCATGGGATGACTCCGTACGCATTTATCTGAAACTGACTCAGGCATGAAGGCTACATCTGACCCCGCAGCTACATCCCCTCAGGGATCTCCTCCGTATCTCACCCCGAGATTACCATCCTCTACCGCTTTATTTGATGAGGACTCCAGAGTCCAGACCACCCACTATTGCGGACCTGCGGACCCTTATATGCTCGCTACCTTCTAAGACAGATCTATCTAGCTTTGCTGCCAACATCTTGCAAGAATGTAAGCGTGAATTTTCTCAAATGCACTCTGACATGGCCATACTCGACACTAAAGTTGATTCAGTTATGCAGGAACATGCAACCTTGTCAACAACTGTCCAAGATTTGCAAGACAAAGTGCAGATCCACGACGCACAACTGCATGCCCTACAGCAACACCTTGACGACATAGAAAACCATAGTCCGTGATCTGCGGATCAGAGGCCTTCCAGGGTCAATAACATCGACAGTCCTCCTACCCACTATTGTAAAACTTTTCAATGGACTCCTGGGATGTCCACCAAGCTCCTACATTGAGATCGACAGGGCCCATAGAGCTTTGTGCCTGCTACTGGATCTTCTCAAAGACTGTGGAATCTCCTATCGCTGGGGCTATCCGTTTGCTCTATTTGCAGGTCCCAAAGGACATGTTGCCACTCTCCGCAACCCTTCGGATCTTCCACAATTTCTATTACAGCTAGACCTGCCGCCGGTGGACTTGGGACCCTGGTCGTCTATTCTTCCTGCTGCTCCTCTGTTGCTGAGACAAACCCCGTTCGCCCCATGTCGTCGGCACATCTGGAGTACCAGACCTATGCCGCGGGGACGATGACAGAAATGACCGGCTGGTCTCAGACGTGGATCCTCACCCAATCTTGACACCTGAAGTGTCGCCTGCTATCTCTGATCGGGACTCCTATCCTACAACCATAACAGTTTATTCTTCTTGTTTGCCTAATACCATTTGGCTATTCTCATTTGCTTCTTTCCACTGGCTGGTGATTTCAACTATCAACCTGAAACAACTGGGAATGTGGTAGGCCTACTCTTATCCGCATGCTACCTTCCCCCAATACTTAGAGACACTCCCTCGGGTGTCTCCTTAGACCTTTTGGTCATACTATCAGTGTTTTTCTTCTTCCCCACTCCTCCTACCTTTTGTTTCTTTCTCGTCTCTTGTTTGTTACCCTCTCCCTTTTCCCTTGTGTTCTCTTCCGTTAGAAATGGCATCGCTGAAAATTGTATCTTTCAACGCGAAAGCTCTCAACACCCCTGAAAAGAGAGCCCAAATACTCCACCACTTCCACCGCCAGAAAGTACACGTTGTCTGTTTTCAGGAAACGCACTTCAAAGAAGGTAACGCCCCGGGTATACAACATCGGCACTACATGACCTGGCACCTTGCAAACAATCCAGTGAATAAGACAAAAGGAGTCACCATAGCGATTCATGAATCATTACCTCACTAGGTGCTGGGCTGTGCTGCAGGTTTCTTGATCCTTGTACTAATAATTGGTGGACGTGAATTCACCTTTCTCAATGTCTATGCCCCAATCAGAATCAAGCTTCCTTTATCTTGGATCTAATTGACAAAAGCATGCCCCTGATCCGAGGATCAGTCATCTTATGTGGCGATTTCAATCTAACTCTAGACCCCACACTTGACAACTCGACCGGGCGTGCTTCCCTTACCTACTCCACTATTTAAAAAGTCAAGTGAGCACTACTCCAACTGCAATTTACGTGACCCTTGGCGCCTTCAGCACCCAGCAGATAAAGATTATACCTTTTACAAAGAGCTTTGTCTTGGCTGGACTCCACACAAGTAGGCAATATCTTGTGGTCAAATCACGCACCGATATATTGCTCCTTGACCCTCCCCTTTCTCACTAGACAGGAGTGGACATGGCGTTTGAACGAGTCTCTCCTTCTTGACCCGGTTTGCGTTGCTGACCTTACCAGCACTATAACAATTTTTTTTACTGATCACAGTGCAGACACCACCCCTCTCCCAATGAAATGGGAGGCCCTGAAATGTGTTCTTTGGGGTGTTCTCATTAAACATATATACAATTGATGGCTGGCGCTCCACTAGATATAGTATAGTATTATCTTCGGTGCTCAATGATGGAGGATGTCTCCAAAGCAATATTATAAAGTAATTCACTGCACTCAGGATTGATATGAATAAAGTAAACATTTTTTTATTTGAAATGCCACCTGTGGTTGTCAGTTATTTAGGCCAACGTTTCGGTCCTCCCGGACCTTGTTCACGGCCTGTTAATTATAATGACACCAAATCAATATATGACAAGAAAATACGTAAACAGTACACAACCATATAGAGGCAAATCTATAGATATATACACGGTATACTATATTACAGTCTGCATGCACATATAAAGAAATACAGATTCTGATCATGGGGTAGTCATCACATGAAAAGAGATAGCGGAATAGAAAACCAGAAAATGGAAAAACATTGGGTTTATCAGAAAACAACAATAAGCACATGTAAACCCAATGTTGTTCCATTTTCTGGTTTTCTATTCCGCTATCTCTATTCCTGTGATGACTACCCCATGATCAGAATCTGTATTTCTTTATATGTGCATGCAGACTGTAATATAGTATACTGTTTATATATGTATATATATCTATAGATTTGCCTCTATATGGTTGTGTTCTGTTTACGTATTTTCTTGTCATATATTGATTTGGTGTCCTTATAATTAACAGGCCCGTGAACAAGGTCCGGGAGGACCGAAACGTTGGCCTAAATAACTGACAACCACTGGTGGCATTTCAAATAAAAAAACGTTTACTTTATTCATATCAATCCTGAGTGCCGTGAATTACTTTATAATATTCTCATTAAACATGGCTCCCGTCTCAAGAAGGAGAAAGTGCAGTCTCTTAAACTCGCACTACAAAAGGTTGCCTCTCTGGAACTCTCCTTGTCGACTCTCCGTGATCTTCAAAATGCACATATAGATGCCAAACGCCTCTTGGAAGCGTCCTATTAGCGCATGATACAAATATGTTGCAGCAAATTTTATGAATATGGAAATAAAAGTGGACGTGTGTTGGCAAGAGCTCTAAGGGGCAAATTAGCTGGCACCCACATCCCTGCCGTTAAAAACCCCAAGGAACGCATGGTACACACCACCGCAGAAATTGCATCCTCCTTTCGCTCCTTTTACTCTGAGCTCTACAATCTGCCCCAATTTCCCCTAAAGCAAACAGATAATACACCTGAACACCCCTCTCACCTACCCCAACTATCTGCAGTAGAATCTGCTAGCCTGGAGGCACCATTCACGGCGGTTGAGCTCCAAATGGTTCTTAAATCCCTACCAGGGGGCAAAAGCCCGGGCCCTGACTGGTTCACAGCTAGGTTTTACAAGTCGCTCACTTCTTCTCTTTCTCTTCTTCTGCTCCAAGTCTTTAACGTGGTGGCTCCTGGGCTTCCCTTCCCGGTGCAGGCCACTCAGGCCCATATTACAGTCATCCCAAAATTGGGAAAGGACCCCCACCTATGTGCCAGTTATCGTCCTATATCCCTCTTGAATGTGGATCTCAAGATATTTGTCAGACTAATATCAAACAGATTGAACTCTTATTTACCTTCACTGATCCACACCGACCAGGTGGGGTTCGTGCCGGGGAGGGAGGCCCACACTCTTAAAATCCACACGCAGAAAAAACCTTTGATTGTATATCTTGGCACTGCATACATACCGTCCTCTCACACCTGGGTGTAGGCCCGATTTTTAAGTCAAAGATTCTCACTAGTGTTGAGCGAGCATGCTCGGTCGAACTGCTGTTCGGCTCGAGAATCGCTATGCTCGGCACATGGCGTTACTCGGCCAGGTACCGCATGTGCTCGAGCGCCATGCTCGAGTCTCCTCCCCGCACGTTTCTTGGCTGCTATGCAGCCAATAAACGTGCAGGTAAGTACTGCCATCACTGTAATGCTATAGCCTTGTTGGTTACTGCCATTACAGTGATTGGCTGGCCAGAACACGTGATCGGGTTCTATATAGCACCCGATGGCGCGTGTTCGGCTCATTATTAGTCAGGGAGAGCTGCACTTAGGAAGGGACAGATAGTGTAGGGAGTGTGATCGCAATCTATTTAGTTGAAAAACATTTCAAAGACCCAAAAGTCCTTTTAAGAAATATTGTGTGTGGTGGCAGCAATATAATATAATTCTAAAAAAGAAAATGTCTGCACACCATTATACATACAAACAATAGAGCTAAGAAATGGGGGTCATTCTAAATAAAAGTGGTACAATACCGACTATAAGTGAGTCAATGGAAGCTCTTAGCGCACATATTTGATCAAACGTGTGTCGGGCCCATCTACCAGTCGTCAAGGTGGCTTTCGGAGATGTGTCCCTAACACTAGTATACTGCCTCTCTTTGGACTTCCTAAGCCTACAATATTCAGGGCAGTGTAGGAACCAGCTACATACATACTCTGCTCAGAAGTCCCAGGTAGATGGGCGCGTTCGGTCTAAAAGAGGCGCTACCCTAAATTTTTCTATGAAAAATTGACGCCTGGTAGATGGGCCCGACACATGTTTGATCAAATATGTGCGCTTAGAGCTTCCATTGACTCGCTTATAGTCGGTATTGTACCACTTTTATTTAGAATGACCCCCATTTCTTAGCTCTATTGTTTGTATGTATAATGGTGTGCAGCCATTTTCTTTTTTAGAATCATGTTTGCTTCATGGATATGCACCTGTAATTTCTGAAGGTTCTAGTCTAAATTTTTTGTACAAACCGGATTCCAAAAAAGTTGGGACACTATACAAATCGTGAATAAAAACTGTATTCAATGATGTGGAGGTGCCAACTTCTAGAATTTTATTCAGAATAGAACATAAATCACGGAACAAATGTACAATTTTAAGGGAAAAATATGTTGAATCAGAATTTCATGGTGTCAACAAATCCCCAAAAAGTTGGGGCAAGGCCATTTTCACCACTGTGTGGCATCTCCCCTTCTTACAACACTCAACAGATGTCTGGGGACCGAGTAGACCAGTTTCTCAAGTTTAGAAATAGGAATGCTCTCCCATTCTTGTCTAATACAGGCCTCTAACTGTTCAATTGTCTTGGGCCTTCTTTGTTGCACCTTCCTCTTTATGATGCGCCAAATGTTCTCTATAGGTGAAAGATCTGGACTGCAGACTGGCCATTTCAGTACCCGGATCCTTCTCCTACGCAGCCATGATGTTGTGATTGATGCAGAATGTGGTCTGGCATTATCTTGTTGAAAAATGCAGGGTCTTCCCTGAAAGAGATGACGTCTGGATGGGAGCTTATGTTGTTCTAGAACCTGAATATATTTTTCTGCATTGATGGTGCCTTTCCAGACATGCAAGCTGCCCATGCCACACGCACTCATGCAACCCCATACCATCAGAGATGCAGGCTTCTGAACTGAGTGTTGATAACAACTTGGGTTGTCCTTGTCCTCTTTGGTCCGGATGACATGGCGTCCCAGATTTCCAAAAAGAACTTCGAATCGTGACTCGTCTGACCACAGAACAGACTTCCATTTTGCCACACTCCATTTTAAATGATCCCTGGCCCAGTGAAAACGCCTGAGCTTGTGGATCTTGCTTAGAAATGGCTTCATCTTTGCACTGTAGAGTTTCAGCTGGCAACGGTGGATGGCACGGTGGATTGTGTTCACTGACAATGGTTTCTGAAAGTATTCCTGAGCCCATTGTGTGATTTCCTTTACAGTAGCATTCCTGTTTGTGGTGCAGTGTCGTTTAAGGGCCCGGAGATCACGGGCATCCAGTATGGTTTTACGGCCTTGACCCTTACGCACAGAGATTGTTCCAGATTCTCTGAATCTTCGGATGATGTTATGCACAGTTGATGATGATAGATGCAAAGTCTTTGCAATTTTTCGCTGGGTAACACCTTTCTGATATTGCTCCACTATCTTTCTGCGCAACATTGTGGGAATTGGTGATCCTCTACCCATCTTGGCTTCTGAGAGACACTGCCACTCTGAGAAGCTCTTTTTATACCCAATCATGTTGCCAATTGACCTAATTAGTGTTAATTGGTCTTCCAGCTCTTCGTTATGCTCAAATTTACTTTTTCCAGCCTCTTATTGCTACTTGTCCCAACTTTTTTGGGATTTGTTGACAGTGAAAATTGGAATCAACGTATTTTTCCTTTAAAATTATACATTTATTCGGATTAAACGTTTGATCTGTCATCTACGTTCTATTACAAATAAAAATATTGACATTTGCCATCTCCACATCATTGCATTCAGTTTTTATTCACAATTTGTTTAGTGTCCCAACTTTTTTGGAATCCGGTTTGTAGAATAATTGAGGGTAGCGCCTCTTTTAGACTGAACACGCCCATCTACCTGGGACTTCTGAGCAGAGTACGTATGTAGCTGGTTCCTACACTGCCCTGAATATTGTAGGCTTAGGCAAGTCCAAAGAGAGGCAGTATACTAGTGTTAGGGACCCATCTGCGGAAGCCACCTTGATGACTGGTAGATGGGCCCAACACACGTTTGATCAAATATGTGCGCTAAGAGCTTCCATTGACTCGCTTATAGTCGGTATTGTACCACTTTTATTTAGAATGACCCCCATTTCTTAGCTCTATTGTTTGTATGTACAGTTGCAAGAAAAAGTATTTGAACCCTTTGGAATTATATGGATTTCTGTACAAATTGGTCATAAAATGTGATCTGATCTTCATCTAAGTCACAACAATAGACAATCACAGTCTGCTTAAACTAATAACACACAAATAATTAAATGTTACCATGTTTTTATTGAACACACCATGTAAACATTCACAGTGCAGGTGGAAAAAGTATGTGAACCCATGGATTTAACCACCTCAGCCCCCAGTGCTTAAACACCCTGAAAGACCAGGCCACTTTTTACACTTCTGACCTACACTACTTTCACCGTTTATTGCTCGGTCATGCAACTTACCACCCAAATGAATTTTACCTCCTTTTCTTCTCACTAATAGAGCTTTCATTTGGTGGTATTTCATTGCTGCTGACATTTTTACTTTTTTTGTTATTAATCGAAATTTAACGATTTTTTTTGCAAAAAAATGACATTTTTCACTTTCAGTTGTAAAATTTTGCAAAAAAAACGACATCCATATAGAAATTTTGCTCTAAATTTATAGTTCTACATGTCTTTGATAAAAAAAAAATGTTTGGGTAAAAAAAAAATGGTTTGGGTAAAAGTTATAGCGTTTACAAACTATGGTACAAAAATGTGAATTTCCGCTTTTTGAAGCAGCTCTGACTTTCTGAGCACCTGTCATGTTTCCTGAGGTTCTACAATGCCCAGACAGTACAAACACCCCACAAATGACCCCATTTCTGAAAGTACACACCCTAAGGTATTCGCTGATGGGCATAGTGAGTTCATAGAACTTTTTATTTTTTGTCACAAGTTAGCGGAAAATGATGATTTTTTTTTTTTTTTTTTTTTTCCTTACAAAGTCTCATATTCCACTAACTTGTGACAAAAAATAAAAACTTCTATGAACTCACTATGCCCATCAGCGAATACCTTGGGGTCTCTTCTTTCCAAAATGGGGTCACTTGTGGGGTAGTTATACTGCCCTGGCATTCTAGGGGCCCAAATGTGTGGTAAGGAGTTTGAAATCAAATTCTGTAAAAAATGACCTGTGAAATCCGAAAGGTGCTCTTTGGAATATGGGCCCCTTTGCCCACCTAGGCTGCAAAAAAGTGTCACACATCTGGTATCTCCGTACTCAGGAGAAGGTGGGGAATGTGTTTTGGGGTGTCATTTTATATATACCCATGCTGGGTGAGAGAAATATCTTGGCAAAAGACAACTTTTCCCATTTTTTTATACAAAGTTGTCATTTGACCAAGATATTTATCTCACCCAGCATGGGTATATGTAAAAAGACACCCCAAAACACATTCCTCAACTTCTCCTGAGTACGGGGATACCAGATGTGTGACACTTTTTTGCAGCCTAGGTGGGCAAAGGGGCCCATATTCCAAAGAGCACCTTTCGGATTTCACTCCTCATTTTTTCCTGAATTTGATTTCAAACTCCTTACCACACATTTGGGCCCCTAGAATACCAGGGCAGTATAACTACCCCACAAGTGACCCCATTTTGGAAAGAAGACACCCCAAGGTATTCCGTGAGGGGCATGGCGAGTTCCTAGAATTTTTTATTTTTTGTCACAAGTTAGTGGAAAATGATGATTTTTTTTTTTTTTTTTTTTTTTCATACAAAGTCTCATATTCCACAAACTTGTGACAAAAAATAAAAACTTCCATGAACTCACTATGCCCATCAGCGAATACCTTGGGGTCTCTTCTTTCCAAAATGGGGTCACTTGTGTGGTAGTTATACTGCCCTGGCATTCTAGGGGCCCAAATGTGTGGTAAGTAGGTAAATGACCTGTGAAATCCGAAAGGTGCTCTTTGGAATGTGGGCCCCTTTGCCCACCTAGGCTGCAAAAAAGTGTCACACATCTGGTATCCCCGTATTCAGGAGAAGTTGAGGAATGTGTTTTGGGGTGTCTTTTTACATATACCCATGCTGGGTGAGATAAATATCTTGGTCAAATGCCAACTTTGTATAAAAAAATGGGAAAAGTTGTCTTTTGCCAAGATATTTCTCTCACCCAGCATGGGTATATGTAAAATGACACCCCAAAACACATTCCCCAACTTCTCCCGATTACGGAGATACCAGATGTGTGACACTTTTTTGCAGCCGAGGTGGGCAAAGGGGCCCATATTCAAAAGAGCACCTTTCGGATTTCACAGGTCATTTTTTACAGAATTTGATTTCAAACTCCTTACCACACATTTGGGCCCCTAGAATGCCAGGGCAGTATAACTACCCCACAAGTGACCCCATTTTGGAAAGAAGAGACCCCAAGGTATTCGCTGATGGGCAAAGTGAGTTCATGGAAGTTTTTATTTTTTGTCACAAGTTAGTGGAATATGAGACTTTGTATGAAAAAAAAAAAAAAAAAAAAAATAAGCATTTTCCACTAACTTGTGACAAAAAATAAAAAATTCTAGGAACTCGCCATGCCCCTCACAGAATACCTTGGGGTGTCTTCTTTCCAAAATGGGGTCACTTGTGGGGTAGTTATACTGCCCTGGCATTTTCCAGGGGCCCTAATGTGTGGTAAGTAGGTAAATGACCTGTGAAATCCTAAAGGTGCTCTTTGGAATATGGGCCCCTTTGCCCACCTAGGCTGCAAAAAAGTGTCACACATCTGGTATCGCCGTATTCAGGAGAAGTTGGGGAATGTGTTTTGGGGTGTCATTTTACATATACCCATGCTGGGTGAGAGAAATATCTTGGCAAAAGACAACTTTTCCCATTTTTTTATACAAAGTTGGCATTTGACCAAGATATTTCTCTCACCCAGCATGGGTATATGTAAAATGACACCCCAAAACACATTCCCCAACTTCTCCTGAGTACGGCGATACCAGATGTGTGACACTTTTTTGCAGCCTAGATGCGCAAAGGTGCCCAAATTCCTTTTAGGAGGGCATTTTTAGACATTTGGATACCAGACTTCTTCTCACGCTTTGGGGCCCCTAGAATGCCAGGGCAGTATAAATACCCCACATGTGACCCCATTTTGGAAAGAAGACACCCCAAGGTATTCAATGAGGGGCATGGCGAGTTCATAGAAATTTTTTTTTTTTGGCACAAGTTAGCGGAAATTGATATTTTTAATTTTTTTCTCACAAAGTCTCCCGTTCCGCTAACTTGGGACAAAAATTTCAATCTTTCGTGGACTCAATATGCCCCTCACGGAATACCTGGGGGTGTCTTCTTTCCGAAATGGGGTCACATGTGGGGTATTTATACTGCCCTGGCATTCTAGGGGCCCTAAAGCGTGAGAAGAAGTCTGGAATATAAATGTCTAAAAAATTTTACGCATTTGGATTCCGTGAGGGGTATGGTGAGTTCATGTGAGATTTTATTTTTTGACACAAGTTAGTGGAATATGAGACTTTGTAAGAAAAAAAAAATAAAATTCTGCTAACTTGGGCCAAAAAAATATCTGAATGGAGCCTTACAGAGGGGTGCTAAATGACAGGGGGGTGATAAATGACAGGGGGGTGATCAATGACAGGGGGGTGATCAATGACAGGGGGGTGATCAATGACAGGGGGGTGATCAATGACAGGGGGGTGATCAGGGAGTCTATATGGGGTGATAACCACAGTCATTGATCACGCCCGTGTAAGGCTTCATTCAGACGTCCGGATGCGTTTTGCGGATCCGATCCATCTATCAGTGCATCCGTAAAAATCATGCGGACATCTGAATGGAGCTTTACAGGGGGGTAATCAATGACAGGGGGGTGATCAGGGAGTCTATATGGGGTGATCACCACAGTCATTGATCATGCCCCTGTAAGGCTTCATTCAGACGTCCGGATGCGTTTTGCGGATCGGATCCATCTATCAGTGCATCCGTAAAAATCATGCGGACATCTGAATGGAGCTTTACAGGGGGGTAATCAATGACAGGGGGGTGATCAATGACAGGGGGGTGATCAGGGAGTCTATATGGGGTGATCACCACAGTCATTGATCATGCCCCTGTAAGGCTTCATTCAGACGTCCGGATGCGTTTTGCGGATCGGATCCATCTATCAGTGCATCCGTAAAAATCATGCGGACATCTGAATGGAGCTTTACAGGGGGGTAATCAATGACAGGGGGGTGATCACCACAGTCATTGATCATGCCCCTGTAAGGCTTCATTCAGACGACCGGATGCGTTTTGCGGATCCGATCCATGTATCAGTGCATCCGTAAAAATCATGCGGACATCTGAATGGAGCTTTACAGGGGGTGATCAATGACAGGGGTGTAATCAATGACAGGGGGGTGATCAGGGAGTCTATATGGGGTGATAACCACAGTCATTGATCATGCCCCTGTAAGGCTTCATTCAGACGTCCGGATGCGTTTTGCGGATCCGATCCATCTATCAGTGCATCCGTAAAAATCATGCGGACATCTGAATGGAGCTTTACAGGGGGGTAATCAATGACAGGGGGGTAATCAATGACAGGGGGGTGATCAGGGAGTCTATATGGGGTGATCACCACAGTCATTGATCATGCCCCTGTAAGGCTTCATTCAGACGTCCGGATGCGTTTTGCGGATCCGATCCATCTATCAGTGCATCCGTAAAAATCATGCGGACATCTGAATGGAGCTTTACAGGGGGGTAATCAATGACAGGGGGGTGATCACCACAGTCATTGATCATGCCCCTGTAAGGCTTCATTCAGACGACCGGATGCGTTTTGCGGATCCGATCCATGTATCAGTGCATCCGTAAAAATCATGCGGACATCTGAATGGAGCTTTACAGGGGGGTAATCAATGACAGGGGGGTAATCAATGACAGGGGGGTGATCAGGGAGTCTATATGGGGTGATAACCACAGTCATTGATCACGCCCCTGTAAGGCTTCATTCAGACGTCCGGATGCGTTTTGCGGATCCGATCCATCTATCAGTGGATCCGTAAAAATCATGCGGACGTCTGAATGGAGCTTTACAGGGGGTTGATCAATGACAGGGGGGTAATCAATGACAGGGGGGTGATCAGGGAGTCTATATGGGGTGATCAGGGGTGATTAGGGGTGATCAGGGGCTAATAAGGGGTTAATAAGTGATGGGGGGGGGGTGTAGTGTAGTGTAGTGGTGCTTGGTGCTACTTTACTGAGCTACCTGTGTCCTCTGGTGGTCGATCCAAACAAAGGGGACCACCAGAGGACCAGGTAGCAGGTATATTAGACGCTGTTATCAAAACAGCGTCTAATATACCTGTTAGGGGTTAAAAAAAACACATCTCCAGCCTGCCAGCGAACGATCGCCGCTGGCAGGCTGGAGATCAACTCTCTTACCTTCCGTTCCTGTGAGCGCGCGCGCCTGTGTGCGCGCGTTCACAGGAAATCTCGCGTCTCGCGAGATGACGCGTATATGCGTGACTGTGCGCAGCGCTGCCACCTCCGGAACGCGATCCTGCGTTAGGCGGTCCGGAGGTGGTTAATAACTGGTTGAACCTCCTTTGGCAGCAATAAGTTCAACTAAACATTTTCTGTAGTTGCAGATCAGACGTGCACAATGGTCAGGAGTAATTCTTGACCATTCCTCTTTACAGAACTGTTTCAGTTCAGCAATATTCTTGGGATGTCTGGTGTGAATTGCTTTCTTGAGGTCATGCCACAGCATCTCATTCGGGTTGAGGTCAGGACTCTGACTGGGCCACTCCAGAAGGCATATTTTCTTCTGTTTAAGCCATTCTGTTGTTGATTTACTTCTATGCTTTGGGTCGTTGTCCTGTTGCAACACCCATCTTCTGTTGAGCTTCAGCTGGTGGACAGATGGCCTTAAGTTCTCCTGCAAAATGTCTTGATAAACTTGGGAATTAATTTTTCCTTCGATGATAGCAATCTGTCCAGGCCCTGACGCAGCAAAGCAGCCCCAAACCATGATGCCCCCACCACCATACTTCACAGTTGGGATAAGGTTTTGATGTTGGTGTGCTGTGCCTCTTTTTCTCCACACATAGTGTTGTGTGTTTCTTCCAAACAACTTAACTTTGGTTTCATCTGTCCACAGAATATTTTGCCAGTACTGCTGTGAAACATCCAGGTGCTCTTGTGAAAACTGGTAAATGTGCAACAATGTTTTTTTTTGACAGCACTGGCTTCCTCTGGGGTATCCTCCCATGAAATCCATTCTTGTTTAGTGTTTTACGTATTGTAGATTCGCTAACAGGAATGTTAGCATATGCCAGAGACTTTTGTAAGTCTTTAGCTGACACTCTAGGATTCTTCTTCACCTCATTGAGCAGTCTGCGCTGTGCTCTTGCAGTCATCTTTACAGGACAGCCACTCTTAGGGAGAGTAGCAGCAGTGCTGAATTTTCTCCATTTATAGACAATTTGTCTTACCGTGGACTGATGAACAGCAAGGCTTTTGGAGATACTTTTATAACCCTTTCCATCTTTATGCAAGTCAACAATTCTTAATCGTAGTTCTTCTGAGAGCTCTTTTGTCCGAGGCATCATTCACATCAGGCAATGCTTCTTGTGAAAAGCAAACCCAGAACTGGTGTGTGTTTTTTATAGGGAAGGGCAGCTGTAACTAAGACCTCCAATCTCATCTTATTGATTGGACTCCAGTTGGCTGACACCTCACTCCAATTAGCTCTTGGAGATGTCATTAGTCTAGGGGTTCACATACTTTTTCCACATGCACTGTGAATGTTTACATGGTGTGTTCAATAAAAACATGGTAACATTTAATTGTGTGTTAGTTTAAGCAGACTGTGATTGTCTATTGTTGTGACTTAGATGAAGATCAGATCACATTTTATGACTAATTTGTGCAGAAATCCAAATCATTCCAAAGGGTTCACATACTTTTTCTTGCAATTGTATAATGGTGTGCAGCCATTTTCTATTTTAGAATCATGTTTGCTTCATGGATATGCACCTGTGATTTCTGAAGGTTCTAGTCTAAATTTTTTGTAGCAATATAATATTGCCATCAATTTTTCCCCCCATACTTTTTCTATAGAGGGTGTCTGCAGTGACTTGTGACATCTGTGCAATACCTTCTGTGTGTCAGGGCCAGAGATAGGAAAAATATAAGTGAAAACTAGTATATTTTTTCCATACTTTTCCATACTGTTTCTATAGAGGGTGTGTGCAGTGACTTGAGACCACTAGCGTACATGCAGGGGTTGCAGTTGCGACCAGGCCCGTCACTCCGCGCGGCCCGCCCCTTTAATATACTTACCCTCCCCGGCCGGCACTTTACTGTCCTGAGCGCGTACAGCGTCAGGACGTAGTGCGCGCACTATGACCTGACGTTGCACGCTGTCAGGTGACAGTGCAGCGCCGGCCGGGAAGACAGAGAAGCGCGACTTCTGCCGGAGAGGAAGAGTAGCCGCGGCACAGAACAGGTAAGTATGTTGGGGCCTGGGGATCACTCTGTGGGCTGCCGCTGATTGATCTGAGCCGATGGGGGCTGAGTGGGGGTCTGATGGGGGTCTTTGGGCTGATCTGAGGTCTCATGGAGGCTGACTGGGGGTCTATGGGCTGATCTGAGGTCTGATGGGGGCTCAGTGGGGATCTGATGGGGGTATTTGGGCTGATCGGAGGACTGATGGGGCTGACTGGGGGTCTTTCGTCTGATGGGGCTGATCTGAGGTCTGATGGGGGACTTTGGGCTGATCTGAGGTCTGATGGGGGCTGAGTGGGTTCTGATGGGGGTCTTTGGGCTGATCGGAGGTCTGATGGGGCTGAGTGGGGGTCTGATGGGGGTCTTTGGGCTGATCTGAGGTCTGATGGAGGCTGACTGGGGTTTTTTGGGGGTGATCTGAGGTCTGATGGGGCTGAGTGGGGGTCTAATGGGGGTCTTTGGGCTTATCTCAGGTCTAAAGGGGGCTGACTGGGGGTCTTTGGGTTGATCTGTGGTCTGATGGGGGCTGAGAGGCGGGCTTTGAGCTGATCTGAGGTCCGATGGGGGCTGAGTGGGGGACTGATGGGGGTCTTTGGGCTGATCTGAGGTCTGATGGGGGCTGAGTGGCGGTCTTTGGGCTGATCTGAGGTCTGATGGGGGCTGAGTGGGGGTCTGATGGTGGTCTTTGGGCTGATCTGAGGTCTGATGGGGGCTTAGTGGGGGTCTTTGGTCTGATGGGGGCTGAGTGGGGGTCTGATGGGCTCTTTGGGCTGATCTGAGGTCTGATGGGGGTCTTTGGGCTTATCTGTGGTCTGATGGGGGCTTACTGTGGGTCTTTGGGGTGATCTGAGGTCTGATGGGGGCTGAGTGGCAGGCTTTGGGCTGATCTGAGGTCTGGGGGCTGAGTGGGGGTCTTTGGGGTGATCTGAGGTCTGATGAGGGCTGAGAGGGGGGCTGATAAGGGTCTTTGGGCTGATCTGAGGTCTGATGGGGGCTGACTGGGGGTCTTTGGGGTGATCTGAGGTCTGATGAGGGCTGAGTGGGGGGCTGATGGGGGTCTTTGGGCTGATCTGAGGTCTCATGGAGGCTGACTGGGGGTCTATGGGCTGATCTGAGGTCTGATGGGGGCTCAGTGGGGGTATTTGGGCTGATCCGAGGTCTGATGGGGCTGACTTGGGGTCTTTCATCTGATGGGGCTGAGTGGTGGTCTGATGGGGGACTTTGGGCTGATCTGAGGTCTGATGGGGGCTGAGTGGGTTCTGATGGGGGTCTTTGGGCTGATCGGAGGTCTGATGGGGCTGAGTGGGGGTCTGATGGGGGTCATTGGGCTGATCGGAGGTCTGATGGGGGTCTTTGGGCTGATCTGAGGTCTGATGGGGGTATTTGGGCTGATCTGAGGTCTGATGGAGGCTGACTGGGGTTTTTTGGGGGTGATCTGAGGTCTGATGGGGCTGAGTGGGGGTCTAATGGGGGTCTTTGGGCTTATCTCAGGTCTAAAGGGGGCTGACTGGGGGTCTTTGGGTTGATCTGTGGTCTGATGGGGGCTGAGAGGCGGGCTTTGGGCTGATCTGAGGTCTGATGGGGGCTGAGTGGGGGTCTGATGGTGGTCTTTGGGCTGATCTGAGGTCTGATGGGGGCTTAGTGGGGGTCTTTGGTCTGATGGGGGCTGAGTGGGGGTCTGATGGGCTCTTTGGGCTGATCTGAGGTCTGATGGGGGTCTTTGGGCTGATCTGAGGTCTGATGGGGGCTGAGTGGCAGGCTTTGGGCTGATCTGAGGTCTGGGGGCTGAGTGGGGGTCTTTGGGGTGATCTGAGGTCTGATGAGGGCTGAGAGGGGGGCTGATAAGGGTCTTTGGGCTGATCTGAGGTCTGGGGGCTGAGTGGGGGTCTTTGGGGTGATCTGAGGTCTGATGAGGGCTGAGAGGGGGGCTGATAAGGGTCTTTGGGCTGATCTGAGGTCTGGGGGCTGAGTGGGGGTCTTTGGGGTGATCTGAGGTCTGATGGGGGCTCAGTGGGGATCTGATGGGGGTATTTGGGCTGATCGGAGGTCTGATGGGGCTGAGTGGGGGTCTGATGGGGGTCTTTGGGCTGATCTGAGGTCTGATGGGGGCTGAGTGGGTTCTGATGGGGGTCTTTGGGCTGATCGGAGGTCTGATGGGGCTGAGTGGGGGTCTGATGGGGGTCTTTGGGCTGATCTGAGGTCTGATGGAGGCTGACTGGGGTTTTTTGAGGGTGATCTGAGGTCTGATGGGGCTGAGTGGGGGTCTAATGGGGGTCTTTGGGCTTATCTCAGGTCTAAAGGGGGCTGACTGGGGGTATTTGGGCTGATCTGAGGTCTGATGGAGGCTGAGTGGGGGTCTGATGGGGGTCTTTGGGCTGATCTGAGGTTTGATGGGGGTCTTTGGGCTGATCTAAGGTCTGATGGGGGCTGATCTGAGGTCTGATGGGGGCTGAGTGGGGGTCTGATGGTGGTCTTTGTGTTGATTTGAGGTCTGATGGGGGTCTTTGGGCTTATCTGAGTTCTGATGGGGGCTGACTGGGGGTCTTTGGGGTGATCTTAGGTCTTATGGGGGCTGAGTGGCAGGCTTTGGGCTGATCTGAGGTCTGATGGGGGCTGAGTGGGGGTCTTGGTCTGATGGGGGCTGAGTGGGGGTCTGATGGGGGTCTTTGGGCTTATCTGAGGTCTGATGGGGGCTTACTGGGGGTCTTTGGGCTAATCTTAGGTCTGATGGGGGCTGAGTGGGGGTCTGATGGGGGTCTTTGGGCTGATCTGAGGTCTGATGGGGGCTGACTGGGGGTCTTTGGGGTGATCTGAGGTCTGATGGGGGCTGAGTGGGGGGCTGATGGGGGTATTTGGGTTGATCTGAGGTTTGATGGGGGCTGAGTGGCGGTCATTGGGCTGATCTGAGGTTTGATGAGGGCTGAGTGGGGGTCTGATGGGGGTCTTTGTGCTGATCTGAGGTCTAATGGGGGCTGAGTGGGGGGCTGATGGGGGTCTTTGGGCTGATCTGAGGTCTGATGGGGGCTGACTGGGGGTCTTTGTGGTGATCTGAGGTCTGATGGCTGAGTGGGGGCTGATGGGGGTCTTTGGGTTGATCTGAGGTTTGATGGGGGCTGAGTGGCGGTCTTTGGGCTGATCTGAGGTCTGATGGGGCTGATGGGGGTCTTTGGGCTGATCTAGGGTCTGATGGAGGCTGACTGGGGGTCTATGGGCTGATCTGAGGTCTGATGGGGGCTCAGTGGGGATCTGATGTCTGATGGGGCTGACTGGGGGTCTTTCGTCTGATGGGGGCTGAGTGGTGGTCTGATGGGGGTCTGATGGGGGTCTTTGGGCTGATCTGAGGTCTGATGGGCATCTTTGAGCTGATCTGAGGTTTGATGGGGGTCTTTGGGCTGATCTGAGGTCTGATGGGGCTGACTGGGGGTCTTTGGGCTGATCTGAGGTCTGATGGGGGTCTTTGAGCTGATCTGAGGTTTGATGGGGGCTGAGTGGGGGTCTGATGGGGGTCTTTGGGCTGATCTGAGGTTTGATGGGGGTCTTTGGGCTGATCTGAGGTCTGATGGGGCTGACTGGTGGTCTTTGGGGTGATCTTAGGTCTTATGGGGGCTGAGTGGCAAGCTTTGGGCTGATCTGAGGTCTGATGGGGGCTGACTGGGGGGCTGATGTTTTTTTTTGGGCTGATCTGAGGTCTGATGGGGCTGAGTGGGGGTCTTTGGTCTGATGGGGCTAAGTGGGGGTCTGATTGGGGTCTTTGGGCTGATCTGAGGTCTGATGGGGGATGACTGGGGGTCTTTGGGGTGATCTGAGGTCTGATGGGGGCTGAGTGGGGGGCTGATGGCGATCTTTGGGTTGATCTGAGGTTTGATGGGGGCTGAGTGGGGGGCTGATGGCGATCTTTGGGTTGATCTGAGGTTTGATGGGGGCTGAGTGGGGGTCTGATGGGGGTCTTTGTGCTGATCTGAGGTCTGATGGGGGCTGAGTGGGGGGCTGATGGGGGTCTTTGGGCTGATTTGAGGTCTGATGGGGGTTGACTAGGGGTCTTTGGGGTGATCTGTGAGGTCTGATGGGGGCTGAGTGGGGGGCTGATGGGGGTCTTTGGGTTGATCTGAGGTTTGATGGGGGCTGAGTGGCGGTCTTTGGGCTGATCTGAGGTCTGATGGGGGCTGAGTGGGGGTCTGATGGGGGTCTTTGGGCTGATCTGAGGTCTGATGGGGGCTGAATGGCGGTCTTTGGGCTGATCTGAGGTCTGATGGGGGCTGAGTGGGGGGCTGATGGGGGTCTTTGGGTTGATCTGAGGTCTGATGGGGGCTGAGTGGGGGGGGGGTCTGATGGGGGTCTGAGCTGATCTGAGGTTTGATGGGGGTCTTTGGGCTGATCTGAGGTCTGATGGGGGCTGAGTGGGGGTCTGATGGTGGTCTTTGGGTTGATCTGAGGTCTGATGGGGGCTGAGTGGGGGTCTTTGGTCTGATGGGGGCTGAGTGGGGGTCTGATGGGGTCTTTGGGCTGATCTGAGGTCTAATGGGGGTCTTTGGGCTTATCTGAGTTATGATGGGGGCTGACTGGGGGTCTTTTGGGTGATCTTAGGTCTTATGGGGGGCTGAGTGGCAGGCTTTGGGCTGATCTGAGGTCTGATGGGGGCTGATGTTTTTTTTTGGGCTGATCTGAGGTCTGATGGGGGCTGAGTGGGGGTCTTTTGTCTGATGGGGGCTGAGTGGGGGTCTGATGGGGGTCTTTGGGCTTATCTGAGGTCTGATGGGGCTTACTGGGGGTCTTTGGGCTGATCTGAGGTCTGATGGGGGCTGAGTGGGGGGCTGATGGGGTGATCTGAGGTTTGATGAGGGCTGAGTGGGGTCTAAAGGGGTCGTTGTGCTGATCTGAGGTCTGATGGGGGCTGAGTGGGGGGCTGATGGGGGTCTTTGGGCTGATCTGAGGTCTGATGGGGGCTGACTGGGGGTCTTTGTAGTGATCTGAGGTCTGATAGGCTGAGTGGGGGGCTGATGGGGGTCTTTGGGTTGATCTGAGGTTTGATGGGGGCTGAGTGGCGGTCTTTGGGCTGATCTGAGGTCTGATGGGGGCTGTGGGGGGCTGATGGGGGTCTTTGGGCTGATCTAAGGTCTGATGGGGGCTCAGTGGGGATCTGATGGGGGTATTTGGGCTGATCTGAGCCTGATGGGGTTGACTGGGGGTCTTTCGTCTGATGGGGGCTGAGTGGTGGTCTGATGGGGGTCTTTGGGGTGATCCGAGGTCTGATGGGGGCTGAGTGGGGGTCTGATGGGGGTCTTTGGGCTGATCTGAGGTCTGATGGGGCTGACTTGGGGTCTTTGGGCTGATCTGAGGTCTGATGGGGGTCTTTGGGCTTATCTGAGTTCTGATGGGGGCTGACTGGGGGTCTTTGGGGTGATCTGAGGTCTGATGGGGGCTGAAAGGGGTCTTTGGGTTGATCTGAGTTCTGATGGAAGCTGACTGGGGGTCTTTGGTCTGATGGGGGCTGGTTAGGGACTGGTTGGGGGCTGATGGGGGTCTTTGGGCTTATCTGAGGTCTAAAGAGGACTGACTGGGGGTCTTTGGGCTGATCTGAGGTCTGATAGGGGCTGAGTGGCGGGCTTTGGGCTGATCTGAGGTCTAATGGGGGCTGAGTGGGGGGCTGATAGGGGTCTTTGGGCTGATATGAGGTCTGATGGGGGCTGACTGGGGGTCTTTGGGGTGATCTTAGGTCTTATGGGGGCTGAGTGGCAGGCTTTGGGCTGATCTGAGGTCTGATGGGGCTGAGTGGGGGTCTTTGGTCTGATGGGGGCTGAGTGGGGGTCTGATGGGGGTCTTTGGGCTTATCTGAGGTCTGATGGGGCTTACTGGGGGTTATTGGGCTGATCTGAGGTCTGATGGGGGTCTTTGGGCTGATCTGAGGTCTGATGGGGCTGAGTGGGGGTCTAATGGGGGTCTTTGGGCTTATCTTAGGTCTAAAGGGGGCTGAATCAGGGTCTTTGGGTTGATCTGAGGTCTGATGGGGGCTGAGTGGCGGTCTTTGGGCTGATCTGAGGTCTGATGGGGGCTGAGTGGGAGTCTGATGGTCGTCTTTGGGCTGATCTGAGGTCTGATGGGGGCTGAGTGGGGGTTTGATGGGGGTCTTTGGGCTGACCTGAGGTCTGATGGGGGCTGAGTGGTGGTCTTTGGTTTGATGGGGTCTGATGGGGGTCTTTGGGCTGATCTGAGGTCTGATGGGGGTCTATGGGCTTATTTGAGGTCTGATGGGGGCTGAGTGGGAGTCTAATGGTCGTCTTTGGGCTGATCTGAGGTCTGATGGGGGTCTTTGGGCTTATCTGAGGCCTGATGGGAGCTTACTGGGGTTTTTTGGGCTGATCTGAGGTCTAATGGGGGCTGAGAGGGGGTCTTTGGTATGATAGGGGCTGAGTGGGGGTCTGATGGGGGCTTACTGGGGTTTTTTGGGCTGATCTGAGGTCTAATGGGGGCTGAGTGGGGGGTCTTTGGTCTGATGGGGGCTGAGTGGGGGTTTGATGGGGGTCTTTGGGCTGACCTGAGGTCTGATGGGGGCTGAGTGGTGGTCTTTGGTTTGATGGGGTCTGATGGGGGTCTTTGGGCTGATCTGAGGTCTGATGGGGGTCTATGGGCTTATTTGAGGTCTGATGGGGGCTGACTGGAGGTCTTTGGGCTGATCTGAGGTCTGATGGGGGCTGTGGGGGGCTGATCTAGGGTCTGATGGAGGCTTACTGGGGGTCTATGGGCTGATCTGAGGTCTGATGGGGGCTCAGTGGGGATCTGATGGGGCTATTTGGGCTGATCTGAGGTCTGATAGGGGGTCTTTGGGCTGATCTAAGGTCTGATGAGGCTGAGTGGGGGTCTGATGGGGTCTTTGGGCTGATCTGAGGTTTGATGGGGTCTTTGGGCTGATCTGAGGTCTGATGGGGCTGACTGGGGGTCTTTGGGGTGATCTGAGGTCTGATGGGGGCTGAGTGGGGGTCTGATGGGGGTCTTTGGGCTGATCTGAGGTCTGATGGGGGCTTACTGGGGGTCTGATGGGGGTCTTTGGGCTGATCTTAGGTCTGATGGGGGCTGTGGGGAGCTGATGGGGGGCTGATGGGGGTCTTTGGGCTTATCTGAGGTCTGATGGGGGCTCAGTGGGGCTCTGATGAGGGTATTTGGGCTGATATGAGGTCTGATGGGGGCTGACTGGGGGTCTTTTGTCTGATAGGGGCTGAGTGGTGGTCTTATGGAGGGAGGTCTTTGGGCTAATCTGAGGCCTTATGGGGGCTGAGTGGTGGTCTGATGAGGGTCTTTGGGCTGATCTGAGTTCTGATGGAAGCTGACTGGGGGTCTTTGGTCTGATGGGGGCTGGTTAGGGACTGGTTGGGGGCTGATGGGGGTCTTTGGGCTTATCTGAGGTATAAAGGGGACTGACTGGGGGTCTTTGGGGTGATCTGAGGTCTGATGGGGCTGAGTGGCGGGCTTTGGGCTGATCTGAGGTCTGATGGGGGCTGAGTGGGGGGCTGATAGGGGTCTTTGGGCTGATCTGAGGTCTGATGGGGGCTGAGTGGGGGTCTTTGGTCTGATGGGGGCTGAGTGGGGGGTCTGATGGGGGTCTTTGGGCTTATCTGAGATCTGATGGCTTACTGGGGGTCTTTGCTCTGATCTGATGTGGACTGATGGGGGTCTTTGGGCTGATCTGAGGTCTGATGGGGGCTGAGTGGTGGTCTTTGGTTTGATGGGGTCTGATGGGGGTCTTTGGGCTGATCTGAGGTCTGATGGGGGTCTATGGGCTTATTTGAGGTCTGATGGGGGCTGACTGGAGGTCTTTGGGCTGATCTGAGGTCGGATGGTGGCTGAGTGGGGGGCTGATAAGGGTCTTTGGGCTGATCTGAGGTCTGATGGGGGCTGACTGGGGGGTCTTTGGGGTGATCTGAGGTCTGATGGGGCTGACTGGGGGTCTTTGGGGTGATCTGAGGTCTGATGGGGGCTGAGTGGGGGGCTGATGGGGGTCTTTGGTTTGATCTGAGGTTTGATGGTGGCTGAGTGGCGGTCTTTGGGCTGATCTGAGGTTTGATGGGGGCTTAGTGGGGGTCTGATGGGGGTCTTTGTGCTGATATGAGGTATGATGGGGGCTAAGTGGGGGTCTGATGGGGGTCTTTGGACTGATCTGAGCTCTGCAGTGGCAGAGAGACTCACTGAAGCCAGCAGCAGCCAATTTAGTCAGATTACAGCCACTCTGCAGCTTTAGCTGTAATCTGACTGAAATGGCTGCTACTGGCCTCAGTCTCTTTGCCACTGCTGCTCTTAGGAGGGCCAGACGTCTGGTTTTAGGCCTGACAGTCTGGTTTTTAGACTCCTGGTCCGGCGCAAAGCCAGGACGGATGGCCATAAGTCCCCTTTTTTGTTGTTATGGATTATGGGACAGCGGGTCCGGCTCAGGCATGGTCACTTTAAGTACTAATGGCAGGGGGCAGGGCCTGGTAGCATGTCCGGATCACACTGCGCACTTACATGACGTCACAAAGTTATTAGCTCTGCAGGTGTGGCCAGAAGTTGGGAACAGAGGCGCACGGGAGCCACTGCTAGTCTGCCACTGCCCACTTGCCCAGTAGTCTGACTCTATACTACAGTCACTCACCCCACCTCGCCTCGTTCTCTCTCTCTCTCTCCCAGACATTTCTTTCTCGATGGGGAGGGGGTCCCATGGATCAGTTTTGCACCGGGGCCCCATGGATTGTGTGTACGCCACTGCTTGTGACATCTGTGCAATACCTTCTGTGTGTCAGGGGCAGAGATAGGAAAAATATAAGTGAAAACTAGTATTTTTTTTCCAGACTTGCCAATATTTTTTTCTATGTAGGGTGTCTGCAGTGACTTGTGACATCTGTGCAATACCTTCTGTGTGTCAGGGCCAGAGATAGAAAAAATATAAGTGAAATCTACACTGAACAAAAATATAAACGCAACACTTTTGGTTTTGCTCCCCTTTTGCATGAGCTGAACTCAAAGATCTGAAACATTTTCTACATACACAAGACCCATTACTCTCAAATATTGTTCACAAATCTGTCTAAATCTATGTTAGTGAGCACTTTTCCTTTGCCGAGATAATCTATCCCACCTCACAGGTGTGGCATATCAAGGTGCTGATTATATAGCATGAATATTGCACAGGTGTGCCTTAGACTGCCCACAATGAAAGTCCACTCTGAAATGTGCACAGTTTTGCCTTATTGGGCGGGGTCATAAAACCAGTCAGTATCTGGTGTGGCCACCATTTGCATCACGCAGTGCAACACATCTCCGTCGCATAGAGTTGATTAGGTTGTTGATTGTGGCTTGTGAAATGTTGGTCCACTCCTCTTCAATAGCTGTGCAGAGTTGCAGAATATTGGCAGGAACTGGAACACGCTGTCGTATACAGGTGAAACTCGAAAAATTAGAATATCGTGCAAAAGTCCATTTATTTCAGTAATGCAAATGAATAGGAATTGCATTAATGCAGCTTAAAATTTGAATTTTGTGAAAAGGTTCAATGTTCTAGGCTCATAGTCTCACACTCTAGTCAGCTAATTAATCCATACCCCCTGAGCAAAGGGTACCTCAAAATTGTGACTCTGGGGTTTCATAAGCTATAAGCCATAATCATCCAAATTATAACAAATAAAGGCTTGAAATATCTCGCTTTGCAGGTAATGAGTCTATCTCATATATTAGTTTCACCTTTTAAGTTGCATTACTGAAATAAATGAACTTTGCACAATATTCTAATTTTTCGAGTTTCACCTGAACGCCGATCCAGAGCATCCCAAACATGCTCAATGGGTGGCATGTCCAGTGAGTATGCTGGCCATGCAAGAACTGGGATGTTTTCAGCTTTCAGGAATTGTGTTCAGATCCTTGCAATATGGGCCATGCATTATCATGCTGCAACATGAGGTGATGGTCGTGGATGAATGGCACAACAATGGGCCTCAGGATCTCGTCACGGTATCTCTGTGCATTCAAAATGCCATGAATAAAATGCACCTGTGTTCGTTGTCTATAACATACGCCTGCCCATACCATAACCCCACCGCCACCATGGGCCACTTGATCCACAACGTTGACGTCAGCAAACCGCTCACCCACACGACGCCACACACGCTGTCTGCCATCTGCCCTGAACAGTGAAAAACGGGACTCATCCGTGAACAAAACGCCTCTCCAAGTGCCAGACAACATCGAATGTGAGCATTTGCCCACTCAAGTCGGTTACGACGACGAACTGCAGTCAGGTCTAGACCCCGATGAGGATGACGAGCATGCAGATAAGCTTCCCTGAAATGTTTTCTGACAGTTTGTGCAGAAATTCTTTGGTTATGCAAACCGATTGTTGCTGCAGCTGTCCGGGTGGCTGGTCTCAGACGATCATGGAGGTGAACATGCTGGATGTGGAGGTCCTGGGCTGGTGTGGTTACACGTGGTCTGCGGTTGTGAGGCCGGTTGGATGTACTGCCAAATTCTTTGAAACACATTTGAAGATGGATTATGGTAGAGAAATGAACATTCATTGCATGGGCAACAGCTCTGGTAGACATTCCTGCAGTCAGCATGCCAATTGCACGCTCCCTCAAACGTTGCGACATCTGTGGCATTGTGCTGTGTGATCAAACTGCACATTTCAGAGTGGAGTTTTATTGTGGGCAGTCTAAGGCACATTTGTGCAATATTCATGTTATCTAATCAGCACTTTGATATGCCACACCTGTGAGGTGGGATGGATTATCTCGGCAAAGGAAAAGTGCTCGCTAACACAGATTTAGACAGATTTTTGAACAATATTTGAGAGTAATGGGTCTTTTGTGTATGTAGAAAATGTTTCAGATCTTTGAGTTCAGCTCATGCAAAATGGGAGCAAAACCAAAAGTGTTGCAGTTATATTTTTGTTCAGTGTATTTTCCTTTTTCCTTACTTTTGCTTACTTTTTATATATACTGTGCTTGCTCTGAACTGTGACATCCGTGCCACATCTTGTGTGTCAAGCGTGCATATAACATTTAATATGAAGAAGGCGAGCATTAAGGGATGGGAAAGTGGCCATGATGCTGATGGTTCACGCAGAGGCCGTGGCCCTGGACACTATGAAACTGTGCCTTCTGCCAGAACACAAGAAAATCAATCATCCACTATACCTAGCTTCATGTCCCAGTTTTCAGGGAGTCGCAGGACAAAACTCTTGAAATCAGACCAGTGCGACAAGGTGGTTGGTTGGATTGCAGCAGATAATGCTTCCAGTCGGTTAAGCACCACCCTGTCTTCCACCAAGTCCAGTCTCAGTAGCCAAGGGTCTGGTCAACAGAATCCTCACCCTGATCCTCCTTCCTCCCACCATGGAGAGTCTGGCCAAACAAGTGATCCCACACTCGGATATTCCGAGGACCACTTTTTATCGCCATTACTTTATTTGGCCCTCTGGCCAAGCATGCTTAAAGAGGGACATGAAATCTTGGGCCCTGATTCCCAACCTCTTGAGCATTTACAGTCACAAGAACATGATGGTGGGGAACGGCAATTAGTGTTTAATGAGGTGGATGATTATGAAACACAGTTGCCAATGAGTCGACCGAAATGACTCAAGAGGTTGATGAAGAGGATGAGACACAGTTGTCAATCACTGAGGTTGTGGTTAGGTCAACAAATCAAGAGGATGATCAGAGTGAGGAAGTGGAAGAGGAGGTGATGGACGATGAGGTCACTGACCCAACCAGGGAAGGTGGAAAGCCGAACGAGGACAGCAGTACAGAGGGGGAGGGATCTGCAGCACCACAACAGCCTGGAAGAGGCAGTGGGGTGGCAAAAGGGAGAAGGCGGGCCACACCACACAGGTCCGCAACTGTTCCATGGAGCACCCCCTTGCGGAAATCTCCCTTGCCAAGGGGTAGGTGTCCTGCAGTATGGCGCTTTTTTGAGGAAAGTGGGAACGAAAAAAGAATAGTAGTTTGCAACCTGTGCCACACCAAAATGAGCCGGGGTGTGAACACTAGCAACCTCCCCACCACCAGCATGATTCGCCACATCCAAGCACCGTAAGTGGGACGAACGCCTGGGTCCATAATCTGTGTCTGCGGGTCACACCACTGCCTCCTCTTCCCCTATGGTACGTGCTGGCGAATCACCTGTCGAAGGCGCAGCCGAGGATGCCTCCCGCCATGCACCTTTGCAAGCACTATCAGTGACCACATCCACTTCCCTGTCCCAGCGCAGCGTCCAAATGTCATTACCCCAGGCAGTGAAGGCATCATCATGTCTTGCCCTGTCAATCAAAGTGCAGAGGATGCGGCAGTTGCAGAGAGAGCTGAGCCTCTAGGTGTAATGGCAACGCCCCCGTGGTTCCTAGAGGCTCATTTGCATTTATATTAAAACATCATTTTTCTCAGCAATGCGGGCACATTTGAACATGGGACCAACACAGATGTCTTCAGCTCCCAAGTGCACATGTAACAGGTCAGCCAGTTTCATAGGTACAAATATGCTGACAGATGCCCTTTAAAGGGGTTATCCAATCTTATAAAAAGCCCCCCCAATATGCTGGGCCCCTTTAAACTGAATATACTTACCTGGGTCCCTGCTCCCTGTGCCGCTCCTGGTTCCCGCACCGCTGCTGCTGCTTCTTCTCGTGTGCGGATGAAAACATCCTGTGTCGGGTTGTTGAGCAGCCAATGGCAGGCACGGACAGGGAAGAGCCTCACTAGCGTCACCCGCAATGCTAGGGAGGCTCGTCCCCGTCCCCACCTGCCATTGGCTGCTCCCCAATGTCACTGGATGTTTTTATCCACACACGGGGAGAAGCAGGAGTGGCGCAGGGACCCATGTAAGTATATTCAGTGTGGGGATCCCGGCATATTGGGGGGGCTTTTTATAGGATTAGATAACCCCTTTAAGGCTCTGTTTGACTGCACAATTTTGCACCAATTAGGAATACGAACATGTAATTAATAATTAGATTGGCACTCAAAATACAAGGGTCACGCAGATACAGCAATATTAAAATTTATTTGATTAAAATTCCCTATACATAGAAAATTAACACAATATGTATTGGCCAATACTCAATTATTAAAACATTGTACATGCATTGGTCCTGACACTCATATACAAAGCACCCTAATTAAATCCACATGTATACGTTTTGATTATAAGGCTGATGGATCTTCAAATGTTACAGTTATGCAAACATCACACTTTATAAGTGAATAGCTAAGCCCCTTTGGAGCAAACAGAAGTAGCTGGATGACTTTCAAAAGGCTACACAATTCTGTTCTAGGGACTTGAAAACTTGATGAATCGAAAGTTCAGTGTATTATATATTCGTAAATATTTATCGATCAAATATTCGCGTGTTGCGTTTGTGCGAACCTTCTGATCGAAAAATTCGGTATAGATACAGTGAAACACTATTCATTAGGTGCTCGCGATTTTATACTGCACAAGTTCATATATGGTATTCATGCGGTCTTTCTGATCCAAGAAAATTTTGTATAGGAACAGTAGAACAAAGTTCATGAAGTAGTCACGATTTTCTCGGCCTCTCGATTTATTCGGCCTTACGTCTGATTTTTATAGGCACGGTAGAACAACGTTCATTAAGTACTCACGATTATTTTCGACCTTGCACGTGTTCCAAGGCTTCCGATTTACTGCATGCTGTTGGCGTGTATTGCTTTCGTTACCCGAATGTCCAGGGTATATTATCGCGGGATTACCTTTATGTCTCAGTTTCTGGTAGCTTGCTGCAGGGGCGTAGCTAGAACTGACTGGGCCTCATAGCAAAATTTTGTATGGCCCCCCCCCTCCATGACTATCCTAGCATCGTATGTGTGCATATGTAAGGGAGGGTTCACATCACATTTTTGCCTTCCATTTGATGTATACGTTGGAAAAAAGGGATACAAAAAAAGTGCAGCACACTTTGCTTTTGTATCCTGCAAAGTCTGTTAAAAAAAAGTATACGTTAACGTATAATTATTATTTATTTTTTTACAATGGGACTCTATGGTGATGGATGCCACTGTATGGTGTCAGTCTGAGGCATTTGTTAACATATACATTTTATGTATACATTAGACGAATGGCAAAACGTGATGTGAAATCGGCCTTAGTGTGCCATGATAGTGCCAAGTGCTAGAGGCAGAGAAGGGAGGCTGCAATGTACTGCATGCTATAGTACAGAAGGCTGGCAGAGCGCACAGCCTGGTCCTGGTGATCAGTGGTGTGGACTGTATTCTACAAGGCTCACTCCACAGTATCATGTACTGGAATCTACAGTAAATACTGTAAAGATATTAGCCCTACCCCCGAATAATAATAGATTTACTGACTATATAATCACCAACATATACAGACTAAATAATACCACCACATTGGATAATAGCTCATACCATGACTGGTGCCATACAGTGACTGGATAACACTGCCATACAGTGACTGGATAACATTATCGTACAGTGACTGGATAAGACTGTCGTACAGCGACTGGATAAGACCGTCGTACAGTGACTGGATAATGCCGCCGTACAGTGACTGGATAGCGCCGCCATACAGTGACTGGATAACACTGCCATACAGTTACAGGATAACAGGGTATAAGGAGACACAGTACAGTATGTGACCAGGGGCACAGTATAGAGTATAAGAGGGCACAGTACATGGTATGATTAGGAGCACTGTACAGGCTATGGTAAGGGGGAATATTGCAGGGTATGAGGGCATAGTACCAGTTAATAGGCACAGTATAGGGTATAAGAGGACATAGTAGAGGTTAGGAGGCATAGTACAGGGATATACCCTTATGCTCCTGTAATGTGCCTCCTACAGGGTATTATAATGGGGCATAGAGCAGGGTATAGGGCACAATACAGGGCAGGGGGTACAGGACAGGCAGCACAGGACAGTATAAGGGGCACAGTACAGGGCAGGGGCACAATACAGGATAGGAGGTACAGTATAGGACAGGGGGGCACAATATAGCATAGGGGATACAATACAGGGCAGGGGGGACACAGTGCAGCATAGGGGGACACAATACAAGGCAAGGGACACTGTAGAGCATAGTGGGCACAGTACAGGGCAGGGGGCACACACAGTACAGCATAGGGGGCACAGTACAGGGCAGGGGGCACAATATAGCATAGGGGGTACGGTACAGGGCATGGGGGCACACACATTGCAGCATGGGGGCACAGTGCAACATAGGGGTCAGAATACAGCATAGGGGACATAGTACAGGGCAGGAGGCACAATACAGCATAGGGGGCATAGTACAGGGCAGGGGGCACAGACTCACCATTGTTGGTCAGGCTGGCAGTGAGTCTGAAGGTCAACAGCATTGGCTGGCAGGCAGGCTGAGGGCTGAGCAGGAGGTCAGCTGGCACTACAAGTGAGGCAGGTAGGCAGGTAAGAGAGACAGCCTGCCAGGCGGGCAGGCGCGCGGACGGTCACATCCAGGGTCCACATGGAGCTTCTAGGAGTCTGGGAGCGGGCCCTGTTTGCACTTCAGGCCAGTAGGAGTCAGGACTGCTGCCCAGATTGGGAGCGGGACCACTCCCTCTCCTCACTGCAGGTACGCCTGTCTGCCTTCGGCCGCCCCCTATCGCACCGCCCACGGCCCTGCAGAGATAGCGCTTTGTCGGTCTGTCCTGCTGGAGGGGCCTGCGGCGCTACGCCTGTACGCCACTCGCCAGATGATTATTTTTTTTTAAATCCTCAGCCGCCGGCCCGGGCCCCCAGTGGTGTAGGGCCTATAGCCATTGCTATGGCTGCTATGGTGATCCCTACGCCAGTGGCTTGCTGTCTTTAAGCGAAGATTTACTTGACTTCTTTATTAGGCTGATCTTTTCAAGATGTTTGCTGCCGGCAGTATTTCTTAAAGTTGTTTGTTCCTCAGCTGGCACTGGAAGCCGATTTACTTGAACTAAACAAACGCGTTTCGGAGTACAATATCTGGTCTTACTCCTTCCTCAGTGGTAATTTTATGAGCCTCCATGTGCCTCTTTTATACCCTGTAAGCTCCACCCAATCAATTCAAAAAGAGCACAAAAACAGGGGTGGAATTTTCTTGTTGGACCAATGATTACAAGGGACATATGATAAAAATGGTAAAAATATGATAAAATGATAAAATTATACTCAATATATCATCACTATCTTCTAACTAGACATTTCTGCACATTAGTACACTGCCAAAACCGAAAAAACGCATGTGCGGTTTCTATGCGTTTTTCATGCGTTTTTTGTGTGTAGATTAGAGATGTGACGAACTATTCGCCGGTGAACAGTTCCCGGCGAACATAGGTTGTTCGCGTTCGCCGCGGCGGGCGAACATATGCGATGTTCGGTCCGCTCCCTATTCGTCATCATTGTGTAAACTTTGACCCTGTACCTCACAGTCAGCAGACACATTCCAGCCAATCAGCATCATACCCTCCCTCCCAGACCCTCCCACCTCCTGGACAGCATACATTTTTGATTCATTCGGAAGCTGCATTCTTAGTGAGAGGAGGGACAGTGTAGCTGCTGCTGATTTATTAGGGAAATTGATAGCTAGGCTAGTGTATTCAGTGTCCACTACAGTCCTGAAAGACTCATCTGATCTCTGCTGTAAGGAAAGCACCCCAAAAAGCCCTTTTTAGGGCTAGAACATCAGTCTGCTTTTTTTTTTTTTTCCTGTGTAATATAATTGCAGTTTCCTGCCAGCGTGTGTCATGCTCACAGCGTATACTGTGCCCACTTGCCCAGTGCCACCACTAATATCTGGTGTCACAGTAGCTTGCATTTAAAAAACTGTGCTAGTGGCACAGTCAGACAGCATGCATCGGCACCCGGGGTCAGCCAGACAGCACGCCAATCAATGCATGCTGTTGCCACCAGCAGAATGCCATCATTGCAGAGCTCAGCAGTGTGGCATTTTTTTTGTGTGTCTGCCTCTGACAACAGCGAGAAACTGAGTCGTGGGAAGTCCAACACCCACCTAGGTACAGCTGCCACTGAGGAAGGGGAAGAGGTCCCCGAAACGCGTCTGGCGTAACCAGCTGATATACTCCCATTGTAATCAAGGCCTTCTCCATACACAGATGAAAAAAGAATCTGTGAACAACTCATTGTAATAACTGGAGCGCTCCAGTAAAAAACTCCATTCAGGATCTGCCGAGCATAGCTCTTGCTATTTTGACTGCCGCACATCAGGTCTCGCGATACCTTGTCAGAGTCCCAGACCAGCAGCACGCCATAGACTGCACTGCTCCGGCGTCTACTTTCAAGTGCGGGATCATTTGCACCACACACGTGAGTGACTTTGTTCTCTATTCCAGCCGGCTTAAGGTAAGATCCGACATAACTCTCTTACCTTGGAGTACTATATTACAGTGACTGCAACCTATCGCTATTCAGGAGACAACATATTTGTGCTGAATTTTTTGCACAAACTGCATAATTACCAGACTTTACGCTTGCATGCGTTCTTTTGTACTTTATATAATTCTGTGATTGAAAGGACAACTACTCTACCCAATTAAGTTTGGTCGTTTACAAAATATGAACTTTATATCATGAATTAACAAAGGAACTATTATATGCCAGTGCTGCTATCCATCAATTAGCGTTCACATATGCTTTTATTCTATTGTGCATTTTATTGTATTTTGTTTATGAATTAAATTGTGATCACCTTTTATTACATTATTTATTGTATTTATTCCATATTACCACACATACAGAGTGCCAGTCCAATTCATTTATTTATCTCTTCCATAAACTCCTCGGCTAAGTCCTCTTCTGCTGCTGCGTCTTGCTCCACATCAACGGCACCCCCCCAGCTCCCCAGGGGCTATTCCACATCCCGGATACGACAGTGTCACGCCATCTTGGGGTTGACTTGCCTGAAAGCAGTGAGTCACACCGGACCAGCACTCCTGTCCGCCCTGAACGCACAGGTGGATCAGTGGCTGACTCCGCACCAACTGGAGATCGGCAAAGTGGTGTGTGACAACGGAAGCAATTTGTTGGTGGCATTGAATTTGGGCAAGTTTACACATGTGCCGTGCATGGCACATGTGTGTAATCTGATCGTACAACGCTTTGTGCATAAGTACCCAGGCTTACAGGACATCCTGAAGCAGGCCAGGAAGGTGTGTGGCCATTTCAGGCGTTCCTACACGGCCATGGCGCACTTTTCAGATATCCAGCGGCGAAACAACATGCCAGTGAGGCGCTTGATTTGCGACAGCCCGACACGTTGGAATTCAACACTCCTAATGTTCGACCGCCTGCTCCAACAAGAAAAAGCCGTCAACGAGTATTTGTATGACCGGGGTGCTAGGACAGCCTCTGCGGAGCTGGGAATTTTTTTGCCACGTTACTGGATGCTCATGCGCAATGCCTGTAGGCTCATGCGTCCTTTTGAGGAGGTGACAAACCTAGTCAGTCGCACCGAAGGTACCATCAGCGACATCATCCCATTTGTTTTCTTCCTGGAGCGTGCCCTGCGAAGAGTGCTGGATCAGGCCATAGATGAGCGTGAAGAGGAAGAGGAAGAGTTGTGGTCACCATCACCACCAGAAACAGCCTTATCAGCATCGCTTGCTGGACCTGCGGCAACGCTGGAAGAGTAGTGTGAGGAAGTGGAGTCAGAGGAGGAATGTGGCTTTGAGGAGGAGGAGGAAGACCAACCACAGCAGGCATCCCAGGGTGCTCGTTGTCACCTATCTGGTACCCGTGGTGTTGTACGTGGCTGGGGGAAAGAACATACCTTCAGTGAGATCACTGAGGATGAGGAACGAGACATGAGTAGCTCGGCATCCAACCTTGTGCAAATGGGGGCTTTCATGCTGTCATGCCTGTTGAGGGACTCTCGTATAAAAAGGCTGAAGGAGAACGACCTGTACTGGGTGGCCACGCTACTAGACCCCCGGTATAAGCAGAAAGTGCCTGAAATGTTACAGATTTACCGCAAGTCGGAAAAGATGCAGCAGTTCCAAAATAAATTAAAAAGTATGCTTTACACAGCGTATAAGGGTGATGTCACAGCACAACGGGAATCTAGCAGGGGAAGAGGTGAAAGTAATCCTCCTCCTACCACGACCACGCCGGCAAGAACAGGACGCTTTACAGACGTGTTGTTGATGGAGGACATGTGTAGCTTTTTAAGTCCTACGCATCGCCACAGCCCTTCGGGGTCCACCCTCAGAGAACGACTCGACCGACAGGTAGCAGACTACCTCGCCTTAACTGCAGATATCGACACTCTGAGGAGCGATGAACCCCTTGACTACTGGGTGTGCAGTCTTGACCTGTGGCCTGAGCTATCCCAATTTGCGATAGAACTTCTGGCCTGCCCCGCTTCAAGTGTCCTGTCAGAAAGGACCTTCAGTGCAGCAGGAGGTATTGTCACTGAGAAGAGAAGTCGCCTAGGTCAAAAAAGTCTAGATTACCTCACCTTTTATTAAGATGAATGAGGCATGGATCCCTAAGGGACTGACAGTGGGCGATACATTCGACTAAAAAAGGCCTGAAGAGATGAGCTGCCTTGGGCTAAAAATGGTCCACACGCTGCTGTATTTTATCTCTGAATGCCGGATGACTTGCGTGACTTATCCGCCACCAACTAGGGTTCAAGCCGCAATGTTTGAGGGCACTTTCTGCCTGGGAAACATCAATTTTTCTGGCCTCTGGTGCTGCACTGTGGCTGCAAAAAACAAACAAAAAAAAAGGCACATACATGTGTCAATTCCCCTTTGTGATCATTACCTTGTTGTGGTGAAGGGGCTTGCGTATCACAGTGAAGCGACCACCTCTATGAGTGTGTTGGCAATGGCAATGTTGGCACACCCCAGATGATAAGGTCGTTGCTTCATTGTGAACAGACCAAAAGCGATCGGCTGGATAATTTTGCATAGAAAAAACATGAATTTTCTTTGTGATCATCTAAGGTGATCATTAAAGCCTACTAGGCCAACAATGGGTCCACACTGCAGAATCATTGTTTTCTGGGTCACTTAACTGTCACTGAACTACCTCAGCACGACCATAGGCTTTGAAAAACCCCCATCGCCTGCAATCTCCCAAACGTGCGCACGAGCACAGTCATCACTACACAAAGATTGACGCATAGAGGAGTAAAATTGATGTCATGAGTGTGTCAACTATTGACAACTCTTTGCGGTTGTCTAAAATCTATTCCATACACGTCCCCTGATAGGGGACGTAACAAGGATTAAACTGATAGGAATAGTACTACTTAACACACCACTCCTATCTGGTGGCACAGTACATTGCACGGCGCACGCGCAGTGCCCAAAATTGGAAGTAGGAGGACCGACCAAGCATCTTTTTCCATCTCCCGGTTCCTAAAATCTATTCCATACACGTCCCCTAATAGGGGACGTAACAAGGATTAAACTAAAAGGAATAGTACTACTTAACACACCTTATAGTAATAATAATAATAATAATAATAATACTAGTGGACGTAACAGGGATTAAACTGATAGGAATAGTACTACTTAACACACCTAATTATAATAATAATAATAATAATAGGGGACGTAACAAGGATTAAACTGATAGGAATAGTACTACTTAACACACCACTCATATCTGGTGGCACAGTACATTGCGAGGCGTACGCGCAGTGCCCCAAATTGGAAGTAAGAGGACTGACCAAGCATCTTTTTCCATCTCCCGGTTCCTAAAATCTATTCCATACACGTCCCCTGATAGGGGACGTAACAGGGATTAAACTGATAGGAATAGTACTACTTAAACACACCACTCATATTGGGATTGCACAGTACATTACACGGCGCATGCGCAGTGCCCCAAATTGGAAGTAAGAGGACTGACCAAGCATCTTTTTCCATCTCCCGGTTCCTAAAATCTATTCCATACACGTCCCCTGATAGGAACAGATTTTTTAGGCATAGATTTTCTTTTTATTTTAAAAAAAAAGAGGACAGCCTCTGCGGAGCTGGGTATTTTTTGGCCGCATTACTGAACGCTCATGCACAATGGCTGTAGGCTCATGCGTCCTTTTGTGGAGGTGACAGACCTGGTCAGTCAAACCCAAGGCAACATCATCAACCTCATCCCATATGCGTTTTTTCTGGAGCATGCCCTGTGAAGAGTGCTGGATCAGGCCGTAGATGAGCATGAAGAGGAAGAGTTGTGGTCACCATCACCACCAGAAGCAGCCTTGTCGTCATCGATTGCTGGACCTGCGGCAAAGCAGAGAGAGCAGTCTGAAGAAGAGGAGTCAGAGGAGGAAGGTGGCTTTGAGGAGGTGGAAGACCAACCACAGCAGGCGTCCCAGGGGGCTTGTTGTCACCTTTCGGGGACCCATGGTGTTGTACGTGGCTGGGTGGAGGAAGAGACCTTCAATGACGTCAGTGAGGACAAGGAACGGGACATGGCTAGCTTGATATCCAACCTTGTGCAAATGGGGAGTTTGCGGTTGTGCAAATGGACTGTTTGCGGTTGTTTGTGGTGCGCTAAACAGGGAGTTTGGTCTGTCACTGTGAAGCGTGCGTAACCCTTACAACTACCTGATCGATACAACATCATACCTGATGTTTTAAAGCACGTTATTCCAAACAATTTAGGAATGTTAGGTGATTTATGCACTTTATGGATTAAAACCCGACTCTGCGTCAACTACGTAATTTTCCATGGGAGTTTTGCCATGGATCCCCCTCCGGCATGCCACAGTCCAGGTGTTAGTCCCCTTGAAACAACTTTTCCATCACTATTGTGGCCAGAAAGAGTCCCTGTGGGTTTTAAAATTCGCCTGCCTATTGAAGTCTATGGCGGTTCGCGAACATTTGCGAAAATTCGCATTCTCCGTTCGCGAACGGAAAATTTTATGTTCGCGACATCTCTAGTGTAGATGTGTTTTTTTGCCCAATGCTGCAGAATACTTCAGAGAATCAACCCTATGAAGCATTTCTATAGTAATGTATGCTAAATCACAAAATTTACAGAATAATCATTTAGTCCTAAAAACATGAAAAACATAAAAACTTTCTCCAAATGGTGTAGCTCAATCTCCATGTTCTCGCATCAATCAATATAATAAAGTAATTGGAGTTATCCAGTCTGAGTATGAGGTCCCTTTCTTCCATTTATGCGAGAACATGGAGATTGAGCTACACCATTGGAGAAAGTTTTCATATTTTTCATGTTTTTAGGACTAAATGATTATTAATCTGTAAATTTTGTGATTTAGCATACATTACTATAGAAATGCTTCATAGGGTTGATTCTCTGAAGTATTCTGCAGCATTGGGCAAAAAAAACGCATCTACACACAAAAAACGCATGAAAAACGCATAGAAACCGCACATGCGTTTTTTCGGTTTTGGCAGTGTACTAATGTGCAGAAATGTCTAGTTAGAAGATAGTGATGATATATTGAGTACAATTTTATCATTTTTATCATATTTTTACCATTTTTATCATATGTCCATTGTAATCATTGGTCCAACAAGAAAATTCCACCCCTGTTTTTGTGCTCTTTTTGAATTGATTGGGTGGAGCTTACAGGGTATAAAAGAGGCACATGGAGGCTCATAAAATTACCACTGAGGAAGGAGTAAGACCAGATATTGTACTCCGAAACGCGTTTGGTTCGTTCAAGTAAATCGGCTTCCAGTGCCAGCTGAGGAACAAAAAACTTTAAGAAATACTGCCGGCAGCAAACATCTTGCCTAATAAGCAAGTCAAGTAAATCTTCGCTTAAAGACAGCAAGCTACCAGAAAGTGAGACACAAAGGTGATCCCGCGATAATATACCCTGGACGTTCGGGTAACGAAAGCAATAAACGCCAACAGCATGCGGTAAATCGGAAGCCTTGGAACACGTGCAAGGTCAAAATAATCGTGAGTACTTCATGAACGTTGTTCTACCGTGCCTATAAAAATCGCACGTAAGGCCGAATAAATCAAGAGGCCGAGAAAATCGTGAGTACTTCATGAACTTTGTTCTACTGTTCCTATACAAAATTTTCTTGGATCAGAAAGACCGCATGAATACCATATATGAACTTGTGCAGTATAAAATCGCAAGCACCTAATGAATAGTGTTTCACTGTGTCTATACCGAATTTTTCTATCAGAAGGTTCACACAAACGCAACACGCGAATATTCGATCAATAAATATTTACGAATATATAATACACTGAACTTTCGATTCATCAAGTTTTCAAGTCCCTAGAACAGAATTGTGTAGCCTTTTGAAAGTCATCCAGCTACTTCTGTTTGCTCCAAAGGGGCTTAGCTATTCACTTATAAAGTGTGATGTTTGCATAACTGTAACATTTGAAGATCCATTAGCCTTATAATCAAAACGTATACATGTGGATTTAATTAGGGTGCTTTGTATATGAGTCTCAGGACCAATGCATGTACAATGTTTTAATAATTGAGTATTGGCCAATACATAGTGTTAATTTTCTTTGTATAGGGAATTTTAAGCAAATCAATTTTAATATTGTTGTATCTGCATGATCCTTGTATTTTGAGTGCCAATCTAATTATTAATTACATTTTATCTGGTAAACGGGGGTTTACACCAGATTGAGCACCTAACCAGAATTCCTTATATTCAGTAGAGCCACCCTTTCCCGATTAATAAATTTTTTTGATTAGACCCCCATCTCAGGGTGTGCTCACTGAGTAGATGGGAATAATGGATATATGGAGTCATGCAGAAAATAAAAGATTAACTATGGAAACTTTCTCCTTTGGTGCTTCAGCCTCAGAGGAAACACCATGTATGGAATCAATGACTGATCTATTCAGGGAGACAGAATCATTACTTATTAAGCAACTAAAACAAAGATGGGAGATAAAGTCCCTTCAACAATATATAGCACAAAAGAGAATTCCAAATGGTCTCCGCCTTATAAAGACACCGGCTCAGGACCTTTTTACTCCGAAATTTGAGAATGATTGGAATAATTTTCTGAATGAGCAGTCATTGGTTCTAATTAACATGATAGTGAGACGTAGATCCCAGATGTTAGAACAGATTGCAGGTAAATTGGACTCCTTAAAAGAGAGAATTGACACACTCCCAAAAACTGAAGATTTCGAGAACTGGCAAAGGATATTATGTAGGAGTCTTGATAAAATGGAACAAGAAATTATGAATAAAAAAAAGAAACAACGAACACCAGACCTACTGATAACATTAGAGATGAGTATGCAAGCAGCACGGTAACTACAGTAAGTGGTAAACAACATTCAGGTCAGACAAAAAAGTATGAAATACCAATTAAAAACAGATATGAAGCTTTAATAGAGGAGCCTTTTTTAGACAAAACTCCACCACATCACAAAACCAAGAACAGAACAGGGACACACAGATCACCGAGCCAGACATGCTCTTTGAGACCAAACAACCATTATGTACAACACACAGAGGATACACACAGTTACAATCTCAAGGAGAGACCGCCCCAGAGACAACAAGAGCACAAGTCCACCGATCAAAGATATGCGTCACAAACACAACAGAGTCACACGTACACTCAACAGAAACGTTATCACAGAACACAGAGACACGAAGAAAGAGAATACGAAGGGGAGGGAGATATAAGAATAAGAAGGGACAGATATTAACATCTGAAAATGATTCTATTGTAAATTTAAGCACGGTACCACTTACATTAGCACAAAAGTCACTCTTGAACAAAGGGTTAAAATTTGCCCCAACCAAGAAACTTAATAAGTTTGATGTATACATAGGGGTGGAGAAATATATGCGTCAACTATGTCTAAAGAGATACTACATTAAGAATCCAGTTATCAACCAGGAGGATAGATTAAGAAGTACTCCCTATCAACATACACATCTGAAATTAAGATCCACAAAATATCCAAAACAGGAGTTAAGTGAGGAAATGACAACCTTTAGGAAAAATGTTAAATGACATTCGTAGGTTGAAATTTAAAGAAAAATGTAAATATAACCTGACGTATAAAGAGAAGGAAGCCATTAAACAACTGGAATCGGAAGAGAATATAGTGATACCCCCGCCGATAAGGGAGGGGCGATCGTTATTCTCGATAAAAACAAATATGTGGAGGAATACCGGAGACAATTGGGGGACCCTAATACTTATAAGAAATGAATTAAAGATCCAACCCAACAATATCAACAAGAACTAATTAATTTGTGCAATAAAGGTTTGGACAGCGGAATCCTGAATGAACAGGAATATAGATACATAACTACAACTCAACAGAGATTACCTGTCTTTTATTGTATACCCAAATTGCACAAAAATCCGGTGGATCCTACGGGTCGCCTAATTGTCTCCGGCATTGGGTCATTATCTTCTAATCTATTCTGTTACATAGATAAACTACTCCAACCAACAGTTCAGAAACAGAAATCCTATTTAAAAAATACCACACAGGCAATAGAAATTTTGGAGGGTCTAAGCTATGACCCAACATGGACAATTTGTACCCTAGACGTACAGTCATTATACACTGTAATCAATCATACTCAGGGTGTAACAGCAATGAAATTTATGCTGTTAGAAGAAAGCAGATTACCAACGGAGCAGATTGATTTTTTAGGAGACAGTGTGGGTTACATTTTAGACCATAACTATATGTTTTTTGAATCTGAATATTACCTACAAATTCAGGGTACAGCCATGGGCACCAGGTTCGCCCCAAGTTATGCTAGGTTATTTATGGCATATTGGGAACATCAGAACATTGGGCCTTTGCTTGGGGCGGACCTGGTGCTCTGGCTCCGTTACATCGACGATGTAATTTTTATATGGAGAAAGGACAGACAATCTTTGGCTAAATTTCTGGAAATGATTAATGTCAATGATTTGAATCTACAATTCACTGCTCATATATGTGAGTCATCCATAGAATTTTTGAAACTACAGGTAACTCCGAAAGATCAGCAAATAATCTGTAGTACTTATTTTAAACCAGTTTCGAAGAACGGATTTATTCTATTTAGCAGTTGCCACCTTCCTAGGTGGTTATTAACCACCTCAGCTCCCCTAGCTTAAACACCCTTAATGACCAGACCACTTTTTACAATTCTGCACTACACTACTTTCACCATTTATTGCTCGGTCATGCAACTTACCACCCAAATGAATTTTACCTCCTTTTCTTCTCACTAATAGAGCTTTCATTTGGTGGTATTTCATTGCTGCTGACATTTTTACTTTTTTTGTTATTAATCGAAATTTTACGATTTTTTTGCAAAAAAATGACATTTTTCACTTTCAGTTGTAAAATTTTGCAAAATAAAAAGGACATCCATATATAATTTTTTCTCTAAATTTATTGTTCTACATGTCTTTGATAAAAAAAAATGTTTGGGTAAAAAAAAAAATGGTTTGGGTAAAAGTTATAGCGTTTACAAACTATGGTACAAAAATGTGAATTTCCGCTTTTTGAAGCAGCTCTGACTTTCTGAGCACCTGTCATGTTTCCTGAGGTTCTACAATAGCCAGACAGTACAAACACCCCACAAATGACCCCATTTCGGAAAGTAGACACCCTGAGGAATTCGCTGATGGGCATAGTGAGTTCATAGAAGTTTTTATTTTTTGTCACAAGTTAGCGGAAAATTATGATTTTTTTTTTTCTTACAAAGTCTCATATTCCACTAACTTGTGACAAAAAATAAAAACTTCCATGAACTCACTATGCCCATCACGAAATACCTGGGGGTGTCTTCTTTCCAAAATGGGGTCACTTGTGCGGTAGTTATACTGCCCTGGCATTTTAGGGGCCCGAATGCGTGAGTAGTAGTTTGAAATCAAAATCTGTAAAAAATGGCCGGTGAAATCCGAAAGGTGCTCTTTGGAATGTGGGCCCCTTTGCCCACCTAGGCTGCAAAAAAGTGTCACACATCTGGTATTGCCGTACTCAGGAGAAGTTGGGCAATGTGTTTTGGGGTGTCATTTTACATATACCCATGCTGGGTGAGATAAATATCTCGGTCAAATGGCAACTTTGTATAAAAAAAAATGGGAAAAGTTGTCTTTTGCCAAGATATTTCTCTCACCCAGCATGGGTATATGTAAAAAGACACCCCAAAACACATTGCCCAACTTCTCCTGAGCACTGTGATACCAGATATGTGACACTTTTTTGCAGCCTAGGTGGGCAAAGGGGCCCACATTCCAAAGAGCACCTTTCGGATTTCACCGGCCATTTTTTACAGATTTTGATTTCAAACTACTTTGCACGCATTTGGGCCCCTAAAAGGCCAGGGCAGTATAACTACCCCACAAGTGACCCCATTTTGGAAAGAAGACACCCCAAGGTATTTCGTGATGGGCATAGTGAGTTCATGGAAGTTTTTATTTTTTGTCACAAGTTAGTGGAATGAGACTTTGTAAGAAAAAAAATCATTTTCCGCTAACTTGTGACAAAAAATTAAAAATTCTAGGAACTCGCCATGCCCCTCATGGAATACCTTGGGGTGTCTTCTTTCCAAAATGGGGTCACTTGTGGGGTAGTTATACCGCCCTGGCATTCTAGGGGCCCTAATGTGTGGTAAGTAGTTTGAAATCAAAATGTGTAAAAAATTACCTGTGAAATCCTAAAGGTGCTCTTTGGAATGTGGGCCCCTTTGCCCACCTAGGCTGCAAAAAAGTGTCACACATGTGGTATCTCCGAACTCAGGAGAAGTTGGGCAATGTGTTTTGGGGTGTCATTTTACATATACCCATGCTGGGTGAGATAAATATCTTGGTCAAAAGACAACTTTTCCAATTTTTTATACAAAGTTGGCATTTGACCAAGATATTTATGTCACCCAGCATGGGTATATGTAAAATGACACCCCAAAACACATTGCCCAACTTCTCCTGAGTACGGCGATACCAGATGTGTGACACTTTTTTGCAGCCTAGATGCGCAAAGGGGCCCACATTCCTTTTATGAGGGCATTTTTAGACATTTGGATCCCAGACTTCTTCTCACGCGTTAGGGCCTCTAAAATGCCAGGGCAGTATAAATACCCAACATGTGACCCCATTTTGGAAAGAAGACACCCCAAGGTATTCAATGAGGGGCATGGCGAGTTTATAGAATATTTTTTTTTTTGGCACAAGTTAGCGGAAATTGATTATTTTTTTTTTTTTCTCACAAAGTCTCCCTTTCCGCTAACTTGGGACAAAAATTTCAATCTTTCATGGACTCAATATGCCCCTCACGGAATACCTTGGGGTGTCTTCTTTCCGAAATGGGGTCACATGTGGGGTATTTATACTGCCCTGGCATTTTAGGGGCCCTAAAGCGTGAGAAGAAGTCTGGAATATAAATGTCTAAAAAATTTTACGCATTTGGATTCCGTGAGGGGTATGGTGAGTTCATGTGAGATTTTATTTTTTGACACAAGTTAGTGGAATATGAGACTTTGTAAGAAAAAAAAAAAAATTCTGCTAACTTGGGCCAAGAAAATGTCTGAATGGAGCCTTACAGGGGGGTGATCAATGACAGGGGGGTGATCAATGACAGGGGGGTGATCAGGGAGTCTATATGGGCAGGGCCAGTTGAAGGAATTTGGGGGCCCCAAGCAAAATAGACATGGGGGCCCCCCCCCCCCCTCCACACCTTACGCACAGTGTGACCTCAAGTCTGGGGCCAGGCTGAGGCAGTGCGGGACAAATTCTATATACCCCCTCCCCTCTACCCTACCGTGAAACAGATATTTGGATGGACATAACATTGCTATGAAATATACAGTAGAATACAGCACCACATACCTGTTACATCCAGTGACATCTCCTGTGATGTAGACTTTCCTCAACGTCTTCATTCGGAGATAGGACCGTCATGACACCTTCTTTCAGCCGCTTCTCGTCTCTGCAAAGTTTCGCAGAAAATGTTTTAGATTCCTCACTTTACTATCATCCTCAGATAACAGACGTCCCCTTCCCCCGTAGTGCCCATAAGTATAATGCTCTCTGTATAATTATAATATATAATGGCCCTCTCTGTATTATTATTATTATAATGACCACCTCTGTAGTATTATAGTAATAATTATGGCCCCCTTCAGCTCCTCCAGCATACAGTCCCGTGTAAGATACATCACTCCCCCTGCCTTCAGTCCTTCTTGCAAACAGTCCCATGTAAAATACATCACTCCCCCTGCCTTCCGCTCCTCCAGCATACAGTCCCATGTAAGATACATCACAGTCCTGCCTTCAGCCCCTCCAACATACAGTCCCATGTAAAATACATCACTCTCCCTTCAGCTCCTCCAGCATATAGTCCCATGTAAGATACAACCCCCAGAGGATGCCATCTGCCCATCTCTGCTGTCCATATACCAGGCCTACCAGTATTACCCCTTCATATACCGCCTGGTCACCCCACACCTAACAGTCTGAGTCACTTGTCTCCCTGAGTGTTAGGTGGGGTGACCAGGTGGGCAGGTGGTATATCAAGGGGTAATGCTGGTAGACCTGGTATATGGACAGCAGAGATGGGCAGATGGCATCCTCTGGGCAGTACTGTCTCTCTGGTCATCCTTCACCAGCACCCTGACTGCCACGGTCCTGCTTGGCCCGGCTCTCATGGCACTTCACTGCCTGATGCTTGGCTATCAGCGCTGAGTGACTCAGTCACACTGCGACACTGACTGTCACTCAGTGCTGATAGCCGAGCACCAGGCAGTGAAGTGCCATAAGAGCCAGGCCAAGCAGGACCGTGGCAGTCAGGGTGCTGGTGAAAGATGACCAGAGAGACAGTACTGCCCAGAGGATGCCATCTGCCCATCTCTGCTGTCCATATTCCAGGGTAGGCCTGGTATATAGACAGCAGAGATGGGCAGATGGCATCCCAGAGAGGCAGTACTGTCTCAGTGTCCCTGGTCATCCTTCACCAGCACCCTGACCGCAGTGCCATGGTGCCATCTGCTTGGCAGCCTTGGCCTGGCTCTCATAGCACTGACTGGCACAGTGGCACTTCACTCATATTATCATATATTACCCCTAAAGCCTGCCTGCCCGCCCTCAGCCCATGCCAACACAGTACATTAGTCACTACTGACCTAATTACACACTCAGGGGGTGGGACTTTGGGACTCTGGGACAGTAACACTGACTGTCACTCACTCTGTCTCAGGGTCGCTTGAATCACTGTCTCTAGGCTGGACTACAGTCTACTACTGATTCAGCGACAGTGCAGCAGCCATCTTCTGCTTCTTCTTGCTCCGGCTCCTGGTAGTGATGTCCGGTTCATGAACGAATCGTTCATTTGAATCGATTCAGTTCAGTGAACCGGAGGAGTCGATTCACTTGAATGATCCGATCCGTTTGAAACGGCTCTTCTCAGTCACAGCAGACAATGAATGCAGACGTTCAGCTCACCTCACGCTGGCTGCAGGAGCCTGAGGGAGGGACTCGGGAGGAGTCAGTAATATGATCTTAGAGTGGAAGCTGCTTCTGCCAGCCTCTCCCCTCCCCGCCCACCAACCAATCACCGACCAGAGCTGAGGGGGCGAGGCAAGCACAGCACACTAGCAGCTCTGACTCGAGTCCCCGGAGTAGTGCAGGGTCGGGGAGTCTAAATGAATCGAATGAGTCAAAAGAATCTAAAGATCTGACTCAGTTAGTGACTCATTCGATTCATTGAGTTAAAAGAGCCGTGAGTCAGACTGTAGAACAGGTTACACTGAGGCTCTCGGCTCTTGTTGCAGCAGTGATAAGATTAAGGGACAGGAGCAGAGAGATAAGAGAAGGGACAGATGACACAGAGTTTAGATTACAGGATGAATTAAATTAACCCTTTAGAATCAAATTGGCTTCTCAGGAGATATATATGTCATCAGGCTCGGACTGGCTCACCGGGAAGCCGGTGAAATGCCCGGTGGGCCCCTTGTCTGTCTGCTTATACTACAGCCAGAGCCACCAGCAGGGGCAGTTACTATACTTTCAGGCGCCTGGCTGTTATCAGGTGCTGGTCTGCAGCACTGGCACACATCATTTTACTTTGGTGAAAGGGACAGCACAATACCTTGCAGCGCTTGTTCCTTTCTCCAAAGTAAACTTCACCGACCCGACATGAGCGGACAGCCCCCCACCTCCTCTCTGCAGTGTGAGATTCCATCATGTGTGAGGAGGGGGCGGGGCCAGAGGAGCCGAGGCGGCAGCAGCAGGAGATGGAGACGCTGCTCTCTCTGAGTCACTGTGCCTCCCTCCAGTATAAAGTTCTCTTCTCTTACTGGTCCCACTACTCCACACAGCAGAACTGGGGTAAGTTACTGTGGGAGGGAACTGGGAAGTTAGGAGAGTCCTGAAGCTGCTGCCCCAGCACATCTTGTGTCCCCCTGTTGTTCCAGCCCCTCACAGACCTTTCCCACCAACTATCTCAACTATACTTTATACAGGGCAAGAAGTTATGTCTCCCAGTGTCCCCCTCATCAGTGGCATTTCACACTTTCCCAGCCCCTCACCCCCACATATGTAATGTCTCTGGATCAGTGGCGTGCACACAATCCATGGGGCCCCGGTGCAAAACTGAACCATGGGGGCCCCCCCCCAACCTCCCTCCACCAGCAGCAGAGTTAGGCTACTTTCACACCTGCGTTAGGTGCGGATCCGTCTGCTATCTGCACAGACGGATCCGCACCTATAATGCAAATGCTTGTATTCGTTCTGAACGGATCCGTTTGCATTACCACGAACAAAAAAAAACAAGATAATGCAAACGGATCCGTTTTGACTTACACTAAACGTCAATGGGGGACGGATCCGTTTTCAATTGCACCATATTGTGTCAGTGACAACGGATCCGTCCTCATTGACTTACATTGTAAGACAGGACGGATCCGTTTGGCTCCGCATCGCCAGGCGGACACCAAAACGAATCTGCACAAACGGATCCGCACCTATGATGCAAATGCTTGTATCCATTCAGAACAGATCCGTTTGGCTGCAAGCAGAGTTTTGGTGTCCGCCTCCAGAGCGGAATGGAGGCTGAACGGAGGCAAACTGATGCATTTTGAGCCGATCCTTATCCATTCAGAATGCATTGGGGCTGAACTGATCCGTTTGGGGACGCTTGTGAGATCCGCCCTGAAACGGATCTCACAAGCGGACCCAGAAACGCCAGTGTGAAAGTAGCCTATAACTCTGCTATATTTCTGTAGCCTACAACCTCTGACTGCCCAGTTGGGCTGAAACTACTACACCCAGCATGTTCTGGCAGGAATAGTAAATGGATATTGGTGCAATTCTGAGCTACTAGTCTATATAATACAATATAATATTATATAGACTAGTAGCTCAGAATTGCACCAATATCCATTTACTATTCCTGCCAGAACATGCTGGGTGTAGTAGTTTCAGCCCAACTGGGCAGTCAGAGGTTGTAGGCTACAGAAATATAGCAGAGCTAGTTATAAAGCCAGCCCCCATCAGACCCTACTCTGAACTCACTCACCATATTGTGGTGAGCAATTATAAGGACCTTTTTTTTTTTTTTTACAAATCTTATCTTCACTTCCGGACCGGCACCGGCTTCTTCACGCTCTCCCGAAAGCTTTTCCGGCGCCTTCTCCCTGCTGCGTCTCAGCGTTGTTGTGCGCCTGCGCAGCCTAGGGAAACGTCATGTCAGGTGCGGCCACCCAACAGGAAATGACTAGGCACGCCGCACCCGCACAGGGAGGAGAATCAGGGGGAGGAGACTCACTCAAGGAGGGTAGGGCTGGCCTGGCCTGGCACTGCAGCGCAGAAACGCAACACTGGGCGGCACGCCCTCGGTCGGCCGCCCGGGTTAAGGCTGTTTCACACGAGCGAGTCCATTGCGGGAATCACGCTCCGTGTGTGAGTGTGATCCTCCGCTCTGGACTTGCAGGAGCGCACGGCATTATCACGATTTATAATGCTATGTGCCTCTGCTTGACCTTATTTCTACAGAATCATACTGACAGCTTTATGTCGCTATGTCCAGAGCGGAGGTTCACACTCACACACGTGTGAAACACTCACTCGCTCGTGTGAAACAGCCCTTATACAGGCAGGCACAGCACTACTGCAGGGCAGCTGGGCCCCCTGGAGTGCCGGGCCCGGTCGCAACTGCGACCCCTGTATATACGCCCCTGCTCTGGAGGTTATATCAGTACTGGAGCGAAATAAGAGGAGTGGCTGATATCAGTCACATAGGATGTAATGTCCCTAAAGGTTATATCAGCGTTGGAGCATTATAAGAGGAGCGGCTGATATCAGTCACATATGATGTAATGTCTCTGGAGGTTACTGTATTTTTCGCCCCATAAGACGCACCCCCCCCCCCCCCCCAAAATGGGGAGAAAATGCCCCTGTGTCTTATAGGGCGAATGCTGACATTTTTACATCGCAGGCTGCGATGTATGAGCGAGCGGGGAGGGACTGGGAGGAGGAGCTGGGGGCCGGCAATAGCGGCAGCGCTGCAATATTCAAATATAAAATGTCTCATTCAATTAAAAGTGATTAAACATCCCCCCCCCCCCCCACACTTTTAATATTACTGTACACCCTAACAGCTTCTGTAGAATGCAGGCCGGGCGGGCGGCAGCATAACTCCCTGATGTCACTTGCCTGCGCCACCTACTTTATGAATCAAGCAGGCGGCGCAGGCACGTGACGTCAGTGAGTGACGCGCTGGCCGCCCGGCCTGCCTGCCTGCGTAGTACAGAAGCTGTTAGGGTGTACGGTAATATTAGGAGTGAGGGGGCATGTTTAATCACTTTTAATTGAATGAGACATTTTATATTTGTATACTGCAGCACTGGAGCGGTGGGGGGGGGGATCTGTGGATGACAGTTTTATGGGGGACATCTGTGGATGGCACTGTTAAGGGGTGGGGGGGTCTGTGGATGGCACTGTTATGGGGTGGGGGGTCTGTGATGGCACATCCATAACAGTGCCATCCACAGATCCCCCATAACAGTGCCATCCACAGATCCTCCATAACAGTGCCATCCACAGATCCCCCCCCATAACAGTGCCATCCACAGATCCCCCCCCATAACAGTGCCATCCACAGATCCCCCCCCATAACAGTGCCATCCACAGATCCCCCCCATAAGGCCTCATGCACACGACTGTTGTTGTGTTCCGTTCCGCAAAATGGGGTTCCGTTGTTCCGTTTTTGTTTCAGTGTGTCTCCCTTTATTTTTGGAGGATCACCAGACATGAAGGAAAGTAAAAAAAAATCTAAGTCAAGTTTGCCATGCAAATCATAGGAAAAAAACGGATGCGGACACGTGGACGTGGATTACAATCTTGTGTGCCTTCGCGTTTTTTCACGGTCCCATTGACTTGAATGGGTCCGCAAACCATTTTCCGTGGAAAAAATAGGACAGGTTATATTTTTTTGACGGACTGGAACCACGGATGACAAACGGTGCATTAGCCGAGTTTTCAACAAACCCATTGAAAGTCAATGGGTCCGCAGAAAATCACAAAAAACTGAACAACGGACACGGAATAAAACAACGGTCGTGTGCATGAGGCCTAACAGTGCGTCATCCACAGATCCCCCATAACAGTGCCATCCCCAGATCCCCCATAAGTGTCCTTCACAGATCCCCCCCCATAACAGTCTCCTTCACAGATCCCCAGTAACAGTGCCACCCACAGACCACCATAAATTTTTTTTCTTATTTTCCTCCCCAAAAACCTAGGTGCGTCTTATAGGGCGAAAAATTCGGTATATCAGTACTAGAGCGTTATAAGAGGAGCGGCTGATATCAGTCACATAGGATGTAATGTCTCTGGAGGTTATATCAGTACTGGAGCGTTATAAGAGGAGCGGCTGATATCAGTCACATAGGATGTAATGTCTCTGGAGGTTATATCAGTACTGGAGCGTTATAAGAGGAGCGGCTGATATCAGTCACATAGGATGTAATGTCTCTGGAGGTTATATCAGTACTGGAGCGTTATAAGAGGAGCGGCTGATATCAGTCACATATGACTGTGGATAGGTTATCAGTATCTGATTGGTGGGGGTCTGACACCCGGGACTAGGGATCAACTGATATAGATTTTTTTTAGAGCCGATAACCTGTGAACTTTCAGGCCGATAGCTGATAATTTATACCAATATTTTGGGCATTTTCACAAATTCCTACACAAATCTGTTGTTAAATGAAGAGATGCCATTATATATCTAAGATTAAATATTTATACTTAATATTTTTTTTTTTTTTTAATTTAATAACTATCTCCCCCTTAGGGGCTAGAACCTGGATCTCTTGTCCTATTCACCCTAATAGAGTTCTATCAGGGTGAATTGGACTTCACACTCTCCCTGCTGCCCTGTGCATAGTACACATGTCAGCAGGGAGCTGACTATGGCAGCCAGGGCGTCAGTAGTGTCCTGGCTGCCATGGTAACCGATCAGAGCCCCGCAATTACACTGCTTGGGCTCTGATCAGAAGCTGCCACTGCCACCAATGAAGATAACTTGCCCATTAATTAAAATATAACGACACCTGACCTCTATGAGAGGTAGCTGTGATCCGCGACAGTTAACCCCTCAGGTGCAGCTATATGATTCACCCGCCTCCTATATTTGAATTAATAACTGAGTTAACATCATTGGTGGTGCAATGGCCACAGCCCCTCCCCTCCTCCTCCCCTCTTGCCTCTCATTGGTGGCAGCAGCGGCACAGGGGGGAGGGACTGCTTCCTTCTCCCCTGTGCTGCTGAGGGAACATTGATCGCGTTGATAGCAGCGCGATCCATGTTCGCGATTCGTTATCGGCATAGCGGCAAGGTTAGATGCTGATACCGATAACTTTGAAAATCCTGAATATCGGCCGATAATATCGGTAAATCCGATAATCGGTCGATCCCTACCTGGGACCACTGCCGATCAGCTGTTTGAGAAGGCACCGGGGCTCCTGTGAGCTCTGTGCCCTTCTTTGTGATTTTTCTGGGCCATGTGACGTCACGTTCATTGATCAAGTGGCCTAGGAGCAGTTCAGCCCCATAGAAGTGAAAGGGGCTGAGCATGATACCAAGCACAGCCGCTATACAATGTACGGCGCTGAGCTTGGTGAGCTGTGAGGAGGTCGGGGCACTACTGCGATCACTTCAATAAACTTATCCTTCTGAATATGCAGGAAACATTTCCTTCACTTTGGATTTAGGCTGGGGGACTGGGTGGTTCATCTAGGACAGTGGTGGGCAACCTTTTTTTTCAACTGAGCCAAATCTCGCCAAAACCACGATTGAAATTTATTTTGAGAGCCACATTTTTAAAACCGAAAATACATAGGATGGTACACTGTTTTTAGTTTCAATAAGTTTTTATTGAGAATATTGTGCATGCAAGTATCCACATAGGTCGGGTACTGTGGGACTCTTTGCACCGGCCCTGTCACGTGGACGTGACCAGAGCCTGTGCAAGGATTTTTTGGCAACACAAGCGAAGCTACATCTCGGTGACCCCCTTCTCCCCCCGCCCCGCCCACAGCTCACCTGGTCCTGGTTCTGTCTGCAGCAGCTGGCTTCTCCTCTGTGTGGTCCTGATATCTTCGATCTGGTTTGAGGACTGTACTTTTCGCCCTATAAGATGCACATAGGTTTTAGAGGAGTATAATCAGAAACAATATTTTCCATTATACCTCAGGTCAGACCACCAATCAGACCCCCAATGTTAATCATACCTCAGATCAGCCCCCTATATCAGCAGTCAGCACCCCATCCATCATGCCCATGTCAGCCGTCAGCCCCCATCCATCATGCCCCCATGTCAGCTGTCATGCCCCTATGTCAGCCGTCAGCCCCCCATGTCAGCACCCCATCCATCATGCCCATGTCAGCCGTCAGCACCCCATCCATCATGCCCATGTCAGCCGTCAGCACCCCATCATGCCCATGTCAGCCCCCATCCATCATTACCCCCCATGTCAGCCATCAGCCCCCCATGTCAGCCATCATGCCCCCCATGTCAGCCGTCAGCACCCCATCCATCATGCCCATGTCAGCTGTCAGCCCCCATCCATCATGCCCCCCATGTCAGCCGTCATGCCCCTATGTCAGCCGTCATGCCCCTATGTCAGCCGTCAGCACCCCATGTCAGCCGTCAGCACCCCATGTCAGCCGTCAGCACCCCATGTCAGCCGTCAGCACCCCATGTCAGCCGTCAGCACCCCATGTCAGCCGTCAGCACCCCATGTCAGCCGTCAGCCCCCCATGTCAGCACTCCATCCATCATGTCCATGTCAGCCGTCAGCCCCCATCCATCATGCCCCCCATGTCAGCCATCATGACCTTATGTCAGCCGTCAGCACCCCATCCATCATGCCCATGTCAGCCGTCAGCACCCCATCTATCATGCCCATGTCAGCCATCAGCACCCCATCATGCCCATGTCAGCCCCCATCCATCATTACCCCCCATGTCAGCCATCAGCCCTCCATGTCAGCCATCATGCCCCCCATGTCAGCCGTCAGCACCCCATCCATCATGCCCATGTCAGCTGTCAGCCCCCATCCATCATGCCCCCCATGTCAGCCGTCATGCCCCTATGTCAGCCGTCAGCACCCCATGTCAGCCGTCAGCCATCAGCCCCCCATGTCAGCACTCCATCCATCATGTCCATGTCAGCCGTCAGCCCCCATCCATCATGCCCCCCATGTCAGCCATCATGACCTTATGTCAGCCGTCAGCCCCCCATGTCAGCACCCCATCCATCATGCCCATGTCAGCCGTCAGCACCCCATCCATCATGCCCATGTCAGCCGTCAGCACCCATCCATCATTACTCCCATGTCAGCCATCATGCCCCCCATGACAGCCGTCAGCCCCCATCCATTATGCTCCCTAATGGGGGACAATGTTGGAGTCTGCACCATCGGGGGGGTGACATGATGAGGGACAATGTTTAAGTCGGTACCTGATATATCACTGGGGTCTGGCTGGAGTGGGGTCGGTCTGGTCCTGGCTCCAATCTCAGCTGGCTCTGCCTTAAGGTGTCTTCTCCAGAGTCCAGACTAGAGTCCAGCAGGGTCGGCCAAGTTCCAACAAGTCGTGCCTCAGTGTTACTCTGTGACTGTGTTCTTCTGCTGCCAGCCTGGAGGGGCAGCTTTTACAGGTCATAGCAGACAGAGCAGCTCCGCCTCCTCGCCTCCCTCCGCCGCGGCCCCACTGACAGTCAGTGACGCCTCCTTTGGCCTGAGCGCCGCACGGCACACATGTAGGCAGGACAGCCGCAGGCTGCCGCCCCCGAGAGGAGGGAGGGGAGCGGGCGCCCGGCACACAGAACAGTGCTCCAGACTAAAAAAAAATTCCAAGTAGCCATTGGCTCCTGAACTGAAAAATTTAGGAGCCAAATCAAATTTTTAGTCGCCAAATCGAAACTGAATCAAAATTTTGGTATCGTGACAACGCTACGCCGATCAGATCGGCGTAGGGTTGTTTTGAAACCAAAATTTTGATTCGCTTTCGTCACCATAAAAAAGTATTGTGATACTCAATACCGTGCAAAAAATAAAAAACAACAAAAAAAGCTGCGTGCATTTCGCATTTTATGAAACATTCGGCCCATAATAGAACAGTCCTATGCTATTTTTTGGGGTGACAAGGTGACTAAAAAGGCTATGTAATATGTTTATTTATTTTTTGTTTATATATTTTATATGTAAAATTGGGAAAGGGGGGATTTAAACTTAATATTTTAAAGTACTTTCACATTAGCGTTTTTCATTTCCGGCACTGAGTTCCGTCACAGGGGCTCTATACCGGAAAATAACTGATCAGTTTTATCCCCATGCATTCTGAATGGAGAGTAATCCGTTCAGGATGCATCAGGATGTCTTCAGTTCAGTCATTTTGACTGATCAGGCAAAAGATAAAACCGTAGCATGCTACGGTTTTATCTCCGGCGAAAAAAAATGAAGATTTGCCTGAATGCCGGCTCCGGCATTTTTCCCCATAGGAATGTATTAGTGCTGGATCCGGCATTCAAAATACTGGAATGCACCCGCACTAAATCCGGACCCATTCACTTCTATGGGGCTGTGCACATGAGCGGTGATTTTCACACATCACTTGTGCGTTGCGTGAAAATCGCAGCATGCTCTGTTGTGCGTTTTTCGCGCAACGCAGGCCCCATAGAAGTTAATAGGGCTGTGTGAAAATCGCAAGCAAGTGCGATTTTCACGCATGGTTCCTAGGATGAAAGTCTATTCACTGTATTATTTTCCCTTATAACATGGTTATAAGGGAAAATAATAGCATTCTGAATACAGAATGCTTAGTACAAGGTCAATATAATAAACATTGGTGGCGCAGTGCGCCCCCCCATCACCCCAATATAATAAACATTGGTGGTGCAGTGCGCCCCCCTCAATATAATAAACATTGGTGGCGCAGTGCGCCCCCCCCATCACCCCAATATAATAAACATTGGTGGCGCAGTGCGCCCCCCCTCAATATAATAAACATTGGTGGCGCAGTGCTCCCCCCCATCACCCCAATATAATAAACATTGGTGGCGCAGTGCGCCCCCCCTCAATATAATAAACATTGGTGGCGCAGTGCGCCCCCCCCATCACCCCAATATAATAAACATTGGTGGCGCAGTGCGCCCCCCCCTCAATATAATAAACATTGGTGGCGCAGTGGGCAGTGCCAATGAGGGTTAAAAAATAAAAAAATAATTAACTCACCTCCTCCAATTGATCGTCTCCTGTTCTTACTTCTTTCTAGTTTCTTCAGGACGCACGACCTGTGGTGACATCACTGTGCTCATCACATGATCCATCACCATGGTAATGGGCCATGTGATGAGCTTAGTGACGTCACCACAGGTCCTGAAGAAACTAGAAAGAAGTAAGAACAGGAGACCGGCAGCTACCTGATCAACTGGAGGAGGTGAGTTAATTTTCTTTTATTATTTTTAACCCTCATTGGCACTTCCCACTGTGCCACCAACGTTTATTATACTGGGGGGGGGGGGGGGGGGGCGCACTGTGCCACCAACGTTTATTATACTGGGGGGGGTGGCGCACTGTGCCACCAACGTTTATTATACTGGGGGGGCACTGTGCCACCAACGTTTATTATACTGGGGGGGGGGGCACTGTGCCACCAACATTTCTTATACAAATACAGGAGGCGGGTGCCGGAATCAAATAGCCGGCACCCGACCTTTGTGACAGGGAGCTGCGATCAGCGGCAGTTAACCCCTCAGGTACCGCACCTGAAGGGTTAACTCAACTGCAGCGGATCGCAGCTCCCTGTCACAGAGGTCGGGTGCCGGCTATTTGATTCCGGCACCCGCCTCCTGTATTTGTATTAACAGGTCCGTTTTTTTCATTGGTGGCGCAGTGGCCACAGCCCCTCCTCCTCCTCCTCCTCCCGTCTCTTCTTATTGGCAGCGGCGGGGACAGCAGCAGCACAGGGGGGAGGGAGAGACTCCTCCTGCGCTGCTGAGAACGATCATCTCCTGTGCCCGCCGCTGTATTGAGCAGAGCTGCGGCGGCGGGTCTAGTCGCAAATGGCATCTGGAGCCCTGCAGAAGAGCCGCATTAAAGTGTGTAAAGAGCCGCATGTGGCTCGCGAGCCGCGGCTTGCCGACCACTGATCTAGGACATGGAATGTCCACGTGTGACCGCTGTCCACACTACTGGCTGTAAATAACAGATACAGTTATCAACTAAATGAGTTGCTTAAAGGGAGTCTGTCATCACAGTTTCACCTTTTTAACCCTTCCCATAGCTTTCGAGCAGCATTACAGTTGATAAAAACGTTACCTTTATAAGCAATCGTGGACTTATAAAACTGGCAAATCATCTTAGTAGGATATGCAAATGAGGGCTCGCAAGTGCCCAGGGGCGGCATCAACCTCGTAGGTGCCGAGATCCCGCGCCTGCGCACTGAGTCCATCGGCCGGCGCATGCGCACTGCGATGTCCATTCCTGGTATGGCATCACAGTAATTAATGCGCATGTGCCGGCTAACGGACTCAGTGCGCAGGCGCGGGATCTCGGCAAAAGAAGAAGTAAGAAGATGGGCGGGCAGAGGGAAAGGATGGGCGGGGGGAAGCGGCGATAAGGCAGAGCTGCCTGGGCAACTACAAGGTTGACGCCGCCCCTGGGCACTTGCGAGCCCTCATTTGCACATCCTACTAAGATGATTTTTGCCAGTTTTATTAAGGTAACGTTTTTATCAACTGTAATGCTGCTCGAAAGCTATGGGAAGGGTTAAAAAGGTGAAACTGTGATGACAGACTCCATTTAAAGAGAAACTATTTGATATAGTGCAGTGCACAATACTGTTCTGTTTAGCATACTGTTACTGTATTGTGTGCTAAAATGCATACATTCATGTGTGCGAGACTGAAAAATTAACAAGTTATATCTCCAGCTCTAGGGTGGGCCCCCAAAATCAATTCCACTGGTGGGCCCTAGGCACCCCAGTCCGACACTGTATGTCATATATATCTCATGAGAAGCCAATTTGATTCTAAAGGGTTAATTCAACCTGTAATCTAAACTCTGTGTCATCTGTCCCTTCTCTTATCTCTCTGCTCCTTATCACTGCTGCAACAAGAGCAGAGAGCCTCAGTGTAACCTGTTCTACAGTCTGACTCACGGCTCTTTTAACTCAATGAATCGAATGAGTCACTAACTGAGTCGGATCTTTAGATTCTTTTGACTCATTCGATTCATTTTGACTCCCTGACCCTGCACTACTCAGAGGACTCGAGTCAGAGCTGCTAGTGTGCTGTGCTGGCCTTGCCCCCTCAGCTCTGGTCGGTGATTGGTTGGTGGGCGGAGAGGGGTGGGGCTGGCACTTGCGAGTCAGCTCAGCAGTCTGACTCACCAAGTGAACCGAAGATCCGATTCATGAATCGGTTCATTTGAATGAGCTGATTCAAATGAACCGATTCACCTAAAAGATCCGAACTTCCCATCACTAGCTCCTGGCTCTGCACTGTCTTTCCTGCCTGGAAGGTGGGCGGAGCCTATCGGGAACTGCCGTGCATGCCCCGCCCCCTCTCGCCTCCTCACTCTGCTCTGCAGCCGGGCGCTGTGTGAAAAAAATAAAATAAACGCAGCGTCGGCGATTTAACTTGTGCCAGCCCAGCGAAGGAAGCAAAACAAGCACCGGCTCTGCTTGGGGCCCCGGGCCAGCTCGGGGCTCCAAGCAATTGCTTGTTTTGCCTGTCTGTTAGCGACGGGCCTGTATATGGGGTGATCACCCCCCTGTCATTGATCACCCCCCCTATAAGGCTCCATTCAGATGTCCGTATGTGTTTTGCGGATCCGATCCATGTGTAACAATCCTACAGGCTCACCTGAGTCAGAGGACCGCTGGCTGGAGGTAGGAGTGGAGCCCAGTGGCAAGGACCGCAGGCAGGTAGTAGGTAGGGACAAGCAGAAGAGTAGTCGGCAGGCAGGCGGTGGGTCAGGGCAGGCAGCAGTAAGCGTGGTCAGACAATCCGGATGGCAACGGTGGTAGCAGTTCAGTAGGTAGGGACAAGCAGAAGAGTAGTCGGCAGGCAGGCGGTGGGTCAGGGCAGGCGGCAGTAAGCGTGGTCAGACAATCCGGATGGCAACGGTGGTAGCAGTTCAGTAGGTAGGGACAAGCAGAAGAGTAGTCGGTAGGCAATTCCTGGTCAGCAGTGGACTTTCAGTAATAGCAGGAGCAGCAGATGTGGAGAAGCTTGATCAAGGCTCAGGAGCTCAATAATCAGCAAGCTAGAGTGCAAGGGGCTGGACTTATATAGGGAAGTACCAGGTGTGGGGAATCAAGGGTGATGAGCAAGGCTTGGCAAGACTGAGGTTACATAATAGGTTTCAGGGAATAATGTCCAGAGAGGACGGTAGCCTAGTAAGCAGGGCTACCGCCTGGGATGTGGCTGGTCATGGGTTCGAATCCCGACACCATGTATCCGTGGATCCGTAAAAAACATACGGACGTTTGAATGGAGCCTTACAGGGGGGTGATCAATGACAGGGGGGTGATCAGGGAGTCTATATGGGGTGATCACCCCCCTGTAAGGCTCCATTCAGACGTTTGTATGTGTTTTGCGGATCCGATCCATGTATCAGTGGATCTGTAAAAATCATACGGACGTCTGAATGGAGCCTTACAGGGGGGTGATCAATGACAGGGGGGTGATCAGAGAGTCTATATGGGGTGATCACCCCCCTGTAAGGCTCCATTCAGATGTCCGTATGTTTTTGGGGATCCGATCCATGTATCAGTGGATCCGTAAAAATCATACGGATGTCTGAATGGAGCCTTACAAGGGGTTGATCAATGACAGGGGGGTGATCAGGGAGTCTATATGGGGTGATCAGGGGTTAATAAGGGGTTAATAAGTGATAGGGGGGGTGTAGTGTAGTGGTGTTTGGTGCTACTTATTACTGAGCTGCCTGTGTCCTCTGGTGGTCGATCCAAGCAAAAGGGACCACCAGAGGACCAGGTAGCAGGTATATTAGACGCTGTTATCAAAACAGCGTCTAATATACCTGTTAGGGGTTAAAAAAAATCGCATCTCCAGCCTGCCAGCGAACGATCGCCGCTGGCAGGCTGGAGATCCACTCACTTACCTTCCGATCCTGTGAACGTGCGCGCCTGTGTGCGCGCGTTCACAGGAAATCTCGCGTCTCGCGAGATGACGCACGGATGCGTCCAGGAGGAATGAATCGTCCGCCTCCAGGACGCATCCGTGCGTTAGGCGGTCGGGAGGTGGTTAAACGTGCCGGAGGGTCAATTTAGGAGAGTGAAGCGCAACTGCACAGTAGAAACCGTCTTTGAACAGGAAGCAGCACAAATGAGGCCAAAATTTGTAGAGAAACAATATCCAATAGATTTGGTTAATACCTCATTGGACAAAATCAGACAAATGAAGAGAGAGACGTTTTTTAAAAGCAATAAGTAAGAGGCCCAAAAAACGGGAAAGAATAGTCAAATGAGGTTAATAATACCATTTAACAGTCAATATAGGGATATCCTGAAAATAGTTAACAAACATTGGCATTACTTACAGAAAGATAAGATCATAGGAGGGGAAATTCCATCAAAACCCTGTGTAACGTTCTCCAAAGCCCCAAATCTAGGGAATCAGGTGGCACCCGCAATTAAAAAACTAGGTCAACCACAACTGTCTGTACAAAAATGGATAGGCCTGAAAGGATTTCATAGATGTGGAGCATGCACCGCATGTTCCATAACTTCCTTTCCGAAAAAAACTACAGAAATGATATCAAGTGTCAATGGACATATACATCAGATCAAGGAGTTTCTCACCTGCAATTCGAGCAGTGTGATCTATGTAATCACTTGCAATAAACAGTACGTGGGACGTACTAAAAGGACTTTGAAAAAGCGTATATCAGAGCATATGGCCAATATACGAAAAGGAGATATCAAACATACTTTATCCCATCACTTTAAAAGTGTACATAATGAAGATCCATCTGTTCTGACATACGCTGCAATAGACCTAGAACAAGTTAATAGACAATGGCGAGGTGGGGATCATATCAAGTGTATGTCCACTGCGTTCTTCACATGGTCCATCACATGATCCATCACCATGGTGATGGATCATGTGATGAGCGTAGTGACGTCATCAAAGGTCCTATTGCTCACAAATGAAGACAGAAGAGATGCCGGCTGCGCTTGGTGGAGCTGATGTTGTGTTTTATCCTAATGAGAAAGATTTCATAATAAGGGATAGCAGAGCAGGGAGAGGCTGTGATGCTACTAGGGGGTCATACCATGGGGGAATAATAAAGCCCACCATAATGCCCCCCCCCCCCAGTAGAAATAATTCTCCCTATAATGTGACAGTGCAAAAAATACCCCCTTGTAATGCTAATGTCCCCATAGTGCCCCCATAATGTGCCAGTATAAAATACCCCTATATAGTGCCCCAGTAAATGCCCCCAGAGTGCTCCTCTCCCCCCTCCCTCCTAGTGTCCCCATAATGTACCAGTATAAAATGCCCCATATATAGTGCCCCAGTAGATACCCTCAGTGTCCCCCATAATTTGTAAGTATAAAATACTCCTTCTCAGTGCCCCCGTAGATTACCCCATAGTACTCCTCTCCCCCCTTCCCCATAGTACCCACCATAATGTGTCCCAGTATAAAATGCCCCTATACAGAGCCCCCATATAAAATAACCATTCTTTGTGGCCTCAGTAGATGCCCCTATAGTGCCCACCAATAATGTGCCAGTAATAAGTGCCCCCAATAATGTGCCAGTAATAAGTGCCCCCATAGATGTCCTCCAATAATGTGCCAGTAAAATGTGCCCTCATAGATGCCCCCCAATCATGTGCCAGTAATAAGAGCCTCCCACCATCATGTGTCAGTAACAAGAGCCCCCCATATCATGTGCCAGTAGCCAGAGGACCCCCCCTATCATGTGCCAGTAGCCAGAGCCCCCCCTATAATATGTGCCAGTAGCCAGAGCCCCCCCATATCATGTGCCAGTAGCCAGAGCCCCCCCATATCATGTGCCAGTAGCCAGAGCCCCCCCCATCATATGCCCGTAGCCAGAGCCCCCCCATCATATGCCAGTAGCCAGAGGCCCCCCTATCATGTGCCAGTAGCCAGAGACCCCCATATCATGTGCCAGTAGCCAGAGACCCCCCTATCATGTGCCAGTAGCCAGAGCCCCCCCATCATGTGCCAGTACCAGAGCCCCCCCTATCATGTGCCAGTAGCCAGAGCCCCATGTGCCAGTAGACAGAGGGCCCCCATCATGTGCCAGTAGCCAGAGGCCCCACCCATATCATGTGCCAGTAGCCAGAGCCCCCCTATCATGTGCCAGATGCCCCCCACATATCATTTGCCAGTAGCCAGAGGCCCCCTATCATGTGCCAGAAGCCAGAGGCCCCCCCTATAATGTGCCAGTAGCCAGAGGCCCCCCATATTATGTGCCAGTAGCCAGAGCCCCCACTATATCATGTGCCAGTAGCCAGAGCCCCCCGTATCATGTGCCAGTAGCCAGAGCCCCCCTATATCATGTGCCAGTAGCCAGAGCCCCCTTATATCATGTGCCTGTAGCAAGAGCCCCCCTATCATGTGCCAGTAGCCATAGGCCCCCCTAACATGTACCAGTAGCCATAGCCCCCCTCGATCATGTGCCAGTAGCCTGAGCACCCCCCATCAACATGTGCCAGTAGCCAGAGCCGCCCTATCATGTGCCAATAGCCAGAGAGAGGCCCCCCATATCATATGCCAGTAGTCAGAGCCCCCCTATCATGTGCCAGTAGCCAGAGCCCCCCCCTATCATGTGCCAGTAGCCAGAGGCCCCACCATATCATGTGCCAGTAGCCAGAGCCCCCACTATATCATGTGCCAGTAGCCAGAGCCCCCCCTATATCATGTGCCAGTAGCAAGAGCCCCCCTATATCATGTGCCAGTAGCAAGAGCCCCCCTATATCATGTGCCAGTAGCCAGAGCCCCCCATATCATGTGCCTGTAGCCAGAGCCCCCCTATCATGTGCCAGTAGCCATAGGCCCCCCTAACATGTACCAGTAGCCATAGCCCCCCTCGATCATGTGCCAGTAGCCTTAGCACCCCCCATCAACATGTGCCAGTAGCCAGAGCCGCCCTATCATGTGCCAGTAGCCAGAGAGAGGCCCCCCATGTCATATGCCAGTAGTCAGAGCCCCCCTATCATGTGCCAGTAGCCAGAGGCCCCCCCTATCATGTGCCAGTAGCCAGAGGCCCGACCATATCATGTGCCAGTAGCCAGAGCCCCCACTATATCATGTGCCAGTAGCCAGAGCCCCCCCTATATCATGTGCCAGTAGCAAGAGCCCCCCTATATCATGTGCCAGTAGCCAGAGCCCCCCATATCATGTGCCTATAGCCAGAGCCCCCCTATCATGTGCCAGTAGCCATAGGCCCCCCAATCATGTACCAGTAGCCATAGCCCTTCTCGATCATGTGCCAGTAGCCTGAGCACCCCCCCATCAACATGTGCCAGTAGCCAGAGCCCCCCATCATGGGCCAGTAGCCACCAGTATTGTACACAATTTCACCCAAAAAAAACTATAAAAAAAAACATACTTACCTCCATGTCAGCGATGCGATGCAGGCCTCTTCCGGCCTGTGTCCCGCGCTGTCCGGCTCAGGCAGCGCGATGACGTCATCGCGCCGCCTGCACTGGCCTCTGATAGGCTGCTGGCCTAGTGCCTGCAGCCTATCAGAGGAAGGGGAAGGGACACACCTCTCCCTCCCCTGCCCTGCTGCACAGCCATCTGTATCGCTGTCCTGAGGACGGCGATACAGATGACTATGGGGATGAGCGCTTCCACAATGGAAGCGCTCATCTTCGTGTGACTGTCCGCCGCTGCCCCCATGAAAATATAGTTAGTTGCGGGCCGGCGTGGGGGGCCCCCTAAGGACTCGGGGGCTGGGGACAATTGCCCCCCTTGCCTTAATGGAAGCGCCAGCCCTGGTAGAAACGCTCATTAGCAATCATCTGGCAGTCTAATACTGCCGCCAATTGTCCAAAGAGCGAGCAAATCGACGTTCATTGTGCAACCTAAATCTTTTGAGAGGTTGAAAAATTATCGTTTGCAGGCGACAGATCCTGGTGTCTAATCACACTCTGCTGCCAGCAAACAATGATTCGGTATAGCCAAGAGCATGTAATAGCAGCGGTCTCCTCAGCTAGCAAGCAGACAATTGCCTGTTTAATACACCCTTTACTGAGGATTCAAACATGGGGTTTATCTTCCTTTCATCCCAGGGAAGGCCTTTTATTCTGCAGCATGGACACTTTACTGTTTCTTGAGAATTTTTTTTATTGTTATTTGTTTGATGAACAATTGTAGTTGTGAGAAAAGCTATTGAAAAAAATGTATGTATGTATCTAGCACAAAGGGCCTATTGAAGCTCTACATGCAAGAACATTGACTTTTCTACGTTGAAGCTTATGTTCTGCAGTTGGCTTCAGGCAGTCAGGATTTTCAAGTCATCAATTGTATTGCTACACCGAAAGTGTTATTACACCGATAAAGACTACTTTTGATCCATTTGTTTTTTTTGCCTTGCAGGAGTCTTGTAGATACTAGTGTTGAGCGCGAAGATTCAAATCGCGAATATCGCCACTACGAGAATTTGCGAATATTTAGAATCTAGTGCTATATATTCGTATTCGCGAATAGTGTTGAATATTCTAATCGTGAATTTATCGCGAATATATTACATTGCCAATTTTCAAAATCAAGTAAACAATGACTGGAGATCACGAACTCTCGAATTTGCTAATTTATGGTGAAAATTCAGCCAAAAAATAGCGAAATATTGCGAATTCGAATATTGCATATGCCGCTACTGTAGACACAGTCTACGCATTACGAGATTAAGTTAAAAAATTAAAACAGGTATGAATCATAGAGAGATTCCAGCCTGTACAGGTGAGTAATCTTTATTTGTAGGAATACAAAATATATTATAATACAAGGTTCAGAATAAAGATCATATGTGTAATTGCCTCTAAAACTATAATATCACTGTCATTGTAGCCATGAGATGCAAGTATTCGGCCACAATTGGATGAATGGTCTGATATTTGAATGCACGTACCAGAAATGTGTAGTTCTAATCGCCATTGTGTATTTCGAGGCAGTGGATTACCCCCTGATGCCATGTAGATGACATATAGGTAGACATTGGTGAGACTGCAGCACTCTCATGAGCCTGTTGCCCTTTCAAACAGTGGGATTGTGAAGTCAGAATACCCTTAGATACTGGGCCAGATAGGGATTCATGGGAGAGTAGCCTAGAAGAATCAACTTCTATCTAGGAGCAGCGTCAGACTGAGGAGCCTAGGGCCGACAAGTGGCCTTTATTCTGGAGAACAACCCTACAGCTACAAGGAAATATTTCCTCTTCATTTCATTTATGGTGCCTGTCTGTTGGTGCCTCTTACAATGTCTAGCTGTACGTACCTTGTATAATGTCTGCCTGTACGTTTATATATGTGTAATATCCCTAGTCATAGCCTTATATTTGCACTATGCCTGGTTTTACTTGTGCACTTTTACTTGTGCTTACCCCTCACCCACTAAAAACACACAAGATGCTCTCATGATCTCAAACCTTAAGAAGCTGCTTCTTGTAGGAGAAGGTCCCTGGAGGTGTAACTCCATTCTGCAGAGAGTACGGTATGTGGTTGCCTGGCTCCTGCAATTGTTGTGCCCCACCATTCTGGTCATGCAGGGCAGGCCGTGACCTGGTTAAGTGCATGACCACTGTTTTTATACTGCAGGAGAGGGACCAAAAATTTTGCCATGCAGGAGGGATCCAAAAATTATTTTGCTGCCCAACCTTTAGAAATAGTATGGCTGGCACTTAGTGTTAGCATCATAGGGTATTGAATAAGATGTGAAGAATATCCTCAGATGCTGTATTACTGGACGACCGGCACACCAGCCTCCACTGCAGACTTGTCTTCTCCTGATCAGGCTGATATTGGCCTGATTGTGAATATGGCCTAAAGAAGAACTCCAGACAGAGCTCAGTGGAGCCCCCCTATTGGAAATCCCTTCCTGTGCTCTGCCTGGATCACTGACTTCTATGGGGTTACTCTTTATAATAGGACACTTCTGAGATTCCCAAAAAAGTGGAGCCTGTAGGCAGGAAGGATCCAGACAATAATTAGTGAACAGAAAATGTTTTATTTTTGTTATAGAAACACAATATAGCAGATGATTTGTGACTGCTGTGCATTGGGCTCCTGTGTCTTCACCATCATTTCTGTTGGTATAATATTAGGATCCACAATGGACGTCGCTGTATAGAGACATTGGGGGACAATGGGTTAAGAGATTGCTTCTTTCAGGTTGCGCTCTCAGCTACAACTATTACATCATGTCCTCGCTATAATGGAAGGCGGCTAGGAAGGAGGTGGCTTCTTTCTAGCTTCTGTATTACCATCAATCTTGGATATAGACAGAGGAATGGAGGAATGATATGGCAGGCTTATCCACCCCAAAGGCAGCAGCGTTCATCCAGGGGCTCATCACTCCAGTGCTATATTCTTCATGACGTAAGAAGGCTCTGGCTGTGGTGGCATGTATGATGGCTCCAAAGCTTCTTAGATACTTGTAGACCTGTGGGTAGAGGAGCAGGTTACATGGGAAGTGGGAAGCATTTATACAGAATTGTGGAAATGTATTACCAGTTTCAAGATTCAAGATTAATTATGTTTCTAAACAGGTCATCATTAAATGAGTTGTCACACTGCAGCAACTTATCTCTTATCCACAGGATAGGGGATAAGTGTCTGACCGGAGGGGGTCCGACCACTGGAGACCCAACCAATCACTAGTTTAAAATGTAGCGGCATTCACATTGCTACTCCATTCAGCTGAATGGGGCTGCCGGAGATAGCTGACTGCTTGAATGCTATCTCCAGCAGTCTGCCAGAGTTGAATGAAGCAGTAGCACACATGTAGGTCCACCACTCCATTTAACAGCAGAACATGGATCTAGTGATCAGCAGGGCCCCAGCGCATGGACCCCACTGAGCAGACCTATACCCAATTCTGTGGATAGTGGATAAGTTGTTGTAATGGAACTTCAATAAATCCTAAGTGCGATGGGTTTGTTTCCGTATGTCCCATTCATTATGATTAAGGCTGAAATCAAACATTTGGCCACTTTTCCAATAAAAATGGGAGTTGCGTCCTTTTTTGCTTTTTGTATTATTGAGGCTCCCAGTGGTCACCAATGACTTTTATGATGTGTCTAATTGACAGCCCATAATGATATATAAGTAGAAAACCCCCTTAACAAATATCAAATGTATTCCTATAATAGGATAAGACGTGAGAAGACCTCTGGGCAAACAGAGTAACATAGGCTTTCACCAAAATATATCTATTAGTGTATATAAATACATGTACGACAACATATAAATTCTTCCAAATGTTCTCATACCTTATCAGATGGATGCTATAGGTTATGTCACTTCTCCACAGGTACATATGTCTATCAAACACTGATGACTTATTCTTGGGGCAATATTCCTCCTCCATGTAATTAGTTAATGAGGTAATTTCTTCAACTGGAGCTTTAAGGCTGGTAAGTTTTTAGGTGGTACATACTTTGCCAGCATTGCATCCAGTCTGGGGTGTTCAGCTAGCATGCCCAGGATATTCCTGCCATACATCCTGGCTTGTGGGCAGCTATCCTGCACAGCTTTGGCTATAGCTGGTATTGCCCTATCTGTGATGCCCTTTCTTCCAGAAAGGAAAAACTCTGGGCCCATTCTATCCACCAGACCTGAGAGATGTTTCACTCTGGCGGATCTCACCGTGCTGTTCTTGTGGCAGAGTCCTCCTTCTATCAGGGCTGTGAGAGCGCAGCCAGGGCTGACATTCTCCACCATTGATGTTAGAGAGCTGTTCACTGCCTCCTGGATAAAGGAGCTGGAATCTCCGGCTTTTTGTAATAACACACTGACTGTCTGCTGGAGGTTGTAGTCCATGTGTGTCTTCACTGTAGAGAACATTGTATCCAAGCATTTAATAGCTGCAAGTGACACGGCCGATCTTAGGTTGGTCACTTCTTTTATTACAGCGGTCCTGAGTTCTCGTACGGATGGTAGAGCAACTTCAGTATGGCAGGATATCAGGGAGACGATGGTATCAATACCTTGGATTTTTTTTTCCCAGTCCTCTTTCCCCAGCAGGCTCAGGGCCTCAGCAGCCGCCGTATAGGGCTGGGATAGTTGTTTTAGGTGTTTGTTAGGGGTAGCTTTCTGGGTTTTTAGAGCATGATAACTCGATGATGATCTTATAGGTGGTAATGCTGATGTCTTTGTCTTGGGTGCAGGAGGTTCATCATGCTGGTCCCTTGGATGTAGCTGGGAATTCTTATACTGCACCGTATTCACAGATTTTATTTTTGGCAACGGTCTTGATGGATATGCCTGGCAAGAATTCTCCTCGTAGATCTTTTTCTTGAGGGAGTCCAGGGTCTTTTCCGCTGCTGCCAAATATTTAGCTACTTGGTCAAGGTCTTTGGTTACTTCTTTTGCTGTGGCTCTTTTTGACCATGTAGGTGATTCAGATGTGATAGGAATATTCCATCCTGATGTTCTTTCATAGCCACTAGGTGCTGGGTGTCTCTCAGGGTTTCTCAGTTGAGTATTACTGGTCAGTCTGGTCAGTACTCTCTGAGCCGCCATGTCCCTGTGTTCAGTGTAGTTGTCACCTAGGCGGTATTTAGATGGTAGTGTCGACTTCTTGCCATACTGATTGGAAGATGAGAAGTCTGAGAGGTCAGACTCTGATCTAGATGTTACTGATCTATAGTCAAATGAGTCTGACTCCCACATCTTCCAAAATTCCCAAAATTCTCCAAATCACTCGATGCGCTCGCCAATATCACTGCTGCTCCCTAGAAAGAAAGTCAAGCAATCTACAGAACACTGAGTGAGCCAGGTTCTAATCCAATCTTCTCACAATGCCGCGATTATGACATCAGCACCACGTGTAGAATGTTCAATTTAAAGGGCCACTGACTTCAAAATAGAGGAATATATTTAATATGGTTCACACAGAAATGCACATAACTCAATGTGTGTTGGCTTAAATGTTTCAGTTTGTGTTTCATTTTGTGACTTTATGTCTTTAATTATGGTTAAACTCACATTTTATTTGCACGAAGGCTATTGTTACCTGTTATCAACCATTTCAGGTAAACAGAGGTCAAAATATCTTATCTTAAAGAGGACCTTTCACCGATTCTTACCCTATGAACTAACTATACAGATATGTAGAGCGGCGCCCGGGGATCTCACTGCACTTACTATTATCCCCGGGCGCCGCTCCGTTCTCCTGTTATGCCCTCCGGTATCTCCGCTCACTAAGTTATAGTAGGCGGAGATACCAGTCCCTAAGTTATGGTAGGCGGAGTCTGCCCTAGCGCTGGCCAATCGCAGCGCAGAGCTCACAGCCTGGGAGGTTATTTTCTCCCAGGCTGTGAGCTCTGCAATGCGATTGGCCAGCGCTAGGGCAGACTCCGCCTACCATAACTTAGGGAACGGAGATACCGGAGGACATAGCAGGAGAACTGAGCGGCGCCCGGGGATAATAGTAAGTGCAGAGAGATCCCCGGGCGCCGCTCCACATGTATGTATACTTAGTTCATAGGGTAAGAATCGGTGAAAGGTCCTCTTTAATATTCAACATTCCAGTTTAATCATTTCTTTACTATTAAATATTTAGGGCACATTTTTTGTATCATCACCTAGGTGACTTTTGGTTTTTACCATGTCATCAGCAGGAAGAACTCATTGGCTAAAGCCTATGAATGTTTGCACTGTAAAATGTGGGGGACGGAGTCTCAGTAATAACTAAAGATGGGACTGAACATGAAGGGATGTGGGTTACTTTGACAGTTGGTACCAGGAGAAACTGGGAGGCAGTTGAGAAGGATAACTGATAGAAGATGGCTGGAGGCTGAGTACAGAGAAATATCAATGCTGATCTAAAACTTAAAGGGATTGTCCGGGTTCGGTGATTATTAGTAAATAGGCTGCTTTTCACTAACAGCCTACATATATGTGGGTTCTACCTTTATTTCTTTATTCTGATGCCCCCATTCTTCAGACTGGATTTGCGGACCGGAAGTGTTATTTTTGTTCAGCTGGTGACGTACCGGGCTCCTTACTGGTGTGCTAAGCCTCGTCTTCCGCTTAGCAAAGAGCCCGGTGACATCACCGGGCACAGAGAGGAGTTATTCTGGGCTGAAGGAGGTTGATTTGGAGGCAGGGAACGCTGCTGTTTAGCATAGTGCACGCCTCTCATCTGCATGTACACCCCATGAATTCGGTAAGCACGCCTCCCATGTCCTGTAGACACGCCTCCCATGTCCTGTAGACACGCCTCCCATGGTTGGGATTGAGACGTCAATCTACAGATTCGCACTGCCTTGCGGGACCCATAAGGCAGTGCGGCAGGAAATGACATAGAGGGAGCGCTGCAATGTAAACATTACCGAGCGCAGCTTCGGGGACCCGGAGGAGTGAAAAAAAAAAACTGGGAACCTTCAGGGGGACCTTACAGATACATTTAACGGTGAATGCTAATGTTAGTTAAAAAGACTGTGATCCCGGACAACCCCTTTAAGAAAACTTTAAAGGCTATGTACACCTACAGAGACAATTTTTTTACGTGTATGATTGAATTTAACTAATTAAACCATTAAAAATATGGAGCCGATCTGTCACAAAGGGTTAACTGTTTGTTTAGCTGTAAGACTGGTACTTTCACCTTCACTTTGTGCTCTAATAACCCTTAGCTTTAAGTTGCTTAAAGAGGTTTTCACATCTCAGACAATGGGGGTATATTGCTAGGATATGCCCCCATTCAGTGTCGGACTGGGGTTCCTAATGCCCACCAGTAAAATTAATTTTGGGGGCCCACCGTACGGATACATTCAAATATTACCTGCTCACACAGCAGCAAGATGCTACCAGATAATTGAATATGGGGTCCCTGCAGCAACTTTGACAAGGTGGGTCCTGGGGAGAAGAGGACACTGGTAGCTTTCCTCTCTACCTAGAAGTCATCTCAGCTCTGATTTTGTCTATAATAATAAACTGGGGAGTTTTTTTAATAATCTATCAAGTTTATATAAACATAGGCTGTTGAGGAGCTGTACATTGAATATATGTATGTAGGGCAGGAAGTCTACTGTGTTATGTGCCACTTGTGCAGGGGGTGGATGACAGGAAGCCCACCTTGCTCAGATGCCCACTGGTGGATTCACCTGTACCACTATGGGCTAGTCCGAGCCTGCCCCTATTGTCTGATAGGTGCGAGTCCCCTACACTGAGAATTGAGGCACAAAAGTTGTGGAGGGCTCACTGTGCATGCGCAGCCGTCCTCCATTCATTTCTATGGGGCCGCCGAAAATAGCTGAGCACTAGCTTGGTCACCACCTTCCCTGTTCCGTTCTCGGTGTAGGTGCAGGTCCCAGTGGTGGGAGCCACACCCATCAGACAATGGGGGCATACCCTAATAATATGCCCTCATTGTCTCAGATGGGAAAACCCCTTTAAAGGTCCTAAACACAGTATATATACTGTCTCTTTATCTTAACAGGAGAACAAAAGGATGAAGCAAAGTTTGGATGAAGAACAAAAGTCAAGAAAGGAATTGGAAAAGTTGGTTCGCAAAATGTTGAAACAAGCTAGTGAGACAGCACGTGACGACCCCTCGCACTAGTTCCCAGTTGTCAGCAGACTCATCCGGGACACTTACTGTAAGGACTTTCTGTAAAGAACTTTTGGAGAACACGGAATAAGGAGTATACCCTTCTCAGCATATGAGGGTCCCAGTGAGGGTTAGAAGGAACAGATACATGGCTGAAATCTATTTGAACTTTCTCTATGGCACTGTGTACCATCATCACACTAGTGGCAGCCATTATGTAGAGTAAAATTTTATGTGGCCCCTGAAAGGGCAGACTGACTATAGGCTTTGTCTCATCAGCGTTGTGAGAATCTACCTTCTTTAAAGCTAAGTATAATCTAATCAATTGCAAAAGACAGTGAAAGGAATCGTCCTATATAAGCAGCAGTAAAGATAGACAGCGGAGACGCAACATGATCCAGTGGTGATTGTCACAATGTTCTCCGGCACGCAGGTACAACCAGTTGGCTGGAAAGCAATTGTCCAGCATGTTTAACATATTCACATAGACACGTGATGCTACCCTGTCCTAATGCACAATAAGCACGCTATAGAGTACTCAGGGTGGGTGGAGGGTCCGGCCACTGTGAGGATGGGATTAATGTCACTTTGGGGGTACACTTTTTTTTATTGCCTTCTCTTCCTATATTGAAAGCACTTCAAAACCTGTTTGGTTATTTATATCATATGTGAATGGGTGTTCAGAACCAAAAAATTACCCCCATGACTTTATAATGAACATAATGGATGTCACCAATAAAAACTGGGGGTGCTGCCCATGATACACAGCAAGGCCCCCTAGTTTTAGGTGTGATTACAGGGTGTGTTTTTATCTATCCATCGATCCAGCTCTTGTTCCCTATTTTACTCTTTTACTAAGTTACCTATTTTTACACAATTTTAGGACTTCCAGCAATAGTTATGACACACATTTGCCACCAATTAGCAGAGCGTTTGGTAACCATGCTGAAACCAAGTACATTTTTGTTATTTTTTGGAGTACTATAGTGTAAATGGCTTCTTAAAAATTTTGACAATGCCCTTTAAAGGGGGTTGTGCAGAAGTCGAAAAACAGAGCGCTACACTTGTCTATGGTTTGTAGCTGATCTCTATTGAAGTGAATGGGTCTGAGCTTCAGTACTATATGCATAGTTGGCAGAATAACTCAGGTGGTTTAATCCCCTCCCTGGGACTGTCCCCAAAACATCCAGTAATGCTCCTAGAAACTATCCATTTCAGGTTAAATCTTCACAAACTACACCCCTTACTATTAGCATTGCTCCCTAAGGCCATGCAGTGAAAGGAGGGCGCACCCTTTCTTGCTGGACTTTTGGGGTCTCCTGCCTGATTTTAGGTTGAGCGGCCTTGCTGTTGGGTGTTTGGCAGGATGCAAGGCAGGAGTGCAGAAACACAGGTTGGCGGATGACGGAGGAAAAGACCAGGCCCAATTTGATTACATTAAGTAAACTCTCACTTTACTGATTGGACAATGGGAGCAGTAGTTCATATCGCTACAAAGGGCACAGTTCCAAAATGTAGTCTTCTCCCAATAACTGTATATGGGCAGCAATAGTGATGGTGGTGCCAGTCCCCAAGTCTAATTCAAAAATACTTAAAGGGGTTGGCCACCCTAAGTATCAAAAATCCAGAAAGCCCCAGACAATAGCCAAAACCATGAAGTATTTATATCATGTGAAATGTACTGGCTATATGTCATTTTTCTAACCTGTTCCCCATGGCAGACTTCCCTGGAGGAGCTCCTCAGACAGGCTGTGTGGGCGGAGCAGCTGTAAAGTGAAAGTAAAAATCCCAGCATGCACTGCAGCAAGTATCTTCAGAGGAGCAGTCACATGACATCCCTACCCACCTGTGTTCCCATGGAGACAAGAGCCCCTCCGACATTATAAATATCTCAGTCATCAGTGAATAACTGCAGACATAGTAATAGGAAGAACCCCCCAGTCCCAGCAATAAAGAGAGGACACTACCCGTCCCACACAGTCACTACCATGTATCACACATTTGTTGTTGGGGGAGTTACCCTTTTCATAAACTTGCTGTGGGGCCTAGTAATTTCTAGTTGTCCACTGGATGTAAGCCATGACCAAAATGAATAGAAGGGGAGATTTATCATCTGCCTTGTTTCTGAAATGTGGTGTTAAAAAGTTGCAAACTATGTGTTTGCGACTTTTCAACTGTGCCTTTAAAATAAAAAGGGTGGGGGGGGGCATGACCAGTCGCCTCAACAAATTTTCGTTTGTTTTCGCCAGTTTTCTGACTCAAATGAAGCCAGAAATACAAATTGATCTTCTCACATAGCGAGGAGCATCCTGTCTATCATCACACAACTTGCTCCTAGCTGACAGCAGCTAGAAATCATCTATGGGTATATGACTGCCCTTCACCTGGGGAAAAAGAGAAATGATTGTAGTCCGACATCTCTGTATACAGTGTACAGGGGGGTCACACATCTGTATATACAGTATAAAGGGGGTCACAAATTACCAGTGTACACTGGTACCTTATAAACAGTATATAGTTGTATGTGTCCTACCTGTACACTGTATATAGAGACACCCCCTTCCCTGTACACTGTGTATTATGATAATAATGAGATCCTCCGGTACAGGGGGTCACACATCTCTATATACAGTGTACAATGATGGTGGTGGTGGGGTCACATATCACTGCATACAGTATACAGAGGGTCACACATCTATATACAGTATACAGTGGTGGCGATGGGAGTCACATATCACTGCATACAGTATACACAGGGTGACACATCTCTATATACAATATACGGGTGTGGGGGTCACATATCACTGCATACAGTATACAGAGGGTCACACATCTCTACATACAGTGTACAATGGTGGTGGGGGTCACATATCACTGCATACAGAGGGTCACACATCTCTATATACAGTATACGGTGGTGGTGGGGGTCACATATCACTGCATACAGTATACAGAGGGTCACATATCTCTGTATACAGTGATGGGGGTCACATATCACTGTATACAGTAAACAGATGGTCACACATCTCTACATGCAGTGTACAATGGTCGTGGTGGGGGTCACATATCACTGTATACAGAGGGTCACACATCTCTATATACAGTATACAGTGGTGGTGGGGGTCACATATCACTGCATACAGTATACAGAGGGTCACATCACTGTATACAGTATACAGAGGGTCACACATCTCTATATACAGTATACAGTGGTGGTGGTGGTGGGGGTCACATATCACTGCATACAGTATACAGAGGGTCACATCACTGTATACAGTATACAGAGGGTCACACATCTCTATATACAGTATACAGTGGTGGTGGTGGTGGTGGTGGTGGTGGGGGTCACATATCACTGCATACAGTACACAGAGGGTCACATCACTGTATACAGTATACAGAGGGTCACACATCTCTATATACAGTATACAGTGGTGGTGGTGGTGGGGGTCACATATCACTGTATACAGTATACAGAGGGTCACACATCTCTGTATACAGTGATGGGGGTCACATATCACTGTATATAGTATACAGAGGGTCACACATCTCTATATACAGTATACAGTGGAGGGGGTCACATATTACTGTATACAGTGTACAGGAAGGAGAGGGCACACATTTACAGATGAGACCAGTGACTGCTGCTGATATCACTGACCTCAGCTATATTGACAGCTCAGAAGGGGTTAAACTCTTGGTCTGGCTATAATAAACATGTCTGTGATAAGATCACAGAGCAGAGGGGCCATAAACAGGACAGACACAGACATTGCTCACAGTTTGTGTTCCACAGCACCTTCCTGGCTCTGCTACATCCTCACATACAGCAGTAGCCTCTCAGTACAGGAGACAGAGTGCATGGAGTCTACAGTCAGTCAGCTTCCATCAGCCATCACAGCTTCTCCTCAGTCTTCCTTTCTCCTGCAAAAGTTTCTTTATTTCTGCTTGAATCTTCCTGCTAAGCCCCTCCAGCCCTGCACAGCCCGGAGTGTCAGTCACAGAAGGAAAGCACATCTGATACAAGCAGGGTGCTTTAGGACCCAGGGAGCAGCACACTCCTTCAGGCATGGACGGGTTTGCTCCTCCATGGCACCTGCAGCTATGGACGAGACAGGCAGCTGTGAGAGCAGGACAGGATGGGGCGTGGCTGCCAATAGCAGGAAAACCAGGCAGATCTGCTTAAGAAGATCTATTAGTAAGTGTAATATCTCCCTACTTTCTTTACAGTTGTTAACAAAGTGGCCAACCCCTTTAAGTTAACCACAGGCGCGCTATACTGTCTTGTTTAATTTCTGCAATTCCCAGTCCTCTCTGTAGCCCTGATTAGACACACACTCAGTCACCAGGAGGGTAAGCAAAGTCCATCACCCTGGGAACCAAAACAAATCTGCCAGTGTTAACCATATATTGTCTATATATTGTACATACATTGCATTTAGGTGTACGGAGTGCGCAAAGAAAATGTCCTTTAACAGTAAATCACAACATTTAACTGAGCAGCAGTAAATTAACCATTTTATCAGTAGTTAACCCTTTGCAGTTGTCCTCTGGGGCACTGCACCAATTATGCACACACAACCTGTGGACACTGTCACGAACTATGGATCCGATCGCTCCGGATCCCACAGCTGTGACGTAGTGGTCTGTGACAGAGTCTGCGCACACACAGAGACCTCACGTGACCGGGGTATTACCATTCGGCTAACACCCCCCCACTACACTTCGGTAACTGCCACCACGTGGGTTCCCGGTCCACGAGCCGACTATCCGGGTCATTCACTATCACACAGATCAGTGGATGAACCGGATATCACTTACTGACCAACCGCAGTCAATCACCCCCAGCTACAATTCCTAAATGAAATTTAACTAACTACCTGGTAACGTCTCTTCAAAGGCAAGGTACGTTGTTCAGCAGCTTAGAATATGGAAGACTTGGCCACTTAGATTTTATAATCTTTAATAAGAGGTAAAAAGCAGTGCATACAAGTCTAATGAAAATGATTATAAATCTACAGAATAATAATAACAATATAAATAATCACAACAGTTCAAATGAAAGGGAAAAAGATGAAAGAATACTTAGTTTCTCTGGAGGGTTTCAGATGGTCGTTCATATGTCCTTTTTGAATCCTTGCAAACCCAGTTCAGTATGTATCAGGGGAGACCCTCAAAGTTCTTCTGATACAGGGATATGCCATCAATGTCCAATTAAGTGTCTGGTGATGTTCCATGGGTCTCTCTCCTCTGTCCTTGTGCAGGGATTTTTATGAACTCTCCCATGGGCAGGAGACTTACTCCTGTCAGCCAATGGCAGCAGAGTGACTGTGAAGCCTAGGGATTGGCCTCCAAGGGTTTTATGACCCCATCAAAGTTCAGTTCCTACAATGAGGATTATACTTAAGCCTGTATCTCCCTGATACATCGGCATATTTTTATACAGAATACATATTTGCGATCCTTATTTATTTACATACAGAATGAGACCACACACGGTAATGCTGGGACCTGTAGTTCTTCTACCACCCATAGGTGAGCTACAGAATCACATCCTCTGGTCATATTTGATACCCAATTAACCACAATACTCTGTAGAGCCTGGATCTGGTGTCAGAAAGGGCATAAGTTGATTCATAACTGAAATATGAAAGTGGACTGGTTTTATGCCCAGAGCTAATTAAGGGCTATTAGCTCTCCTCAAACCAGACCTGGAAATTAATGACGTCACGCTCCAGCCAGGCTTGACAGCGAGCTGATCTTTATCTTATAGGACAGGATGAGCTGGGCCTGGTATAGCCTTTATGACCTTTTATAGCCGGCCTCACAGAGTAGTGGTAATAAAAGTGTCCATCTATATCATACTTGACCCAGGCTTCAGGAAGATGAGAGTTCACTGTTCTTTTACATAGGCCAGAAGCATACAAAATGGCTACCCAGAGGAATTATGTATGTGTGCCGGCACAACACCTATGCCACTGTATTTGGAAAAAGCAGCCATACTTTCTATTATTGAACAACCCTTTTATGGTTTGCATTAGGGGAAGTGCAGGTTTAAAATAACTTTGGGTGTCATTTGTCAAAACTGGCAACCAATCAGAGTTCAGCTTTTATTTCTTAAACAGCTTGTAGACAGATGAAAGCTGCACTGTGATTGGCTGTGTTGAGTGACCGTTTTTTCTTTTGCTAGCTTTTCTTAAGGCCCAATTAGTCAGTGTAAATGAACAGTACATTGTTATCTGTAGCCTTCATTTCATATCAGCGCTGCACTAGTGCTCATGTGGCAGTAATAATTCTACATAAACCGGGTTTAGCACTGTGTCATTTTTCCATTCATTTTGCCGTGAAGGCATCATCCTGTATAGTTGCACTTTAGTATATGCAATAAGGTTCAATGTGCAGTCAAAGAATGTGATCCATTTTCTCTTTACTTGTAATCTTATTATATCTAACTATCTATTAACCACCATATTTTATGCATATTATTTTATGGGAATATTAGAAGGCCTGGCCTGAAATGGTTGATATGAGTGTAGGATCCTGGGTATCCGCTAAAAGTACCAATTTCTATGTTTGTGGGAAATTCATCATGTTTTATTTAAATGGAGTCTGTGTCCTCAAATATCTTATTCTTTAAAGTGAAATATACTTTTTTATTTTATTTCTATGGCTCTGACTCTCGACACCCCCACCCATCAGACAAAACAGTGGACGGAGCCAGAAGCAGAAGCTGCATTAAAAGTGCTAATTCTGGCATTGGAGACTGCAGGGAAAAACTGATCAGTGGGGGGTCCCAGGTGTTGGACCCTCATCGATCTTATATTGATGATGATGATGTCCGATAATCACCAATGAGCGGGACAATTATTGGGAAAGAGCATTCTAAGGAACACACCATCACAATAATTTCCCTATGTAAAGGTGGCGCGATAAGCCAATCACTGGTGTGGTCACCTAAATCATCATTTCTTGGCAGCAGATCATACTTTGTAAACAGCATTCTGCTGCCCAGAAAGATTGCATGTGTATGAGGATGCGCAATCAGTCTAGTAATCGCTTGTCCTCATACAGTGCAGATGATTGCTGCATGTAAATGAAGCTCTCGCCTCCTGCAAGGGGCAGGCAATTATCGGGGATAAACAGTTCATTCCCAATAATTGCTTTCTTTGTCAGCCCGTATAAAGGGGCCTGAAAGGTAGGTCATCAATTTGTAGGTCCTGGAAAACTACTTTAATAATGACTGAAGGATAAATTAAGGGGCTTTTCAGTGTTATATCAATTGGGTTCAGGATAGGTCACCAATATCAGATTGGTAGGGGTCCAGCATTCCCCCCATACAGGTATTTTTGCAGCCGCTGGAAACAAAACCATTATCAGAGCTCTGTGTTCTTACAAGCTATGTACCTGTGGGACCATCACATGACCAAGGATGATTTTAGGTACAATGTAAGTTCCTAATGTATGAGTACAAGCAGAGATGTTGAAAATTTTGAGGAATTGATAGAGAAAGCGTATTGCAAAGATTAAAGGGAACCTGTCACCTCAAAAACTTCATCTACAACCGCCAGCAGGACCTCATAGTAGCCTGCAGTCTGTTAATAATCATATGCTTCATCCTGTTGTCCGATGCTGCATAAGTTAAAAAAACACAGTTTTATTCTCCATCAGCGCTATAGTGCCGGCCAGCTTGAAGTCTAGGGGGCAGCGGCCTCCTTGCTTCAAGTCAAGGTAACCACGCCCCCTAACCGTCCCCTCTCGTCTGAGAGTGACAGCCTGCAGTGCGGCAGCGATTCCCCAAGTCTTGCGCTTGCGCGCGGTGCTCTGTGATAATGAGCTATTCCATCTCCTGCTGCCACTGTTAGCATGCGCGAGAATTGGGGAATCGCGCCCGCACTGCAGGCTGTCACTCTCAGGCAAGAGGGGACGGTTAGGAAGCGTGGTTACCTTGAATTGAAGCAAGGAGGCCGCTGACCCCTTGACTTCAAGCCGGCCGGCAATATAGCGCTGATAGAGAATAAAACTGCGTTTTTTTAACTTGTGCAGCATCTGACAACAGGATGAAGCATATGATTAGTAACAGGCTGCAGGCTACTAGGGGGTACTGCTGGGGGATGTAGATGCATTTTTGAGGTGACAAGTTCCCTTTAAGTATTGCCTAATTACCACTGGACCTTTCTCCCTATGCTAAGACAGTCAGAGGTAGTAAGCAGGCTTATGTGACACCCTAGTTCTAATTAGAAGTTAGTTTAAAAGGGTTCTCTTGGAATTAATTTCGTGGAAGAAAATACAATTACTAAAATACTTAAATATTAATTTAATCACACAGAAGTTACTACATATAACTGAGCTAAAATGCTGCCTCATCTTCCTCTCTGCTCTGCTTGTCAGGAATTATTATTATGAATACAGCTGATAAGATCTTCAGCTGATTTTCTGTAGGTATGGAGTTCATGGAAAGACATGAAGAACAGAGTATAGGGATGTGGATAATGAGCAGCAGCACTTGTATGCAGTCTCCATTACCACAGTCTGTCCTGTCCGTCCTCTCTGTACTTCATGTCTCCTCATGAACTCCATTCCTACAGAGATTTAGCTGAAGATTGGCTGTGTTCAGGATCATAATCCCTGACACACTGAGCAGAGGATATAGCAGCTCTTTAGCTCAGTGTTCTGAAGTAACTTGTCCTCCTGTGTGATTAGGACAGATTTTATGTGTACTAATAGGACGGTGACCATTTTATTTCTCCTAATTACTGTTGAGCGAATCAAAGTATCTAAAGTGGACTTTTATCCGAATTTCAGGAAAAATTCTATTTGCTGAAAAGCCGATTTCCTCTTGCTTAGTGGTAACGAGTCTACTTTAAATGGTGGTATAAAAAACAAACATACTCACCGCACCCATTTGTGTGCGAAGAGGCTATTGTGGCCATCTTGATTTCAAAACACACGTAAAAATGTAATGTGGGATGACGTGTACGTCACTGCACTGGGCGAGCACAGTACATCATCAACCATGATGTCACAGCACCCAGCCAGCGTGATAATGTCATCATGTCCCTGCGCAAGATTTTGCGCCATGTCTTCAATCAAGATGGCCGTGACAGCCTCTCTGCGATCAAATGGATAAGGGGACTAGCCCTTGAAAGGCCTTAATTTTAATCTCAGATGCGCGATTAGTGATGAATGTGGCATCTGAGGGGATCCATGATGGGAACGATGCAATCGGCATTCCCCGTCATTGCGCCCACTACATACAAAGAAATGCTCTTTCTGACTAAAGTAATTTATCACAAATCTAATTTCTTTGTGAAATTTGGCAAAACAGTTGAATCAAATTTTCTATAACTTCACTTATCTCTACTCCTAATGATTGGTCCCTAGACAAAATGAGCCATTAAAACTAATGAAAGTTATTTGGGAATATATTTATAATAAAGTAATATTTAAGTATTTTTATTTTATTAATTCCCAGAGAATCCTTTTAAGTAGTAGAGAAATGCATATGGGCAGTGGTGTAACTAGAAATGACTGGGCCGCACAGCAAATTTTTGAATGGGTCCCCCCCTCCTGCAAATTCTTCTCAACCCCTTCCTTCTGATCAACCCCTACTTCTGTGGCTAGTCAAAATTACTGTCTCAGACCAGGTCTGGCAGCCGTCCGTCTGTTTCCTACACGTATATACTGTATGTCATGTCGCTGTATATACTGTCACTGTATATAATGTGATTGTATAATACTGTTCAAGGGGCCCTGACAATAAAATCTGTTAGTCCTCCTCCTGGGTGGGCCCCTTCTGAGTTTGGGCTTTGTAGCAGCTGCTTACCATATTTCCACTTTAGCTACACCCCTGTATATGGGTCGCCTCACTAGCCAAAAGGGCCCACTGCCAGACAGAAAACCACATTTACATACATGAAAAATTCGAGCCTCACCGATCGGCACTTTGGTAGGTGCAAATGCACTTAATAACAACTCTTTTAATATGAAAGGATCCGTCCTTGTGACCATTTACCTTTTAATAAATCATCAGGATCCCAGTGGGAAAACAAGCACAGTGATTGCTGTCCGTCTATTTCCAATGGCCTAGAGCTGTTTGAAAATCTGCTGAAGGCACTGAAAAGGTTTCAGGCTGGTTTTATATACAGGCTGCAGGAACGTTATGCCCGGGGAAAAATACCAGAGAATTGCAATTTGTGATTTTACAATAGTTATGAAAAAATGTTGAGGTCATGTCCATCTAATGTATAAAAAGGTAATCCCATGGCATTCCAGCGCCAATTTTCTGGGTGAACTTTGTTGCCTTCACTGCAGTGATGACATACCTGACTATGTCACATGACCGTCTTAGTTATTTATTTTTTACATTTTAGATTGTTCCCAGACTTCATCAAACTTCTGTGAGGTTTCAGAAGGCCCCCTTAAATCCATTTTGGAAGTGCAGTTGGGCCATTGATCGGCTGATTCCTGCAGGTCCAGCTTCCCTTTGATAAGCTGTAATTTCAGGGGAAAGTTAGCCTAACAATACATTTTCCCTGCCCAGTTAATGACCATTTGATTATACATGCAGGTCAGTGATTATATCTGGATGAGCTTGATCCGCCTGAGTGTTAGCCAGTCTATGCACTTTACTTTAAGGGGGTTTTGAATGGGGAAACCCCCTCTGTGACATCCATATGTTCCAAGAAGGCATGTGTCTTGGGGAGACATCCTCTTTAAAGTAGACATGTTCCTGCCTTAGATTACTCTCACAATCTACAAACTATTTGTTTTAGGATTTGGTGAGCAAGCAAGTTTTAGATTACTTTTGTGTGATCTGTTGTATGATATTTTACTCTTTTGTAATGTATCCAGTTCTACAAAAATCTGAACTGAAAGATTTTGAGGACCTCACTCATCTAAATGTTCATGGTGACATCAGTATTCATTTTTTAATGTGATATTCCTGTAGGGTTAATGCACACAGGTATCTGTTAATAGAACTAATAAAATATTTCTCATGAACCAAGCCAAGTTATTCCGGGGACAACCTTTAAATACATAATGAGACTACATTACATTTGTGGTCTTCTCCAATAAGAGGAACATCATAAGAGGACCATCTATGCAAGCACTAGAATCCAAAGATACATAAGACGGAAAGTAAGCCATGGGTGTAATAATAGACATAGTATATGTATTGCTTTAGGGCTGTTTACAGAACATGTAAATACTATGCGTTTCTGCTGTGCTATAACCTTGTAAGCTCCAGTTTTACCCTTGGGAGGTGTTTTGTTGCTATTCTTGTGTTTTGGTTTTCTATTCATTTTTTATTGCTATTTCACATTTTCAATAAATCTTTTTTTTTATATAAATGTTAGTATAATGTATAGAGTTTTATTCTTTTACACTTTTACACTGCACTTATCTGTAGTGATGGGAAGTTCGGATCTTTTAGGTGAATCGGTTCATTTGAATCAGCTCATTCAAATGAACCGATTCATGAATCGGATCTTCGGTTCACTTGGTGAGTCAGACTGCTGAGCTGACTCGCAAGTGCCAGCCCCACCCCTCTCCGCCCACCAACCAATCACCGACCAGAGCTGAGGGGGCGAGGCCAGCACAGCACACTAGCAGCTCTGACTCGAGTCCTCGGAGTAGTGCAGGGTCAGGGAGTCAAAATGAATCGAATGAGTCAAAAGAATCTAAAGATCCGACTCAGTTAGTGACTCATTCGATTCATTGAGTTAAAAGAGCCGCGAGTCAGACTGTAGAACAGGTTACACTGAGGCTGTCGGCTCTTGTTGCAGCAGTGATAAGGAGCAGAGAGATAAGAGAAGGGACAGATGACACAGAGTTTAGATTACAGGTTGAATTAACCCTTTAGAATCAAATTGGCTTCTCATGAGATATATATGACATACAGTGTCGGACTGGGGTGCCTAGGGCCCACCAGTGGAATTGATTTTGGGGGCCCACCCTAGAGCTGGAGATATAACTTGTTAATTTTTCAGTCTCGCACACATGAATGTATGCATTTTAGCACACAATACAGTAACAGGATGCTAAACAGAACAGTATTGTGCACTGCACTATATCAAATAGTTTCTCTTTAAATGGAGTCTGTCATCACAGTTTCACCTTTTTAACCCTTCCCATAGCTTTCGAGCAGCATTACAGTTGATAAAAACGTTACCTTAATAAAACTGGCAAAAATCATCTTAGTAGGATGTGCAAATGAGGGCTCGCAAGTGCCCAGGGGCGGCGTCAACCTTGTAGTTGCCCAGGCAGCTCTGCCTTATCGCCGCTTCCCCCCGCCCATCCTTTCCCTCTGCCCGCCCATCTTCTTACTTCTTCTTTTGCCGAGATCCCGCGCCTGCGCACTGAGTCCGTTAGCCGGCACATGCGCATTAATTACTGTGATGCCATACCAGGAATGGACATCGCAGTGCGCATGCGCCGGCCGATGGACTCAGTGCGCAGGCGCGGGATCTCGGCACCTACGAGGTTGATGCCGCCCCTGGGCACTTGCGAGCCCTCATTTGCATATCCTACTAAGATGATTTGCCAGTTTTATAAGTCCACGATTGCTTATAAAGGTAACGTTTTTATCAACTGTAATGCTGCTCGAAAGCTATGGGAAGGGTTAAAAAGGTGAAACTGTGATGACAGACTCCCTTTAACCACCTCAGCCCCCAGTGCTTAAACACCCTGAAAGACCAGGCCACTTTTTACACTTCTGACCTACACTACTTTCACCGTTTATTGCTCGGTCATGCAACTTACCACCCAAATGAATTTTACCTCCTTTTCTTCTCACTAATAGAGCTTTCATTTGGTGGTATTTCATTGCTGCTGACATTTTTACTTTTTTTGTTATTAATCGAAATTTAACGATTTTTTTGCAAAAAAATGACATTTTTCACTTTCAGTTGTAAAATTTTGCAAAAAAAACGACATCCATATATAAATTTAGCTCTAAATTTATTGTTCTACATGTCTTTGATAAAAAAAAAATGTTTGGGTAAAAAAAAAATGCTTTGGGTAAAAGTTATAGCGTTTACAAACTATGGTACAAAAATGTGAATTTCCGCTTTTTGAAGCAGCTCTGACTTTCTGAGCACCTGTCATGTTTCCTGAGGTTCTACAATGCCCAGACAGTACAAACACCCCACAAATGACCCCATTTCGGAAAGTACACACCCTAAGGTATTCGCTGATGGGCATAGTGAGTTCATAGAACTTTTTATTTTTTGTCACAAGTTAGCGGAAAATGATGATTTTTTTTTTTGATTTTTTTTTCTTACAAAGTCTCATATTCCACTAACTTGTGACAAAAAATAAAAACTTCCATGAACTCACTATGCCCATCACGAAATACCTTGGGGTCTCTTCTTTCCAAAATGGGGTCACTTGTGGGGTAGTTATACTGCCCTGGCATTCTAGGGGCCCAAATGTGTGGTAAGGAGTTTGAAATCAAATTCTGTAAAAAATGACGAGTGAAATCCGAAAGGTGCTCTTTGGAATGTGGGCCCCTTTGCCCACCTAGGCTGCAAAAAAGTGTCACACATCTGGTATCTCCGTATTCAGTAGAAGTTGGGGAATGTGTTTTGGGGTGTCATTTTACATATACCCATGCTGGGTGAGATAAATATCTTGGTCAAATGCCAACTTTGTATAAAAAAATGGGAAAAGTTGTCTTTTGCCAAGATATTTCTCTCACCCAGCATGGGTATATGTAAAAAGACACCCCAAAACACATTCCCCAACTTCTCCCGAGTACGGAGATACCAGATGTGTGACACTTTTTTGCAGCCTAGGTGGGCAAAGGGGCCCATATTCCAAAGAGCACCTTTCGGATTTCACTCGTCATTTTTTACAGAATTTGATTTCAAACTCCTTACCACACCTTTGGGCCCCTAGAATGCCAGGGCAGTATAACTACCCCACAAGTGACCCCATTTTGGAAAGAAGAGACCCCAAGGTATTCGCTGATGGGCATAGTGAGTTCATGGAAGTTTTTATTTTTTGTCACAAGTTAGTGGAATATGAGACTTTGTATGAAAAAAAAAAAAAAAAAAAAAATCATCATTTTCCACTAACTTGTGACAAAAAATAAAAAATTCTAGGAACTCGCCATGCCCCTCACGGAATACCTTGGGGTGTCTTCTTTCCAAAATGGGGTCACTTGTGGGGTAGTTATACTGCCCTGGCATTTTCCAGGGGCCCTAATGTGTGGTAAGTAGGTAAATGACCAGTGAAATCCGAAAGGTGCTCTTTGGAATATGGGCCCCTTTGCCCACCTAGGCTGCAAAAAAGTGTCACACATCTGGTATCTCCGTACTCGGGAGAAGTTGGGGAATGTGTTTTGGGGTGTCTTTTTACATATACCCATGCTGGGTGAGAGAAATATCTTGGCAAAAGACAACTTTTCCCATTTTTTTATACAAAGTTGGCATTTGACCAAGATATTTATCTCACCCAGCATGGGTATATGTAAAATGACACCCCAAAACACATTCCCCACCTTCTCCTGAGTACGGAGATACCAGATGTGTGACACTTTTTTGCAGCCTAGGTGGGCAAAGGGGCCCATATTCCAAAGAGCACCTTTCGGATTTCACTCGTCATTTTTTACAGAATTTGATTTCAAACTCCTTACCACACATTTGGGCCCCTAAAATACCAGGGCATTATACCTACCCCACAAGTGACCCCATTTTGGAAAGAATAGACCCCAAGGTATTCGCTGATGGGCATAGTGAGTTCATGGAAGTTTTTATTTTTTGTCACAAGTTAGTGGAATATGAGACTTTGTATGAAAAAAAAAAAAAAAAAAAAAAATCATCATTTTCCACTAACTTGTGACAAAAAATAAAAAATTCTAGGAACTCGCCATGCCCCTCACGGAATACCTTGGGGTGTCTTCTTTCCAAAATGGGGTCACTTGTGGGGTAGTTATACTGCCCTGGCATTTTCCAGGGGCCCTAATGTGTGGTAAGTAGGTAAATGACCAGTGAAATCCGAAAGGTGCTCTTTGGAATATGGGCCCCTTTGCCCACCTAGGCTGCAAAAAAGTGTCACACATCTGGTATCGCCGTATTCAGGAGAAGGTGGGGAATGTGTTTTGGGGTGTCTTTTTACATATACCCATGCTGGGTGAGAGAAATATCTTGGCAAAAGACAACTTTTCCCATTTTTTTATACAAAGTTGGCATTTGACCAAGATATTTATCTCACCCAGCATGGGTATATGTAAAATGACACCCCAAAACACATTCCCCACCTTCTCCTGAGTACGGAGATACCAGATGTGTGACACTTTTTTGCAGCCTAGATGCGCAAATGGGCCCAAATTCCATTTAGGAGGGCATTTTTAGACATTTGGATACCAGACTTCTTCTCACGCTTTGGGGCCCCTAGAATGCCAGGGCAGTATAAATACCCCACATGTGACCCCATTTTGGAAAGAAGACACCCCAAGGTATTCAATGAGGGGCATGGCGAGTTCATAGAAATTTTTTTTTTTTGGCACAAGTTAGCGGAAATTGATATTTTTTATTTTTTTCTCACAAAGTCTCCCGTTCCGCTAACTTGGGACAAAAATTTCAATCTTTCATGGACTCAATATGCCCCTCACGGAATACCTGGGGGTGTCTTCTTTCCGAAATGGGGTCACATGTGGGGTATTTATACTGCCCTGGCATTCTAGGGGCCCTAAAGCGTGAGAAGAAGTCTGGAATATAAATGTCTAAAAAATTTTACGCATTTGGATTCCGTGAGGGGTATGGTGAGTTCATGTGAGATTTAATTTTTTGGCCCAAGTTAGTGGAATATGAGACTTTGTAAGAAAAAAAAATAATAATTCCGCTAACTTGGGCCAAAAAAATGTCTGAATGGAGCCTTACAGGGGGGTGATCAATGACAGGGGGGTTGATCAATGACAGGGGGTTGATCAATGACAGGGGGGTGATCAATGACAGGGGGGGTGATCAATGACAGGGGGGTGATCAATGACAGGGGGGGTGATCAATGACAGGGGGGGTGATCAATGACAGGGGGGGTGATCAATGACAGGGGGGGTGATCAATGACAGGGGGGGTGATCAATGACAGGGGGGGTGATCAATGACAGGGGGGGTGATCAATGACAGGGGGGGTGATCAATGACAGGGGGGGTGATCAATGACAGGGGGGGTGATCAATGACAGGGGGGTAATCAATGACAGGGGGGTGATCAGGGAGTCTATATGGGGTGATCACCACAGTCATTGATCATGCCCCTGTAAGGCTTCATTCAGACGTCCGGATGCGTTTTGCGGATCCGATCCATCTATCAGTGGATCCGTAAAAATCATGCGGACGTCTGAATGGAGCTTTACAGGGGGGTAATCAATGACAGGGGGGTGATCAATGACAGGGGGGTGATCAGGGAGTCTATATGGGGTGATAACCACAGTCATTGATCATGCCCCTGTAAGGCTTCATTCAGACGTCCGGATGCGTTTTGCGGATCCGATCCATCTATCAGTGGATCCGTAAAAATCATGCGGACATCTGAATGGAGCTTTACAGGGGGGTGATCAGGGAGTGTATATGGGGTGATCACCACAGTCATTGATCATGCCCCTGTAAGGCTTCATTCAGACGTCCGGATGCGTTTTGCGGATCCGATCCATCTATCAGTGGATCCGTAAAAATCATGCGGACGTCTGAATGGAGCTTTACAGGGGGGTGATCAATGACAGGGGGGTGATCAATGACAGGGGGGTGATCAGGGAGTCTATATGGGGTGATAACCACAGTCATTGATCATGCCCCTGTAAGGCTTCATTCAGACGTCCGGATGCGTTTTGCGGATCCGATCCATCTATCAGTGGATCCGTAAAAATCATGCGGACATCTGAATGGAGCTTTACAGGGGGGTGATCAGGGAGTCTATATGGGGTGATCACCACAGTCATTGATCATGCCCCTGTAAGGCTTCATTCAGACGTCCGGATGCGTTTTGCGGATCCGATCCATCTATCAGTGGATCCGTAAAAATCATGCGGACGTCTGAATGGAGCTTTACAGGGGGGTAATCAATGACAGGGGGGTGATCAATGACAGGGGGGTGATCAGGGAGTCTATATGGGGTGATAACCACAGTCATTGATCATGACCCTGTAAGGCTTCATTCAGACGTCCGGATGCGTTTTGCGGATCCGATCCATCTATCAGTGGATCCGTAAAAATCATGCGGACATCTGAATGGAGCTTTACAGGGGGTTGATCAATGACAGGGGGGTATTCAATGACAGGGGGGTGATCAGGGAGTCTATATGGGGTGATCAGGGGTGATTAGGGGTGATCAGGGGCTAATAAGGGGTTAATAAGTGACGGGGGGGGGGTGTAGTGTAGTGTAGTGGTGCTTGGTGGGACTTTACTGAGCTACCTGTGTCCTCTGGTGGTCGATCCAAACAAATGGGACCACCAGAGGACCAGGTAGCAGGTATATTAGACGCTGTTATCAAAACAGCGTCTAATATACCTGTTAGGGGTTAAAAAAAACACATCTCCAGCCTGCCAGCGAACGATCGCCGCTGGCAGGCTGGAGATCAACTCTCTTACCTTCCGTTCCTGTGAGCGCGCGCGCCTGTGTGCGCGCGTTCACAGGAAATCTCGCGTCTCGCGAGATGACGCGTATATGCGTCCACTCGGAATGAATCAACCACCTCCAGGACGCGTCTGTGCGTACAGCGGTCCGGAGGTGGTTAAGCAACTCATTTAGTTGATAACTGTATCTGTTATTTACAGCCAGTAGTGTGGACAGCACTCACACGTGGACATTCCATGTCCTAGATGAACCACCCAGTCCCCCAGCCTAAATCCAAAGTGAAGGAAATGTTTCCTGCATATTCAGAAGGATAAGTTTATTGAAGTGCTGGCAGTAGTGCCCCGGCCTCCGCACAGCTCACCAAGCTCAGCGCCGTACATTGTATAGCGGCTGTGCTTGGTATCATGTTCAGCCCCTTTCACTTCTATGGGGCTGAGCTGCTCCTAGGCCACTTGATCAATGAACGTGACGTCACATGGCCCAGAAAAATCACAAAGAAGGGCACAGAGCTCACAGGAGCCCCGGTGCCTTCTCAAACAGCTGATCGGCAGTGGTCCCAGGTAGGGATCGACCGATTATCGGATTTACCGATATTATCGGCCGATATTCAGGATTTTCAAAGTTATCGGTATCAGCATCTAACCTTGCCGCTATGCCGATAACGAATCGCGAACATGGATCGCGCTGCTATCAACGCGATCAATGTTCCCTCAGCAGCACAGGGGAGAAGGAAGCAGTCCCTCCCCCCTGTGCCGCTGCTGCCACCAGTGAGAGGCAAGAGGGGAGGAGGAGGGGAGGGGCTGTGGCCATTGCGCCACCAATGATGTTAACTCAGTTATTAATTCAAATATAGGAGGCGGGTGAATCATATAGCTGCACCTGAGGGGTTAACTGTCGCGGATCACAGCTACCTCTCATAGAGGTCAGGTGTCGTTATATTTTAATTAATGGGCAAGTTATCTTCATTGGTGGCAGTGGCAGCTTCTGATCAGAGCCCAAGCAGTGTAATTGCGGGGCTCTGATCGGTTACCATGGCAGCCAGGACACTACTGACGCCCTGGCTGCCATAGTCAGCTCCCTGCTGACATGTGTACTATGCACAGGGCAGCAGGGAGAGTGTGAAGTCCTATTCACCCTGATAGAGCTCTATTAGGGTGAATAGGACAAGAGATCCAGGTTCTAGTCCCTAAGGGGGAGATAGTTATTAAATTTAAAAAAATAAATAAATATTAAGTATAAATATTTAATCTTAGATATATAATGGCATCTCTTCATTTAACAACAGATTTGTGTAGGAATTTGTGAAAATGCCCAAAATATTGGTATAAATTATCAGCTATCGGCCTGAAAGTTCACAGGTTATCGGCTCTAAAAAATATATATCAGTTGATCCCTAGTCCCGGGTGTCAGACCCCCACCAATCAGATACTGATAACCTATCCACAGTCATATGTGACTGATATCAGCCGCTCCTCTTATAACGCTCCAGTACTGATATAACCTCCAGAGACATTACATCCTATGTGACTGATATCAGCCGCTCCTCTTATAACACTCTAGTACTGATATACCGTATTTTTCGCCCTATAAGACGCACCTAGGTTTTTGGGGAGGAAAATAAGAAAAAAAAATTTTTAACCAAAAGGTGTGCTTTTGGTGGGTTTGGAAATAATGGTGGTCTGTGGGTGGCACTGTTACTGGGGATCTGTGAAGGAGACTGTTATGGGGGGGGGATCTGTGAAGGACACTTATGGGGGGATCTGGGGATGGCACTGTTATGGGGGATCTGTGGATGAAGCACTGTTAGGCCTCATGCACACGACCGTTGTTTTATTCCGTGTCCGTTGTTCAGTTTTTCGTGATTTTCTGCGGACCCATTGACTTTCAATGGGTTTGTTGAAAACTCGGCTAATGCACCGTTTGTCATCCGCATCCGTGGTTCCAGTCCGTCAAAAAAATATAACCTGTCCTATTTTGGAAAAACGCGAAGGCACACAAGATTGTAATCCACGTCCACGTGTCCGCATCAGTTTTTTTCCTATGATTTGCATGGCAAACTTGACTTAGATTTTTTTTTACTTTCCTTCATGTCTGGTGATCCTCCAAAAATAAAGGGAGACACACTGAAACAAAAACGGAACAACGGAACCCCATTTTGCGGAACGGAACACAACAACGGTCGTGTGCATGAGGCCTTATGGGGGGATCTGTGGATGACGCACTGTTATGGGGGGGATCTGTGGATGGCACTGTTATGGGGGATCTGTGGATGGCACTGTTATGGAGGATCTGTGGATGGCACTGTTATGGGGGATCTGTGGATGGCACTGTTATGGATGTGCCATCACAGACCCCCCACCCCATAACAGTGCCATCCACAGACCCCCCCCACCCCATAACAGTGCCATCCACAGACCCCCCCACCCCTTAACAGTGCCATCCACAGATGTCCCCCATAAAACTGTCATCCACAGATCCCCCCCCACCGCTCCAGTGCTGCAGTATACAAATATAAAATGTCTCATTCAATTAAAAGTGATTAAACATGCCCCCTCACTCCTAATATTACCGTACACCCTAACAGCTTCTGTACTACGCAGGCAGGCCGGGCGGCCAGCGCGTCACTCACTGACGTCACGTGCCTGCGCCGCCTGCTTGATTCATAAAGTAGGTGGCGCAGGCAAGTGACATCAGGGAGTTATGCTGCCGCCCGCCCGGCCTGCATTCTACAGAAGCTGTTAGGGTGTACGGTAATATTAAAAGTGGGGGGGGGGGGCATGTTTAATCACTTTTAATTGAATGAGACATTTTATATTTGAATATTGCAGCACTGGAGCGGCGGGGCCGGAGTACAGTGACTGCACCAGCCCTGCCGCTATTGCCGGCCCCCAGCTCCTCCTCCCAGTCCCTCCCCGCTCGCTCATACATCGCAGCCTGCGATGTAAAAATGTCAGCATTCGCCCCATAAGACACAGGGGCATTTTCTCCCCATTTTGGGGGGGGGGGGTGCGTCTTATGGGGCGAAAAATACAGTAACCTCCAGAGACATTACATCATATGTGACTGATATCAGCCGCTCCTCTTATAATGCTCCAACGCTGATATAACCTTTAGGGACATTACATCCTATGTGACTGATATCAGCCACTCCTCTTATATCGCTCCAGTACTGATATAACCTCCAAAGCAGGGGCGTATATACAGGGGTCGCAGTTGCGACCGGGCCCGGCACTCCAGGGGGCCCAGCTGCCCTGCAGTAGTGCTGTGCCTGCCTGTATAAGGGCTGTTTCACACGAGCGAGTGAGTGTTTCACACGTGTGTGAGTGTGAACCTCCGCTCTGGACATAGCGACATAAAGCTGTCAGTATGATTCTGTAGAAATAAGGTCAAGCAGAGGCACATAGCATTATAAATCATGATAATGCCGTGCGCTCCTGCAAGTCCAGAGCGGAGGATCACACTCACACACGGAGCGTGATTCCCGCAATGGACTCGCTCGTGTGAAACAGCCTTAACCCGGGCGGCCGACCGAGGGCGTGCCGCCCAGTGTTGCGTTTCTGCACTGCAGTGCCAGGCCAGGCCAGCCCTACCCTCCTTGAGTGAGTCTCCTCCCCCTGATTCTCCTCCCTGTGCGGGTGCGGCGTGCCTAGTCATTTCCTGTTGGGTGGCCGCACCGGACATGACGTTTCCCTAGGCTGCGCAGGCGCACAACAACGCTGAGACGCAGCAGGGAGAAGGCGCCGGAAAAGCTTTCGGGAGAGCGTGAAGAAGCCGGTGCCGGTCCGGAAGTGAAGATAAGATTTGTAAAAAAATAAAATAAAAAGGTCCTTATAATTGCTCACCACAATATGGTGAGTGAGTTCAGAGTAGGGTCTGATGGGGGCTGGCTTTATAACTAGCTCTGCTATATTTCTGTAGCCTACAACCTCTGACTGCCCAGTTGGGCTGAAACTACTACACCCAGCATGTTCTGGCAGGAATAGTAAATGGATATTGGTGCAATTCTGAGCTACTAGTCTATATAATATTATATTGTATTATATAGATTAGTAGCTCAGAATTGCACCAATATCCATTTACTATTCCTGCCAGAACATGCTGGGTGTAGTAGTTTCAGCCCAACTGGGCAGTCAGAGGTTGTAGGCTACAGAAATATAGCAGAGTTATAGGCTACTTTCACACTGGCGTTTCTGGGTCCGCTTGTGAGATCCGTTTCAGGGCGGATCTCACAAGCGTCCCCAAACGGATCAGTTCAGCCCCAATGCATTCTGAATGGATAAGGATCGGCTCAAAATGCATCAGTTTGCCTCTGTTCAGCCTCCATTCCGCTCCGGAGGCGGACACCAAAACTCTGCTTGCAGCCAAACGGATCTGTTCTGAATGGATACAAGCATTTGCATCATAGGTGCGGATCCGTTTGTGCAGATTCGTTTTGGTGTCCGCCTGGCGATGCGGAGCCAAACGGATCCGTCCTGTCTTACAATGTAAGTCAATGAGGACGGATCCGTTGTCACTGACACAATATGGTGCAATTGAAAACGGATCCGTCCCCCATTGACGTTTAGTGTAAGTCAAAACGGATCCGTTTGCATTATCTTGTTTTTTTTGTTCGTGGTAATGCAAACGGATCCGTTCAGAATGGATACAAGCATTTGCATTATCGGTGCGGATCCGTCTGTGCAGATACCAGACGGATCCGCACCTAACGCAGGTGTGAAAGTAGCCTAACTCTGCTGCTGGTGGAGGGAGGTTGGGGGGGGGGCCCCCATGGTTCAGTTTTGCACCGGGGCCCCATGGATTGTGTGCACGCCACTGATCCAGAGACATTACATATTATGTGGGGGTGAGGGGCTGGGAAAGTGTGAAATGCCACTGATGAGGGGGACACTGGGAGACATAACTTCTTGCCCTGTATAAAGTATAGTTGAGATAGTTGGTGGGAAAGGTCTGTGAGGGGCTGGAACAACAGGGGGACACAAGATGTGCTGGGGCAGCAGCTTCAGGACTCTCCTAACTTCCCAGTTCCCTCCCACAGTAACTTACCCCAGTTCTGCTGTGTGGAGTAGTGGGACCAGTAAGAGAAGAGAACTTTATACTGGAGGGAGGCACAGTGACTCAGAGAGAGCAGCGTCTCCATCTCCTGCTGCTGCCGCCTCGGCTCCTCTGGCCCCGCCCCCTCCTCACACATGATGGAATCTCACACTGCAGAGAGGAGGTGGGGGGCTGTCCGCTCATGTCGGGTCGGTGAAGTTTACTTTGGAGAAAGGAACAAGCGCTGCAAGGTATTGTGCTGTCCCTTTCACCAAAGTAAAATGATATGTGTGCCAGTGCTGCAGACCAGCACCTGATAACAGCCAGGCGCCTGAAAGTATAGTAACTGCCCCTGCTGGTGGCTCTGGCTGTAGTATAAGCAGACAGGCAAGGGGCCCACCGGGCATTTCACCGGCTTCCCGGTGAGCCAGTCCGAGCCTGATGACATATATATCTCCTGAGAAGCCAATTTGATTCTAAAGGGTTAATTTAATTCATCCTGTAATCTAAACTCTGTGTCATCTGTCCCTTCTCTTATCTCTCTGCTCCTGTCCCTTAATCTTATCACTGCTGCAACAAGAGCCGACAGCCTCAGTGTAACCTGTTCTACAGTCTGACTCACGGCTCTTTTAACTCAATGAATCGAATGAGTCACTGACTGAGTCAGATCTTTAGATTCTTTTGACTCATTCGATTCATTTTGACTCCCCGACCCTGCACTACTCCGAGGACTCGCGTCAGAGCTGCTAGTGTGCTGTGCTTGCCTCGCCCCCTCAGCTCTGGTCGGTGATTGGTTGGTGGGCGGGGAGGGGTGGGGCTGGCAGAAGCAGCTTCCACTCTAAGATCATATTACGCTCCTCCCGAGTCCCTCCCTCAGGCTCCTGCAGCCAGCGTGAGGTGAGCTGAGCGTCTGCATTCATTGTCTGCTGTGACTGAGAAGAGCCGTTTCAAACGGATCGGATCATTCAAGTGAATCGACTCCTCCGGTTCACTGAACTGAATCGATTCAAATGAACGATTCGTTCATGAACCGGACATCACTACTTATCTGTCCATGACCATGATGCATCAGTGCCCTGCTTTAAAATTAATATCCTCTATTCAACACCATTTTTAGATCAAATATTCTCTTGCTGATTGATTTCTTAATATATCTTCAAAGTGGATGAAGCTCAGTTTTTTATTCTTGACTCTAAATCCTCTGCATTATCACTGTTAAAAGATTAGAGTCTGATTGTGACCACCAACCACCACTACAGACTGTTTTACTATTTAGTTCAATGTGCATACAGTTCATAAGTTCTCTTAAAGGGGTTGGCCGGGTTCAGAGCTGAACCCAGACATATCCCCATCTTCACACCTGATATGAACATCAGAGCATTTCATGCTCCGATGCTCTACATTGTCCTGCACTGAATCACGCAGGGCAAAGGCATTTTTCGGAGATCTGATGACGTACTGGGCTCTTCATAGGGACTGCTAGGTAGAGGCTTCTGCCCAGCAGTGAGCCCGGTGATGTCACCGGCACTAACTGGTGGGCTTTAGCGCTGCCCTAGCCTGTAAAATGGTTAGGGCAGCACTAAAGCTCGCCCATCAGATCTAGGGCAAAGGAGAGCATCGGAGCATGAAATGCTCATATCAGAGGGGCCGGAGGGGTGAATATGGGGATATGTCCGAGTTCAAACCTCTTCAAGTGCAGGCAGTCAGCATGGTATCTTTTAACTATACATTTGGAAGAAAAAAGTAAGTGAACCCTTTAGAATTTCCAGGATTTCTGCACTGATTACTAATAAAACGTGGCTTGATCGTTTTCTAAGTCAAAATTCTAGAGGAACACAGTCTATCTAAACTAATGACACTCAGAGTTGTACCATTCATGCCTTTTATTGAGCTACAAGGAAGCCACAAGGAAGGGAGAAAATTTAAGTGAACCTTTTGTGTTAATTAATTCTTCAAATGCTAAGTGGCAAAAGGTTTAAGCAGATGAGATTGGAAGTATAGGTTTTTACAAGTGCTTTTCCTATTAAATAAAGGTACATAGAGCCTGGTTACTTTAAAATCTGTTCTTGAACAGGAACTGTCAGTGTGAACTATGCCTGTAATCAGTGGCGTAGCGTGTGTTGCCAGCACCCGGGGCGAACCTAGTATTGCGCCCCCTAACTTTTGTGCATGCGCCTTTTTATAGAATGACGCCCCACAGGCATACCAAGACCAATATTACCACTATAAGAGGCCGCCAGAACTCCACCACCGCCCCCATTATAGTCAATGGGGATGGATCGTCAGTCCGGGGGCACATGTAAATCACCGGCAGGATCCGACAGCCTGCCCTGCCGCTAATGAGAAATTAGCCTAAAACTTGGTCAGCGACTGCAAAGATATTTGTGTGGACATGAGGTGAAGTGAAGACTGAAGAGGAAGCTGATAGCCAAACAGCAGGTATGCAGTGAAGTGCCATGAGAGCCAGGCAGGCCCAGCAGGTGGCAGTCAGGGTGCTGGTGAAGGGTGACCAGAGACAGTACTGACTCTAGGATGCCATCTTCTGCCCATCTATGCTGTCCATACCAGCCCAGCCCCAGCATAGGCCTGGTACAGAGATGGGCAGATGGCATCCCAGAGGCAGTACTCTCTCAGTGCCCCTCTACAGTTATCCTGCCACATCAGAACCATGAATGCCAAACTGCCATGCCACCTATTTGGCCTGGCAGAGATCTGGCACTTCACTCATTGATTTATTACCATTATTATTGCATGCTCAGTCTGGCTCAGACAGTGGTGCACACTGTAAACCCACCATCTGAGCCACCATCCCCACACACACAGACTCAGGGACAGGGAGGGAGGTCATCATTGTGACATGACATGGCCACCCAACTTAATCACTACTAGTGCCACTATTTAATTTCCACTAACTCAGCCTCGGCGTGGGGCAGCAGCTGCCTGGCTCCCTTTCTACCTCTGCTCACTGTAGTAGTCAGTCTGGACTCTTCTAGGGCGGCTCACTGGCTCAGGGCTCACTCAGCCTCAGGGCCTGGTCAATCTGACTCAACAGTTCTCTGGAGTCTGTCTGCCGCAGCGCCGCCTCCTGCTCCTGGCAATCTTCTGCTGGCTCTGGCTCCCGCGCTCCGCACTGTGTTTCCTGCCTGGAAAGTGGGCGGAGCCGGAGGAAGCCAGGCCAGCCTAATGATTGCCACTAGGAGCAGGAGGCGGCGCCGACCATGTATGTTAATAGTGTTAACAGTTAACTAACCAACCAGTGCGCTCGCCGCGACTTCACAAATGAATCATCAGGGCCGGGTGGGCGCACTAAACAGCTGCTCTCTGCCTCCTCAGACTCTGGCTGTTGCGCAGGACCCGGCACTCGTCTCCGGCAGAGAGAGCCGCGTCCTGCAAAAACGTACTATTATAAACTTTCAGCCGGCGCCGGAGCGCCCCCCCTGCAGTTTGGCGCCCGGGGCAACTGCCCCCCCTGGCCCCCCCCACGCTACGCCCCTGTAGTCAGTCTGGACTGGTAAAGGACAGTGCAGCCCTGACTTCCACCGACATCACTGTCCCTACCTACTTGGACGATCTGCCCTAAAAGTTGCCCCCAACTTGTCCCTATTCCAAGTGCATGGACCCAGGAAGGAAGGGGTAAACAGTCTAGTCAGGTCAGAAAGCAACACCAGAAATAAACAGAGCCCAGTACCAAGCCACGTCCAAACCAGGAGGAAATGTCAGCAAAATCATGACACCAAATCAAGGTCAGGTTAACTAAAGGTCAAAGTCAGAAAACCAGCAATCCGTAGAGTAGTAGCACTAGTGATGCAGGAACAACAATCACAGGCAACTTTGACCAGCAGTTGTCTGCTTAAATCTCTTCCTGGAAGCAATCGTGACGCCAGAGCTGTGACTGATTGGCCCAATGACCCTGTTCCCTGATAGGCCAAGCAGCTCCCTTGTCAGCGAGGCTTACTGCCACAGTAACAGAATGACGCAAGCAGTGCTGCCATGCAGAGGCAGGGAGGGCCACCGGGTGATTCCATGACAATGCCATGATGCAAACAACTTTTTGAAGACCTCACAAGATGTGTTATATAGCTATAAAGGCTTTAAAGACCAGGTTGTTAATCAATCTATAGTTAGGCAAATTATCTACCAATATAGTAAATTTAGGACTGTTGCTACTCTTCCTAGGAGTGATCCTCCTGCTATGATCATTCCAAGTACAAAAAAGGCAATCCTGAAAGAGTTGAGAAAGAACCCAAGGGTAACAGCATAGCCCTACAGAAAAGAAGGACAGCAGGAAGGTCGCCACTGCTGTTCAACAATGCTGCCCATCTAAAGTTTTCCTGAGACCACCTGGATGTTTCACAGTACTTCTGGAAAAATGTTCTATGGACAGATGAGACCATTTTTCTGCACAAATGCACACATAGCTATTTGGAGGAAAAGTACTAAGCACACCAAAACAAAAACTTCACCCCAACTGTGAAGCATGGTGGGGAGAGAACATCATGGTGTGGGGCTGCTTTGCAGCTTCAGGGCCTGGATCCCTTGTGATCACTGACAGAACAGTGAATCCTAACCGGCATCAGTTGTTTACAGCTCTTAGGTAATGGCATTTGCAGGTTCTATTTCCTTTCAGAACATTTGGAGGTGTATGTGAAAAAAATGGACAAGAACGCTTTGGTGGTGAAGCAGTATCTCAAGGCTAGAATGACATAACCAAACAATTTGTTGTTGGTCTCTTTTTGGAAACCAAAGGGATCGGACAGGCAGTATCATGCATAAATAGGTTTTCAATTAAAAGGAAAAAAATATCACTACAGGATGATTAAAAAGTATAAATCTACACAATACTGGCTGATGCTGCATGGTTCTACCTGTCAAAAACAGGCAGATCCATTTATTGGGATCCAGAATCTTTTTGAAAATGGATCATAAAACACTTGTCATGAGGGGCGTGGCCAGCTATGAAGGAGTGAGGATGCGCTCAGCTCGGGCTCCTCGACACACCCAGAGAAAGCACCCCTCAGCCTCCAGCCACAGATGGGCAAAGTGACCAAAAAGGGTAGCGCCTGATCAACGGCTCCCCTGGCATCTTCACAAGGTGGCCTGCCACGGCTTTTCGCCCGACAGTCCCGACCTGAATGAGTGCGCTATGCGCTTGCAAGATGGCGCCGAGGGCCCTGTCGCGTGGACCACTGAGACGCATCATGAAGCGCCTGGGAACCCTCCTTCCTCACCGGACGGACGAAGATCCAGGTCCGCATCAGTACCTCTTTTGTTCGCGTCCATGGAGCAGTGCCAGCCACTCCAGAGCCCGGATCCACTTGTCACCAGTAGGCCACGATCCACCCAGAGGAGCACGGACTCTGGTTCCTCTTACCTGCCGGACATTCCTCAAGCCGCTGCATTTCCGCAGCACATGGTGACACCGCAGGTCAGTGCAGGGGGCTCACCCCCTACCCACAAAGGGCCTCACAAATATTTCCTAGCCCTGCTACCCCAGGAAACATGGCTCTTAGGTCTTTAGCGGCCTCCTTCTATCCCAGGGTGCAGGCACCTAAAGTACTCCCTACTCTGGATGCTCCAGATATCCATAGGAGGTCCTCCTGGAATCACTCATCTCCACACAACGACCTCCCTCAGCAGGGACCGCCCTTGATCTGCCATCAAAGGTCCCCTGACTGGCCAGCAGCTCAAGCTTCCTCTCCGAAAGTGTTGCAGGAACCCTTCCAGCTCCCCTGGTCCATCCCTGGCGGCGTCCCCCCATTGGTCCACGGGGTCCTCATGGGATGACTCCGTACGCATTTATCTGAAACTGACTCATCAGGCATGAAGGCTACATCTGACCCCGCAGCTACATCCCCTCAGGGATCTCCTCCGCATCTCATCCCGAGATTACCATCCTCTACCGCTTTATTTGATGAGGACTCCAGAGTCCAGACCACCCACTATTGCGGACCTGCGGACCCTTATATGCTCGCTACCTTCTAAGACAGATTTATCTAGCTTTGCTGCCAACATCTTGCAAGAATGTAAGCATGAATTTTCTCAAATGCACTCTGACATGGCCATACTCGACACTAAAGTTGATTCAGTTACGCAGGAACATGCAACCTTGTCAACAACTGTCCAAGCTTTGCAAGACAAAGTGCAGATCCACGACGCACAACTGCATGCCCTACAGCAACACCTTGACAACATAGAAAACCATAGTCGTCGTAACAATCTGCGGATCAGAGGCCTTCCAGGGTCAATAACATCGGCAGTCCTCCTACCCACTATTGTAAAACTTTTCAATGGACTCCTGGGATGGCCACCAAGCTCCCACATTGAGATCGACAGGGCCCATAGAGCTTTGTGCCTGCTACTGGATTTTCTCAAAGACTGTGGAATCTCCTATCGCTGGGGCTATCCGTTTGCTCTATTTGCAGGTCCCAAAGGACATGTTGCCACTCTCCGGAACACTTCGGATCTTCCACAATTTCTATTACAGCTAGACCTGCCGCCGGTGGACTTGGGACCCTGGTCGTCTATTCTTCCTGCTGCTCCTCTGTTGCTGAGACAAACCCTGTTCGCCCCATGTCGTCGGCACATCTGGAGTACCAGACCTACGCCGCGGGGACGATGACAGAAATGACCGGCTGGTCTCAGACGTGGATCCTCACCCAATCTTGACACCTGAAGAGTCGCCTGCTATCTCTGATTGGGACTCCTATCCTACAACCATAACAGTTTGTTCTTCTTGTTTGCCTAATACCATTTGGCTATTCTCATTTGCTTCTTTCCACTGGCTGGTGATTTCAACTATCAACCTGAAACAACTGGGAATGTGGTAGGCCTACTTTTTCCCGTGAATTCACCTTTCTCAATGTCTATGCCCCAATCAGAATCAAGCATTCTTTATCTTGGATCTAATTGACAAAACCATGCCCCTGATCCGAGGATCAGTCATCTTATGTAGCGATTTCAATCTAACTCTAGACCCCACACTTGACAACTCGACCGGGTGTGCCTCCCTTACCTACTCCACTATTTAAAAAGTCAAGTGAGCACTACTCCAACTGGAATTTACGTGACCCTTGGCACCTTCAGCACCCAGCAGATAAAGATTATACCTTTTACAAAGAGCTTTGTCTTGGCTGGACTCCACACAAGTAGGCAATATCTTGTGGTCAGATCACGCATTGATATATTGTTCCTTGACCCTCCCCTTTCTCACTAGACAGGAGTGGACATGGCGTTTGAACGAGTCTTTCCTTCTTGACCCGGTTTGCGTTGCTGACCTTACCAGCACTATAACAATTTTTTTTACTGATCACAGTGTAGACACCACCCCTCTCCCAATGAAATGGGAGGCCCTGAAATGTGTTCTTTGGGGTGTTCTCATTAAACATATATACAGTTGATGGCTGGCACTCCACTAGATATAGTATAGTATTATCTTCGGTGCTCAATGATGGAGGATGTCTCCAAAGCAATATTATAAAGTAATTCACGGCACTCAGGATTGATATGAATAAAGTAAACGTTTTTTTATTTGAAATGCCACCTGTGGTTGTTAGTTATTTAGGCCAACGTTTCGGTCCTCCCGGACCTTGTTCACAGCCTGTTAATTATAATGACACCAAATCAATAAATGACAAGAAAATACGTAAACAGAACACAACCATATAGAGGCAAATCTATAGATATATACATATATACACGGTATACTATATTACAGTCTGCATGCACATATAAAGAAATACAGATTTTGATCCTGGGGTAGTCATCACATGAATAGAGATAGCGGAATAGAAAACCAGAAAATGGAAAAACATTGGGTTTATCAGAAAACAACAATAAGCACATGTCAAAATTTATAGCCAGATTATGACCTCTATATAAAGGTAGAGAAACAGGAAAATGTCAAATAATAAGCCTCTACAGAAATTAATTCAAAAAACCAATATGTGTACAAACCACAATGGGTTAAATCAACCGGAATTGGTAAATCTATTTATGTGCCATGCTCCATGTAGTATGTCCATTGACTATCGTTCTATTTAGCTACAAGGTATCTCAACAATAAGGGGTCCAAATAACTGAGTATTAAAGCACATATATAGAAAACCAATGAAGTATAAAACATATAGTTACCAGTATCATGTACATACCTTTGAGTAGTCCTGACTAGAGAAAAGTGGCGTTGCGCTAAGTGACGTGCGCATGTCCGGTATTTATGCAAAGTCTGACCTCGCGATGTTTCAGGAAACATCATCATCAGGAAATCCGCATACGCAGTTCCAATAGCGGAGATCCGATCATGTGATTGCGATAATGTCACATGGTTATACCTTAGCGCTTGAATATTCATAAAAAAAAAATCGGAACATCCGATCCAAAAGATCGGAAAATCCGATCGAAAGAATGGGAATGTCCGATCAACAGTAAGAATCGAAATATTAAATATCGGTAGATCCATGTGTATACTATTCATTCAATATGATCGATATTAACATCGGAGGTCAGGCTTCACGCAAAATCCAATAAACAAAGTGTAAAAGAGCTATAAATACACGAAAAGTATGAAAAAGGGGATTTTAAATAGTTGGATACGTTAGTATATTAGTCTAATGAAAATATATTGATATATTAGTCTATTAGACTACCAGACATGGACAAGACACCACAGTTACATAAAAAATGTCTGTGAATAACATAAATGGCTATTTCTGGCTATAAATTTTGACATGTGCTTATTGTTGTTTTCTGATAAACCCAATGTTGTTCCATTTTCTGGGTTTCTATTCCGCTATCTCTATTCCTTTTGATGACTACCCCATGATCAGAATCTGTATTTCTTTATATGTGCATGCAGACTGTAATATAGTATACTGTGTATATATGTATATATATCTATAGATTTGCCTCTATATGGTTGTGTTCTGTTTACGTATTTTCTTGTCATATATTGATTTGGTGTCATTATAATTAACAGGCCGTGAACAAGGTCCGGGAGGACCGAAACGTTGGCCTAAATAACTGACAACCACTGGTGGCATTTCAAATAAAAAAACGTTTACTTTATTCATATCAATCCTGAGTGCCGTGAATTACTTCATAATATTCTCATTAAACATGGCTCCCGTCTCAAGAAGGAGAAAGCGCACTCTCTTAAACTCGCACTACAAAAGGTTGCCTCTCTGGAACTTTCCCACAAACGAGCACTCTCCTTGTCGACGCTCCGTGATCTTCAAAATGCACGTATAGATGCCAAACGCCTCTTGGAAGCGTCCTATAAGCGCATGATACAAATATGTTGCAGCAAATTTTATGAATATGGAAATAAAAGTGGACGTGTGTTGGCAAGAGCTCTAAGGGGCAAATTAGCTGGCACCCACATCCCTGCCGTCAAAAACCCCAAGGAACGCATGGTACACACCACCGCAGAAATTGCATCCTCCTTTCGCTCCTTTTACTCTGAGCTCTACAATCTGCCCCAATTTCCCCTAAAGCAAACAGATAATACACCTGAACACCCCTCTCACCTACCCCAACTATCTGCAGTAGAATCTGCTAGCCTGGAGGCACCATTCACGGCGGTTGAGCTCCAAATGGTTCTTAAATCCCTACCAGGGGGCAAAAGCCCGGGCCCTGATGGGTTCACAACTAGGTTTTACAAGTCGCTCACTTCTTCTCTTTCTCTTCTTCTGCTCCAAGTCTTTAACGTGGTGGCTCCTGGGCTTCCCTTCCCGGCGCAGGCCACTCAGGCCCATATTACAGTCATCCCAAAATTGGGAAAGGACCCCCACCTATGTGCCAGTTATCGTCCTATTTCCCTCTTGAATGTGGATCTCAAGATATTTGCCAGACTAATATCAAACAGATTGAACTCTTATTTACTTTCACTGATCCACACCGACCAGGTGGGGTTCGTGCCGGGGAGGGAGGCCCACACTCTTAAAATCCTAGACATCGTTCATCACGCTAAAACAAATAAGATCCCCCCCCATGATCTTATCCCTAGATGCAGAAAAAACCTTTGATCGTATATCTTGGCACTGCATACATACCGTCCTCTCACACCTGGGTGTAGGCCCGATTTTTATGTCAAAGATTCTCACTAATCTTGACCGAGCATGCTCGGCCGAACTGCTGTTCGGCTCGAGCATCGCTATGCTCGGCACAGGTACCGCATGTGCTCGAGCGCCATGCTCGAGTCTCCTTCCCGCAAGTTTCTTGGCTGCTATCAAGCCAATAAACGTGCAGGTAAGTACTGCCATCACTGTAATGCTATAGCCTTGTTGGTTACTGGCATTACAGTGATTGGCTGGCCAGAACACGTGATCGGGCTCATTATTAGTCAGGGAGAGCTGCACTTAGGAAGGGACAGATAGTGTAGGGAGTGTGATCGCAATCTATTTAGTTGAAAAACATTTCAAAGACCCAAAAGTCCCTTTAAGAAATATTGTGTGTGGTGGCAGCAATATAATATAATTCTAAAAAAGAAAATGGCTGCACACCATTATACATACAAACAGTAGAGCTAAGAAATGGGGGTCATTCTAAATAAAAGTGGTACAATACCGACTATAAGTGAGTCAATGGAAGCTCTTAGCGCACATATTTGATCAAACGTGTGTCGGGCCCATCTAACAGTCGTCAAGGTGGCTTCCGGAGATGTGTCCCTAACACTAGTATACTGCCTCTCTTTGGACTTACCTAAGCCTACAATATTCAGAGCAGTGTAGGAACCAGCTACATACATACTCTGCTCAGAAGTCCCAGGTAGATGGGCGTGTTCAGTCTAAAAGAGGCGCTACCCTCAATTATTCTACGAAAAATTGACGCCTGGTAGATGGGCCCGACACACGTTTGATCAAATATGTGCGCTTAGAGCTTCCATTGACTCACTTATAGTCGGTATTGTACCACTTTTATTTAGAATGACCCCCATTTCTTAGCTCTATTGTTTGTATGTATAATGGTGTGCAGCCATTTTCTTTTTTAGAATCATGTTTGCTTCATGGATATGCACCTGTGATTTCTGAAGGTTCTAGTCTAAATTTTTTGTAGAATAATTGAGGGTAGCGCCTCTTTTAGACTGAACACGCCCATCTACCTGGGACTTCTGAGCAGAGTACGTATGTAGCTGGTTCCTACACTGCCCTGAATATTGTAGGCTTAGGTAAGTCCAAAGAGAGGCAGTATACTAGTGTTAGGGACCCATCTGCGGAAGCCACCTTGACGCCTGGTAGATGGGCCCGACACACGTTTGATCAAATATGTGCACTAAGAGCTTCCATTGACTCGCTTATAGTCGGTATTGTACCACTTTTATTTAGAATGACCCCCATTTCTTAGCTCTATTGTTTGTATGTATAATGGTGTGCAGCCATTTTCTTTTTTAGAATCATGTTTGCTTCATGGATATGCACCTGTGATTTCTGAAGGTTCTAGTCTAAATTTTTTGTAGAATAATTGAGGGTAGCGCCTCTTTTAGACTGAACACGCCCATCTACCTGGGACTTCTGAGCAGAGTACGTATGTAGCTGGTTCCTACACTGCCCTGAATATTGTAGGCTTAGGTAAGTCCAAAGAGAGGCAGTATACTAGTGTTAGGGACCCATCTGCGGAAGCCACCTTGACGCCTGGTAGATGGGCCCGACACACGTTTGATCAAATATGTGCACTAAGAGCTTCCATTGACTCGCTTATAGTCGGTATTGTACCACTTTTATTTAGAATGACCCCCATTTCTTAGCTCTATTGTTTGTATGTACAGTTGCAAGAAAAAGTATTTGAACCCTTTGGAATTATATGGATTTCTGTACAAATTGGTCATAACATGTGATCTGATCTTCATCTGAGTCACAACAATAGACAATCACAGTCTGCTTAAACTAATAACACACAAATAATTAAATGTTACCATGTTTCTATTGAACACACCATGTAAACATTCACAGTGCAGGTGGAAAAAGTATGTGAACCCTTGGATTTAATAACTGGTTGAACCTCCTTTGGCAGCAATAAGTTCAACCAAACGTTTTCTGTAGTTGCAGATCAGACGTACACAATGGTCAGGAGTAATTCTTGACCATTCCTCTTTACAGAACTGTTTCAGTTCAGCAATATTCTTAGGATGTCTGGTGTGAATTGCTTTCTTGAGGTCATGCCACAGCATCTCATTCGGGTTGAGGTCAGGACTCTGACTGGGCCACTCCAGAAGGCATATTTTCTTCTGTTTAAGCCATTCTGTTGTTGATTTACTTCTATGCTTTGGGTCGTTGTCCTGTTGCAACACCCATCTTCTGTTGAGCTTTAGCTGGTGGACAGATGGCCTTAAGTTCTCCTGCAAAATGTCTTGATAAACTTGGGAATAAATTTTTCCTTCGATGATAGCAATCTGTCCAGGCCCTGACGCAGCAAAGCAGCCCCAAACCATGAAGCCCCCACCACCATACTTCACAGTTGGGATGAGGTTTTGATGTTGGTGTGCTGTGCCTCTTTTTCTCCACACATAGTGTTGTGTGTTTCTTCCAAATAACTTAACTTTGGTTTCATCTGTCCACAGAATATTTTGCCAGTACTGCTGTGAAACATCCAGGTGCTCTTGTGAAAACTGGTAAATGTGCAACAATGTTTTTTTTTGACAGCAGTGGCTTCCTCTGTGGTATCCTCCCATGAAATCCATTCTTGTTTAGTGTTTTACCTATTGTAGATTCGCTAACAGGAATGTTAGCATATGCCAGAGACTTTTGTAAGTCTTTAGCTGACACTCTAGGATTCTTCTTCACCTCATTGAGCAGTCTGCGCTGTGCTCTTGCAGTCATCTTTACAGGACGGCCACTCCTAGGGAGAGTAGCAGCAGTGCTGAATTTTCTCAGTTTATAGACAATTTGTCTTACCGTGGACTGATGAACAGCAAGGCTTTTGGAGATACTTTTATAACCCTTTCCATCTTTATGCAAGTCAACAATTCTTAATCGTAGTTCTTCTGAGAGCTCTTTTGTGCGAGGCATCATTCACATCAGGCAATGCTTCTTGTGAAAAGCAAACCCAGAACTGGTGTGTGTTTTTTATAGGGAAGGGCAGCTGTAACTAAGACCTCCAATCTCATCTTATTGATTGGACTCCAGTTGGCTGACACCTCACTCCAATTAGCTCTTGGAGATGTCATTAGTCAAGGGTTCACATACTTTTTCCACCTGCACTGTGAATGTTTACATGGTGTGTTCAATAAAAACATGGTAACATTTAATTGTGTGTTAGTTTAAGCAGACTGTGATTGTCTATTGTTGTGACTTAGATGAAGATCAGATCACATTTTATGACTAATTTGTGCAGAAATCCAAATCATTCCAAAGAGTTCACATACTTTTTCTTGCAATTGTATAATGCTGTGCAGCCATTTTCTATTTTAGAATCATGTTTGCTTCATGGATATGCACCTGCGATTTCTGAAGCAGCGATTTTTTGTAGCAATATAATATTGCCATCAATTTTTCCCCACATACTTTTTCTATAGAGGGTGTCTGCAGTGACTTGTGACATCTGTGCAATACCTTCTGTGTGTCAGGGCCAGAGATAGGAAAAATATAAGTGAAAACTAGTATATTTTTTCCATACTTTTCCATACTGTTTCTATGGAGGGTGTGTGCAGTGACTTGTGACCACTAGCGTACATGCAGGGGTCGCAGGGGTCGCAGTTGCGACCAGGCCCGGCACTCCGCGCGGCCCGCCCCTTTAATATACTTACCCTCCCCGGCCGGCACTTTACTGTCCTGAGCGCGTACAGCGTCAGGACGTAGTGCGCGCACTATGACCTGACGCTGCACGCTGTCAGGTGACAGTGCAGCGCCTGCCGGGAAGACAGAGGAGCGCGACTTCTGCCGGAGAGGAAGAGTAGCCGCGGCACAGAACAAGTAAGTATGTTGGGGCCTGGGGATCACTCTGTGGGCTGCCACTGATTGATCTGAGCCGATGGGGGCTGAGTGGGGGTCTGATGGGGGTCTTTGGGCTGATCTGAGGACTAAAAGGAGGCTGGCTGGGGGTCTTTGGGCTGATCTAAGGTCTGATGGGGGCTGACTGGGGGTCTGATGGGGGTCTTTGGGCTGATCTGAGGTCTGATGGGGCTGTGGGGGGCTGATGGGGGGTCTTTGGGCTGATCTGAGGTCTGATGAAGGCTCAGTGGGGATCTGATGGGGGTATTTGGGCTGATCTGAGGTCTGATGGGGCTGACTGGGGTCTTTCGTCTGATGGGGGCTGAGTGGTGGTCTTATGGGGGTCTTTGGGCTGATCTGAGGTCTGGTGGGGGCTGAGTGAGTTCTCATGGGGGTCTTTGGGCTGATCTGAGGTCTGATGGAAGCTGACTGGGGGTCTTTGGTCTGATAGGGGCTGGTTGGGGCTGATGGGGGTCTTTGGGCTGATCTGAGGTCTGATGGGGCTGAGTGGGGGTCTGATGGGGGTCATTGGGCTGATCTGAGGTCTGATGGGGGTCTTTGGGCTGATCTTAAGTCTGATGGGGGCTGTGGGGAGCTGATGGGGGGCTGATGGGGGTCTTTGGGCTGATCTGAGGTCTGATGGAGGCTGACTGGGGGTCTATGGGCTGATCTGAGGTCTGATGGGGGCTCAGTGGGGATCTGATGAGGGTATTTGGGCTGATATGAGGTCTGATGGGGACTGACTGGGGGTCTTTTGTCTGATGGGGGCTGAGTGGTGGTCTGATGGGGGTCTTTGGGCTAATCTGAGGCCTTATGGGGGCTGAGTGGGGGTCTGATGAGGGTATTTGGGCTGATCTGAGGTCTGATGGAAGCTGACTGGAGGTCATGGGGGCTGGTGGCTGACTGGTCTGATGGGGGCTGGTTAGGGGCTTGTTGGGGGCTGATGGGGGTCTTTGGGCTTATCTAAGGTCTAAAGGGGACTGACTGGGGGTCTTTGGGGTGATCTGAGGTCTGATGGGGGCTGAGCGGCGGTCTTTGGGCTGATCTGAGGTCTGATGGGGGCTGAGTGGGGGGCTGATAGGGGTCTTTGGGCTGATCTGAGGTCTGATGGGGGCTGAGTGGCGGTCTTTGGGCTGATCTGAGGTCTGATGGGGGCTGAGTGGGGGTCTGATGGTGGTCTTTGGGTTGATCTGAGGTCTGATGGGGGCTGAGTGGGGGTCTTTGGTCTGATGGGGGCTGAGTGGGGGTCTGATGGGGTCTTTGGGCCGATCTGAGGTCTGATGGGGTTTTTTGGGCTTATCTGAGTTCTGATGGGGTCTGATGGGGGTCTTTGGGCTGATCTGAGGTCTGATGGGGGTCTTTGGGCTGATCTGAGGTTTAATGGGGGTCTTTGGGCTGATCTGAGGTCTGATAGGGCTGACTGGGGGTCTTTGGGGTGATCTGAGTTCTGATGGGGGCTGAGTGGGGGTCTGATGAGGGTCTTTGGGTTGATCTGAGGTCTGATGGAGGCTGACTAGGGGTCTTTGGGCTGATCTGAGGTCTGATGGGGGCTTACTGGGGGTCTTTGGGCTGATCTTAGGTCTGATGGGGGCTGTGGGGAGCTGATGGGGGGCTGATGGGGGTCTTTGGGCTGATCTGAGGTCTGATGGAGGGTGACTGGGGGTCTATGGGCTGATCTGAGGTCTGATGGGGGCTCAGTGGGGATCTGATGAGGGTATTTGGGCTGATATGAGGTCTGATGGGGGCTGACTGGGGGTCTTTTGTCTGATGGGGGCTGAGTGGTGGTCTGATGGGGGTCTTTGGGCTAATCTGAGGCCTTATGGGGGCTGAGTGGGGGGCTGATGAGGGTCTTTGGGCTGATCTGAGGTCTGATGGAAGCTGACTGGGGGTCTTTGGTCTGATGGGGGCTGGTTAGGGGCTTGTTGGGGGCTGATGGGGGTCTTTGGGCTTATCTAAGGTCTAAAGGGGACTGAGTGGCGGGCTTTGGGCTGATCTGAGGTCTGATGGGGGCTGAGTGGGGGGCTGATGGGGGTCTTTGGGCTGATCTGAGGTCTGATGGGGGCTGAGTGGGGGGCTGATAGGGGTCTTTGGGCTGATCTGAGGTCTGATGGGGGCTGAGTGGCGGTCTTTGGGCTGTTCTGAGGTCTGATGGGGGCTGCGTGGGGGTCTGATGGTGGTCTTTGGGTTGATCTGAGGTCTGATGGGGGCTGAGTGGGGGTCTTTGGTCTCATGGGGGCTGAGTGGGGGTCTGATGGGGTCTTTGGGCCGATCTGAGGTCTGATGGGGGTTTTTGGGCTTATCTGAGTTCTGATGGGGGTCTTTGGGCTGATCTGAGGTCTGATGGGGGTCTTTGGGCTGATCTGAGGTTTAATGGGGGTCTTTGGGCTGATCTGAGGTCTGATAGGGCTGACTGGGGGTCTTTGGGGTGATCTGAGTTCTGATGGGGGCTGAGTGGGGGTCTGATGAGGGTCTTTGGGTTGATCTGAGGTCTGATGGAGGCTGACTAGGGGTCTTTGGGCTGATCTGAGGTCTGATGGGGGCTTACTGGGGGTCTTTGGGCTGATCTTAGGTCTGATGGGGGCTGAGTGGGGGGCTGATAGGGGTCTTTGGGCTGATCTGAGGTCTGATGGGGGCTGAGTGGCGGTCTTTGGGCTGATCTGAGGTCTGATGGGGGCTGAGTGGGGGTCTGATGGTGGTCTTTGGGTTGATCTGAGGTCTGATGGGGGCTGAGTGGGGGTCTTTGGTCTGATGGGGGCTGAGTGGGGGTCTGATGGGGTCTTTGGGCCGATCTGAGGTCTGATGGGGGTTTTTGGGCTTATCTGAGTTCTGATGGGGTCTGATGGGGGTCTTTGGGCTGATCTGAGGTCTGATGGGGGTCTTTGGGCTGATCTGAGGTTTAATGGGGGTCTTTGGGCTGATCTGAGGTCTGATAGGGCTGACTGGGGGTCTTTGGGGTGATCTGAGTTCTGATGGGGGCTGAGTGGGGGTCTGATGAGGGTCTTTGGGTTGATCTGAGGTCTGATGGAGGCTGACTAGGGGTCTTTGGGCTGATCTGAGGTCTGATGGGGGCTTACTGGGGGTCTTTGGGCTGATCTTATGTCTGATGGGGGCTGTGGGGAGCTGATGGGGGGCTGATGGGGGTCTTTGGGCTGATCTGAGGTCTGATGGAGGGTGACTGGGGGTCTATGGGCTGATCTGAGGTCTGATGGGGGCTCAGTGGGGATCTGATGAGGGTATTTGGGCTGATATGAGGTCTGATGGGGGCTGACTGGGGGTCTTTTGTCTGATGGGGGCTGAGTGGTGGTCTGATGGGGGTCTTTGGGCTAATCTGAGGCCTTATGGGGGCTGAGTGGGGGGCTGATGAGGGTCTTTGGGCTGATCTGAGGTCTGATGGAAGCTGACTGGGGGTCTTTGGTCTGATGGGGGCTGGTTAGGGGCTTGTTGGGGGCTGATGGGGGTCTTTGGGCTTATCTAAGGTCTAAAGGGGACTGAGTGGCGGGCTTTGGGCTGATCTGAGGTCTGATGGGGGCTGAGTGGGGGGCTGATAGGGGTCTTTGGGCTGATCTGAGGTCTGATGGGGGCTGAGTGGGGGGCTGATAGGGGTCTTTGGGCTGATCTGAGGTCTGATGGGGGCTGAGTGGCGGTCTTTGGGCTGTTCTGAGGTCTGATGGGGGCTGAGTGGGGGTCTGATGGTGGTCTTTGGGTTGATCTGAGGTCTGATGGGGGCTGAGTGGGGGTCTTTGGTCTGATGGGGGCTGAGTGGGGGTCTGATGGGGTCTTTGGGCCGATCTGAGGTCTGATGGGGGTTTTTGGGCTTATCTGAGTTCTGATGGGGTCTGATGGGGGTCTTTGGGCTGATCTGAGGTCTGATGGGGGTCTTTGGGCTGATCTGAGGTTTAATGGGGGTCTTTGGGCTGATCTGAGGTCTGATAGGGCTGACTGGGGGTCTTTGGGGTGATCTGAGTTCTGATGGGGGCTGAGTGGGGGTCTGATGAGGGTCTTTGGGTTGATCTGAGGTCTGATGGAGGCTGACTAGGGGTCTTTTGGCTGATCTGAGGTCTGATGGGCGCTTACTGGGGGTCTTTGGGCTGATCTTAGGTCTGATGGGGGCTGTGGGGAGCTGATGGGGGGCTGATGGGGGTCTTTGGGCTGATCTGAGGTCTGATGGAGGGTGACTGGGGTCTATGGGCTGATCTGAGGTCTGATGGGGGCTCAGTGGGGATCTGATGAGGGTATTTGGGCTGATATGAGGTCTGATGGGGGCTGACTGGGGGTCTTTTGTCTGATGGGGGCTGAGTGGTGGTCTGATGGGGGTCTTTGGGCTAATCTGAGGCCTTATGGGGGCTGAGTGGGGGGCTGATGAGGGTCTTTGGGCTGATCTGAGGTCTGATGGAAGCTGACTGGGGGTCTTTGGTCTGATGGGGGCTGGTTAGGGGCTTGTTGGGGGCTGATGGGGGTCTTTGGGCTTATCTAAGGTCTAAAGGGGACTGAGTGGCGGGCTTTGGGCTGATCTGAGGTCTGATGGGGGCTGAGTGGGGGGCTGATAGGGGTCTTTGGGCTGATCTGAGGTCTGATGGGGGCTGAGTGGGGGGCTGATAGGGGTCTTTGGGCTGATCTGAGGTCTGATGGGGGCTGAGTGGCGGTCTTTGGGCTGATCTGAGGTCTGATGGGGGCTGAGTGGGGGTCTGATGGTGGTCTTTGGGTTGATCTGAGGTCTGATGGGGGCTGAGTGGGGGTCTTTGGTCTGATGGGGGCTGAGTGGGGGTCTGATGGGGTCTTTGGGCTGATCTGAGGTCTGATGGGGTCTTTGGGCTTATCTGAGTTCTGATGGGGCCTGACTGGGGGTCTTTGGGGTGATCTTAGGTCTTATGGGGGCTGAGTGGCAGGCTTTGGGCTGATCTGAGGTCTGATGGGGGCTGATGTTTTTTTTTAGGCTGATCTGAGGTCTGATGAGGGCAGAGTGGGGGTCTTTGGTCTGATGGGGGCTGAGTGGGTGTCACTACCAGAGCTTTGGGACGTTCTCACAGCTCTGTTTCTCCACCCCTGTGATGATGTCACTACTAGAGCTGGGAGGCGTTCTCACTACTCTGTTTACTTCTGGTTTCTTTCACCACAGCTGTCCTTCATGTGTTTGATTTCCTTCTCTTTATATCACCCCTCCTCCTATGATAGGATGTGGATTATAGTTCTCACTTCAGTTGTGGCTCTTGCTTTGGTTTCTTCACTTGTAGCTATCAGTCCACTGGACCTGTGTTCCGCTGCAGCTAGCACTCCGGATTTTGCCAGCCTGTCCTTGGATCCGTCTTCTCTGCGGCTACAACACCTTCAGCTAAGTCTGCAGACATTGTTGTATTCCTGTTTGTTTTCTGACTGGATCTGAGGTGGCCACGGTTCCCTCCATATACTGAGTAGGGCACTGGTGGCCGTGCCCCTTCCACTATTGTAGGGGTTACAGTGGTCATTAGTCTTAGGCACGTGGGCATGCCTCGTTCCGCCTTTTGGATCCGGGCATGTGCTTTAGCAGAATAGGGAAAGCGTTGAGGGTCGGACAGGGGTCACCCTTTATCCTCCCTAGTTCTGGGTCCAGTCAGTTGCTCTGTACTGTGAATTACTATCGTTGCTCACATACACCCGTGACATTATAATCCACCAAAACCGTCCTTTTTTGACATGGATCCGCTTTCTGACCTGGTTGACCGCATGCAGGGTCTTTCTTTGGAAGTAGCGGATCTCCGTCAATCTATGACCCAGCTTCAAGCATTGGGCCCTGCTCCGGCTCATGGAGTCTGTTGCGAGCCAAAAGTCTCACTTCCGGAGACGTTCTCCGGGGGCAGTGAGAATTTTGTTCGTTTCAGAGAGGCATGCAAACTCCATTTTTGCTTGTGTCCTCACTCTTCTGGTAATCAAGAGCAGAGGGTGAGGATTGTCATCTCCCTGCTCAGGGGTAATGCTCAGACTTGGGCTTTTTCGCTGCCATCAAGGGATCCCTCCCTTCGATCCGTGGAGGGATTTTTTGTGGCCCTGGGGCAGATTTATGATGACCCGGATCGTGTTGCTCTGGCCGAATCTAACCTACGTGTTTTATGCCAGAACAAACGGTCTGCGGAGCTTTATTGTTCTGAATTTCGGAGATGGGCAGCTGATTCGGGTTGGAATGATGCTGCACTCCGGAGTCAGTTCTGTCATGGTCTCTCGGAGAGATTAAAAGATGCGTTTGCTTTCCATGAGAGACCAACGTCCTTAGAGTCTGCCATGTCCTTGGCGGTACGCCTTGACAGGCGTCTAAGAGAAAGAAACGAGACCTCTCTGTCCAGCCATTGTCAGTCTAGGGGCAGTGGTGCGGACTCATTCAGTGTGCAGGGGCCTCATCCTGTCTCGCTCCCCTCTGAGGAGGAGCCCATGCAGCTAGCTCGACTTGCCCCTGATAAAAGAGGATTTAGTCCTCAGAGTATGGTATGTTTTTGTTGTGGGGGCATAGGTCATTTGGCAAATGTTTGTCCGTCTAGGAGATTCTTGAACCGTACTAAGAGCGATAATAAGAGAAAAATCTCAAAAGGTAAATCATCAAGTTCTGCTTCATCTGCTACTTTGGGCAAAGTTGATGTAGGATTTGATGCTTTTCCTCTGACCTGCAGTTCCCGTTTTCTCCTGTCTGCCAGGGTGGCGCTAGAGAGCAAAGTCATTTCTTGCGAGATTTTTGTCGATAGTGGAGCGGCCGTCAATCTTATTGACACTCAATTTGTAGCCATGCATGGTTTTCAGGTTTGCACATTAGATAAAGATATACCTGTTTTTGCTATTGACTCTGCTCCACTCTCACAGAGATCTCTGAAGGGCATTGTTCACAATATCCGGTTAGCTGTAGGTGACACTCATGTGGAGGATATATCTTGTTTTGTCCTTAACGGATTGCCGTCTCCTCTAGTTTTGGGGTTACCCTGGCTCACTAGACATAACCCCACTATTGATTGGCAAGGAAGGCAAATAAATGAGTGGAGTGATTTTTGTAGAGAGAATTGTCTCACAGCGACTTTTGCAGAGGTGTCTACTAAAACGGTGCCATCATTTCTCTCTGATTTCTCGGACGTGTTTTCCGAGAGCGGTGTTCAGGAGCTACCTCCTCACCGGGAGTTTGACTGTCCCATTAACCTCATTCCCGGCGCCAAGCTGCCAAAAGCACGCCTCTACAATCTCTCACAACCGGAAAGAATCGCAATGCGAACTTACATCTCCGAGAGTCTCGAAAAGGGGCATATTCGTCCCTCAAAGTCACCTGTGGCCGCGGTTTTTTTTTTGTTAAAAAGAAAGATGGCTCTCTGAGACCTTGCCTAGATTTTAGGGAACTGAACCGTATCACGATTCGCGATCCCTATCCCCTTCCTCTGATCCCGGACCTCTTCAATCAAATTGTTGGGGCCAAGGTGTTTTCCAAATTGGATTTGAGAGGCGCGTACAACCTGGTCAGGGTCAGAGAGGGGGATGAATGGAAAACGGCCTTTAATACCCCTGACGGGCATTTCGAGAATCTCGTTATGCCTTTCGGCCTGATGAATGCTCCGGCCGTCTTTCAGCATTTTGTTAATAGTATTTTCTATCATTTAATGGGGAAATTCGTATTGGTATATCTTGATGATATTTTGATTTTTTCCCCTGATGTTCAGACCCATCAGGATCATCTTTTTCAGGTTCTGCAGATTCTGCGGGAAAATAAATTGTACGCCAAGCTGGAGAAATGTCTTTTTATGGTATCGGAGATTCAATTTCTGGGTTTTCTCCTCTCTGCTTCTGGTTTTCGCATGGATCCCGAGAAGGTCCGTGCTGTACTTGAGTGGGAGCTTCCTGAGAATCAGAAGGCATTGATGCGCTTTCTGGGTTTTGCGAACTATTACAGAAAGTTCATTTTGAATTATTCCTCTGTTGTCAAACCCCTCACTGACATGACAAAAAAGGGGGCGGATTTTTCCTCTTGGTCGGAGGAGGCGCTTGCAGCCTTTTCTAAGATTAAAGAGAATTTTGCGTCTGCTCCCGTCTTGGTGCATCCCGATGTTTCTTTACCTTTTATTGTTGAGGTGGATGCTTCCGAGGTGGGTGTGGGTGCGGTTTTGTCCCAGGGCCCATCCCCTGCCAAGTGGCGACCCTGTGCCTTTTTCTCTAAAAAACTCTCCCCGGCAGAGAGAAACTATGATGTGGGAGATAGGGAGTTGTTGGCCATCAAGTTGGCTTTCGAGGAATGGCGCCATTGGTTGGAGGGGGCCAGGCACCCTATCACCGTTTTTACCGACCATAAGAATCTGGCATACTTGGAATCGGCCAGGCGTATGAATCCGAGACAGGCCAGATGGTCTCTGTTCTTCTCCAGATTCAATTTTGTTGTTACATTCCGACCTGGGATAAAAAATGTGAAGGCTGATGCTCTCTCTCGCTGTTTTCCGGGAGGAGGAAACTCCGAGGACCCGGGTCCCATTTTGGCGGAGGGGGTAGTTGTTTCTGCTCTATATTCCGATTTGGAGGCCGAGGTCCAGGCTGCCCAGACTGAGACACCTGCCCGTTGTCCTTCTGGGAAGTTGTTCGTGCCTCCTGAGCTACGTCACAAACTCTTTAAGGAGCATCATGATACGGTTCTTGCTGGTCACCCCGGGAGTAGAGCCACGGTGGATCTCATTGCTCGGAGATTTTGGTGGCCGGCTCTTCGTAAGTCGGTGGAGGGTTTTGTGGCTGCTTGTGAGACGTGCTCTCGCGCTAAGGTCCCTCGTTCACGGCCTTCAGGTTCCCTTCTCCCGTTACCCATTCCTTCCCGTCCTTGGACACACCTGTCCATGGACTTTATCACGGATCTTCCTCGTTCCTCGGGGAAGTCGGTGATCCTGGTGGTGGTGGACCGTTTTAGCAAGATGGCTCATTTCGTACCTTTCCCTGGTTTACCCAATGCTAAAACGTTGGCGCAAGCTTTTGTCGACCATATTGTTAAATTGCACGGCATTCCCTCTGATATTGTTTCCGATAGAGGCACGCAGTTTGTGTCCAGGTTCTGGAAGGCTTTCTGTTCTCGTCTGGGGGTTCGGCTGTCCTTCTCTTCTGCTTTTCATCCGCAGTCGAATGGTCAGACTGAGCGCCTTAATCAGAATCTGGAGACATATTTGCGCTGTTTTGTTTCAGAGAACCAGGAGGATTGGTGTTCATTTCTCCCTCTTGCTGAGTTTGCTCTGAACAACCGTCGTCAGGAATCTTCTGGTGAGTCACCATTCTTTGGTGCATATGGGTTCCATCCGCAGTTTGGTACATTCTCGGGAGGGGCTCTTTCTGGTTTACCTGAGGAGGAGAGATTTTCCTCGTCTTTGTCTACCATTTGGCAAAAGATTCAGAGTAATCTTAAAAAGATGAGTGAGAGGTATAAGCGTGTGGCTGATAAGAGACGTGTGCCTGGTCCGGACCTGAATGTGGGTGATCTGGTGTGGTTGTCTACTAGAAACATTAAGTTGAAGGTTCCCTCCTGGAAATTGGGTCCCAAGTTTATTGGGCCTTATAAAATCTTGTCAGTCATCAATCCTGTTGCCTTCCGTCTTGATCTTCCACGGGTTTGGAAGATACATAATGTATTTCACAGATCTCTCTTAAAACCATATGTCCAGCCCACGGTACCCTCCTCTTTGCCTCCTCCTCCGATTTTGGTTGATGGCAATCTGGAGTTTGAGGTTTCCAGAATTGTGGGACTCTCGCATGGTCCGCGGTTCTCTTCAGTACCTCGTTCATTGGAAGGGTTATGGTCCTGAGGAGAGGATGTGGGTTCCGGTGTCGGACATTAAAGCCACTCGCCTCATCAGGGCATTTCATAGGGCTCATCCTGAGAAGGTGGGTCCTGGGTGTCCGGAGTCCACCCGTAGAGGGGGGGGTACTGTCACTACCAGAGCTTTGGGACGTTCTCACAGCTCTGTTTCTCCACCCCTGTGATGATGTCACTACTAGAGCTGGGAGGCGTTCTCACTACTCTGTTTACTTCTGGTTTCTTTCACCACAGCTGTCCTTCATGTGTTTGATTTCCTTCTCTTTATATCACCCCTCCTCCTATGATAGGATGTGGATTATAGTTCTCACTTCAGTTGTGGCTCTTGCTTTGGTTTCTTCACTTGTAGCTATCAGTCCACTGGACCTGTGTTCCGCTGCAGCTAGCACTCCGGATTTTGCCAGCCTGTCCTTGGATCCGTCTTCTCTGCGGCTACAACACCTTCAGCTAAGTCTGCAGACATTGTTGTATTCCTGTTTGTTTTCTGACTGGATCTGAGGTGGCCACGGTTCCCTCCATATACTGAGTAGGGCACTGGTGGCCGTGCCCCTTCCACTATTGTAGGGGTTACAGTGGTCATTAGTCTTAGGCACGTGGGCATGCCTCGTTCCGCCTTTTGGATCCGGGCATGTGCTTTAGCAGAATAGGGAAAGCGTTGAGGGTCGGACAGGGGTCACCCTTTATCCTCCCTAGTTCTGGGTCCAGTCAGTTGCTCTGTACTGTGAATTACTATCGTTGCTCACATACACCCGTGACAGTGGGGGTCTGATGGGGGTCTTTGGGCTGATCTGAGGTCTGATGGGGGCTTACTGGGGGTCTGATTGGGGTCTTTGGGGTGATCTGAGGTCTGATGGGGGCTGACTGGGGATCTTTGGGGTGATCTGAGGTCTGATGGGGGCTGAGTGGGGGGCTGATGGGGGTCTTTGGGTTGATCTGAGGTTTGATGGGGGCTGAGTGGCGGTCTTTGGGCTGATCTGAGGTTTGATGGGGGCTGAGTGGGGGTCTGATGGGGGTCTTTGTGCTGATATGAGGTATGATGGGGGCTAAGTGGGGGTCTGATGGGGGTCTTTGGGCTGATCTGAGGTCTAAAGGGGACTGAGTGGCGGGCTTTGGGCTGATCTGAGGTCTGATGGGGGCTGAGTGGGGGGCTGATAGGGGTCTTTGGGCTGATCTGAGGTCTGATGGGGGCTGAGTGGGGGGCTGATAGGGGTCTTTGGGCTGATCTGAGGTCTGATGGGGCTGAGTGGCGGTCTTTGGGCTGATCTGAGGTCTGATGGGGGCTGAGTGGGGGTCTGATGGTGGTCTTTGGGTTGATCTGAGGTCTGATGGGGGCTGAGTGGGGGTCTTTGGTCTGATGGGGGCTGAGTGGGGGTCTGATGGGGTCTTTGGGCTGATCTGAGGTCTGATGGGGTCTTTGGGCTTATCTGAGTTCTGATGGGGCCTGACTGGGGTCTTTGGGGTGATCTTAGGTCTTATGGGGGCTGAGTGGCAGGCTTTGGGCTGATCTGAGGTCTGATGGGGGCTGATGTTTTTTTTAGGCTGATCTGAGGTCTGATGAGGGCAGAGTGGGGGTCTTTGGTCTGATGGGGGCTGAGTGGGGGTCTGATGGGGGTCTTTGGGCTGATCTGAGGTCTGATGGGGGCTTACTGGGGGTCTGATTGGGGTCTTTGGGGTGATCTGAGGTCTGATGGGGGCTGACTGGGGATCTTTGGGGTGATCTGAGGTCTGATGGGGGCTGAGTGGGGGGGCTGATGGGGGTCTTTGGGTTGATCTGAGGTTTGATGGGGGCTGAGTGGCGGGCTTTGGGCTGATCTGAGGTTTGATGGGGGCTGAGTGGGGGTCTGATGGGGGTCTTTGTGCTGATATGAGGTATGATGGGGGCTAAGTGGGGGTCTGATGGGGGTCTTTGGACTGATCTGAGGTCTGATGGGGGCTAAGTGGGGGTCTATGGGCTGATATGAGGTCTGATGGGTGCTGAGTGGGCTGATATGAGGTCTGATGGGGGGTCTGTGGACTGATCTGAGGTCTGATGGGGGCTGAGTGGGCTGATTGGGGTCTGATGGGGGGGCTGAGTGGGCTGATCTGAGCTCTGATGGGGGCTGAGTTGGCTGATATGCGGTTTCTCTGCAGTGGCAGAGAGACTCACTGAAGCCAGCAGCAGCCAATTTAGTCAGATTACAGCCAGATTAATCTGACTGAAATGGCTGCTGCTGGTCTCAGTCTCTCTGCCACTGCTGCTCTTAGGAGGGACAGACGTCTGGTTTTAGGCCTGACAGTCTGGTTTTTAGACTCCTGGTCCGGCGCAAGGCCAGGACGGATGTCCATAAGTCCCCTTTTTTGTTGTTATGGATTATGGGACAGCGGGTCCGGCTCAGGCAATGGTCACTTTAAGTACCAATGGCAGGGGGCAGGGCCTGGTAGCATGTCCGGATCACACTGCGCACTTACGTGACGTCACAAAGTTATTAGCTCTGCAGGTCTGGCCAGAAGTTGGGAACAGAGGAGCACGGGAGCCACTGCTAGTCTGTCACTGCCCACTTGCCCAGTAGTCTGACTCTATACTACAGTCACTCACCCCACCTCGCCTCGTTCTCTCTCTCTCTCCCAGACATTTCTTTCTCGATGGGGAGGGGGCGGGGGCCCCATGGATCAGTTTCGCACCTGGGCCCAATGGATTGTGTGTACGCCACTGCTTGTGACATCTGTGCAATACCTTCTGTGTGTCAGGGGCAGAGATAGGAAAAATATAAGTGAAAACTAGTATATTTTTTCCAGACTTGCCAATATTTTTTTCTATGTAGGGTGTCTGCAGTGACTTGTGACATCTGTGCAATACCTTCTGTGTGTCAGGGCCAGAGATAGAAAAAATATAAGTGAAATCTACACTGAACAAAAATATAAACGCAACACTTTTGGTTTTGCTCCCCTTTTGCATGAACTGAACTCAAAGATCTGAAACATTTTCTACATACACAAAAGACCCATTACTCTCAAATATTGTTCACAAATCTGTCTAAATCTGTGTTAGTGAGCACTGTTCCTTTGCCAAGATAATCCATCCCACCTCACAGGTGTGGCATATCAAGGTGCTGATTAGATAGCATGAATATTGCACAGGTGTGCCTTAGACTGCCCACAATACCAGGTCACTCCGTAAATGTGCACAGTTTTGCCTTATTGGGCAGGGTCAGAAAACCAGTCAGTATCTGGTGTGGCCACCATTTGCATCACGCAGTGCAACACATCTACGTCGCATAGAGTTAATCAGGTTGTTGATTGTGGCCTGTGAAATGTTGGTCCACTCCTCTTCAATAGCTGTGCAGAGTTGCAGAATATTGGCAGGAACTGGAATACGCTGTCGTATACAGGTGAAACTCGAAAAATTAGAATATCGTGCAAAAGTCTATTTATTTCAGTAATGCAAATAAAAAGGAATTGCATTAATGCAGCTTAAAATTAGAATTTTGTGAAAAGGTTCAATGTTCTAGGCTCAAAGTGTCACACTCTAGTCAGCTAATTAATCCATACCCCCTGAGCAAAGGGTACCTCAAAATTGTGACTTTGGGGTTTCATAAGCTATAAGCCATAATCATCCAAATTATAACAAAATAAAGGCTTGAAATATCTCGCTTTGCAGGTAATGAGTCTATCTCATATATTAGTTTCACCTTTTAAGTTGCATTACTGAAATAAATGGAACTTTGCCAATATTCTAATTTTTCGATTTTCACCTGGTACGCCGATCCAGAGCATCCCAAACATGCTCAATGGGTGGCATGTCCAGTGAGTATGCTGGCCATGCAAGAACTGGGATGTTTTCAGCTTCCAGGAATTGTGTTCAGATCCTTGCAATATGGGCCATGCATTATCATGCTGCAACATGAGGTGACGGTCGTGGATGAATGGCACAACAATGGGCCTCAGGATCTCGTCACGGTATCTCTGTGCATTCAAAATGCCATCAATAAAATGCACCTGTGTTCGTTGTCCATAACATACGCTTGCCCATACCATAACCCCTCCGCCACCATGGGCCACTTGATCCACAACGTTGACGTCAGCAAACCGCTCACCCACACGACGCCACACACGCTGTCTGCCATCTGCCCTGAACAGTGAAAACCGGGACTCATCCGTGAACAAAACGCCTCTCCAAGTGCCAGACGCCATCGAATGTGAGCATTTGCCCACTCAAGTCGGTTACGACGACGAACTGCCTCCAGGTCTAGACCCCGATGAGGATGACGAGCATGCAGATAAGCTTCCCTGAGATGTTTTCTGACAGTTTGTGCAGAAATTCTTTGGTTATGCAAACCGATTGTTGCTGCAGCTGTCCGGGTGGCTGGTCTCAGACGATCATGGAGGTGAACATGCTGGATGTGGAGGTCCTGGGCTGGTGTGGTTACACGTGGTCTGCGGTTGTGAGGCCGGTTGGATGTACTGCCAAATTCTCTGAAACACATTTGAAGATGGATTATGGTAGAGAAATGAACATTCATTGCATGGGCAACAGCTCTGGTAGACATTCCTGCAGTCAGCATGCCAATTGCAAGCTCCCTCAAACGTTGGGACATCTGTGGCATTGTGCTGTGTGATCAAACTGCACATTTCAGAGTGGCGTTTTATTGTGGGCAGTCTAAGGCACATTTGTGCAATATTCATGCTATCTAATCAGCACCTTGATATGCCACACCTGTGAGGTGGGATGGATTATCTCGGCAAAGGAAAAGTGCTCGCTAACACAGATTTAGACAGATTTGTGAACAATATTTGAGAGTAATGGGTCTTTTGTGTATGTGGAAAATGTTTCAGATCTTTGAGTTCAGCTCATGCAAAATGGGAGCAAAACCAAAAGTGTTGCATTTATATTTTTGTTCAGTGTATTTTCCTTTTTCCATACTTTTGCGTACTTTTTATATATACAGGGAGTGCAGAATTATTAGGCAAGTTGTATTTTTGAGGATTAATTTTATTATTGAACAACAACCATGTTCTCAATGAACCCAAAAAACTCATTAATATCAAAGCTGAATATTTTTGGAAGTAGTTTTTAGTTTGCTTTAGTTTTAGCTATTTTAGGGGGATATCTGTGTGTGCAAGTGACTATTACTGTGCATAATTATTAGGCAACTTAACAAAAAACAAATATATACCCATTTTAATTATTATTTTTACCAGTGAAACCAATATAACATCTCAACATTCACAAATATACATTTCTGACATTCAAAAACAAAACAAAAACAAATCAGTGACCAATATAGCCACCTTTCTTTGCAAGGACACCAAAAGCCTGCCATCCATGGATTCTGTCAGTGTTTTGATCTGTTCACCATCAACATTGCAAGCAGCAGCAACCACAGCCTCCCAGACACTGTTCAGAGAGGTGTACTGTTTTCCCTCCTTGTAAATCTCACATTTGATGATGGACCACAGGTTCTCAATGGGGTTCAGATCAGGTGAACAAGGAGGCCATGTCATTAGATTTTCTTCTTTTATACCCTTTCTTGCCAGCCACGTTGTGGAGTTACTTGGGACGCGTGTGATGGAGCATTGTCCTGCATGAAAATCATGTTTTTCTTGAAGGATGCAGACTTCTTCCTGTACCACTGCTTGAAGAAGGTGTCTTCCAGAAACTGGCAGTAGGACTGGGAGTTGAGCTTGAAACCATCCTCAACCCGAAAAGGCCCCACAAGCTCATCTTTGATGATACCAGCCCAAACCAGTACTCCACCTCCACCTTGCTGGCGTCTGAGTCGGACTGAGCTCTCTGCCCTTTACCAATCCAGCCACGGGCCCATCCATCTGGCCCATCAAGACTCACTCTCATTTCATCAGTCCATAAAACCTTAGAAAATCAGTCTTGAGATATTTCTTGGCCCAGTCTTGATGTTTCAGCTTGTGTGTCTTGTTCAGTGGTGGTCGTCTTTCAGCCTTTCTTACCTTGGCCATGTCTCTGAGTATTGCACACCTTGTGCTTTTGGCACTCCAGTGATGTTGCAGCTCTGAAATATGGCCAAACTGGTGGCAAGTGGCATCTTGGCAGCTGCACGCTTGACTTTTCTCAGTTCATGGGCAGTTATTTTGCGCCTTGGTTTTTCCACACGCTTCTTGCGACCCTGTTGACTATTTTGATGAAACGCTTGATTGTTCGATGATCACGCTTCAGAAGCTTTGCAATTTTAAGAGTGCTGCATCCCTCTGCAAGATATCTCACTATTTTTGACTTTTCTGAGCCTGTCAAGTCCTTCTTTTGACCCATTTTGCCAAAGGAAAGGAAGTTGCCTAATAATTATGCACACCTAATATAGGGTGTTAATGTCATTAGACCACACCCCTTCTCATTACAGAGATGCACATCACCTAATATGCTTAATTGGTAGTAGGCTTTCGAGCCTATACAGCTTGGAGTAAGACAACATGCATAAAGAGGATGATGTGGTCAAAATACTCATTTGCCTAATAATTCTGCACGCAGTGTACTGTGCTTGCTGTGAACTGTGACATCCGTGCCACATCTTGTGTGTCAAGCGTGCATATAACATTTAATATGAAGAAGGCGAGCATTAAGTGATGGCAAAGTGGCCATGATGCTGATGGTTCACGCAGAGGCCGTGGCCCTGGACACTATGAAACTGTGCCTGCTGCCAGAGCACAAGAAAAACAATCATCCACTATACCTAGCTTCATGTCCCAGTTTTCAGGGAGTCGCAGGACAAAACTCTTGAAATCAGACCAGTGCAACCAGGTGGTTGGTTGGATTACAGCAGATAATGCTTCCAGTCGGTTAAGCACCACCCTGTCTTCCACCAAGTCCAGTCTCAGTAGCCAAGGGTCTGGTCAACAGAATCCTCACCCTGATCCTCCTTCCCCCCACCATGGAGAGTCTGGCCAAATAAGTGATCCCACACTCGGATATTCCGAGGACCACTTTTTATCGCCATTACTTGATTTGGCCCTCTGGCCAAGCATGCCTTAAGAGGGACATGAAATCTTGGGCCCTGATTCCCAACCTCTTGAGCATCCACAGTCACAAGAACATGATGGTGGGGAACGGCAATTAGTGTTTAATGAGGTGGATGATTATGAAACACAGTTGCCAATGAGTCAACCGCAATGACTGTCTCAAGAGGTTGATGAAGAGGATGAGACACAGTTGTCAATCACTGAGGTTGTGGTTAGGTCAACAAATCAAGAGGATGATCAGAGTGAGGAAGTGGAAGAGGAGGTGGTGGACGATGAGGTCACTGACCCAACCAGGGAAGGTGGAAAGCCGAACGAGGACAGCAGTACAGAGGGGGAGGGATCTGCAGCACCACAACAGCCTGGAATAGGCAGTGGGGTGGCAAAAGGGAGAAGGCGGGCCACACCACACAGGTCCGCAACTGTTCCACGGAGCACCCCCTTGCGGAAATCTCCCTTGCCAAGGGGTAGGTGTTCCGCAGTATGGCGCTTTTTTGAGGAAAGTGGGAACGACAAAAGAATAGTAGTTTGCAACCTGTGCCACACCAAAATGAGCCGGGGCGTGAACACTAGCAACCTCCCCACCACCAGCATGATCCGCCACATCCAAGCACCGTAATAAGTGGGACGAACGCCTGGGTCCATAATCTGTGTCTGCGGGTCCCACCACTGCCTCCTCTTCCCCTATGGTACGTGCTGGCGAATCACCTATCGAAGGCGCAGCCGATGATGCTCCCGCCCTGCACCTGGACCTTTGCAAGCACCATCAGTGACCACATCCACTTCCCTGTCCCAGCGCAGCGTCCAAATGTCATTACCCCAGGCAGTGAAGGTATCATCATGTCTTGCCCTGTCAATCAAAGTGCAGAGGATGCGGCAGTTGCAGAGAGAGCAGAGCCTCTAGGTGTAATGGCAACGCCCCCGTTGTTCCTAGAGGCTCATTTGCATTTATATTAAAACATAATTTTTCTCAGCAATGCGGACACATTTAAACATAGGACCAACACAGATGTCTTCAGCTCCCAAGTGCACATGTAACAGGTGAGCCAGTTTCATAGGTACAAATATGCTGACAGATGCCCTTTAAAGGGGTTATCCAATCCTATAAAAAGCCCCCCAATATGCTGGGCCCCCCCAAACTGAATATACTTACCTGGGTCCCTGCTCCCTGTGCTGCTCCTGGTCCCCGCACCGCTGCTGCTGCTTCTTCCCGTGTGCGGATGAAAACATCCTGTGTCGGGGTTGTTGAGCAGCCAATGGCAGGCACGGACAGGGACGAGCCTCACTAGCGTCACCCACAATGCTAGGGAGGCTCGTCCCCGTCCCCACCTGCCATTGGCTGCTCCCCAATGTCACTGGATGTTTTCATCCATGCACGGGGAGAAGCAGGAGTGGCGCAGGGACCCATGTAAGTATATTCAGTGTGGGGATCCCGGCATATTGGGGGGGCTTTTTATAGGATTGGATAACCCCTTTAAGGCTCTGTTTGACTGCACAATTTTGCACCAATTAGGAATACGAACATGTAATTAATAATTAGATTGGCACTCAAAATACAAGGGTCACGCAGATACAACAATATTAAAATGTATTTGATTAAAATTCCCTACACATAGAAAATTAACACAATATGTATTGGCCAATACTCAATTATTAAAACATTGTACATGCATTGGTCCTGAGACTCATATACAAAGCACCCTAATTAAATCCACATGTATACGTTTTGATTATAAGGCTGATGGATCTTCAAATGTTACAGTTATGCAAACATCACACTTTATAAGTGAATAGCTAAGCCCCTTTGGAGCAAACAGAAGTAGCTGGATGACTTTCAAAGGCTACACAATTCTGTTCTAGGGACTTGAAAACTTGATGAATCGAAAGTTCAGTGTATTATATATTCGTAAATATTTATCGATCGAATATTCGCGTGTTGCGTTTGTGCGAACCTTCTGATCGAAAAATTCGGTATAGACACAGTGAAACACTATTCATTAGGTGCTCGCGATTTTATACTGCATAAGTTCATATATGGTATTCATGCGGTCTTTCTGATCCAAGAAAATTTTGAATAGGAACAGTAGAACAAAGTTCATGAAGTATTCACGATTTTCTCAGCCTCTCGATTTATTCGGCCTTACGTGCGATTTTTATAGGCACGGTAGAACAACGTTCATTTAGTACTCACGATTATTTTCGACCTTGCACGCGTTCCAAGGCTTCCGATTTACCGCATGCTCTTGGCGTGTATTGCTTTCGTTACCCGAATGTCCAGGGTATATTATCGCGGGATCACCTTTGTGTCTCACTTCCTGGTAGCTTGCTGCAGGGGCGTAGTTAGAACTGACTGGGCCTCATAGCAAAATGTTGTATGGCCCCCCCTCCATGACTATCCTGGCATCATATGTGTGCATATGTAAGGGAGGGTTCACATCACATTTTTGCCTTCCATTTGATGTATACGTTGGAAAAAAGGGATACAAAAAAAGTGCAGCACACTTTGCTTTTGTATCCTGCAAAGTCTGTTAAAAAAAAACGTATACGTTAACGTATAATTATTATTTATTTTTTTGCAATGGGACTCTATGGTGACGGATGCCACTGTATGGTGTCAGTCTGAGGCATTTGTTAACATATACATTTTATGTATACATTAGACGAATGGCAAAACATGATGTGAAATCGGCCTTAGTGTGCCATGATAGTGCCAAGTGCTAGAGGCAGAGAAGGGAGACTGCAATGTACTGCATGCTATAGTACAGAAGGCTGGCAGAACGCACAGCCTGGTCCTGGTGATCAGTGGTGTGGACTGTATTCTACAAGGCTCACTCCACAGTATCATGTACTGGAATCTACAGTAAATACTGTAAAGATATTAGCCCTACCCCTGAATAATAATAGATTTACTGACTATATAATCACCAACATATAGAGACTAAATAATACCACCACATTGGATAATAGCTCATACCATGACTGGTGCCATACAATGACTGGATAACACCGCCATACAGTGACTGGATAACACAACTGTACAGTGACTGGATAACATTATCGTACAGTGACTGGATAAGACCGTCGTACAGTGACTGGATAAGACCGTCGTACAGTACTCTGGATAATGCCGCCGTACAGTGACTGGATAGCGCCGCCATACAGTGACTGGATAACACTGCCATACAGTTACAGGATAACAGGGTATAAGGAGACACAGTACAGTATGTGACCAGGGGCACAGTATAGAGTATAAGAGGGCACAGTACATGGTATGATTTGGAGCACTGTACAGGCTATGGTAAGGGGAATATTGCAGGGTATGAGGGCATAGTACCAGTTAATAGGCACAGTATAGGGTATAAGAGGACATAGTAGAGGTTAGGAGGCATAGTACAGGGATATACCCTTATACTCCTGTAATGTGCCTCCTACAGGGTATTATAATGGGGCATAGAGCAGGTATAGGGCACAATGCAGGGCAGGGGTACAGGACCAGGCAGCACAGGACAGTATAAGGGGCACAGCATAGGGGGCACAGTACAGCATAGGGGGCACAGTACAGGGCAGGGGCACAATACAGGATAGGAGGTACAGTATAGGACAGGGGGGTACAATATAGCATAGGGGATACAATACAGGGCAGGGGGGACACAGTGCAGCATAGTGGGACACAATACAAGGCAAGGGGCACTGTAGAGCATAGTGGGCACAGTACAGGGCATGGGGGCACACACATTGCAGCATGGGGGCACAGTGCAACATAGGGGTCAGAATACAGCATAGGGGACATAGTACAGGGCAGGAGGCACAATACAGCATAGGGTGCATAGTACAGGGCAGGGGGCACAGACTCACCATTGTTGGTCAGGCTGGCAGTGAGTCTGAAGGTCAGCAGCATTGGCTGGCAGGCAGGCTGAGGGCTGAGCAGGAGGTCAGCTGGCACTACAAGTGAGGCAGGTAAGAGAGACAGCCTGCCAGGCGGGCAGGCACGTGGACGGTCACATCCAGGGTCCACATGGAGCTTCTAGGAGTCTGGGAGCGGGCCCTGTTTGCACTTCCGGCCAGTAGGAGTCAGAACTGCTGCCCAGATTGGGAGCGGGACCACTCCCTCTCCTCACTGCAGGTACGCCTGTCTGCCTCCGGCCGCCCCCTTTCGCACCGCCCACGGCCCTGCAGAGATAGCGCTTTGTCGGTCTGTCCTGCTGGAGGGGCCTGCGGTGCTACGCCTGTACGCCACTCGCCAGATGATTATTTATTTTTAAATCCTCAGCCGCTGGCCTGGGCCCCCAGTGGTGTAGGGCCCCATAGCCATTGCTATGGCTGCTATGGTGATCCCTACGCCAGTGGCTTGCTGTCTTTAAGCAAAGATTTACTTGACTTCCTTATTAGGCTGATCTTTTCAAGATGTTTGCTGCCGGCAGTATTTCTTAAAGTTGTTTGTTCCTCAGCTGGCACTGGAAGCCGATTTACTTGAACGAACCAAACGCGTTTCGGAGTAGAATATCTGGTCTTACTCCTTCCTCAGTGGTAATTTTATGAGCCTCCATGTGCCTCTTTTATACCCTGTAAGCTCCACCCAATCAATTCAAAAAGAGCACAAAAAGAGAGGTGGAATTTTCTTGTTGGACCAATGATTACAATGGACATATGATAAAAATGGTAAAAATATGATAAAAATGATAAAATTGTACTCAATATATCATCACTATCTTCTAACTAGACATTTCTGCACATTAGTACACTGCCAAAACCCAAAAAAATGCATGTGCGGTTTCTATGCGTTTTTCATGCGTTTTTCATGCGTTTTTTGTGTGTAGATTAGAGATGTGACGAACTATTCGCCGGTGAACAGTTCCCGGCGAACATAGCTTGTTCGCGTTCGCCGCGGCGGGCGAACATATGCGATGTTCGGTCCGCCCCCTATTCGTCATCATTGTGTAAACTTTGACCCTGTACCTCACAGTCAGCAGACACATTCCAGCCAATCAGCATCATACCCTCCCTCCCAGACCCTCCCACCTCCTGGACAGCATCCATTTTAGATTCATTCGGAAGCTGCATTCTTAGTGAGAGGCAGGACAGTGTAGCTGCTGCTGATTTAATAGGGAAATCGATAGCTAGGCTAGTGTATTCAGTGTCCACTACAGTCCTGAAAGACTCATCTGATCTCTGCTGTAAGGACAGCGCCCCAAAAAGCCCTTTTTTTGGGGCTAGAACATCAGTCTGCTTTTTTTCCCCTGTGTAATCTAATTGCAGTTTCCTGCCAGCGTGTGTGTCAGGCTCACAGCATATACTGTGCCCACTTGCCCAGTGCCACCACTAATATCTGGTGTCACAGTAGCTTGCATTTAAAAAAAACAACCAACTTTTTTGACTGTAATATAATAGCAGTCAGTTGCCGACATGCGCGTGTGTTTCATGCCCTGCAAGTGCATAGTGTCACCAGCGCAACTCATATCTCATATTCACAATTTTGACTGTGAATAAATAGCAGTCAGTTGCCTGCACGTGTGTGTGTGTTTAAGGCCCAGCTGCGAGTGCATAGTGTCACCAGCGCAACTCATATCTGGTGTCACAGTAGATTATATTTAAAAAACAAAAACAATTTTGACTGTGAATAAATAGCAGTCAGTTTCCTGCACGTGTTTGTGTGTTTAAGGCCCAGCTGCAAGTGCATAGTGTCACCAGCGCAACTCATATCTGGTGTCACAGTAGATTACATTTAAAAAAAAACAACAATTTTGACTGTGAATAAATAGCAGTCAGTTGCCTGCACGTAATTGTGTGTTTAAGACCCAGCTGCAAGTGCATAGTGTCACCAGCGCAACTCATATCTGGTGTCACAGTAGATTATATTTAAAAACAACTATTTTGACTGTGAATAAATAGCAGTCAGTTTCCTGCACGTGTTTGTGTGTTTAAGGCCCAGCTGCAAGTGTATAGTGTCACCAGCGCAACTCATATCTGGTGTCACAGTAGATTACATTAAAAAATAAAATAAAATTTTGACTGTGAATAAATAGCAGTCAGTTGCCTGCACGTGTTTGTGTGTTTAAGGCCCAGCTGCAAGTGCATAGTGTCACCAGCGCAACTCATATCTGGTGTCACAGTAGACTACATTTAAAGAAAAACAACAATTTTGACTGTGAATAAATAGCAGTCAGTTGCACACACGTGTTTGTGTGTATAAGGCCCAGCTGCAAGTGCATAGTGTCCCCAGCGCTTCTCATATCTGGTGTCACAGTAGATTACATAAAAAAATATAAATACATTTTGACTGTGAATAAATAGCAGTCAGTTGCCTGCACGTGTTTGTGTGTTTAAGGCCCTGCTGCAAGTGCATAGTGTCACCAGCGCAACTCATATCTGGTGTCACAGTAGCTTGCACGCATAGTACAACTTAACTAATCTAAGGCCGTCGTGGTCGTGGTGCTGTGATTCCCTTTGGCCCTAGAATAATGCCCAGTGTTCAGAGGCCACGTACCCTGAACTCGAAAAGTTCTGAGGACATAGTTGACTGGCTAACACAGGGACACCCAATCTTCTACAGCTTCCGCTCGGAACCTTGACGCACCATCCTCCTCCAGCTCAGCTTCGGGCACCTCTCAAGTTACCACTCGCCCGCCTGCCGCCACCACCAACACTAGCACCACAGCCGCTTCACTTGATCTGTCAGAGGAGTTATTTACACATCAGTTGGAAGAAATGAGTGATGCGCAACCATTATTGCCAGAGGATGTAGCTAACAGGGATATGTCTCAGTCAGGCAGCATTACACACATGGACGTACGGTGTGATGATGATGATGTTGTAACCGCTGCTGCTTCCTTTGCTGAGTTGTCAGATACAAGTGAAGCGGTTGATGATGACGATGTGTCCGTGGATGTCACATGGGTGCCCGCTCGAAGAGAAGAAGAACAGGTGGAAAGTTCTGATGGGGAGACAGAGATGAGGAGGAGACAAGTTGGAAGCAGGGGGAAGTAGTCGCAAGGAGCTAGTGGCACAGTCAGACAGCCTGCATCAGCACCCGGGGTCAGCCAGACAGCACGCCAATCAACGCATGCTGTTGCCACCAGCAGAATGCCATCATTGCAGAGCTCAGCAGTGTGGCATTTTTTTTGTGTGTCTGCCTCTGACAACAGCGATGCCATTTGCAACCTGTGCCAAAAGAAACTGAGTCGTGGAAAGTCCAACACCCACCTAGGTACAACTGCTTTGCGAAGGCACATGATCGCACATCACAGTTCCTGCTCATCTGCCCACAGTCAGGTGTCTGTCAAGGACATGTTTGAGCGTAAGAAGCCAATGTCACAAAGTCACCCCCTTGCCTGGCGTCTGACAGCTGGCTTGTCTGAACCCTTAGCCCGCCAGCTTTTACCATACAAGCTGGTGGAGTCTAAGGCCTTCAAAAAATTTGTAGCTATTGGGACACCGCAGTGGAAGGTACCCGGACGAAATTTCTTTGCACAAAAGGCAATTCCCAACCTGTACTCGATTGTGCAAAAGGAAGTAATGGCATGTCTGGCACACAGTGTTGGGGCAAGGGTCCATCTGACCACTGATACCTGGTCTGCAAAGCATGGTCATGGCAGGTATATCACCTACACTGCACATTGGGTAAACCTGCTGACAGCTGCCAAGCATGGAATGCGTGGCTCTGCAGAGGAGTTGGTGACACCGCCACGACTTGCAGGCAGGCCTGCTGCTACCTCCTCTACTCCTCCTACTCCATCCTCTTCCATAAACTCCTCGGCTAAGTCCTCTTCTGCTGCTGCGTCTTGCTCCACATCAACGGCACCCCCCCAGCTCCCCAGGGGCTATTCCACATCCCGGATACGACAGTGTCACGCCGTCTTGGGGTTGACTTGCCTGAAAGCAGTGAGTCACACCGGACCAGCAGTCCTGTTCGCCCTGAACGCACAGGTGGATCAGTGGCTGACTCCGCACCAACTGGAGATCGGCAAAGTGGTGTGTGACAACGGAAGCAATTTGTTGGCGGCATTGAATTTGGGCAAGTTTACACATGTGCCGTGCATGGCACATGTGTGTAATCTGATCGTACAACGCTTTGTGCATAAGTACCCAGGCTTACAGGACGTCCTGAAGCAGGCCAGGAAGGTGTGTGGCCACGGCCATGGCGCACTTTTCAGATATCCAGCGGCGAAACAACATGCCAGTGAGGCGCTTGATTTGCGACAGCCCGACACGGAATTCAACACTCCTAATGTTCGACCGCCTGCTCCAACAAGAAAAAGTCGTCAATGAGTATTTGTATGACCGGGGTGCTAGGACAGCCTCTGCGGAGCTGGGAATTTTTTTGCCACGTTACTGGACGCTCATGCGCAATGCCTGTAGGCTCATGCGTCCTTTTGAGGAGGTGACAAACCTAGTCAGTCGCACCGAAGGTACCATCAGCGACATCATCCAATTTGTTTTCTTCCTGGAGCGTGCCCTGCGAAGAGTGCTGGATCAGGCCATAGATGAGCGTGAAGAGGAAGAGTTGTGGTCACCATCACCACCAGAAACAGCCTTATCAGCATCGCTTGCTGGACCTGCGGCAACGCTGGAAGAGGAGTGTGAGGAAGTGGAGTCAGAGGAGGAATGTGGCTTTGAGGAGGAGGAGGAAGACCAACCACAGCAGGCATCCCAGGGTGCTCGTTGTCACCTATCTGGTACCCGTGGTGTTGTACGTGGCTGGGAGGAAGAACATACCTTCAGTAAGATCACTGAGGACGAGGAACGGGACATCAGTAGCTCGGCATCCAACCTTGTGCAAATGGGGTCTTTCATGCTGTCGTGCCTGTTGAGGGACCCTCATATAAAAAGGCTGAAGGAGAACGACCTGTACTGGGTGGCCACGCTACTAGACCCCCGGTATAAGCAGAAAGTGCCTGAAATGTTACCGAATTACCGCAAGTCGGAAAGGATGCAGCAGTTCCAAAATAAATTAAAAAGTATGCTTTACACAGCGTATAAGGGTGATGTCACAGCACAACGGGAATCTAGCAGGGGAAGAGGTGAAAGTAATCCTCCTCCTACCACGACCACGCCGGCAAGAACAGGATGCTTTACAGATGTGTTGTTGATGGAGGACATGTGTAGCTTTTTAAGTCCTACGCATCGCCACAGCCCTTCGGGGTCCACCCTCAGAGAACGACTCGACCGACAGGTAGCAGACTACCTCGCCTTAACTGCAGATATCGACACTCTGAGGAGCGATGAACCCCTTGACTACTGGGTGTGCAGGCTTGACCTGTTGGCCTGAGCTATCCCAATTGCGATAGAACTTCTGGCCTGCCCCGCTTCAAGTGTCATGTCAGAAAGGACCTTCAGTGCAGCAGGAGGTATTGTCACTGAGAAGAGAAGTCGCCTAGGTCAAAAAAGTCTAGATTACCTCACCTTTATTAAGATGAATGAGGCATGGATCCCGAAGGGACTGACAGTGGGAGATACATTCGACTAAAAAAGGCCTGAAGAGATGAGCTGCCTTGGGCTAAAAATGGTCCACACGCTGCTGTATTTTATCTCTGAATGCCGGATGACTTGCGTGACTTATCCGCCACCAACTAGGGTTCAAGCCGCAATGTTTTAGGGCACTTTCTGCCTGGGAAACATCAATTTTCTGCTACAGCAGCGGCTGCAACAATACCAAATTTTTCAGGCATGTGTACAGCCTAATTTTTCTGGCCTCTGGTGCCTGCACTGTGGCTGCAAAAACCAAACAAAAATATAGGCCACATACATGTGGCAATTCCCCTTCGTGATCATTACCTTGTTGTGGTGAAGGGGCTTGCGTATCTCAATGAAGCAACCACCTCTATGAGTGTGTGGCAATGGCAATGTTGGCACACCCCAGATGATAAGGTCGTGCTTCATTGTGAACAGACCAAAAGCGATCGGCTGGACTAAATATAGCATAGAAAATACATGAATTTCTTTGTGATCATCAAAGGTGATCATTAAAGCCTACTAGGCCAACAATGGGTCCACACTGCAGAATCATTGTTTTCTGGGTCACTTAACTGTCACTGAACTACCTCAGCACGACCATAGGCTTTGAAAAACCCCCATCGCCTGCAATCTCCCAAACGTGCGCACGAGCACAGTCATCACTACACAAAGATTGATGCATAGAGGAGTAAAATTTATGTCATGAGTGCGTCAACTATTGACAACTCTTTGCGGTTGTCTAAACTCTATTCCATACACGTCCCCTGATAGGGGACTTAACAAGGATTAAACTAAAAGGAATAGTACTACTTAACACACCTTATAATAATAATAATAATAATAATAATAATAATAATAATAATAATACTAGTGGACGTAACAGGGATTAAACTGATAGGAATAGTACTACTTAACACACCTAATTATAATAATAATAATAATAATAATAGGGGACGTAACAGGGATTAAACTGATAGGAATAGTACTACTTAACACACCACTCATATCTGGTGGCACAGTACATTGCAAGGCGTACGTGCAGTGCCCCAAATTGGAAGTAAGAGGACTGACCAAGCATCTTTTTCCATCTCCCGGTTCCTAAAATCTATTCCATACACGTCCCCTGATAGGGGACGTAACAGGGATTAAACTGATAGGAATAGTACTACTTAAACACACCACTCATATCTGGTGGCACAGTACATTGCACGGCGCACGCGCAGTGCCTCAAGTTGGAAGTAGGAGGACCGACCAAGCATCTTTTTCCATCTCCCGGCTCCTAAAATCTATTCCATACACATCCCCTGATAGGGGACGTAACAGGGATTAAACTGATAGGAATAGTACTACTTAAACACACCACTCATATTGGGATTGTACAGTACATTACACGGCGCACGCGCAGTGCCCCAAATTGGAAGTAAGAGGACCGACCAAGCATCTTTTTCCATCTCCCGGTTCCTAAAATCTATTCCATACATGTCCCCTGATAGGAACAGATTTTTTAGGAACAGATTTCTTTTTATTTAAAAAAAAGAGGACAGCCTCTGCGGAGCTGGGTATTTTTTGGCCGCATTACTGAACGCTCATGCACAATGGCTGTAGGCTCATGCGTCTTTTTGTGGAGGTGACAGACCTGGTCAGTCAAACCCAAGGCAACATCATCGACCTCATCCCATATGCGTTTTTTCTGGAGCATGCCCTGCGAAGAGTGCTGGATCAGGCCGTAGATGAGCATGAAGAGGAAAAGTTGTGGTCACCATCACAACCAAAAGCAGCTTTGTCGTCATCGATTGCTGGACCTGCGGCAAAGCAGAGAGAGCAGTCTGAAGAAGAGGAGTCAGAGGAGGAAGGTGGCTTTGAGGAGGTGGAAGACCAACCACAGCAGGCGTCCCAGGGGGCTTGTTGTCACCTTTCGGGGACCCTTGGTGTTGTACGTGGCTGGGTGGAGGAAGAGACCTTCAATGACGTCAGTGAGGACAAGGAACGGGACATGGCTAGCTTGGTATCCAACCTTGTGCAAATGGGGAGTTTGCGGTTGTGCAAATGGACACCTACAGATAATCGCTAACAAGCGTTTGTATGAACGCTCGTTAGCAATGATCTGGCATTGTAATTCAGCCGCCAATTACCCAATAAAGAGTTTGTTTATTGGGTAATTGGAGACTTTCAACATGTGTAAAAATAAACGTTCTCCGGCGGCAGATCGTGCAGGGTAATCAGCACTCTGCTGCCAGCAAACAATGATTGAGAATGGGAACAACCGATGGCATTAACGATCGCTTTTCCCCATACTGTGGAGGAGATCACTGCATGTAATCGCAGCGGTCTCCTCCGCTAGTGAGCAAGTGATTGCTGGAAAGGAACTCTTCCCTCCCCACAATCTCTTGCAGAATCTGTAGGTGTAAAGGGTTACACCCAATTTTTTTTTACCAAAAATCTTTTTAACCAGAATTAATGTATATTTTTTCATAATTTTCATTTTCATGTATTTTGTAATGATGAATTGTCAATAATGCTATTATAAAGTCTTTGTGTTATTTAACTCTTTAATCATTTTAATACCAATATTTTATGTCCACATGATTGTTCACATAGTATTTTATGCAATACCCCTCATCTAGGAGATTTATTGTGAAGGGATTTGATATATGCAAGTATACTCCTAAGGCCTCTTTCACACGAGCGTGTCCGGATTAGGTCCGGATGCTTCCCGGTGCATTGCGGCAAACCCGCGCGAGTAGGAACGCAATTGCAGTCAGTTTTGACTGCGATTGCGTTCCGATGTTCAGTTTTTATCGCGCGGGTGGTACCCAGACCACCTGTGGTACCCAGACCCGAACTTCTTTACAGAAGTTCAGGTTTGGGTTAGTTGTCGTGTAGATTGTATTATTTCCCCTTATAACATGGTTATAAGGGAAAATAATAGCATTCTGAATACAGAATGCTAAGTAAAATAGGGCTGGAGGGGTTAAAAAAAATTATAATAATTTAACTCACCTTAATCCACTTGTTCGCGCAGCCGACTTCTCTTCTGTCTTCATCTGTGAGCAATAGGACCTTTGATGACGTCACTGCGTTCTTCACATGGTCCATCACATGATCCATCACCATGGTGATGGATCATGTGATGAGCGTAGTGACGTCATCAAAGGTCCTATTGCTCACAAATGAAGACAGAAGAGATGCTGGCTGCGCGAACAAGTGAATTAAGGTGAGTTACATTATTTGTAATTTTTTTTTACCCCTCCAGCCCTATTGTACTATGCATTCTGTATTCAGAATGCTATTATTTTCCCTTATAACCATGTTATAAGGCGAAATAATAATGATCGGGTCCCCATCCCGATCGTCACCTAGCAACCGTGCGTGAAAATCGCACCGCATCCGCATTTTCTTGCAGAAACTTGCGATTTTCACGCAACCCCATTCATTTCTATGGGGCCTGCGTTACGTGAAAAATGCACAAAGAGGAGCATGCTGCGATTTTCACGCAACGCACAAGTGAAAATCACCGCTCGTGGGCACAGCCCCATAGAAATGAATGGGTCAGGATTTAGTGCGGGTGCAATGCGTTCAACTCAAGCATCGGATCCGCGCAGAATACTCGCCCGTGTGAAAGGGGCCTAAGGGTTCCAGTCCGGATTTTGGATGTGAATTACTAACAAGGTTGATTGACAGGTAACAGCCTATAAAAAAACCGAATCAATGCTCACTACTGATATCCACTGAAGAAGGGGGTTGTCCCCGAAATGCGTCTGGTCCCAGCTAGTGAGCCATTCCATCGATGCATACACAGAGACTGTGATGAACAATACAAAACAACACCACGTGGGATGCCGCGTGAGTGGTGAGATGTACAACAGCGGAGAACGCTCCACATCGGGAGACTGGTAAGAGACGCGCTACTTGCTTCATAGGTGGGGTCCGGAGAAACAGCATACCATACGGCCGCCAGGTTGGTGAAACCCTGTGATGGTTTATATGCAGCCGTGATTCAACTAGCTGTGAAATTGAGCTGTATCACTCGCTACATATTTCAATAGCCGGACTGTTTACTTAAGTTGATCACTGCAACAAAGTATATTCCTGAACTGCATCACACAGGGTGTCTGGACTGAATCTATATTGTATTTTACAATCATTGCACTTTTTAATCCTACCGATACAAACAATACTGGAATGCACACTTTGGAACTGTATTGAAATGTATGCTCTATAGGAGCGGACAGGCTAATTGGACCATTCTTTAAAGGACTGGTCCCACTGTTAGGGGTTTTATTTTATTTTATTTTATTTCTTTTAGTGAACATATTCTAATGATAAGTGTATTTTAGATTCATTGAGTATTACCACGTATATTATGTCAATATATTAATACCATAGTATCATTTATCTGGGTGAATCGATATTTCCATATGTGTTCCCTTATGTAGAGAATGCCCCTTTCAATTCTTTTTTCATATCTTGCTACTTAGGCCTTAGGGTGAGGCCAATAGAGGTGAGCACCTCATATCTACAGCCGATAGGTGGGTGTAGCCGCTGTTCTTTCATTACACTGTAAAGGACCCTTAAGGGTTGTAGTAACCAGGGCCGGTTCTAGGTGAAATAGGGCCCTGGGGTGAAAAACAATAAGGCCCCCCCCCCCCCCCCCCCCATGACACTTGATGACTTTTACAGAAGAAACTGTACATTGTGTGGCACAGTGTAGGCTATATGTGTATAACATAAACATATTTCATATGAAAAATTACAATTGCTTGGCTTGGCCCTTGGGGATCTCGGACACCACTTCAACACTTTGGCTGGGGGGCTCGGTGGAGCTGATGTTGTGTTTTATCCTAATGAGAAAGATTTCATAATAAGGGATAGCAGAGCAGGGAGAGGCTGTGCTGCTACTAGGGGGTCATACCATGGGGGAGTAATAAAGCCCACCATAATGCCCCCCCCCAGTATAAATAATTCTCCCTATAATGTGACAGTGCAAAAAATACCCCCTTGTAATGCTAATGTCCCCATAGTGCCCCCATAATGTGCCAGTATAAAATACCCCTATATAGTGCCCCAGTAGATACCCTCAGTGTCCCCCATAATTTGTAAGTATAAAATACCCCTTCTCAGTGCCCCCGTAGATTACCCCATAGTACTCCTCTCCCCCCTTCCCTATAGTACCCACCATAATGTGTCCCAGTATAAAATGCCCCTATACAGAGCCCCCATATAAAATAACCATTCTTTGTGGCCTCAGTAGATGCCCCTATAGTGCCCACCAATAATGTGCCAGTAATAAGTGCCCCCATAGATGTCCCCCAATAATGTGCCAATAAAATGTGCCCTCATAGATGCCCCCCAATCATGTGCCAGTAATAAGAGCCTCCCACCATCATGTGTCAGTAACAAGAGCCCCCCCATCATATGCCAGTAGCCAGAGGCCCCCTATCATGTGCCAGTAGCCAGAGACCCCCATATAATGTGCCAGTAGCCAGAGACCCCCCTATCATGTGCCAGTAACCAGAGCCCCCCCATCATGTGCCAGTACCAGAGCCCCCCCTATCATGTGCCAGTAGCCAGAGCCCCATGTGCCAGTAGACAGAGGGCCCCCCATCATGTGCCAGTAGCCAGAGGCCCCACCCATATCATGTGCCAGTAGCCAGAGCCCCCCTATCATGTGCCAGAGGTCCCTCACATATCATTTGCCAGTAGCCAGAGCCCCCCCTATCATGTGCCAGAAGCCAGAGGCCCCCCTATCATGTGCCAGTAGCCAGAGACCCCCATATCATGTGCCAGTAGCCAGAGACCCCCCCTATCATGTGCCAGTAGCCAGAGCCCCCCCATCATGTGCCAGTACCAGAGCCCCCCTATCATGTGCCAGTAGCCAGAGCCCCATGTGCCAGTAGACAGAGGGCCCCCCATCATGTGCCAGTAGCCAGAGGCCCCACCCATATCATGTGCCAGTAGCCAGAGCCCCCCTATCATGTGCCAGAGGCCCCCCCATATCATTTGCCAGTAGCCAGAGCCCCCCCTATCATGTGCCAGAAGCCAGAGGCCCCCCCTATCATGTGCCATTAGCCAGAGGCCCCCCATATTATGTGCCAGTAGCCAGAGCCCCCACTATATCATGTGCCAGTAGCCAGAGCCCCCCGTATCATGTGCCAGTAGCCAGAGCCCCCCTATATCATGTGCCAGTAGCCAGAGCCCCCTTATATCATGTGCCTATAGCAAGAGCCCCCCTATCATGTGCCAGTAGCCATAGGCCCCACTAACATGTACCAGTAGCCATAGCCCCCCTCGATCATGTGCCAGTAGCCTGAGCACCCCCCCATCAACATGTGCCAGTAGCCAGAGCCGCCCTATCATGTGCCAGTAGCCAGAGGCCCCCAATATCATATGCCAGTAGTCAGAGCCCCCCTATCATGTGCCAGTAGCCGGAGGCCCCCCTATCATGTGCCAGTAGCCAGAGGCCCCACCATATCATGTGCCAGTAGCCAGAGCCCCCACTATATCATGTGCCAGTAGCCAGAGCCCCCACTATATCATGTGCCAGTAGCCAGAGCCCCCCCTATATCATGTGCCAGTAGCAAGAGCCCCCCTATATCATGTGCCAGTAGCCAGAGCCCCCCATATCATGTGCCTGTAGCCAGAGCCCCCCTATCATGTGCCAGTAGCCATAGGCCCCCCAATCATGTACCAGTAGCCATAGCCCTTCTCGATCATGTGCCAGTAGCCTGAGCACCCCCCCATCAACATGTGCCAGTAGCCAGAGCCCCCCATCATGGGCCAGTAGCCACCAGTATTGTACACAATTTCACAAAAAAAAAACTATAAAAAAATATATACTTACCTCCATGTCAGCGATGCGATGCAGGCCTCTTCCGGCCTGTGTCCCGCGCTGTCCGGCTCAGGCGGCGCGATGACGTCATCGCGCCGCCTGCACTGGCCTCTGATAGGCTGCTGGCCTAGTGCCTGCAGCCTATCAGAGGAAGGGGAAGGGACACACCTCTCCCTCCCCTGCCCTGCTGCACAGCTATCTGTATTGCTGTCCTGAGGACGGCGATACAGATGACTATGGGGATGAGTGCTTCCACAATGGAAGCGCTCATCTCCGTGTGACTGTCCGCCGCTGCCCACACGAAAATATAGTTGGTTGCGGGCCGGCGTGGAGGGCCCCCTAAGGACTCGGGGGCTGGGGACAATTGCCCCCCTTGCCTTAATGGAAGCGCCAGCCCTGGTAGAAACGCTCATTAGCAATCATCTGGCAGTCTAATACTGCCGCCAATTGTCCAAAGAGCGAGCAAATCGACGTTCATTGTGCAACCTAAATCTTTTGAGAGGTTGAAAAATTATTGTTTGCAGGCGACAGATCCTGGTGTCTAATCACACTCTGCTGCCGGCAAACAATGATTCGGTATAGCCAATGTAATAGCAGCGGTCTCCTCAGCTAGCAAGCAGACAATTGCCTGTTTAATACACCCTTTACTGAGGATTCAAACATGGGGTTTATCTTCCTTTCATCCCAGGGAAGGCCTTTTTTTCTGCAGCATGGACACTTTACTGTTTCTTGAGAATTTTTTTTATTGTTATTTGTTTGATGAACAATTGTAGTTGTGAGAAAAGCTATTGAAAAAAAATGTATGTATGTATCTAGCACAAAGGGCCTATTGAAGCTCTACATGCAAGAACATTGACTTTTCTACGTTGAAGCTTATGTTCTGCAGTTGGCTTCAGGCAGTCAGGATTTTCAAGTCATCAATTGTATTGCTGCACCGAAAGTGTTATTACACCGATAAAGACTACTTTTGATCCATTTGTTTTTTTTGCCTTGCAGGAGTCTTGTAGATACTAGTGTTGAGCGCGAAGATTCAAATCGCGAATATCGCCACTACGAGAATTTGCGAATATTTAGAATCTAGTGCTATATATTCGTATTCGCGAATAGTGTTGAATATTCTAATCGTGAATTTATCGCGAATATATTACATTGCCAATTTTCAAAATCAAGTAAACAATGACTGGAGATCACGAACTCTCGAATTTGCTAATTTATGGTGAAAATTCGGCCAAAAAATAGCGAAATATTGCGAATTCGAATATTGCATATGCCGCTACTGTAGACACAGTCTACGCATTACGAGATTAAGTTAAGGAATTAAAACAGGTATGAATCATAGAGAGATTCCAGCCTGTACAGGTGAGTAATCTTTATTTGTAGGAATACAAAATATATTATAATACAAGGTTCAGAATAAAGATCATATGTGTAATTGCCTCTAAAACTATAATATCACTGTCATTGTAGCCATGAGATGCAAGTATTCGGCCACAATTGGATGAATGGTCTGATATTTGAATGCACGTACCAGAAATGTGTAGTTCTAATCGCCATTGTGTATTTCGAGGCAGTGGATTACCCCCTGATGCCATGTAGATGACATATAGGTAGACATTGGTGAGACTGCAGCACTCTCATGAGCCTGTTGCCCTTTCAAACAGTGGGATTGTGAAGTCAGAATACCCTTAGATACTGGGCCAGATAGGGATTCATGGGAGAGTAGCCTAGAAGAATCAACTTCTATCTAGGAGCAGCGTCAGACTGAGGAGCCTAGGGCCGACAAGTGGCCTTTATTCTGGAGAACAACCCTACAGCTACAAGGAAATATTTCCTCTTCATTTCATTTATGGTGCCTGTCTGTTGGTGCCTCTTACAATGTCTAGCTGTACGTACCTTGTATAATGTCTGCCTGTACGTTTATATATGTGTAATATCCCTAGTCATAGCCTTATATTTGCACTATGCCTGGTTTTACTTGTGCACTTTTACTTGTGCTCAGGGGCGTAGCGTGGGGGGGGGGGGGGGGGGGGGGGCTGTTGGCAGGGGGGCGCTGTCCGCTGCAACAACAAAATCTTTAATGGCAGATGCTGTGTTTTTTTTCTTCACACAGCAGAGCAGAGTGAGGAGGCGGGGCGCAGTACGATCACACTGATAGGCTCCGCCCACCTTCCAGGCAGGAAAGACAGTGCGGAGCCAGGAGCCAGAGCAAGAAGATAGAAGCAGAAGATGGCTGCCGCACTGTCCCTGCTTCAGTACTTGTAGCGGTCAGGTCAGAGAGTCTATCCAGAGTCCAGACAGGCAGCCTGAAAGCGACCCTGACAGAGTACGTGACACTGCAGTCAGTGTCATTCCCAGTCCCACCCTGCGTGAATTAGGTCAGTCACAGTGGGTATGTTGGCATGGGCTGAGGGTAGGCGTTAGGGGTAATATATGAGTGAACTAGTGAAGTGCCACTGTGCCAGTGCCATGAGAGCCAGGCCAAGGCTGCCAAGTAGATGGCATCATGGCAGTCAGGGTGCTGGTGAAGGATGACCAGCCCAGGGACACTGACAGAGAGAGACAGTATGCCTCTCTGGGATGCCATCTGCAGTTTCTGCCCATCTCTGCTGCCCATATACCAGACCTACCCTGGTATATGGAGTGGACAGCAGAGATGGGCAGATGGCATCCCAGAGACAGTACTGTCTCTGGTCATCCTTCACCAGCACCGCCTGACTGCCACAGTCCTGCTTGGACTGGCTCTCATGGCACTTCAGCTTCCTCTTGGTCTTTTCTATCCTGCTTTGGAATCAGGTTTTGAGCTGGGTCCCTGGAAGCTTCAGGGCTGCAGCCAGGTCTGCCCTCCTCTCAGTCTCAGGTCCAGACAAGTATCTCTGCAGAGTCCAGACAGTCACTGACCAAGTTTAAGTCCCTCTGAGGCTCAGCCTAAGGGTCCATTCACACGTCCGCAACGTGTTTTGCGGATCCACAAAACATGGACAGCGGCAATGTGCGTTCCGCATTTTGCGGACCGCACATTGCCGGAACTAATAGAATATGCCTGTTCTTGTCCGCAATTGCGGACAAGAATAGGACATGTTCTTAACAGAATTGCGGACCCGGAAGTATGGGTCCGCAACTCCGTATCTGGGCAGCACATTGTGCTGCCCCATAAAAAATTAATGGGTCCGCAATTCCGTTCCCGCAAAATGCGGAACGAAATTGCGGACGTGTGAATGGACCCTAAGGCTACTTTCACACTAGCGGCAGGACGGATCCGACAGGCTGTTCACCCTGTCGGATCTGTCCTGCCGCTATTTCGCCGGACCGCCGCTCCGTCCCCATTGAGCTCCGGCACAGCACAGCGAAAGGCCGCCAGACTGAAAGTACTGCATGTCTGACCATTTAGTGTTGCGCCGGCGCTCCGCCCCCGTCCCCATTATAGTCAATGGGGACGGAGCGGCGGCACTGCGAAATAGCGGCAGGATGGATCCGACAGGGTGAACAGCCTGTCGGATCCGTCCTGCCGCTAGTGGAAAGTAGCCTTAGACACTGAGCTGAGGCACAATTTTATTAAGTAAACAGTGCCTGGCCTGCTGCACCACTCAGACCAGTCAGTAGAGGGCAGCAGTAGTTGTATTTCTTCAGTTTAACGATTGCTTGCTGCCCAGAGAGGTCATTTTTGTGGGGAAAATGTGTCTCAGCCCAGGCTCAGGAGGAGTCATACTGGACAGTATTAATAATGGAGGATTATTATTGTGGGGGCCTAGGTGGAATATGCACAGTGAGTAGTACTAGTAATATTCTTTCCCATAGGCCTATTGTGCAGCAGATTCCACAGTAATAATCCTTTGTATTAATCTATTGTTAGTCCTCATTAGGCCCCATGCCCCAGCCAGGCCTCACTGAGAATCTCAGAGGGCAATTTACTTTAATAATACATTAACAACAAAGAGGGGGCAAATACATTAATAATAAAGAGGGGGCCATTATATTATTAAAAAAAGAGGGGGCCATTATTTAAATAATACAGAGGGGGCCATTATATACAGGGGGAATAATATTTTGGGGAATGGGGGACTATCTGTATGGCTCTAGCCCAGTATTGGGGGGCAGCAGGAGGAGTTGTTGAGACACCAGGAAGGAGAGGATGATAGTAAAGTGAGGAACCTAAAAAAATTCTGTGAAACTCTGCAGAGACGAGAAGCGGCTGAAAGAAGGTATCATGGAGGTCTTATCTCTGAATGAAGACGTTGAGGAAAGTCTACATCACAGGAGAGGTCACTGGATGTAACAAGTATGGGGCGGTATTCTACTGTAATAATAATGTCCATCCACATATCGGTTTTACAGTAGGGTTGGGGGAGCAGATTGAGAATATGGCCCACCCTGCCACATTCTGAACCCAGACTTCAGGTCACACTGTGCGTGGTCTGAATTCTGGGGCCTCACACCCCTCTACTACATTATCTGTACACTGAGAGTTATCACTGTGTTATCTGAGGTGTTACATAGGACTGCAGTTGAATCTACTACATTATCTGTACACGGAGAGTTATCACTGTTATCTGTGGTGTTACATAGGACTGCAAGTGATCTACTACATTATCTGTTAAAAGGGGTGTGCCCACGGGCTGGGGGGGCGCAATTTTTGGCTTGCCCCGGGTGCTGGCAACCCACGCTACGCCACTGCTTGTGCTTACCCCTCACCCACTAAAAACACACAAGATGCTCTCATGATCTCAAACCTTAAGAAGCTGCTTCTTGTAGGAGAAGGTCCCTGGAGGTGTAACTCCATTCTGCAGAGAGTACGGTATGTGGTTGCCTGGCTCCTGCAATTGTTGTGCCCCACCATTCTGGTCATGCAGGGCAGGCCGTGACCTAGTTAAGTGCAAGACCACTGTTTTTATACTGCAGGAGAGGGACCAAAAATTTTGCCATGCAGGAGGGCTCCAAAAATTCTTTGGGCTGCCCAACCTTTAGAAATAGTATGGCTGGCACTTAGTGTTAGCATCATAGGGTATTGAATAAGATGTGAAGAATATCCTCAGACGCCTCCACTGCAGACTTGTCTTCTCCTGATCAGGCTGATATTGGCCTGATTGTGAATATGGCCTAAAGAAGAACTCCAGACAGAGCTCAGTGGAGCCCCCCTATTGGAAATCCCTTCCTGTGCTCTGCCTGGATCACTGACTTCTATGGGGTTACTCTTTATAATAGGACACTTCTGAGATTCCCAAAAAAGTGGAGCCTGTAGGCAGGAAGGATCCAGACAATAATTAGTGAACAGAAAATGTTTTATTTTTGTTATAGAAACACAATATAGCAGATGATGTGTGACTGCTGTGCATTGGGCTCCTGTGTCTTCACCATCATTTCTAGTTGGTATAATTTTAGGATCCACAATGGACGTCGCTGTATAGAGACATTGGGGGACAATGGGTTCAGAGATTGCTTCTTTCAGGTTGCGCTCTCAGCTACAACTATTACATCATGTCCTCGCAATAATGGAAAACAGCTAGGAAGGAGGTGGCTTCTTTCTAGCTTCTGTATTACCATCAATATTGGATATAGACGGAGGAATGGAGGAATGATATGGCACATGGCAGGCTTATTCACCCCAAAGGCAGCAGAGTTCATCCAGGGGCTCATCACTCCAGTGCTATATTCTTCATGACGTAAGAAGGCTCTGGCTGTGGTGGCATGTATGATGGCTCCAAAGCTTCTTAGATACTTGTAGACCTGTGGGTAGAGGAGCAGGTTACATGGGAAGTGCGAAGCATTTATACAGAATTGTGGAAATGTATTACCAGTTTCAAGATTCCCAGATAAACTCAAACCTGCACATAGATCCCTATAATTATGTCTCTAAACAGGTCATCATTAAATGAGTTGTCACACTGCAGCAACTTATCTCCTATCCACAGGATATGGGACAAGTGTCTGACTGGAGGGGGTCCGACCACTGGAGACCCAACCAATCACTAGTTTAAAATGTAGCGGCATTCACATTGCTACTCCTTTCAGCTGAATGGGGCTGCCGGAGATAGCTGACTGCTTGAATGCTATCTCCAGCAGTCTGCCAGAGTTGAATGAAGCAGTAGCACACATGTAGGTCCACCACTCCATTTAACAGCAGAACATGGATCTAGTGATCAGCAGGGCCCCAGCGCATGGACCCCACTGAGCAGACCTATATCCAATTCTGTGGATAGTGGATAAGTTGTTGTAATGGAACTTCAATAAATCCTAAGTGCGATGGGTTTGTTTCCGTATGTCCCATTCGTTATGATTAAGGCTGAAATCAAACATTTGGCCACTTTTCCAATAAAAATGGGAGTTGCGTCCTTTTTTGCTTTTTGTATTATTGAGGCTCCCAGTGGTCACCAATGATGTTTATGATGTGTCTAATTGACAACCCATAATGATATATAAGTAAAAAAAAACTTTAACATATATCAAATGTATTCCTATAAGAGGATAAGACGTGAGAAGACCTCTGGGCAAACAGAGTAACATAGGCTTTCCCCAAAATATATCTATTAGTGTATATAAATACATGTACGACAACATATAAATTCTTCCAAATTTTCTCATACCTTATCAGATGGATACTGTAGGTTATGTCAACTTCTCCACAGGTACATATGTCTATCAAACACTGATGACTTATTCTTGGGGCAATATTCCTCCTCCATGTAATTAGTTAATGAGGTAATTTCTTCAACTGGAGCTTTAAGGCTGGTAAGTTTTTAGGTGGTACATACTTTACCAGCATTGCATCCAGTCTGGGGTGTGCAGCTAGCATGCCCAGGATATTCCTGCCATACATCCTGGTTTGTGGGCAGCTATCCTGCACAGCTTTGGCTACAGCTGGTATTGCCCTATCTGTGATGCCCTTTCTTCCAGACAGGAAAAACTCTGGGCCCATTCTATCCACCAGACCTGAGAGATGTTTCACTCTGGCGGATCTCACCGTGCTGTTCTTGTGGCAGAGTCCTCCTTCTATCAGGGCTGTGAGAGCGCAGCCAGGACTGACATTCTCCACCATTGATGTTAGAGAGCTGTTCACTGCCTCCCGGATAAAGGAGCTGGAATCCCCGGATTTTTGTAATAACACACTGACTGTCTGCTGGAGGTTGTAGTCCATGTGTGTCTTCACTGTAGAGAACATTGTATCCAAGCATTTGATAGCTGCAAGTGACACGGCTGATCTCAGGTTGTTCACTTCTTTTATTACAGCGGTCCTGAGTTCTCGTACGGATGGTAGAGCAACTTCAGTATGGCAGGATATCAGGGAGACGATGGTATCAATACCTTGGATTTTTTTTTCCCAGTCCTCTTTCCCCAGCAGGCTCAGGGCCTCAGCAGCCGCCGTATAGGGCTGGGATAGTTGTTTTAGGTTTTTGTTAGGGGTAACTTTCTGTTTTTTTATTGCATGATGACTTGAAGATGTTATTATAGGTGGTAATGCTGATGTCTTTGTCTTGGGTGCCGGAGGTTCATCATGCTGGTCCCTTGGATGTAGCTGGGAATTCTTATACTGCACCGTATTCACAGATGTTATTTTTGGCAACGGTCTTGATGGATATGCCTGGCAAGAATTCTCCTCGTAGATCTTTTTCTTGAGGGAGTCCAGGGTCTTTTCCGCTGCTGCCAAATATTTAGCTACTTGGTCAAGGTCTTTGGTTACTTCTTTTGCTGTGGCTCTTTTTGACCATGTAGGTGATTCAGATGTGATAGGAATATTCCATCCTGATGTTCTTTCATAGCCACTAGGTGCTGGGTGTCTCTCAGGGTTTCTCAGTTGATTATTACTGGTCTGTCTGGCCAGCACTCTCTGAGCCGCCATGTCCCTGTGTTCAGTGTAGTTGTCACCTAGGCGGTATTTAGATGGTAGTGTCGACTTCTTGCCATACTGATTGGAAGATGAGAAGTCTGAGAGGTCAGACTCTGATCTAGATGTTACTATGCTATAGTCAAGTGAGTCTGACTCCCACATCTTCCAAAATTCCCCAAATTCTCCTAATCACTCGATGCGCTCGCCAATATCACTGCTGCTCCTTTGAAAGAAAGTCAAGCAATCTACAGAACACTGAGTGAGCCAGGTTCTAATCCAATCTTCTCACAATGCCGCGGTTATGACATCAGCACCACGTGTAGAATGTTCAATTTAAAGGGCCACTGACTCCAAAATAGAGGAATATATTTAATATGGTTCACACAGAAATGCACATAACTCAATGTGTGTTGGCTTAAATGTTTCAGTTTGTGTTTCATTTTGTGACTTTATGTCTTTAATTATGGTTAAACTCAAATTCTATTTGCACGAAGGCTATTGTTACCTGTTATCAACCATTTCAGATAAACCGAGGTCAAAATATCTTATCTTAATATTCAACATTCCAGTTTAATCATTTCTTTACTATTAAATATTTAGGGCACATTTTTTGTATCATCACCTAGGTGACTTTTGGTTTTTACCATGTCATCAGCAGGAAGAACTCATTGGCTAAAGCCTATGAATGTTTGCACTGTAAAATGTGGGGGACGGAGTCTCAGTAATAACTAAAGATGGGACTGAACATGAAGGGATGTGGGTTACTTTGACAGTTGGTACCAGGAGAAACTGAGAGGCATAACTGATAGAAGATGGCTGGAGGCTGAGTACAGAGAAATATCAATGCTGATCTAAAACTTAAGAAAACTTTAAAGGTTATGTACACCTACGGAGACAATTTTTTATAAGTATGATTGAATTGTACTAATTTTGGGGTAAAAATCATTTGTTTAATTGGTCTTTATTAAAAATATGGAGCTGTTCTATCACAAAGGGTTAATTGTTTAGCTGTAAGACTGGTACTTTCACCTTCACTTTGTGCTTTAATAACCCTTAGCTTTAAAGGGACACTGACAGGCCGTTAGAGCATATAAAGTGACATATATTTTTCTATTGGTCTTAATATGCTTAATTAAACTATACCATTATCACCCCTCGCTGCCTTTCCGTTACTTATAAAAAGTGTTTTTATCAATATGCAAATTACCTTACTTTGTGCCCAAGGGGCTGTCCCTCATTCAGTTCTGTGCCCAGCCGCGCCCCAACTGATGTCTCCTAGTGCCGCCCAACTCATTAGTATTCACTGCACTGAGCGGCTTTTTCTCTCCCGACGCAGTGAAATCCTGCGCATGTCCAGTACTATCTTCTACTGGAGCTGGAGGGTGCCGGGGACCTTATCCGGCGCATACACTGAGAGACAAGATGAAGCTGATGCCAGGAAGATAGTACTGGACATGCGCAGGAGAAAAAAAAGCCACTCAGTGCAGTGAATACTAATGAGCTGGGCGGCACTAGGAGACGGCAGTTGGGGCGTGGCTGGGCACAGAGCTGAATGAGGGACAGCCCCTTGGGCACAAAGTAAGGTAATTTTTCATATTGATTAAAAACACTTTTTATAAGTAACGGAAAGGCAGCGAGGGGTGATAATGGTATAGTTTATTTAAGCATATTAAGACCAATAGAAAAATATATGTCACTTTATATGCTCTAACGGCCTGTCAGTGTCCCTTTAAGTTACTTAAAGGGGTTTTCACATCTCAGACAATGGGGGTATATTGCTAGGATATGCCCCCATTCAGTATCGAACTAAGGTTCCTAGGGCCCACCAGTAAAATTTATTTTGGGGGCCCACCGTACGGATACATTCAAATATTACCTGCTCACACAGCAGCAAGATGCTACCAGATGATTGAATATGGGGTCCCTGCAGCAACTTTGACAAGGTAGGTCCTGGGGAGAAGAGGACACTGGTAGCTTTCCTCTCTACCTAGAAGTCATCTCAGCTCTGATCGTGTCTATAATAATAAACTGGGGAGTTTCTTTAATAATCTGTCAAGTTTTTTTATATAAACATAGGATGTTGAGGAGCTGTACATTGAGCTGAATGTAGTGCAGAAAGTCTACTGTGTTATGTGCCACTTGTGCTGGGGGTGGATCACAAGGGGCCCACCTTGCTCAGGGGCCCACTGGTGGATTCACCTGTATCACTGTGGGCTAGTTCGAGCCTGCCCCTATTGTCTGATAGGTGCGAGTCCCCTACACTGAGAATGGAGGCACAAAAGTTGCGGAGGGCTCACTGCGCATGCGCAGCCGTCCTCCATTCATTTCTATGGGGCCGCAGAAAATAACCGAGCACTAGCTTGGTCACCACCTTCCCCGTTCCGTTCTCGGTGCAGGTGCGGGTCCCAGTGGTGGGACCCACACCCATCAGACAATGGGGGATATCCTAATGATATGCCCCCATTGTGTCAGATGGGAAAACCCCTTTAAAGGTCATAAACACAGTATATATACTGTCTCTTTATCTTAACAGGAGAACAAAAGGATGAAGCAAAGTTTGGATGAAGAACAAAAGTCAAGAAAGGAATTGAAAAAGTTGGTTCGCAAAATGTTGAAACAAGCTAGTGAGACAGCACGTGACGACCCCTCGCACTAGTTCCCACTTGTCAGCAGACTCATCCGGGACACTTACTGTAAGGACTTTCTGTAAAGAACTTTTGGAGAACACGGAATAAGGAGTATACCCTTCTCAGCATATGAGGGTCCCAGTGAGGGTTAGAAGGAACAGATACATGGCTGGAATCTATTTGAACTTTCTCTATGGCACTGTGTACCATCATCACACTAGAGGCAGCCATTATGTAGAGTAAAATTTTATGTGGCCCCTTTTAAACAGGCATTCTGTGTGCTCCTACTTTGTAAAAGTTCCTCAGACGGAGGGATCAAGGTGACATTGGCCTGTACAGTCACATCTCATCCGTGAGTTTTATCATATGTAAACAAGTGCAAACTCCATGAGACTTCCAAGGAGTATATTACAAAGTAGGCGCCCGGACAGTGCTTGGTTCAATAAACCTTATTTATAGTCAACCGGTACAAATTGTCTGTAGCGACAACAATGAGATAAAAAAGAAAAATTGACTGATAGCTGGACTATTTAATTAGTTATATTTGTATACGAACAGTCGCACTATAAATGGAATACTCAGCCCTGGTTGGAGTACCGCACTAGGAGTTGTTCAGAAAAAGCAGACTGACTATAGAGATCTATCAGGGTGAATAGGACAAGGGTTCTAGTACCTAAGGGGGCTAAAAGTTAGTAGAACAAAAAAACAAAAAAAAAAAAACAACACAACACAAAAAAATTAAGTATAAAAAAAAGTATAAATGAAAAAGAAAGATTCACAAAAAAAAAAAAAAAATACACGTTAACAATAAACATATTAATTTTCAGCAGATTTGTGTAGGAATTTTTTTTTTCCAAAAATGAAAATTCCCAGAATATCGGTATAAATTATCGGCTATCGGCCTGAAAGTTCACAAATTATCGGTATCGGCCCTAAAAAATCAATATCGGTCAATCCCTAGTGAGAATCTACCTTCTTTAAAGCTAAGTATAATCTAATCAATGGCAAAAGATAGTGAAAGGAATCGTCCTATATAAGCAGCAGTAAAGATAGACAGCGGAGACGCAACATGATCCAGTGGTGATTGTCACAATGTTCTCCGGCACGCAGGTACAACCAGTTGGCTGGAAAGCAATTGTCCAGCATGTTTAACATATTCACATAGACACGTGATGTTACCCTGTCCTAATGCACAATAAGCACGCTATAGAGTACTCAGGGTGGGTGGAGGGTCCGGCCACTGTGAGGATGGGATTAATGTCACTTTGGGGGTACACTTTTTTATTGCCTTCTCTTCCTATATTGAAAGCACTTCAAAACCTGTTTGGTTATTTACCGTATATTCCGGCGTATAAGACGACTGGGCGTATAAGACGACCCCCAAAATTGCTTTCTTTGGCGGCCCGTATAAAGGGGCCTGAAAGGTAGGTCATCAATTTGTAGGTCCTGGAAAACTACTTTATTAATGACTGAAGTGTTTCAGTGTTATATTAATTAGGTTCAGGATAGGTCACCAATATCAGATTGGTGGGGTCCAGCATTCCCCCCATACAGGTGTTTTTGCAGCCGCTGGAAACAAAAACCATTATCAGAGCTCTGTGTTCTTACAAGCGATGTACCTGTGGGACCATCACATGACCAAGGATGATTTTTGGTTCCTAATGTATGAGTACAAGCAGAGATGTTGAAAATTTTGAGGAATTGATACAGAAAGTGTATTGCAAACATTAAGTATTACCTAATTACCACTGGACCTTTCTCCCTATGCTAAGACAGTCAGAGGTAGTAAGCAGGCTTATGTGACACCCTAGTTCTAATTAGAAGTGAGTTTAAAAGGGTTCTCTTGGAATTAAGAAAATAAAATTACTAAAATACTTAAATATTAATTTAATCACACAGAAGTTACTACAGAACACTGAGCTAAAATGCTGCCTCATCTTCCTCTCTGCTCTGCTTGTCAGGAATTATTATCTTGAATACAGTTGATAAGATCTTCATCTGAATCTCTGTAGGTATGGAGTTCATGAGAAGACATGAAGAACAGAGAGTATACGGATGTGGATAATGAGCAGCAGCACTTGTATGCAGTCTCTATTACCACAGTCTGTCCTGTCCATCCTCTTTGTGGTTCATGTCTCCTCATGAACTCCATTCCTACAGAGATTCAGCTGAAGATTGGCTGTGTTCAGGATAATAATCCCTGACATACTGAGCAGAGATGAGGATATAGCAGCTCTTTAGCTCAGTGTTCTGAAGTAACTTGTCCTCCTGTGTGATTAGGACAGGTTTTATGTGTACTAATAGGACGGCAACCATTTTATTTCTCTGAATTACTGTTGATCGAATCAGAGTATCTGAAGTGGAAAAATTAGATTTTTTGCGAAGCCGATTTCCTCTTGCTTAGTGGTAACAAGTCTACTTTAAATGGTAGTAAAAAAAACAAACATACTCACCGTACTCATTTGTGTGCGGAGAGGCCATTGTGGCCATCTTGATTGCAAAAAACACGTGAAATGCCATGTGGGATGACCTGTACGTCACTGCGCTGGGAGGGCACAGTACATCATCAACATTGACATCACAGCACCCAGCCAGCGTGATGACGTGATCATGTCCCTGCGCAAGATTTAGCTCCATGTCTTCAATCAAGATGGCCGTGACAGCCTCTCTGCGATCAAATGGATAAGGGGAATAGCCCTTGAAAGGCCTTAATTTTAATCTCAGATGCACTAGTGATGAATGTGGCATCTGAGGGGATCCATGATGGGAACGATGCAATCGCCATTCATTGCGCCCGCTACATACGAAGGAATGCTCTTTCTGACTTAAGTAATTTATCACAAATCAAATTTCTTTGTGAAATTTGGCAAAGCAGTCGAATAAAATTTTCTATAACTTCACTCATCTCTACTCCTAATGATTGGTCCCTAGACAAAATGAACCATTAAAACTAATGAAAGGTATTTGGGAATATATTTATAGTAAAGTAATATTTAAGTATTTTTATATTCTTAATTCTTGGAGAACCCTTTTCAGTAGTAGAGAAATGCATATGGGCAGTGGTGTAACTAGAAATGACTGGGCCGCACAGCAAATTTTTGAATGGGTCCCCCCTCCAGCAAATTCTTCTCAACACCTTCCTTCTGATCAACCCCTACTTCTGTGGCTTGTCAAAATTACTGTCTCAGACCAGGTCTGGCAGCCGTCCGTCTGTTTCCTACACGTATATACTGTATGTCATGTCACTGTATATACTGTCACTGTATATAATGTGGTTGTATAATACTGTTCAAGGGGCCCTGACAATAAAATCTGTTAGTCCTCCTCCTGGGTGGGCCCCTTCTGAGTTTAGGCTTTGTAGCAGCTGCTTACTAGTGATGAGCGGCAGGGGTCATATTCGAATTCGCGATATTTCGCGAATTTTTCGTAGAATATTCGTCGAATATTCGCAAATTCGAATATTCGTTATATTCTACGATTTTTTTACTCAAAAAATCGCCAAGGTAATGATCGTGTAATATGCAAATTTTTGTATTTGAATTTTCGAATTTTTATTGCGAATTTTTCAACTTTTAGACAAAGAATATTATAGCACTATATGAGCTAAATTGCTCTATATTCGTTTTTTTTTCGAATATTCGCTATATTGCTACAACTTCGTTTTTTAGAATATTTGTAATATTCTAAAACAAGAATATATAGCAATATAGCGAATATTCGAAAAAAACGAATATAGAGCAATTTAGCTAATATAGTGCTATAATCTTCTTTGTCTAATAGTTGTAATTTTTTTCTCATCTGAAGTTCAGATTGGAAAAAAATTACAACTATAAAAAAAAAGATCATAGCACTATATTAGCTAAATTGCTCTATATTCGTTTTTTTCGAATATTCGCTATATTGCTAAAACAATAATATATAGCAATATAGCGAATATTCGAAAAAAAAAGAATATAGAGCAAAATTCGCAAACAACACTACTCCTAAAGTCAAGTATATTGCAGCCTTCTTATTGGCCCACAAGCTAGAAGCAGGGAGGGATCATGTGTACTGATAAAAAAAAAAAAGATCGAATATAAAAAAAAAAAAAAAAAATAGAATATTCGAAATTACGAATATATATCACTATATTCGAAATATTCGCGAATTTTCGAAGTCCCTATATTCGCGATAAAAATTCGAAATTCGAATATTCGTGATCAACACTACTGCTTACCATGCTTCCACTATAGCTACACCCCTGTATATGGGTCGCCTCTCTAGCCAAAAGGGCCCACTGCCAGACAGAAAACCACATTTACACAAAATTCGAGCCTCACCGATCGGCACTTTGGTAGGTGCAATTGCACTTAATAACAACTCTTTTAATATGAAAGGATCCGTCCTTGTGACCATTTACCTTTTAATAAATCATCAGGATCCCAGTGGGAAAACAAGCACATTGACTGCTGTCCGTCTATTTCCAATGGCCTAGAGCTGTTTGAAAATCTGCTGAAGGCACTGAAAAGGTTTCAGGCTGGTTTTATATACAGGCTGCAGGAACGTTATGCCCGGGGAAAAATACCAGAGAATTGCAATTTGTGATTTTACAATAGTTATGAAAAAATGTTGAGGTCATGTCCATCTAATGTATAAAAAGGTGAAGAAAAGATCGCCCAATCCCATGGCATTCCAGCGCCAATTATCTGGGCGAACTTTGTTGCCTTCACTGCAGTGATGACATACCTGACTATGTCACATGACCATCTTAGTTATTTATTTTTTACATTTTAGATTGTTCCCAGACTTCATCAAACTTTTGATATATAAAGATGTGATGGCACACTCACTTGTGGTATAAAATGGAAAAAAATGAGTATCTTTGGTTATAATAAAATTGTATTTATTAATGACATAAGAACAAGAACAAGAGAGATCTTCTATGCTGGTAACAGTTAAAATGTATTAAGAGTGTTATGTGAGGTATGCTGTATGGTCACAGATGTAGGGTATTCCTGAAGGTGTGGGTTATCCTATATCAGGATGCAGTGGCGTAGCTAGAAATGACTGGGCCCCACAGCAAATTTTTGAATGGGGCCCCCCCTCCTACAGTAATTTTTTCGCAACCCCTTCCTTTCATGCTGCCCCCATTCCTGTGTCTAGTAAAGATCGCTCTCTCAGACCAGGCCCGGAAGCTGTTCCATCCGTCTATACTGCCACTGTATATAATTTCATTGTGTAATACTGTTGAGGGGGCCCTGACAAAATCTTTTAGTCCTCCTCCTCCTGGATGGTCCTCTTCTAGGTCAGGGCCCCAAAGCAGCCGCTTCCCCTGCTTCCCCTATAGCTACGCCCCTGTCAGGATGCAACAGTATTCATAAAGTTATAATTGTAAGGTTCTAGCGTGAATTGAATGTATAAAATGCTCTGTTCAAGCTGAGTAGTAGTACATATAGATGTCACTTATAGGCTGAATATACAATGCTACGTGCAAGCTCGGCACATAAAAGTGCTATATGCAAACTTGATACATAAAAGTGCTATGTGCAAGCTGGGTACATAGAAATAGGTTCCGTAAATGGGCTGGATGTACTGAAATTGTTGGTTCAGGTACTCAAGAGTTGTAGGTTTAGATATATGAAGGTGCTATGTGCAGGCTGAGTACATAAAGTGCTAAGTGCAAGCTGGGTACATAGAGATGAGTTGTATAAATAGGCTGAGTACACAAGGGTTAATATTTCAGGTACAAAGATTGCACAAGGGTTAATACTTCAGGTACAAAGATTGTTGATTCGGGTACACAACAATTAAGATCCAAAAGTAAGTTAAATGGATGAAGTACGTTGTTATGCAGCATTGGGATATAAGCACTTATAGTATATGGTGTGTGCTTATTGTATCAGCACCGGAAATTTTGTCATATAAGGGGATTACTGTGGTTTAAGTTCTCACTTTGCAAAGGAAAGGTCAGTTCATCAAAGTTCACCTAGTGTGTTGTGAACAAAGTTCTCATACCAATATTCTCATATTGGGTTACTGGTGAACAATTAGATATTTAGATATCTTCCGTTCAAATTACAGCCTGTATAGAGGTAAGAGAGAGACTGAGTACATTACCGCTCCACGCCGCTCTGTTCTCTGCTTTGTCCTGCAAGGACCTACGCGGCGTCCCACGTGGTGACTTGCTAATATCACGTGGCGTCCCACGTGACTTGGGCGGGGTGATACGTCACTAGTTCCGGGATTGGTGATTGGTCCTCTTTCGAAAATGCTGAGGCTGTGGGAAATGCGGTTATTTTTTATGTAGTTTGCAGTTAGTACAGCAATAAACCACAATGGTTCACAGTTATCTCGGCTTGTGTATCCCTTACTGTTCCTTGATACCAGACGTGTTTCGGAGCGTATTCCTGCTCCTTCCTCAGTGGTTAGTGTTTGTACACTGGACACAAGTGAGGGTTTTTAACCACCTCAGCCCCCCTAGCTTAAACACCCTGAAAGACCAGGCCACTTTTTACACTTCTGACCTACCCTACTTTCCCCGTTTATTGCTCGGTCATGCAACTTACCACCAAAATGAATTTTACCTCCTTTTCTTCTCACTAATAGAGCTTCCATTTGGTGGTATTTCATTGCTGCTGCCATTTTTTGTTATTAATCGAAATTTAACGATTTTTTTTGCAAAAAAATGAAATTTTTCACTTTCAGTTGTAAAATTTTGCAAAAAAAACGACATCCATATATAAATTTTTCTCAAAATTTATTGTTCTACATGTCTTTGATAAAAAAAAAATTTGGGTAAAAAAAAAAATGGTTTGAGTAAAAGTTATAGCGTTTACAAACTATGGTACAAAAATGTGAATTTCCGCTTTTTGAAGCAGCTCTGACTTTCTGAGCACCTGTCATGTTTCCTGAGGTTCTACAATGCCCAGACAGTACAAACTCCCCACAAATGACCCCATTTCGGAAAGTAGACACCCTAAGGTATTCGCTGATGGGCATAGTGAGTTTTAGAGTTTTTTGTCACAAGTTAGCGGAAAATGATGATTTTTTTTTTCCCTTACAAAGTCTCATATTCCACTAACTTGTGACAAAAAATAAAAAGTTCTAGGAACTCGCCATGCCCCTCACAGAATACCTTGAGGTGTTTTCTTTCCAAAATGGGGTCACTTGTGGGGTAGTTATACTGCCCTGGCAATTTAGGGGCCCTAATGTGTGGGAAGTATTTTGAAATCAAAATGTGTAAAAAATTACCTATGAAATCTGAAAGGTGCTCTTTGGAATATGGGCCCCTTTGCCCACCTAGGCTGCAAAAAAGTGTCACACATGTGGTATCGCCGTACTCAGGAGAAGTTGGGAAATGTGTCTTGGGGTGTAATTTTACATATTCCCATGCTGGGTGAGAGAAATATCTCGGCAAAAGACAACTTTTCCCATTTTTTTATACAAAGTTGGCATTTGACCAAGATATTTATCTCACCCAGCATGGGTATATGTAAAATGACACCCCAAAACACATTGCCCAACTTCTCCTGAGTACGGCGATACCACATGTGTGACACTTTTTTGCAGCCTAGGTGGGCAAAGGGGCCCAAATTCCTTTTATGAGGGCATTTTTAGACATTTGGATCCCAGACTTCTTCTCACGCTTTAGGGCCCCTAAAATGCCAGGGCAGTATAAATACCCCACATGTGACCCCATTTTGGAAAGAAGACACCCCAAGGTATTCAATGAGGGGCATGGCGAGTTCATAGAAATTTTCTTTTTTTGGCACAAGTTAGCGGATTTTTTTTTTTTTCTCACAAAGTCTCCCTTTCCGCTAACTTGGGACAAAAATTTCAATCTTTCATGGACTCAATATGCCCCTCACGGAATACCTTGGGGTGTCTTCTTTCTGAAATGCGGTCACATGTGGGGTATTTATACTGCCCTGGCATTTTAGGGGCCCTAAAGCGTGAGAAGAAGTCTGGAATATAAATGTCTAAAAAATTTTACGCATTTGGATTTCGGGGTATGGTGAGTTCATGTGAGATTTTATTTTTTTGACACAAGTTAGTGGAATATGAGACTTTGTAAGAAAAAAAAAACAAAAAAACAAAAAAAAACAATTTCCGCTAACTTGGGCCCAAAAAATGTCTGAATGGAGCCTTACAGGGGGGTGATCACTGACAGGGGGGTGATCAATGACAGGGGGGTGATCAGGGAGTCTATATGGGGTGATCACCCCCCTGTCATTGATCACCCCCCTGTAAGGCTCCATTCAGATGTCCGTATGTGTTTTGCGGATCCGAACCATGTATCCGTAAAAAACATACGGACGTCTGAATGGAGCCTTACAGGGGGGTGAGCAATGACAGGGGGGTGATCAATGACAGGGGGGTGATCAGGGAGTCTATATGGGGTGATCACCCCCTTGTAAGGCTCCATTCAGACGTCCGTATGTGTTTTGCGGATCCAATCCATGTATCCGTGGATCCGTAAAAAACATACGGACGTCTGAATGGAGCCTTACAGGGGGGGTGATCAATGACAGGGGGGTGATCAGGGAGTCTATATGGGGTGATCACCCCCCTGTCATTGATCACCCCCCTGTAAGGCTCCATTCAGATGTCCGTATGTGATTTGCGGATCCGATCCATGTATCCGTAAAAAACATACGGATGTCTGAATGGAGCCTTACAGGGGGGTGAGCAATGACAGGGGGGTGATCAATGACAGGGGGGTGATCAGGGAGTCTATATGGGGTGATCACCCCCTTGTAAGGCTCCATTCAGACGTCCGTATGTGTTTTGCGGATCCAATCCATGTATTTGTGGATCCGTAAAAAACATACGGACGTCTGAATGGAGCCTTACAAGGGGGTGATCAATGACAGGGGGGTGATCAATGACAGGGGGGTGATCAGGGAGTCTATATGGGGTGATCAGGGGTGATCAGGGGTTAATAAGTGACAGGGGGGGTGTAGTGTAGTGGTGTTTGGTGCTACTTATTACTGAGCTGCCTGTGTCCTCTGGTGGTCGATCCAAGCAAAGGGGACCACCAGAGGACCAGGTAGCAGGTATATTAGACGCTGTTATCAAAACAGCGTCTAATATACCTGTTAGGGGTTAAAAAAATCGCATCTCCAGCCTGCCAGCGAACGATCGCCGCTGGCAGGCTGGAGATCCACTCGCTGGCAGGCCTGGCCTGTGTGCGCGCGTTCACAGGAAATCTCGCGTCTCGCGAGATGACGCGTATATCCGTGACTGTGCGCAGAGCTGCCGCCTCCGGAAGGCGATCCTGCGTTAGGCGGTCCGGAGGCGGTTAAAGGATAATTGTCTTTTTTTTTTTTTTTGGAGTATTGGATTGTGGTGATTAATATCTCCTTGGTGGCCCTATTTCAACTTTTCACTGTGTATTCAATTACCCCTTAATTCAACAGTTTAGTTCCCTCTACTGCCTACTTTTACCTCTGCTTAAAATCAGGTTGCTATGCAGGTCCGTCCTCTGTGTTGAAGGACGGAGGACGCAGAAGCAGCAGCCTGCAGGGTCACATTACTGACAGCCAGGGACTGTAGGTAAATGATTAAAGCCAGGTCCTCCCCAGCAGCTGATAATAGTGCCTGGGCTGTGTGCACTTCTCCCTGTCCCTGCGCTTGGCAGACGCTCCCTCACTCAGCAGAGCTGGAGAATGCAGAGTTGGAGCAGCGCAGAGCAGGGAAGGGAGATCTGCCAGCTGCTCAGTGTATAAATGAAAGCAACATGTGGTAAGAGGACCCAGTGGCGTAACTATCAGGGAAGCAGCTGCTTCGGGGCCCAAGCTCAGAAGGGGCCCGGGAGCAGTCACTGTACTTCGTCACACCGGGCCCCTGTCAGAGCAGCTGACTTCTCCGGCACTTGCACCTCTGACATTGCTCCGCCTCTCCCCCTCCTCAGTTCTTATGATGGACACTGACCAGCAACAGGACGGCCCGATGTGGGCGGAGCTATAATAGCCCCGCCCCCTTTTCTACCCGCGATTCCTGCTGCCTGAAGTTGAACCTTCCATGCTGCCCAGCATGCTGAACATCAGTTGCATTGCCACAACTGCACCTCCAGTGATGTGAGTGTCAGGGGAACTACTGCGGTAATATTCAGCTTTCCCAGACTGTGCACCTGTGACATGCAGTACAGTAGGAAAGCTGGGTGAATTATATCATGAAATGTCATCCAGCTTCCCTGCTATCCTGCATGGCACAAGTGCAGAGGCATTAGAGTAGGGGGGAGAGGCATAGCAGGAAAGCTGGGTGTCTATATATGTGTATTGTATATGTGTGCGTCCATGTATGTGGTGACTGTGTGTATGAGCGCGCCCCTGTATGTGAAGAGTATGTGTATGAGTGCGCCCCTGTATGTGAAGAGTATGTGTATGAGTGCGCCCCTGTATGTGAAGAGTATGTGTATGAGTGCGCCCCTGTATGTGAAGAGTATGTGTATGAGTGCGTCCATGTATGTGGAGAGTGCGTGTATGACTGCGTCCATGTATGTGGAGAGTGCGTGTATGACTGCGTCCATGTATGTGGAGAGTGCGTGTATGACTGCGTCCATGTATGTGGAGAGTGCGTGTATGACTGCGTCCATGTATGTGGAGAGTGCGTGTATGACTGCGTCCATGTATGTGGAGAGTGCGTGTATGACTGCGTTCATGTATGTGGAGAGTGCGTGTATGACTGCGTCCATGTATGTGGAGAGTGCGTGTATGACAGCGTCCATGTATGTGGAGAGTGCGTGTATGACTGCGTCCATGTACGTGGAGAGTGCGTGTATGACTGCGTCCATGTACGTGGAGAGTGCGTGTATGACTGCGTCCATGTACGTGGAGAGTGCGTGTATGACTGCGTCCATGTACGTGGAGAGTGCGTGTATGACTGCGTCCATGTACGTGGAGAGTGCGTGTATGACTGCGTCCATGTATGTGGAGAGTGCGTGTATGACTGCGTCCATGTATGTGGAGAGTGCGTGTATGACTGCGTCCATGTATGTGGAGAGTGCGTGTATGACTGCGTCCATGTATGTGGAGAGTGCGTGTATGACTGCGTCCATGTATGTGGAGAGTGCGTGTATGAGTGCGTCCATGTATGTGGAGAGTGCGTGTATGACTGCGTCCATGTATGTGGAGAGTGCGTGTATGACTGCGTCCATGTATGTGGAGAGTGCGTGTATGACTGCGTCCATGTATGTGGAGAGTGCGTGTATGACTGCGTCCATGTATGTGGAGAGTGCGTGTATGACTGCGTCCATGTATGTGGAGAGTGCGTGTATGACTGCGTCCATGTATGTGGAGAGTGCGTGTATGACTGCGTCCATGTATGTGGAGAGTGCGTGTATGACTGCGTCCCTGTATGTGGAGAGTGCGTGTATGACTGCGTCCCTGTATGTGGAGAGTGCGTGTATGACTGCGTCCATGTATGTGGAGAGTGCGTGTATGACTGCGTCCATGTATGTGGAGAGTGCGTGTATGACTGCGTCCATGTATGTGGAGAGTGCGTGTATGACTGCGTCCATGTATGTGGAGAGTGCGTGTATGAGTGCGTCCATGTATGTGGAGAGTGCGTGTATGACTGCGTCCATGTATGTGGAGAGTGCGTGTATGACTGCGTCCATGTATGTGGAGAGTGCGTGTATGACTGCGTCCATGTATGTGGAGAGTGCGTGTATGACTGCGTCCATGTATGTGGAGAGTGCGTGTATGACTGCGTCCCTGTATGTGGAGAGTGCGTGTATGACTGCGTCCATGTATGTGGAGAGTGCGTGTATGACTGCGTCCATGTATGTGGAGAGTGCGTGTATGACTGCGTCCCTGTATGTGGAGAGTGCGTGTATGACTGCGTCCCTGTATGTGGAGAGTGCGTGTATGACTGCGTCCATGTATGTGGAGAGTGCGTGTATGACTGCGTCCATGTATGTGGAGAGTGCGTGTATGACTGCGTCCATGTATGTGGAGAGTGCGTGTATGACTGCGTCCATGTATGTGGAGAGTGCGTGTATGAGTGCGTCCATGTATGTGGAGAGTGCGTGTATGACTGCGTCCATGTATGTGGAGAGTGCGTGTATGACTGCGTCCCTGTATGTGGAGAGTGCGTGTATGACTGCGTCCCTGTATGTGGAGAGTGCTTGTATGACTGCGTCCCTGTATGTGGAGAGTGCGTGTATGACTGCGTCCATGTATGTGGACAGTGCGTGTATGACTGTGTCCATGGCTGCGGAGAGTGCGTGTATGACTGCGTCCATGGCTGCGGAGAGTGCGTGTATGACTGCGTCCATGTATGTGGAGAGTGCGTGTATGACTGCGTCCCTATATGTGGAGAGTGCGTGTATGACTGCGTCCATGTATGTGGAGAGTGCGTGTATGACTGCGTCCATGTATGTGGAGAGTGCGTGTATGACTGCGTCCATGTATGTGGAGAGTGCGTGTATGACTGTGTCCATGGCTGCAGTATGAAAGGTACAGAGGCTAAAATACTTGTGGATATGTAGAGGTAAATCAGACGGGTCTATTACAATTGCAGCGCAGGTTTTAAAGGGTTGAGTTGAATATAAACTTTGTCAGCAACTGGAAATGTTAAAAAACAAAGTCGTGCCAAAAATGACAGTAAATACAGTAAATAAAAAGTCACAAAATAGCCATATAAGAGGGGTTTACACAGGAGGAGGCGGTTTGTGAAGAAGTGTGTAAGTGTGTGTGGGGGGGGCCCACACAAAAATTTGCTGTGGGGCCCAGTCAGTTCTAGTTACGCCTCTGGGAGGACCCCTTTGTGCTGCAGGAGATTAACCCTTTAGGGGGAGGGCTCTGGTTACTGACACTTTTGGGGGGCTATTGTTACTGGCTAGTGAGGGCAGGCGGGATTAGCCTCAGGGTGAGGGCAGTGGCGGCCATCTTAACTAAATAGTGAAATTGCAGTTTTATGCAGACTGGTTGCTAAGGGCTGAATCTTATTAAATATGGGGTAAGTCAGTCTAATAGTAACTGATTCTGGAATATCATGTTATTAGTAACTACATATATGAAAATTGAAATTAGGGTCTAAATGTGACAGTTATCCTTTAAATGATTTTACTCAAGGGGGTGTTGCCTGGCGTAAATTTGGTCCTTCCCAAATTCTGGACTGGATAGTTTATTTTAGGTGCACGGAGGCTAGTACTTATAGTCTAAATTTGTTGATGGACTCCGTCATTGTGTATAAATTATAAAAAAGAAAAACAGCAGAGGTGTGTGACCAATTGCAGGATATAAAAGGTATAAAAGAGGTTATAAGAAAAATTGTTATGAGAAAAAAATCTTTACTAGAAGAAGTATAAAAAATAATAAAATTATTGCCAATGGTAAAAAATCGTAAAGATTAAGTCAGTATGTCTATCAGGTTATCTTCAGTAGGAGTTGAGTCATAGTTCACAGGTAGCTTAATGTGTTTATTCTACCTCAAAGATATGTTATATTGGGAAATAGTTGTGATGTAGAGACTTGCTATATGCTGAGGACTGCGGTAGAAGTCATTTGAGGTTAAAAGAGCCATAGAAACCATGAGTGTAGTTTGTATGCGGTTCCTATGCGGTTTGTGTGCGTTTGTTGTATTTTCGTCTTTATCAATATAATCTAAATATCTTCTTTTGTTTTAAACAGATTTTGTTTTCATTATATGGTTCCTATTTAAATATTATTAGGTAATGTATTTATGGACAGGCTGTATATATGGAAGCTCATTAGTGATGAGCGGCAGGGGTCATATTCGAATTCGCAATATTTCGCGAATATTTTTTAGAATATTCGTCGAATATTCGAAAATTCACGATTTTTTTTTTTACTCGAAAAATCGGAAAGGTAATGATTGTGTAATATGCGAATTTTCGTAATTCGAATTTTCGTATTCGAATTTTTATTGTGAATTTTCAACTTACAACTATTAGACAAAAAAGATTATAGCACTATATTAGCTAAATTGCTCTATATTCGATTTTTTTCGAATATTCGCTATATTGCTATAACTTAGTTTTTTCGAATATTCGTAATATTCTAAAACAAGAATATATAGCAATATAGCGAATATTCGAAAAAAACGAATATAGAGCAAAATTCGCAAACACTACTACTCCTAAAGTCAAGTATATTGCAGCCTTCTTATTGGCCCACAAGCTAGAAGCAGTGAGGGATCATGTGTACTGAAAAAAAAAAAAAAATAATCCAAATTTTTTTTTTTTATATTCGAAATTACGAATATATATAACTATATTCGAAATATTCGCGAGTTTTCAAAGTACCTATATTCGCGATAAAAATTCGAAATTTGAATATTCGTGATCAACACTAATGCTCATGTGCATCCATCTGTTGTAATGAGAGAACTGACTGTCAGTGAAGAAATTTGATAGGAGTGGCCTCCCAGGGAGAGGAGATAGAGGTGCTCGTAGAACAGCCGGACCTCTATTTCCCTGTCCCTAGGAGGCACCCCCCTAGGAATCTATAAGAATCCAAAAATTCTGCGTTGGGACCTGCAGGGGATAGGGTGCCAAATTTATATATTCGTTTTGATTCAGCTCTTGACATTAGGGATCGACCGATTATCGGTTTTACCGATATTATCGGCCGATATTGAGGATTTTGACCGTTATCGGTATCGGCATCTATTTTGCCGATATACCGATAACGTATGGGGAACACAGATCGCGCAGCTGTCAGCGCTCTCTGTGTTCCCTCCGCAGCACAGGGGAGAAGGAAGCAGTGTCTCCTCCCCCTGTGATGCTGCTGCCGCTGCCGCCAATGGCAGGAGAGGAGACAAGAGGAGGGGAGGGGCTGTGGCTGCTGCGCCACCAATGAAGATGAGTCTTTCATTAATTCATATACAGGAGGCGGGAGCTGGCTGCAGAATCACATAGCCGGCTCCCGACCTCTATGAACAGCAGCTGCGGTCCGCGGTAGTTAACCCCTTAGGTGCCGCGGATCGCAGCTACCGCTCATAGAGGTCGGGAGCCGGCTATGTGACTCTGCAGCCAGCTCCCGCCTCCTGTATATGAATGATTGAGAGACTTATCTTCATTGGTGGCGCAGTGCGCCCCCCCCCCTCAAGCCCCCTAGTACTAATCATTGGTGGCGCAGTGCGCCCCCCCCACCCCCATCCCAATAGTAAAAACATTGGTGGCGCAGTGCGCCCCCCCCAGTATTAATCATTGGTGGCAGTGGCCACAGGATCCCCTCTCTCCTGCTCCTCCGATCGGAGCCCCAGCTGTGTAAGCCTGGGGCTCCGATCGGTTACCATGGCAGCCAGGACGCTATTGAAGCCCTGGCTGCCATAGTCAGCTCCATGCTGCTGTGTGCACAAAGCACAGAGCAGCAGGGACAATGTGAGCTCCTATTCACCCTGATAGATCTCTATCAGGGTGAATAGGACAAGGGTTCTAGTCCCTAAGGGGGCTAAAAGTTAGTAAAAAAAAACCACAAAAATATTAAGTATAAATGAAAAAGATTTACAAAAAAAATAAATAAATAATACACGTTAACAATAAACATTAATTTTCAGCAGATTTTTTTCCTCAAAAATAAAAATACCCAGAATATCGGTATAAATTATCGGCAATCGGCCTGAAAGTTGACAAATTATCGGTATCGGTATCGGCCCTAAAAAATCAATATCGGTCGATCCCTACTTGACATATTGTCTATATGGTTCCCTCCCCTCCATGGTTTGTTGATTTTTTCGAGGGCTGTAAATATTACTGATGAGGGGTCACTATTGTGGTATGTCTTATAATGTTTAGATACCGTATGTTGCTCGTATTGTAACGGGGCGCCGAAGGCACACTCGGTCTCCCATCAGCCGCAGACCTGCTGCTTAGCTTCGGGAGCGAGGATCTGTGTTCGGCCTCATTCCCAGTGCGGCTTTTGCTAGCTGGGAGGCTCCCTGCTCCTAGGTCTGCCTTGAGCGCCGAGCTGATCACTCGGTGCTCGACTTGTCTGTCTGTCGGTCATGTGACGCTGGTGGTGTCTTTTATATATAGGGGGATTATTTTGACATATGATTGCAGAATTTTGTCTATGTATTTAGATAGGTTAGATGTTATTGAGCCTATTACTGAAATAATAGGTCTCCCGGGTGGTATAATTGTTTTTTTATGTATTTTTTATATACAATAAAAAGATGGTAGTCCCCTTTGTGTAGATGTCATGAATTTATATTCCCTTTCTAGTAAAATACCTTTGTTTTGACCTATAGTGCAGTATTCAATAATTTTTTTTCTGGTACTCTTATGTTGGATCACATTAAAATGTTTTGTATGTTCTGAAAGTTGGCGTCTACATTATTGGTTGTAGTTATCGGAGTCTAGGATCACTATTGTAATCTCCTCTATTGTTTGTAATTGTTTCATTGCTTCTCTTTCTTTCTTTGTTAAATTATTAGTGTTTGGATGTATTTTAAATTTTCTAATGTTCTACTCTGCACACTTGCGGAATGTTGTGATTTCCTGATTTATTTCCTGTCTTGGAAATTTTTTTGCTTTGCTCCTTAGTTCTGTATGTAGATATTCAGTATTTTCTAGTGTCTGTATAGTGGTTGGGTTTTTTAAGTGGTATTTTTTTAGGCACAATTTTCTAATATACTTCTCCACGCCTATGTAGGTGGCAACTTTGTTTAAATTGGCTGTGGGTGTGAAATTGAGCCCATTATTTAATAGATTTTTTTGATCTGATGATAAATTAATTTGACTCAAATTTACAATTATGTCATCTTGTTGTCTGACTAGATAGTTTCCTTCTTCTTCCTCTTCGTATCTTTCTCTTCTTTGGTACGTGTGTGATTTCTGTGGAATTATTGTCTACTGGAGTGTTCCCTTTGGTAGTGATTTTCGTGTAGTGGTTTTTGTTTGTATCTTGATGGGCGATCTCTTGTTTGGTTCGCATATGTGTTGTTGTGCCTGTGTCTCAGATTGTAATAGTGAGTGGAGGTGTGTGTTTGGTTGTATTTCTTCTCTGGAAATCGTGGAGGTGTTACTTTGTGTCGGGTTCTGTGGTGTGGGGGAGTTAAATCTTAAAAATGCGGGGTTACAAGTGCTTCATATCAATTGGAGGTTGGAATATTATAATGTGGGGGTGATATATTGGTGTTTGACTTTTGTTGCTTGTTTTTTTCTATGTTTTTTCTTTATCTTTCTTTATCTTCTTTTTATCTTTCTCTATCTCTACTTGGGTATTTTCCTTTCTGTAGGGAATTGTGTGTTGTGCGGCTCCTATCAAATTTCTTCACTGACAGTCAGTTCTCTCATTACAACAGACAGATGCACATGAGCTTCCATATATACAGCCTGTCCATAAAGTAATATTTAAATAGGAACCATATAATAAAAACTAAATCTGTTTAAAACAAAAGAAGATATTTAGATTATAATGATAAAGACGAAAATACAACAAATGCACACAAAACGCATAGGAACCGCATACAAACTATACTCGTGTTTTCTATGGCTCTTTTAACCTCAAATGACTTCTACCGCAGTCCTCAGCATATAGCAAGTCTCTACATCACAACTATTTCCCAATATAACATATCTTTAAGGTAGAATAAACACATTAAGCTACCTGTGAACTATGACTCAACTCCTACTGAAGATAACCTGATAGACATACTGACTTAATTTTTATGATTTTTTGCCATTGGCAATAATTTTATTCTTTTTTATACTTCTATTAAAATGTTTTTTCTTAACCATTTTTCTTATAACCTCTTTTATACCTTTTATATCCTGCAATTGGTCACACACCTCTGCTGTTTTTCTTATTTATAATTGATATACAATGACGGAGTCCATCAACAAATTTAGACTATAAGTACTAGTCTCCGTGCACCTAAAATAAACTATCCAGTCCAGAATTTGGAAATGACCCAATTTGCTACAGGCAACACCCCCTTGACTAAAATCATTTAAAAACCCTCACTTGTTTCCAGTGTACAAACACTAACCACTGAGGAAGGAGCAGTAATACGCTCCGAAACAGTAAGGGATACACAAGCCGGGATAACTGTGAACCATTGTGGTTTAATGCTGTACAAACTGCAAACTACATAAAAAATAACCGCATTTCCCACAGCCTCAGCATTTCCGAAAGAGGACCAATCACCAATCCCGGAACTAGTGATGTATCACCCCGCCCAAGTCGCGTGGGACACCACGTGATATTAGCAAGTGACCACGTGGGACGCCGCGTAGGTCCTTGCAGGACAAAGCGGTAACGTACTCAGTCTCTCTCTTACCTCTATACAGGCTGTAATTTGAACGGAAGATATCTAGAAATAGATACGGCCCAGTACAGTTATACTAAATATCTAATTGTTCACCAGTAACCCAATATGAGAATATTGCTATGAGAACTTTGTTCACAGCACACTAGGCGAACTTTGATGAACTGACCTTTCCTTTGTAAAGTGAGAACTTTAACCACAGCAATTCTCATTTTTTTCCATTTTATACCACATGTTAGTGTGCTATCACATCTTTATATATCAAATTATCCTTACCACACGGTCTCTGGGTGTACCGGTGATTGAGCACCTCTATCCATAACACTAAATTGGTGAGCCACTGAATAACTAAATTGCGATTTATCAAACTTTTGTTGAGGTTTCAGAAGGCCCCCTAAAATCCATTTTGGAAGTGCAGTTTGGCCATTGGTCATCTGATTGCTGCAGGTCCAGCTTCCCTGTGATAAGTTGTAATTTCAGGGGAAAGTTAGCCCTAACAATACATTTTCCCTGCCCAGTTAATGACCATTTGATTATACATGCAGGTCAGTGATTATATCTGGATGAGCTTGATCCGCCAGAGTGTTAGCCAGTCTATGCTCTTTACTTTGAAGAGGATTTTGAATGGGGAAACCCCCTCTGTGACATCCATATGTTCCAACAATGCATGTGTCTTGGGGAGACATCCTCTTTAAAGTAGACATGTTCCTGCCTTAGATTACTCTCACAATCTACAAACTATTTGTTTTAGGATTTGGTGAGCAAGCAAGTTTTAGATTACTTTTGTGTGATCTGTTGTATGATATTTTACTCTTTTGTAATGTATCCAGTTCTACAAAAATCTGAACTGAAAGATTTTGAGGACCTCACTCATCTAAATGTTCATTAGGACATCAGTATTCATTTTCCAATGTGATATTCCTGTAGGGTTAATGCACACAGGTATCTGTTAATAGAACTAATAAAATATTTCTTATGAACCAAGCCAAGTTATTCCGGGGACAACCTTTAAATACACAATGAGACTACATAACATTTGTGGTCTTCTCCAATAAGAGGAACATCATAAGAGGACCATCTATGCAAGCAATAGAATCCAAAGATATTTAAGACGGAAAGTAAGCCATGGGTGTAATAATAGACATAGTATATGTATTGCTTTAGGGCTGTTTACAGAACATGTAAATACTATGCGTTTCTACTGTGCTATAACCTCGTAAGCAGCAGTATTACCCTTGTGAAGTGTTTTGCTGCTATAATTGTGTTTTGGTTTTCTATAATTTTTTTATTGCTATTTGACATTTTTAATAAATAATATCTATTTATTTTATATAAATTTAAGTATAATGTATAGAGTTTTATTCTTCTACACTTTTACACTGCATTTATCTCTCTATGATGCATCTGTGTCCTGCTTTAGCCCCTTCCCGACTAAAGACGTACTACTACGTCATGGGAACCACTGCGTTCCCGCAATTTGACGTAATAGTACGTCATGGTGATCGCGTGGGCACCGGAGCGGTGCACGAACGATCACTGCAGGGCCCCAGTAGTCCATGGTAGCCGGGCCCCTGCTGTTTCTGCCGGCATCGCTGTAAAAAGCCGATGCCAGCGGATTAACCCCTTCTATGCCTGCGTTACGCGCTGACCGCGACATAGAAGGGGTTTGTGTCGGGTGATTGATATTATCGAGTCCCCGAGCTGCTGTGGCGAGGACCCGATGCATCACAAGGCAGCCCGATGCCGTGCAGAGGCTGCCCATTGCATTGCACGGCATCAGGAACTGCCTTCTACGTGTGCCGAGGAGATCCAGCCTCAGGCTGGGTCTCCTAGTCAGCCTGTTAGTGTATGACTCAGTGTCATACACTAACAAGCAATGCATTACAATACAAGATGTATTGTAATGTATTGCAGAGGGGATCAGACCTCCAAAAGTGATAATCAGAAATAAAATAAAGAAAAAAAGTAAAAAAAATGTTTTTAACCTCCTCAGGACCGCCGTACGCAGGATTGCGTCCTGGCGGCGGCCCTGCTCTTCTGGGTGGACGCATATACGCGTCCTCTCGCGATAGCCGAGATTTCCTGTGAACGCGCGCACACAGGCGCGCGCGCTCACAGGAACGGAAGGTAAGCGAGTGGATCTCCAGCCTGCCAGCGGCGATCGCTGGCAGGCTGGAGATGTGATTTTTTTTAACCCCTAACAGGTATATTAGACGCTGTTTTGATAACAGCGTCTAATATACCTGCTACCTGGTCCTCTGGTGGTCCCTTTTGTTTGGATCGACCACCAGAGGACACAGGCAGCTCAGTAAAGTAGCACCAAACACCACTACACTACACTACACCCCCCTGTCACTTATTAACCCCTTATCAACCACTGATCACCCCTGATCACCCCATATAGACTCCCTGATCACCCCCCTGTCATTGATCACCCCCCTGTCATTGATCACCCCCCTGTAAGGCTCCATTCAGAGGTCCGTATGATTTTTACGGAACCACTGATAGATGGATCGGATCCGCAAAACACGTACGGACGTCTGAATGGAGCCTTACAGTGGGGTGATCAATGACGGGGGTGATCACCCCATATAGACTCCCTGATCTCCCCCCTGTCATTGATCACTCCCCTGTAAGGCTCCATTCAGATGTCCGTATGTTTTTTACGGATCCACGGATACATGGATCGGATCCGCAAAACATATACAGACGTCTGAATGGAGCCTTACAGGGGGGTGATCACCCCATATAGACTCCCTGATCACCCCCCTGTCATTGATCACTCCCCTGTAAGGCTCCATTCAGATGTCCGTATGTTTTTTACGGATCCACGGATACATGGATCGGATCCGCAAAACACATACGGATATCTGAATGGAGCCTTACAGGGGGGTGATCAATGACAGGGGGGTGATCACCCCATATAGACTCCCTGATCACTCCCCTGTCATTGATCACCCCCCTGTAAGGCTGCATTCAGATGTCCGTATGTTTTTTACGGATCCACGGATACATGGATCGGATCCGCAAAACACATACGGACATCTGAATGGAGCCTTACAGGGGGGTGATCAATGACAGGGGGGTGATCACCCCATATAGACTCCCTGATCACTCCCCTGTCATTGATCACCCCCCTGTAAGGCTGCATTCAGATGTCTGTATGTTTTTTACGGATCCACGGATACATGGATCGGATCCGCAAAACACATACGGACATCTGAATGGAGCCTTACAGGGGGGTGATCAATGACAGGGGGGTGATCACCCCATATAGACCCCCCTGTCATTGATCACCCCCCTGTCATTGATCACCCCCCTGTCATTGATCACCCCCCTGTAAGGCTGCATTCAGATGTCCGTATGTTTTTTACGGATCCACAGATACATGGATCGGATCCGCAAAACACATACGGACATCTGAATGGAGCCTTATAGGGGGGTGATCAATGACAGGGGGGTGATCACCCCATATAGACTCCCTGATCACCCCCCTGTCATTGATCACCCCCCTGTCATTGATCACCCCCCTGTAAGGCTGCATTCAGATGTCCGTATGTTTTTTACGGATACATGGATCGGATCCGCAAAACACATACGGATATCTGAATGGAGCCTTATAGGGGGGTGATCAATGACAGGGGGGTGATCACCCCATATAGACTCCCTGATCACCCCCCTGTCATTGATCACTCCCCTGTCATTGATCACCCCCCTGTAAGGCTCCATTCAGATGTCCGTATGTTTTTTACGGATCCACGGATACATGGATCGGATCCGCAAAACACATACGGACATCTGAATGGAGCCTTACAGGGGGGTGATCAATGACAGGGGGGTGATCACCCCATATAGACTCCCTGATCACCCCCCTGTCATTGATCACCCCCCTGTCATTGATCACCCCCCTGTAAGGCTCCATTCAGACATTTTTTTGGCCCAAGTTAGAGGAAATTTTTTTATTTTTTCTTACAAAGTCTCATATTCCACTAACTTGTGTCAAAAAATAAAATCTCACATGAACTCACCATACCCCTCACGGAATCCAAATGCGTAAAATTTTTTAGACATTTATATTCCAGACACTTTAGGGCCCCTAGAATGCCAGGGCAGTATAAATACCCCACATGTGACCCCATTTCGGAAAGGTATTCCGTGAGGGGCATATTGAGTCCATGAAAGATTGAAATTTTTGTCCCAAGTTAGCGGAAAGGGAGACTTTGTGAGAAAAAAATAAATAAAATCAATTTCCGCTAACTTGTGCCAAAAAAAAAAAAATTCTATGAACTCGCCATGCCACTCATTGAATACCTTGGGGTGTCTTCTTTCCAAAATGGGGCCACATGTGGGGTATTTATACTGCCCTGGCATTTTAGGGGTCCTAAAGCGTGAGAAGAAGTCTGGGATCCAAATGTCTAAAAATGCCGTCCTAAAAGGAATTTGGGCCGCTTTGCGCATCTAGGCTGCAAAAAAGTGTCACACATCTGGTATCGCCGTACTCAGGAGAAGTTGGGCAATGTGTTTTGGGGTGTTATTTTACATATACCCATGCTGGGTGAGATAAATATCTTGGTCAAATGCCAACTTTGTATAAAAAATGGGAAAAGTTGTCTTTTGATGAGATATTTCTGTCACCCAGCATGACTATATGTAAAAAGACACGCTAAAACACATTTCCCAACTTCTCCTGAATACGGCGATACCACATGTGTGACACTTTTTTGCAGCCTAGGTGGGCAAAGGGGCCCACATTCTAAAGAGCACCTTTAGGATTTCACAGGTCATTTACCTACTTACCACACAGGGCCCCTAGAATGCCAGGGCAGTATAACTACCCCACAAGTGACCCCATTTTGGAAAGAAGACACCCCAAGGTATTCCGTGAGGGGCATGGCGAAATCCTAGAATTTTTTATTTTTTGTCACAAGTTAGCGGAAAATGATTTTTTTTTTTTTTTTTTTTTCTTACAAAGTCTCATATTCCACTAACTTGTGACAAAAAATAAAAACTTCCATGAACTCACTATGCCCATCACGAAATACCTTGGGGTGTCTTCTTTCCAAAATGGGGTCACTTGTGGGGTAGTTATACTGCCCTGGCATTTTAGGGGCCCGAATGCGTGGTAAGAAGTTTGAAATCAAAATGTGTAAAAAATGACCGGTGAAATCCGAAAGGTGCTCTTTGGAATATGGGCCCCTTTGCCCACCTAGGCTGCAAAAAAGTGTCACACATGTGGTATCTCCGTACTCAGGAGAAGTTGGGGAATGTGTTTTGGGGTGTCATTTTACATATACCCATGCTGGGTGAGAGAAATATCTTGGCAAAAGACAACTTTTCCCATTTTGTTTTATACAAAGTTGGCATTTGACCAAGATATTTATCTCACCCAGCATGGGTATATGTAAAATAACACCCCAAAACACATTCCCCAACTTCTCCTGAGTACGGCGATACCACATGTGTGGCACTTTTTTGCAGCCTAGGTGGGCAAAGGGGCCCACATTCCAAAGAGCACCTTTATGATTTCACAGGGCATTTTTTACACATTTTGATTTCAAACTTCTTACCACACATTTGGGCCCCTAGAATTCCAGAGCAGTATAACTACCCCACAAGTGACCCCATTTTGGAAAGAAGAGACCCCAAGGTATTCGCTGATGGGCATAGTGAGTTCATGGAAGTTTTTATTTTTTGTCACAAGTTAGTGGAATATGAGACTTTGTAAGAAAAAAAAAAATCATTTTCCACTAACTTGTGACAAAAAATAAAAAGTTCTATGAACTCACTATGCCCATCAGCGAATACCTTAGGGTGTCTACTTTCCGAAATGGGTCATTTGTGGGGTGTTTGTACTGTCTGGCCATTGTAGAACCTCAGGAAACATGACAGGTGCTCAGAAAGTCAGAGCTGCTTCAAAAAGCGGAAATTCACATTTTTGTACCATAGTTTGTAAACGCTATAACTTTTACCCAAACCATTTTTTTTTTTTACCCAAACATTTTTTTTTATCAAAGACATGTAGAACAATAAATTTAGAGAAAAATTTATATATGGATGTCGTTTTTTTTGCAAAATTTTACAACTGAAAGTGAAAAATGTCATTTTTTTGCAAAAAAAATCGTTAAATTTCGATTAATAACAAAAAAAGTAAAAATGTCAGCAGCAATGAAATACCACCAAATGAAAGCTCTATTAGTGAGAAGAAAAGGAGGTAAAATTCATTTGGGTGGTAAGTTGCATGACCGAGCAATAAACGGTCAAAGTAGTGTAGGTCAGAAGTGTAAAAAGTGGCCTGGTCATTAAGGGTGTTTTAAGCTAAGGGGGCTGAGGTGGTTAATAAAATAAATAAAGTAATAAAATTAATAAAGTAAAAAAGAAAAAAACGCCCCTTTCCCCTTTTTTTTTATAAAAATATCACACGATTCACCTGTCCGATAAACACCATAGAAAATATATATAAATAAATAGTGTAAAAAAAAAGCCATTTTTGTCACCTTACATCACAAAAAGTGCAACACCAAGCGATCAAAAAGGCGTATGTCTCACAAAATGGTATCAATAAAACCGTCACCTCATCCCGCAAAAAATGATCCCCTACCTAAGACAATCGCCTAAAAAATAAAAAAAACTATAGCTCTCAGAACATGGAGACACTAAAATCATTTTTTTTGTTTCAAAACTGCTATTATTGTGCTAAAGTGAAATACATATTAGGTATCGCCATGTCCGTAATAACAAGCTCTATAAAAATATCACATGACCTGTGATATAAAAATTAAAACGGTGTAAAAAAAAGCAATTTTTGTCACATTACATCACAAAAATTGCAACAGCAAGTGATCTAAAAGGCGTTTGCCCCTCAATATAGTACCAATAAGACCAATCACTTCATCTCGCTAAAAATTAAACCCTACCTAAGAGAATCGGTCAAAAATAAAAAAGCTATGGCTCTCAGACTATGGAAACACAAAAATATCATTATTTCGGTTAAAAAAATGCTATTATTGTGTAAAACTTAAATAAATAAGAAAAAGTAGACATATTAACTATTGCCACGTCCGTAACGATCTGCTCTATACAAAAGTCACATGACCTAATCCCTCAGGTAAACGCTGTAAAAATCAAAAATCAAAACGGTGCCAAAACATAAATTTTTTGATTACCTTACTTAAAATATAGAGCAATTAAAAATAATATGTACCCCAAAATAGTAGTTTCCAAAATGTGATCACTTTTTTCAATTTCTACTGTAGGGGTGCATTAGGGGGACTTCAAATGGGACATGGCATCTAAAAACCAGTTCAGCTAAATCTGCCTTCCAAAAACCATATGGCGTTCCTTTCCTACTGCGCCCTGCCGTGTCCCCATATAGCAGCTTACGATCACATTCTGTAAACCGCAGAATCAGGGTAAGAAATATTGAGTTTTATTTGGTTGTTAACCCTTGCTTTGCTACTGGAAAAAAAAGGATTAAAATATAAAATCTGCCAAAAAAGTGAAATTCTGAAATTTCATCTCCATGTTCCATTAATTCTTGTGGAACACCTAAAGGGTTAACAAAGTTTGTAAAATCAGTTAAGTATACCTTAAGGGTTTAGTTTCTAAAATGGGGTCATTTTTGGGTGATTTATATTATGTAGGCCTCACAAAGTGACTTCAGACCTGAACTGGTCCTTAAAAAGTGGGTTTTGGAAATTTTCAAAAAAAATTCAAGATTTGATTCCAAACTTCTAAGCCTTCTAATATCCCCTAAAAATTTTATGTCATTTTCAAAATGATCCAAACATGAAGTAGACATATGAGGAATGTGAAGTGATTACTATTTTTGTAGGTATTACTATCTATTATAAAAGTAGAGAAATTTAAATTTGGAAATTTGCTAATGTTTCAGAATTTTTGGTAAATTTGGTATTTTTTTATAAATAAAAATAATTTTTTCCACTGTCATGAAGTACGATATGTGATGAGAAAACAATCTCAGAATGGCCTGTATAAGTAAAAGCGTTTTAAAGTTATTACCACATAAAGTCAATATACTAGACGGTCAATAGACCAGAACAAAATCCCTTTAGGGGTCTCTAATTAATAATGTAACAAAATTAAAATTAAATATCTTTATTATAACTAAATTGAAACAGAAAAAGTGAAAAGAAAAACTATGTCTTAAAATTATCAGTGACAGTGAGGTCAAATATTTTAGTAGCTGCTAGTAGTTGCTAGCGGCAACTGAGGGGCTTGTAGCATCTAAATTACACTGCAGTTACGCACAGGTACTATGTTTCCCTGTAAACTCTGCAGATTTTATAATATGTAAATTGATCCACCACTAAATGATTACAGGGGTGTATTGAGCCCCACTGTTTGCTGAGCCTGCATGCGGTGTCCGTGAGAGTGTGGGTTTCCTTTTAACACTGTGAGGGTTGCCACATACACTTCCCAGTCTGACTGTGTATGGCCTGCAAGTGTTACAGGTCACACACGGATATCAACTGTTTATGGAGCCTGACGTGTGTTAACATTTGGTAGGGGCAATGTTTCCCACCGTGACTTGCAAGTATTATTTGCAGTCTGTTCGTGCGCTACCTGTTTGTTTCACAGGTCACACACTTATAGCAACTGCCCTAGAGTCTTGTATAACATTTAAACACGCTGTGGCTTAATTGGAGACATTGTGGCTAAGTAATGACTATACTCTAACACTGTGTATCCCTCATACTAATCACAAACACCTAACACGGCACGCTAGCTCAGACATTCATTGCTGGTGTCATACACACTTTGTTATCATGCTTGCCCTCAGATGGCCCTTGCGCTACAATTGTATCCATCACTGTTCACTGTCTAAAACGCTGAATCGCTACACTGTATTACACCCCTCCCGACATGTTTCGCCACTATGTGGCTTCGTCAGGGGAAGTGGGGTATAGCTATATATAAAATATAGCTACGTATAAAAATGAGTTTCTGTCTGTCTAGACGTCTGTCTGGACGTTCTTTATGCGCGACCAAACGACTGGACCGATCTTCACCAAATTTGGCACACAGGTACATCAGGTGTTCCGGAAGGTTTTAGACCGGGTCTCAGCTCTCAAGGAAGTACCGTTCCTGAGATATTTCCAAAAAATGACCCACATTAGCCAATACAAACCTGCAAGTCTTTCTCTTCAAATCCCAACTGCTATAAAACTGTTTTACTCCAGGTTTCCATAACAACCCAGCCATTTTTCTTTACTGCTTAAAGGGGTGGGCACTGTGGAGGTCACTGTTAGAAAAGGGGCGGGCGCTATGAAGGACCCTGTGAAAGTCACTGTTAAAGGGGAAGTCACTGTGCAAGTCACTGTTAAAGGGGCAGTCACTGTGAAAGTCACTGTTAAAGGAGCGGTCACTGTGAAAGTCACTTTTAAAGGGGCGGGCACTGTGAAGGTCTCTGTCAAAGGGGCGGGCACTCTGAAGGTCACTGTTAAAGGGGTGGTCAATGCTAAAGGGGCAGTCACTGTGGAGGTCACTGTTAAAGGGGCAGGCACTGTTAAAGCAGCAGGAACTCTGAAGGTCACTGTTAAAGGGGCGGTTACTGTGAAAGTCACTGTTAAAGGGGCGGCCACTGTGGAGGTCAATGTTAAAGGGGCGTGCACTGTGGAAGTCATTGTTAAAGAGGTGGGTACTGTAGAGGTCACTGTTATGGAGGAAACTGTCGATCTTTTTACAACACATGGAAACATAAAATGAAATAGATTAAATATACCCCTGCGAAGCCGGGTCCTTCTGCTAGTCTCTTATATATATATAACAATTAGTTTCTGTCTGTCTGTCTGTCTGTTCTTTATGCACGACCAAATGACTGAACCGATCTTGACCAAATTTGGCACACAGGTACATCAGGTGTCCGGGAAGGTTTTAGACCGGGTCTCAGCTCTCAAGGAAGTACCGTTCCTGAGATATTCCCCAAAAATTACCCACATTAGCCAAAATAATCCTGCAAGTCTTTCTCTTCAAATCCCAACTGCCATAAACACAGTTTTACTGCAGGTTTAAAATAACAACCCAGCCATTTTTCTTTACTGCTTAAAGGGGCGGGCAGTATGGAGGTCACTGTTATTAAAGGGGCGGGCACTGTAGAGGTCACTGTTATTAAATGGGTGGGCACTGTGGAGGTCACTGTTATTAAAGGGGCGGACGCTATGAAGGTCCCTATTAAAGGGGCAGTCATTGTGAAAGTCACTGTTAAAGGGGCAGTCACTGTGAAAGTCTCTGTTAAAGGGTCTGTCACTGTGAAAGTCACTGTTAAAGGGGCGGTCACTGTGAAAGTCACTGTTAAATGGGCAATAACTGTTAAAGAGGCGGCCACTGTGGAATTTACTGTTAAAGGGGCGGTCACTGTTAAAGGGGCGGCCACTGTGAAAGTCACTGTTAATGGGTCAGTCACTGTTAAAGGGGCGGTCACTGTGAAAGTCACTGTTAAAGGGGAGGTCACTGTGAAAGTCACTGTTAAAGGAGCGGCCACTGTGAAAGTTTACTGTTAAAGGGGCAGTCACTGTTAAAGGGGCGGCCACTGTGAAAGTCACTGTTAAAGGGGCGGTCACTGTTAAAGGGGCGGTCAATGTGAAAGTCACTGTTAAAGGGGCGGTCAATGTTAAAGTCACTGTTAAAGGGGAGGTCACTGAAAGTCCCTGTTAAAGGGGCGGTCACTTTGAAAGTCACTGTTAAAGGGGCGGTCACTGTGAAAGTCACTGTTAAAAGGGCGGTCACTGTGAAAGCCACTGTTAAAGGGATGGCCACTGTAAAAGTCACTGTTAAATGGGCGATCACTGTTAAAGGGGCGGCCACTGTGAAAGTCCCTGTTTAAGGGGAGGTCACTGTGATAGTCACTTTTAAAGGGGCGGTCACTATGAAATTCACTGTTAAAGGGGCGGTCACTGTGAAAGTCACTTTTAAATGGGTAGGGCACTGTGGAGGTCTCTGTTAAAGGGGCGGGCACTGTGAAAGTCACTGTTAAAGGGGTGGGCACTGTGAAGGTCACTGTTAAAGGGATGGCCACTATGAAGGTTACTGTTAAATGGGTGGTCAATGCTAAAGGGGCGGTCACTATTAAAGGGTCGGGCACTGTGGAGGTCACTGTTAAAGGGGCAGGCACTGTTAAAGGGGCGGGCACTGTGGAGGTTAATGTTAAAGGGGCGGACACTGTGGAGGTCAATGTTAAAGAGGCGTGCACTGTGGAGGTCATTGTTGAAGGGGCGTGTACTGTAGAGGTCACTGTGATGGGGGTACTGTTGATATCTTTTTACAACACACGGAAACTTGAAATTAAATAGATGAAATATACCCGTGCGAAGCGGGTCTTTCTGCTAATAAATATATATATATGGAAAAGGCTATAAAGCCATCGTTAAAGACCAGGTTGTTAATCAATCTATAGTAAGGTAAGTTATCCACCAATATAGTAAATTTAGGACTGTTGCTACTTTTCCTAGGAGTGATCCTCCTGCTATGATCATTCTAAGTACAAAAAAGGCAATCCTGAAAGAGTTGAGAAAGAACCCAAGGGTAACAGCATAGACCTACAGAAAAGAAGACTCTAAAACCTGCAAAACCTCTGTTCATGTGAACACTATTAGAAGTGCACTGAACAAAAATGGAGTTCACGAAAGGACAGCAGGAAGGTCGCCACTACTGTTCAACAATGCTGCCCACTGCTGTTTTCCTGAGACCACCTGGATGTTTCACAGTACTTGGCTATTTGGAGGAAAAGTACTAAGCACACCAAAACAAAAACTTCTCCCCAACTGTGAAGCATGGTGGAGAGAGCATCATGGTGTGGGGCTGCTTTGCAGCTTCAGGGCCTGGATCCCTTGTGATCACTGACAGAACAATGAATCCTAACCGGCATCAGTTGTTTACAGCTCTTAGGTAATGGCATTTGCAGGTTCTATTTCCTTTCAGAACATTTGGAGGTGTATGTGACAAAAATGGACAAGAACGCTTTGGTGGTGAAGCAGTATCTCAAGGCTAGAATGACATAACCAAACAATTTGTTGTTGGCCTCTTTTTGGAAACCAAAGGGATCGGACAGGCAGTATCATGCATAAATAGGTTTTCAGTTAAAAGGAAGAAAATATCACTACAGGATGATTAAAAAGTATAAATCTACACAATACTGGCTGATGCTGCATGGTTCTACCTGTCAAAAACAGGCAGATCCATTTATTGGGATCCAGAATCTATTACAAAATGGATCATAAAAAACCTGTCATATCCACAATGGCTCCTGTTAGCAATGATGCCAGTATGACCCAGTATACCCTTAGATGCTTCGTTTTCACCCCTTTAACACAATTAACAACATAAGACATCAGACGTGATAAAACTGTGTATTTATTAGTATGTACATCAGTGGTAATAACTTAAAAACTGTACAAATTATTTTATTTGCATTTTATAAGAACAATTGAAGTTATAAATAGTTATAATGTACATAAAAAGCATATACATTCTTAGTCTATACATCTTGCCACATGTTAACTACGATTAAATCAATTAGTTTGGATCAATTTGTTCTTTGAGATCCAAGACTCTCACCAAAAGTAACCAGTCAGCTTTGCAATTGTATCTCACAGAGACTGCATATGAGTTTACGTATAGCATACATTTGTTTTTGGACACCCAATCTGTGACATTCATTCATTCAGTTATTCATTTATTCAATAAGGGTGGCGTCAATGCAGTTGAATAAAGCTTGGGGTTAGAACAGACTCTTTGTACTCTAGGACCACATTCTAATGTAGTGCTGTATTCAGGAGAACCAGGATTACTGAGGTGGTCCCATTCGTACAAGCTAGCCTTCTTCTGAGCCAGAGCTGCGAGTGCTTTGTCTGTGATGAGTCAAATCTTTTGATTTTATGTTTTAATTGGTTAGAAAAATGTTAGGAAAATGGGCAAACCAAACTGATAAGAGTGAGAAGGCCTAGATGTGGAAAGTATAGATAACTATATAGATGTATATAAGTTATGTAATAAAACTGTACCCTCTTTTTTACATAACTAGTATCTCATGATTGGAAGTTAAACTCCTCTCTTTTATGCTTTATATTTCTGTTTTTCTCTACAGCCCCTATGTATACCTACGAGTCTTCATGTTAAACCCTGTGTACAGGCTGATCTTGCAGTCACGTTACTACATTCCATTTGGTCATCATTTGCTAGATGATGGAGTAACATACAGTATGTTTGCAGCCTGTGCATAGTCATATAGGGGGTCATTTATTAATCTTTAATACGCCTAAATTAGGCTTATTTCAGGCGCAGATGGTGGTGCAACAGTTAGTTGTGATGCTATCTACGACTCTTCACTGCTCATGCTAGCTCTAAAATTATGCGTGTGGCATGGGCGGAGAAGGGGACGGATCGGCAGGCCCGTCTTATTCATCAACTTCTTTTTGGCATAGAAAATGGTCTAATTGTAAGAAAGCTCGGAAGCTCTCTTACATTTAGACTGATGCTGGATGAGCCGAAGTTATGGAGAGGCCTGCGCCTCTTCATAACTGCGGCGGATCCTCCGCCACTGATGGAGTTTTATTAAGACCGGCATCTAAAATGCCAGTTTTAATAAATGACCCCCATAGATCTTACTAGGAGCTGTATACCCAAAACAGTAAGATATTTTTAATGAAGACTATTTGCAAAGTTGCTTTGTAACCGGGTTATCCCACAAATAATAAATATCTGGAATACGGCACACCATTATTTTAGGCTGCTCTCCAGTGCAGTTGCCACCTTTTTAAAATATTTTTTACTCATATATCTGGAGGACTTGTCTCTTCCCTGTCTTTAGGTGGACATGTGACAAGAACTTGCATCTTCCAGGAGTGCACTGCATTGCACAGAAAATAGTCCCTCACACACAGCCCCAGAGATTCCACTAATGAATAGCACTATGGTATGTAATGCCCCCAATTTCCTTCTCCACTGTCTAGAGAGAGATATAATTGTATATGTTTATGACTTCAGAAGTAGAGATGAATTGCTATACCAGCACTCAGGAAGCTACTGAGCATGCAAGATTGACCAGAAGGATAAAGCAGAGGTGGCTACCAAAAAGGAAAATGTAATGTACATAAAAAAAAACTTACAATATTTTTATTTTATGTACATTACAATAATTCTGAATTTCATTGCATAGTAATAGTTTTTGATGGATGAACCCTTGAACTTTAGAGGAATGAAAATAAAATGGTTTCAGGGATTAGCAGGACTTTTAAGATGAATCAGGTTCATAGAAAGTATAAAGAGAATTTAGAAAATGCAGGGATGCATTAAGCAGACAGATGTCATGACAGATATGCTTTTAGAGGATACAAACTATCAAAGGAATCCTTTGCAGTGCGATATGGCTTTGTGCACTATTTCTTCATGAATGTATATATGCATATATATATATTGAAAAGGCAGAGCTTTTGGTCCAATGGTGAAACCCTCTTGCACCAAGGGTCTCATTTGCATATAATAAAAAGGTAAATATTTTGGCAATGGGGGAACCAATCAAGATGGGCCAAAGTGTGTTGGATTCAGCTGCCAAGTGCACATCTACAAAGTCATTTGGATTTATATTCAGGTATGTGGTTGTCTCACAGAGGTTTCACTGTACAGTAACTCAGTAGAGAACTCTAATAGCATGGTGGCACACCATTTAAGATGCTTGGCTATTATCCAAATCGGTGTGTTTCCTCTGGGTGACCCGGCTTATCAGTGCCATGCATGGACAATGTGTAATGCTTCACTTCCCCTGGGGTGGTGCTGCAGGAAAATTTCCCCACAGACTACAGCTGATCACTGGAGGTCCTAATAGTAATACACAGCCTATCAACAAGATTCCCTAAATTGAAAACCCCTCTAACAGTATAATAGCTTTTGGTCTGGACTTACGGCAGTGTTTTCAGTGCATTCAGTAAAATAGAAAAAACCTGTACTCGTAGAAAGCTCTGGGTCCATATGCTGTCTCTGTATTCTTTAAAATGTCTAACATATTTATTCTGAATCCATAAAGGCACAATATAGCGGTACAGAGCACATAAGCACTGGGTCTTGTGCCTATAGGTTTTACTGTAGACATAAGACCTAATACTAACAGAATTTTGTGGCCAGTGAAGCTTCACTGGAAACAGTTGTCCTATCCCAGGGGTCAGCAAATTCAAGTACTCCAGCTGTTTTGAAGCCACAGCTCCCAGCGTGTTCCATTCAATTCTATGGGAGTTCCTAGAACAGCTGAACAAGTGTGCATGCTGGGAGTTGTATTTTCACAATGGCTGGGGTGTCAGAGGTTGCAGACCCCTTGCCGTGCTCAATATAGTTGTCTTTTGGAATTCTGTATCTAGCAAGAACAAGAAATCAGTTTTTTCAGTAAAATATACATTCAGCAAGTAACTGGTGACTGAACTATATTAGAAGGTAGCTTAAAGATCATGACGTTTCTCCGAGCTTGAACATACCAAAATACGTAAGTTCAGGACTGTAATCGATAAGTGATGGATCAGTCACATTGACAAATATCAAATCATTCCTCTTGAGTGTAAAGACAGCTCCGACCTTGGATGAGTGCAAGGCCGAAATAGCAGGTTGTGCCAATGTATTTGCTCCTTTCACCAAAAGCCTTTCAGTTTCATGCATTCTCTTCATATAGATGTACTGTACAAATGGAGCCTTCTGGAACTGCGCGGAGCTTGCACTAAAACTGACCTGGGAGTACAAATAATACACACCAGGCGTTTCCACTCGTAATTTTCCATTTGTGTATGATATTTCCAATTTTGTTGTTAAATATCCTTTTTCTTTCCAACGAAGAGCTGCGAAGACCAGAAGAATACAATTATTCAATTAACATACAGACTTTTGTGTCCATGCTATGTGACCTGTACAGAGGACATTTTGAAGGATGGGGGAGGTTTCATGTCTCCATCACCTATTATGAATGGTGTGATCCTTATGTGATATTTTACTACAGTGCCCCTACAACAGATCCATTTTGCAATGGTACCCCCCATAATGGAACTATCGAACGACAATGCTGTCACATACAAGTTGAAGAAATATCTTGCAACAGTAGAAGAGTGAACATTTCTGCAAGACCTTTGAGCACAACACATACCCCCTGGACCTGTGGCCAAGGGCGGATTGGCCATAGACCTTAGAGGGAAATTTCCTGGTGGACCGATGCCCAGGGGCCGGCCAGTAGAAGTTTTTGGGGATGTATTTTGTGCTGCTGGCAGTATTTTGTGATGGTCTGTGGTATTTGGCTCTGTTGGGGTAGTATATTATGCCACAATATGGTATTGCTGGCCCCGCCTTCCATCAATTTGGACCCAACTACAAAACAGGGCCACTCTTAGTATTTTTTCCAGGGCCACTTTAAGTTCTCAGTCTGGGGCCTTCTGCACTAGGGTAAAATAAGGCATAACATCCGATTTTGAAAATAAAATTCCGACCACAAAAGTGATAAACCCAACCGTTACCAAAAACAAAATGCATGGTAAGATAATCTAGATATGACCCTATATATTGATAGGATGGAATGAATAGTCATGCACATAGAATGAACCACAAGTTACATATTTGCATATCACATTTTTTCCAGGGCCACTTTAAGTTCTCAGTCTGCCCCTGCCTGTGGCACACAAGAGGCTCGAATCAAGGCGCAAAGTATAGAGTTCTTTTTTTTTCCCTGGCCTGACCCCAGTACTTTGGCAATGGTCCAAGCTTCTGATTCATTGGAGAACATATTTCCCTTTAAAGTTTTTACCCTAGTTTAGATCCAAATATCTTGTTTTTTTCTTGTTAGAGTTAATTTTGTTGATTGCCTTGAATAACAGTCCATGGTTTATTTCCCTCCTGGTTATCTGGCCCCTTAGTGCCCTGAAACCCTTAGCTGCTTCTTCCAAGGCAGTCAACCACATTTCAAGCCCTAATAGATGCTCAGGCCACAGTCTAGGCAGACTCAAGAGCATAGAATTTCATCGCTAAACTTTGGTGAGGAAGGCGCCTGCATTAATCAATACATCTAAGTCATCATGGTTTGCTTGTTGCATATATCTAAGAGGAAGATCTCCAACATGATGTGCCACAAAACAAACCTGCTTCCTGTTTTATAGAATAAGCTAAAAAAGTACCTAACTGCAGATAAACCCAAAACACTGTGTGACTAGTTCCCAAATACCATTCACAACGTATCCTATGATTACACTGACCTCCAGAGCTATGGGCAGTTTTTACCCTAGTTTAGATCGAAATATCTTGGGGTTTTTACTTTTTTGAGTTAATTGACTTATTGAGTTGCTTCCAAGATTGTGTTGGTTGCCTTGAATAACAGTTCATAGTTTATTTCCCTCCTGGACCCTCAGTGCCCTGAAACCCTTAGCTGCTTCTTCCAAGGCAGTCACCCACATTTCAAGCCCTAATAGATGCTCAGGCCACAGTCTAGGCAACTCAAAAGAATAGAATTTCCTCTCTAAACTTTGGTGAGGAAGGCGCTTGAAGGGCCTTCTGCACTAGGGTAAAATAAGGCATAACATCTGATTTTGAAAATAAAATTCCGACCACAAAAGTGATAAACCCAACCGTTACCAAAAACAAAATGCATGGTAAGATAATCTAGATATGACCCTATATATTGATAGGATGGAATGAATAGTCATGCACATAGAATGAACCACAAGTTACATATTTGCATATCGCATTTTGTGATTCACCTTGTGATATCTGAGCTGTGACCTAGTTTTCAATCTTTCCCACTGTTTGTTTCAACTTTCTGTGTTCTCATCCATGACTCAGACTTAAAGCTTGTGATTTCAGTCAAATTATGATCATAGACAACAAGATCTTTTTTAATTATAGGAACCATCTTCTTCTCTGCCCTGGCCACCACTAGTGTAAACCCTGTTCATACAAGTTAGATGAAAGTCGGATGCATTTGATTTATGGTGGAGTCACAAAATATACCTGACAGCTTAATGAGAACTCGGACAGTTATGTGTAAGGTCAACTTTAATTTGTTGGGAAATTACATACAAGGAAAAACTCACCTAGCCCAACCAGTAGCCTGCTCTGCACTGACCAGGGGCAGAAAAACAACAAGACAGCTGTCTGTGGATGGGTGTCTTTTTCTTAAGGAATTGGTTCTAATTTTGGCTTTTATTGCAAGTCCTTGTTGCAATATCTGTTTGAAAGGCCAGACAGGGACTTTATAGAGTAGCCATCCAGTAGTTGTAGGCCCTGCCTGACCTGTAAGACTTCCCACGCCAACTTGGCGCTCTCCACAAGGAGAAACTTAATTTCTCCACACCCTTGGACAATGATTAGAAGATCTCTCTTCCATCATATGATTCTATATTTGAGTAAAGCGCTTTGAATAAAGGTGTTCATACACACAGATGTTTTTGAGAAAATAACTAATATATGGTCCGTCTAGGACAGACAAAAAATTCAGTTCACCATCATGAATACCCAACTTCATTACAGTTTCCACCCTAGAGCAATGATACAAGATGTGGATCTTAATGGTCTTTGGGGTGGGTATCTCAAGATGTATGGGAAAGTGTTCTGTCTGAAAGACTATACAGTGGAATGCCTATTAGTTTACAGGGTCTTAAGCCCAATTCAACCAGGTGAGTAGATGGTAGCAGGTGGTGGTGGCAGGGCATATTACCAGGTTCTGGATGCCAGAGGGATGGGGTCACCAATAAGAACAAGAACAAATATAGTAACTCAAAAAGTCATATAAAGCATAAACTGTCAGTCTTGACTGGATGTCACTGTTTCAACTGTGTCTGCGACCTGCATTAATCAATACATCTAAGTCATCATGGTTTGCTTATTGCATATATCTAAGAGGAAGATCTCCAACATGATGTTCGACAAAACAAACCTGCTTCCTGTTTTATAGCATAAGCTAAAAAAAGTACCTAACTGCAGATAAACCCAAAACACTGTGTGACTAGTTCCCAAATCCCATTCACCATGTATCATATTCTCAGAATGACTACGCTGACCTCCAGAGCTATGGGCATTGGGGAACGTGGACCATGTGGGCTTCTCCTCCTACCATGATCTTCCTTAGTTAAAAAAAACAATTGACATAACCACATCACTAATATTTTGGAATGTGTTTGAAGCCTACCTACTGATCAGTCTCGAATTGAAAGTGTTTGTTTACATCGTGTGGGATGAGCATTGTGTAGAATAACTCTCCTCTAATTTATTGTTCTGACTCAAAAGAAGCACATTCTTATTTCTTGAAGAAAAGATTGCAATGAAAAAACTCAGCATGAGTTTTAAAAGTTCTTCCAAAGACAATAGTCCCATGCAAAACTAATCATGAACTTTAAAGTACAATGGGTTTGTGCTTTATAATTATAGTATGAAGCAAACATCTCACAAAGGTTGAAAGTCCCTCAAACTATGGCCACTCACTTACACACATGCACATAATTTCAGATATAGCAGGTCTGGTCCTCCTGCTTGTATGTATGTTACCATTAAGTCTCTGTACCTATGTCTATGATTAAGATTAGGGTATAAATCGAAATGCATCAGATGGCATAAGGCTGTGCTTCTTTTAATGAATTTAGAATAAAGAGTGAATTTCTATTACTCGCTGGATCCATTTTTGTTTGCTGTACAAGATTCCACGTGGGCTTGAACATACCCTGGATCTATGATGAGCACTGGATTATACAGTACTTCAATAGGTGCTGAAGTTCTAATTTATACAGTCAACATACAGTACAGACCAAAAGTTTGGACACACCTTCTCATTCAAAGAGTTTTCTTTATTTTCATGACTATGAAGGCATCAAAACGATGAATTAACACATGTGGAATTATATACATAACGAACAAGTGTGAAACAACTGAAAATATGTCATATTCTAGGTTCTTCAAAGCAGCCACCTTTTGCTTTGATTACTGCTTTGCACACTCTTGGCATTCTCTTGATGAGCTTCAAGAGGTAGTCCCCTGAAATGGTCTTCCAACAGTCTTGAAGGAGTTCCCAGAGATGCTTAGCACTTGTTGGCCCTTTTGCCTTCACTCTGCGGTCCAGCTCACCCCAAACCATCTTGATTGGGTTCAGGTCCGGTGACTGTGGAGGCCAGGTCATCTGGCGCAGCACCCCATCACTCTCCTTCATGGTCAAATAGCCCTTACTTTCAAAGTTTTCCCAATTTTTCGGGTGACTGACTGACCTTCATTTCTTAAAGTAATGATGGCCACTCGTTTTTCTTTACTTAGCTGCTTTTTTCTTGCCATAATACAAATTCTAACAGTCTATTCAGTAGGACTATCAGCTGTGTATCCACCTGACTTCTCCTCAACGCAACTGATGGTCCCAACCCTATTTATAAGGCAAAAAATCCCACTTATTAAACCTGACAGGGCACACCTGTGAAGTGAAAACTATTTTAGGGGACTACCTCTTGAAGCTCATCAAGAGAATGCCAAGAGTGTGCAAAGCAGTAATCAAAGCAAAAGGCGGCTACTTTGAAGAACCTAGAATATGACATATTTTCAGTTGTTTCACACTTGTTTGTTATGTATATAATTCCACATGTGTTAATTCATAGTTTTGATGCCTTCAGTGTGAATCTACAATTTTCATAGTCATGAAAATAAAGAAAACTCTTTGAATGAGAAGGTGTGTCCAAACTTTTGGTCTGTACTGTACATAATATCAGATGGTCAGACTGGCCCATCAGAGTACCAGAGGATTATACAATAGGCCAAGGTTGTTACATAATAGGGCCAGCAGTAGACAACATTATAGCCTGTATGCAATTAAAAGTGAATACACACATGTTCTGTATGACTTGATGGCAAACCAGTCTGACACATATGCCTGGTATATATTAAAATCTTATGGTATTATTGAGGGGATTGGTGGCTTTTCATTGGCAAAATGGAACATATGCAAAGAAAACTGGAGATGTTAGAGGACTTATATCTTATCAGACATTTTTAGAGGTGACTCATTTGTATAGTTTTGTGGATGTGCAAGAATCATCTAATCAATAGTAAATCGGTTACTTTCAGGTATACCTAAAAATTTGTTTGGTATGTATTAGTGTTGAGCGAGCATGCTCGGCCGCATGTGCTCGAGCACAATGCTCGAGTCTCCTCCCCGCACGTTTCTTGGCTGCTATGCAGCCAATGAACATGCAGGTAAGTACTGCTATCACTGTAATGCTGTAGCCTTGTTGGTTACTGGCATTACAGTGATTGGATGGCCGGAACACGTGATCGGGTGCTATATAGCACCCTATGGCGCGTATTCGGCTCATTATTAGTCAGGGAGAGATGCGCTTAGGAAGGGACAGATAGTGTAGGGAGTGTGATCGCAATCTATTTAGTTAAAAAACTTTTCAAAGACCCAAAAGTCCTTTTAAGGACTATTGTGTTTGGTGGCAGCAATATAATATAGCCATCAATTTTTTTCCCATACTTTTCTATACTTTTTCTATAGAGGGTGTCTGCAGTGACTTGTGACATCTGTGCAATACCTTCTGTGTGTCAGGGCCAGAGATAGGAAAAATATAAGTGAAATCTATTTTCCTTTTTCCATATCATCCACTATACCTAGCTTCATGTCCTAGTTTGCAGGGCGGCGCAGGACAAAACTCTTGAAATCAGACCAGTGCGACCAGGTGGTCGGTTGGATTGTAGCAGATAATGTTTCCAGTCAGTTAAGCACCACCCTGTCTTCCACAAAGTCCAGTCTCAGTATCAAAGAGTCTGGTCAACAGAATCCTCACCCTGATTCTCCTTCCTCCCACCATGTACAGTCTGGCCAAAAAGGTGATCCCACACTCGGATATTCCGAGGAGCTTTTTTCATCGCCATTACTTGATTTGGCTCTCTCGTCAAGCACGCTTGAAGAGGGACATGAAATCTTGTGCCCTGATTCCCAACCTATTAAGCATCCACACTGACAAGAACATGACGGTGGGGAATGGCAATTAGTGTTTAACCCCTTCACGTCTGCAATCTGTATATATACGTGATAGCTGCACATGCCCCGTGCAGCTACCACGTATATAAACGTTCTGGCAGCTCTTTAATCCAAGCGCTGCAAAGCGCTTGGATTTAAGCTTCTGCCCCTGCCCTGCTGCTGTCACGGACAGCATACAGTCTAGTAATGCCGGCAAGGGGCCAATCAGAGTGGCCCCTTGCCGGCAATCGATCCGATTGGTTAGTCTGTGCAGACTAACCAATCGGATCGCGGCAGTGTTAAAGTGCCGGTTTCAGGCTCTGATCTGCGCTCTGCAGATCAAAGCCTGAAAGCAGATAGTGTAACTCATGCCCCCCGATCTGTGCCCCTCCAAGCCCTTAATGCCGATCTGTGCCCCCCCATCTGTGCTCTGCTGATCTGTGCCCCTCTCCTGCTCGGATGGCATGCGGTCCGCTCCCTCCCCGCCCCCTGCATTAATTTTCAAGCCGCCCCTCCTGCCCCAGCCTCCCTCGATATTGTGGGCAGCCTCCCGACCCCCCCCCCCCCGATCCCCCTGCTGTGTGCGATGGCGGCGGCTCAATTACTGAGCCGCCGCCATCAGCAGAGAGTGTCAGCTCTATGCTGACACTCTCCTGTAACCCCTATAGATGCCGCGGTTGCAGCATCCATGGGGTTAACAGAGGGAGGGAGCTCCCTCTCTCCACCATCGGGGCTGCAGCGCTGTGATTGCAGCACCCGATGGTTGCCATGGCAACCGGACGCTTTGCAAAAGCGTCCGGTTGCCATGGCAAAGGCGTCCAGTGCTGCCACCTACAGGCAATCTGGAAGTACTATACTTTGGAATGCAAGAGCATTGCAAAGTATAGTACAACTATCAGCCCCACTGGATCTTCAAGATCCAAGAGGGAACTGATAAAAAAAATAGTGAAAATAATAAAAGTAAAAATAAATAAATAAATAAAAATGTAAATTAGAAAAAAGAAATTGCCTTTTCCTATAAAAAAAATGAAAAAAATAAATAAAATACACATATTAGGTGTCGCCGCGTCCGTAACGACCATCTCTATAAATATATCACATGATAGACCCCGTCAGATAAACACCATAAAAATAAAATAAAAAAAACAGTGCCAAAAAAGATATTTTTGTCACCTTACATCACAAAAAGTGCAACAGCAAGCGATCAAAAAGGCTTATGACCCCCAAAATAGTACCAATCAAACCGTCACCTCGTCCCGCAAAAAATGATAACCTATTTAAGACAATCGCCCAAAAAATAAAAAAAGCTATGGCTCTCAGACTATAGAGACACTAAAACATCATTTTTTGGGTTTCAAAAATGCTATTATTGTGTAAAACTTAAATAAATAAGAAAAAATATACATATTAGGTATTGCCACGTCCGTAACGATCTTCTCTATAAAACTATCACATGACCTAACTTTTCAGATGAACACTGTAAAAATAAATAAATGAAAACTGTTCCAAAACAGCCAATTTTTGGGTCACCTTGCCCCATAAAGTGTAATAATGAATGATCAAAAAATCCTATGTACCCAAAAATGGTACCAATAAAAACCTCAACACTTTCTGCAAAAAACGAGCCCCTGCACAAGACGATCGGCACAAAAATAAAAAACATATGGCGTTCAGAAAACCAATCCAGCAAAATCTGCCTTCCAAAAACCGTATGGCATTCCTTTCCTTCTGCGCCCTGCCGTGTGCCCGTACAGCAGTTTACGACCACATGTGGGGTGTTTCTGTAAACCGCGGAATCAGGGTAATAAATTATGAGTTTTGTTTGGCTGTTAACTCTCAATGTGTTAAAGAAAAAAAAATTATAAAAATGGAAAATCTGCCAAAAATGTGAAATTTTGAAATTTCATCTCCATTTTCCTTTAATTCTTGTGGAACGCCTAAAGGGTTAACAAAGTTTTTAAAATCAGTTTTGAGTAATTTGAGGGGTGTAGTTTCTACAATGGGGTCATTTATGGGGGTTTCCACTATGTAAGCCCCATAAAGTGACTTCAGACCTGAACTGGTCCTTAAAAGGTGGGTTTTGGAAATTTTCTTAAAAATTGTAAGAATTGCTTCTAAACTTCTAAGCCTTCTAACGTCCTAAAATAATAAAATGACATTTCCAAAATGATGCCAACATAAAGTAGACATATGGGGAATGTTAAGTAATAAATATTTTATTAGGTATGACTTTCTGTTTTAGAAGCAGAGAAATTGAAATTTGGAAAATTGTGAATTTTTCCCAATTTTTGGTAAATTTGGGATTTTTTCATAAATAAAGGTGAAATATATTGACTCAAATATATGACTGTCATGAAGTACAATGTGTTACGAGAAAACAATCTCAGAATGGCATGGATAAGTAAAAGTGTTCCAAAGCTATTACCACATAAAGTGACGCATGTCAGATTTGAAAATTTTGACCTGGACATTGGGGCATCAATGACCCTTGGTCATGAAAGGGTTAATGAGGTGGATAATGATGAGACACAGTTGCCAATGAGTCAACCGCAAATACTGTCTCAAGAGGTTGATAAAGAGGATGAGACACAGTTGACAATCACTAAGGTTGTGGTTAGGTCAACAAATCAAGAGGATGATCAGAGTGAGGCACCCTGCACCTGGACCTTCGCAAGCACCATTACAGGGTCAGATCACCTACAGGCTTTGCATGTGTAAGAGGTGGAAATGGGAGACTAAGACATTACACAGGGTGATAGCCAGACCACCCTCCGTCCGTCTTCTCAGCGCGAATTGGACGATGAAGAGGAGGAGGTTCAGGAGACAGTTGCCTCCGCTACAGAGGGTAGTACACATGGAAGTTTAATTCCATCTGTTGAGTGTGGGTGGGCAGAATAGGAGGAAAAGGATGAGGAGATGGACAGTCATTCTCCTGATGATGACAGCAAAGTCTTGTCTGTTGGTACTCTGGCACACATGGCTGACTTCATGTTAGGCTGCCCTTCCCACGCGTTATATGTATTTTAGACAACACGGATTACTGGGTGTTCACCCTTCTCGACCCCCGCTACAAAGAGAACTTCTCATCTCTTATTCCTCAGTTGAAATGTCAGAAGGTACTTGTTGAAAAATTACTCCAACGCTGGCATTATTACAACACTGGCAGCAGAGTCAGTTCTTCCTTGGGCAACCGAGGAGGGGAGACAAGGGGAACACACAGCAGTACCAACAGAGGCAGGGCAACACTCTCCAAGGCCTGGGACAGTTTCATGACACCCCGCTAGCACCCTCACCCTGATGCATGGCCTAGTGTCACAAGGAGGGAAAAGTTTTGGAAGATGGTGAAGGAGTACGTAGCATACCGTGTCAGCGTCCACAGTGATCCCTCAGTGCCTTACAACTACTGAATGTCAAAGCTGGACATGTGGCACGAACTGGCGCTCTATGCCTTGGAGGTGCTGGCCTGCCCTGCCCCCAGCGTTTTGTCTGAACGGGTATTGAGTGCTGCTGGTGGCATTAAAACAGATAAGCACATCCGCTTGTCAACTGAAAATGCTGACAGGTTGACTCTTATAAAAATTAACAAGGCCTGGATTACCCCTGACTTCTCGAATCCACCAGAGGAAAGCGGATGAACAAAGGCACTTTAAATGTGTTGTTTAATGTACTTAATACATTGTATTCCCATGCACCCCTTGAATCATATCAACATGCTTATTTGTCGCATATAATGCCCTCGTATATAATTTTTTACAGGGTCAGCTCAGCTGCAGGCCCTCGCATATCATTTTTGAGAGGGTCAGCTCACCTGCAGGCCCTCGCATATAATGTTTTACAGGGTCAGCTCACCTGCAGGCCCTCGCATATAATGTTTTACAGGTTCAGCTCAACTGCAGGGCCCTTGCATATAATGTTTTACAGGTTCAGCTCACCTGCAGGCCCTAGCATATAATGTTTTACAGGGTGAGCTCATCTGCAGGCCCGCGCATATAATGTTTTACAGGGTCAGATCACCTACAGGCCCTCGCATATAATGTTTACAGGGTCAGCTCAACTGCAGGCCCTTGCATATAATGTTTTACAGGGTCAGCTCACCTGCAGGCCCTCGCATATAATGTTTTACAGGGTGAGCTCATCTGCAGGCCCTCGCATATAATGTTTTACAGGGTCAGATCACCTACAGGCCCTCGCATATAATGTTTACAGGGTCAGCTCAACTGCAGGCCCTCGCATATAATGTTTTACAGGGTCAGCTCACCTGCAGGCCCTCACCTACAATCTTTTACAGGGTCAGCTCACCTGCAGGCCCTCGCATATTATGTTTTACAGGGTCAGCTCACCTGCAGGCCCTCACCTACAATCTTTTACAGGGTCAGCTCACCTGCAGGCCCTCGCATATTATGTTTTACAGGGTCAGCTCACCTGCAGGCCCTTGCATATAATGTTTTACAGGGTCAGCCCAACTGCAGGCACTCGCATATAATGTTTTACAGGGTCAGCTCACCTGCAGGCCCTCGCATATAATGTTTTACAGGGTCAGCTCACCTGCAGGCCCTCGCATATAATGTTTTACAGGGTCAGCTCACCTGCAGGCCCTCGCATATAATGTTTTACAGAGTCAGCTCACCTGCAGGCCCTCGCATATATATTGTTTTACAGTGTCAGCTCAACTGTAGGTCTTCGCATATAATGTTTTTTATTTTTTTTTTATTTTTTTTATTTTAGAAATCAAGATATTAGTACATAAATCAGTATTCAACACATTGGCATAAAATAGTGTATCAATTACAAACATCATTATAAATGAATTATGTACGTCAACTTAAGTTCACATCTAAGATAATAGAAAATCTGCATATATATATATATATATATCCCACCCCACCCTCCCCATTGGCTGTCGACCATGCCATATTAAAATTTAAATGTCATACATATCGCTACGTAGTTATGCGTGTACCTCTCCGCTTTCTTTCAATATCCTCAAAAATTCTAATTTGTTGAAGGGATAAAACCCATTCCCTAATCGAGGGAGGGGAGACAGAGCCCCAATACTTAACCAATACAGCCCTAGCCACCATCAATCCCCTCATCCAGAGCTGTCTAACCTGGCGTGAGAACTCAATTTCAGGCGAGTCATACCCCAAAATCACTGTCATAATCCCCGGATTATGGTTCGTTAAAGACTCCTTTTGTAAGGTACAGAAAACCTCATCCCAATATTTTTTTATTTTGCTGCAGCTCCAAATCAGATGGACATAGTCCGCATTAACATAACCACATTTAGGGCAGCAACACTCCCGGTCCCTATTTTGGGGAAATTTTCCTTGGATTTTAGGGGTATAGTACAGTCGATGAAGGATCTTAAATTGAATTAGTCTATGAGCACTAGAAACTGTTGCCTTTCTCACATTCCTATAAATAGTGGACCATTGCAGTGGAGAACAATTCAACTCTTGCTCCCACTTACTTGGGCTTTTAAAAGGTGTTACAGTTGCCAATGCTGTTCGAAGTTTAGCATATAATCTAGATAACTTCGCTTTCTCGTACTTCTGGGCGTCACAGTAATCAAAAAATATATTCTCTCGTGGGTGAATACGGCCCCTATTCCTAGCGGCTTCGAAAATGTGTTTTAATCGTGTATACAAAAAGAAGTCTAATGGTGAACTATCTGTAGAACCAAATTCTGAAAATGACTTAAAATGGCCCAAATAAAAAAGATGAGAGACCCTATTAATACCCTTACGTGCCCAGTAACCAAAGTCTGTAATTTTAAAGAATTCCTCTAGCCCCCTATTCTCCCACAGGGGGGTGAAAGCAAACGGATCCGAGACTTTGAGGATCTCCTTCAGCTTGTTCCACACCCTCTGTAGTGAGTAAGGGATCAGCAAGGACTTCCTCATTCCCATATACCCAGTCTCCAAACATGAAAAAACATTCTCTATTGGTTTATCCATTACTGGGTGACAGTAAATTCCCTTTCCAATAACAGCAACGCTGAATCTGTGAACATAAAAAATAACCTTGAAAAAAAGGAAGTGACAGCCCACCATCTGCCTCTGACAACCATAAGTATCTCTGCTTTATCCGCACCCTCTTCCTTCCCCAAATTAAATCGTTAATCAGGGACTCCAGTCTATGAAAGAAGATGTCATCAATCCAAATGGGGGAAGCACACATCGGGAATAAGACTATAGGTAATATAATCATCTTAATCAGTGCTATTCGATCTGTCTGTGCCAGTATCAGTTTCCGCCAGGCGCTTATTTTAGTCTTAACTTTATTCAGAACCGGGGCCAAGTTAAGCTCGTAAAATCTATTTATAGGGAGCCCTATCTTAACCCCCAAATAATCCAAGGTATCATTAGGGATCAATACCCGTACTTGCTTCCCCTCATCTACAGCTTTCCGCTTCAGTGGGAGAAGCGATGACTTTGACCAGTTAATCATATAGCCTGAAAATTTACCATAGTGCTCTATTACCTCCATCACATATGGGAGAACTTTCCAACCCTGGTCCAAGAACAGAATCACATCATCAGCATATAGGCTTATTTTGTCATTCACTCCCTCCACCCCAAAGCCTTCTATACAATTATCTGATCGAATCTGACAAGCCAGAGGTTCAATAAAAAGGGCGAAGAGGAGCGGTGACAGGGGACAGCCCTGCCTCATCCCCCTCCACATCATAACAGGTGGAGAACTAACACCATTAATATTAATGCGTGCGACCGGCTGTTCGTATAGCATTTGGGTCATTTCCAAAAATATATTCCCGAGGCCAAAATGGGACATCGTGGCCCACAAAAAGGGCCACTCCATCCTGTCAAACACTTTTGCAGCGTCCAGAGTCAGGATGGAGTGGTCTATACTACCCCCAAGAGACAAATTCAGATAGACCCTATAAAGACTCATATGGATTTGGCGGCCCGGGATAAAACCCGTCTGATTGGGATGTACCAGAGAGGCTATAACCCTCTTCAGGCGATTAGCCCAAATTTTTGCAAAGATCTTATAGTCCGTATTTAGGATAGATATAGGTCTATATGACCCCATATCACATGGATCCTTCTCCTTTTTTAAAACCAGGGTAATAACTGCCTCTCTAAATGATGGAGGTAGAGAGCCACATGCACAGGATTCATTCAAAACTAGAAGTAGGATCGGCAGGAGAGATTTAGCATGATACCTATACAATTCAAACGGCAATCCATCTGGGCCTGGAGATTAATTATATTTTAGAGATGGAAGGGTCGCTTGAAGTTCCTCCAGAGAAATGGGGGAATCCAACTTCTTTCTATCTTGTAAAGATAGCTTGGGGAGCTCCAACTGTTGAAGATATTGGTCCATGTCAATACGGCTAAACATAGACTCAGATTTATAGAGGGTGGAGTAGTATTTAACAAATTCTTCCCTAATCTCCTCTGCGGATCTTAACCCAACCCCCTGAGAATTCCTAAATTCTCTTATACTAGTAACCTCTCTCTGGTTGGCCACCAAGCGAGCCAAAAACCTGCCCGTTTTACCGGATTCACAAAAGCGATTCTGGCCTTGAAATAGGAGCTTATGTTGGGCTTTATTATACAAGAGTGTCCTAAGCTGTGAATTGGCCTCCTTTAACTGATTAATGTATTGCTCCTTATGAGATTCAATTAATGCAGCACGTAGTCTCCTTATTAAATCTGTCAGATCTTCTTCCCTGCGACGCGATTCTTTTCTAAACCTATTAATTTTATTAATATATAAGCCTCTTATATGGGCCTTCAGAGCGTCCCACACAAAATGAATATGAGTTGAGCCTACATTAATGTCCCAGAATTCCTGTATATCCTGGTTTAAGCGGGATTGCTCCCCTATCACCTCAAACCAGTGAGAATTCAATTTAAAGATCCTTCCTGCAGTTGGTGCCTCAACAAACGCAATCAGTACTGGGGAATGATCTGAAATTCCATGAGGTTCGTATTTCATTCTCAGGACGCGGCTGCACAGATCCCGGTTTGCAAAAGCCAGGTCAATACGGGACATTGACCCGTGTGCCTGACTAAAACATGAAAAGGTTTTTTTGTTGCCATAGAGGTGGCACCAGATATCAACCAGCGCCAGTTCCTGGCACACAGCAGTTAAAGGGGACCCAGTACGACCGCGTCCAGAAAGCGAAGAGAACCGATCCAGCTCCGGGTCAGGGACTGCATTGAAGTCACCTGCTAATAATAACGCACATTGATTTTTTGTGGATATATATTTAGCTAACTGTGAAAGGACCATTGATTTAAATGGTGGGGGGATATAAATAAAGGCCAATATCACCTCCTGCCCTTTCCAATACCCGTAAAGGAATACATATCTCCCTTCTTTATCGATCAAACTATCTAATGGTTGAAACTGCATCCCCCGATGGATATACACACTGACACCTCTTGCATAAGAAGAGTAGCAAGCGTGGTACTCAAAAGAAGCCCATTTCCTTTTCAATGTATAGATCCTATCTAAAGTTGCGTGAGTCTCCAATAGTACCACAATCGCAGGAAGATGACGGACCACAAGATCAAACACAACCGTCCTCTTCACTCTGTCTCCCAGCCCTCTCACATTCCAAAACAAAATATTACACGGCATATCCTATGAATAGAGGTAATTCCCGATCCCCCATCTTAACAGAGAGGCACGCACAACTACGAAGCAAACGACGGCAGCCAATCCCTCCCTTACTCCCACCCCAAAAAAACCCTCCTACTTGGTTGATAATGCATTCCGCAATACCCATCAACCTCTTTTCTTACTCCAAACCTCCCCCCCACCCTCCCCACCTCATCAATCCCATCCTCGACACCTTTCCATCTTATTTCATAAACCTATCGAGTCCAGCCATTGCACAGCCTCTGCCTGGGCGGAGAAAAACCTAACGGAGTCCCTATAAACCACCCTCAACTTGGCCGGGTATAACATAGAATAACTGATCTTGGCTGCAATTAATCTCTTTTTCACATCCACAAAAAATCTCCTTCTGAGTTGGGTCTCTCGTGAGAAGTCCGGAAATATTAGTATGGAATTACCGTCAAAGTAGATATCTGCCATTTCTCTTTTACGTCTGAGAACCCAATCTCGATCATTTGAACAGAGGAACTTTGCCAAAATAACCCTAGGTGGGGCCCCCGGAGGGTTTTTTTGAAATGGTATTCTGTGGGCCCTTTCCACACAAAGGGTAGATGATTCATAGCCTGGCCCAAAATTTTCAATAAACCATTTTTGGATAAAATTTACAGGGTTATCCTGTTCTACCCCCTCCGGGAACCCCACCAAGCGCAGGTTATATCTACGGGACCGATCCTCCAACTCCACCACTTTCTTTTTTAACCAAACCTGGCTTTCATCTACTTCTAGTCTCTTTTTTAATGCCGCATTCTCTAGAGTGACAGAGTTGACTACCGTTTCCAGTTCCTTAACTTTTGATCTCAACTTTGTCATTTCGTCTCGTATTATCGTTACATCTCCCTGTACTACTGCCATGGAGGAAGTCAGCTCTGCCACTGAATTGCAGGTTAGATTTACTACTCCCAATATATCCTCAAGTTTTTTATTTCTATTCTCAAAGCCTTCACTCTGGGGTAAGCAGGTCTTTAATGGGGTCTGTTCTAAACGGTCCGTACTATCCGAAACCGACTCAGTCTGTGGGGCAGCCCTCTGTACACCTCCTCTAGTTTTCGGAGGTGGTGACTTCAGGAATTTATCTAATCGGGTCTGTGGACTCCCCCCCGAACCACTTTTTGGCGAAGTCACACCACCTGATTTACGATACTTTGGCGGCATTTTTATAGGTGTTCGACTCCAAAACTGGAAGTGGGAACAACGTGACAAGTAACCAATAGTAATTTCGCTACTGATTCGGGTCTATCAACGCCAATAGCTCCTTTAACTCTAAGACCGCAACCCGTATTTGTTACATATATGTCAATAAAGAAAATAAAAAAAAATAAAAAAACAGAAAAATACATAAATAATGCATAAATACAAAAAAAAAGATTAATAACAAAGTCGACTCAATCATGCAAAGTGAAATCTACGAACCGGCCGCTATAATGCGGTCACCGTCCTGCATATCAAAAAGTCCTTGAGACAGATATGACGTTTCTAACCACGTCACTAAGTTATCGGGGCTTCTCAAAAACCTACCCCCCTAGGACATGGTAGATCTCCAACTGGAGGTCGCCAAGCAGGAAATACATAAACCCCCCAAATAACAAGCTGAATCGGTTTTCCCCAGGTTAAATCGTGGTAGCGGAGACAGGCCGCAGCAGATGCAGGTTCTTGTTGAACTGAAAGTTTTAGCATGAAAGTAAAAACAAAAATAATAATAATTTAAAAAAAATAAATAAAAAAAAATAAAAAAAAAATACAGCAGCAGTCTTTTTACAAAGTCCCTCGTCCCACAGCCAAAGAAGATCCCCCCAAATATGAACTTTCCATCCAAGTCCTAAGTTGACCGCAGTCCTGGCTAAATACCCCCTAGCACCCAGTGCTTTACAGGGGGCAAGCCCGGTCAGCGCTGTATGCCAAAGTGAGTATCAATCACAGAGGACCATTTGGGGGCATGCAAAAAAGGGAAGCAGTGCCTCCAGCACCCTGGGATCAGCCACCAACCTCCACAAAGCACTTCACCGCTGCTAGAGCCAGAATTCTGGGCTAACAACGACCACCAACCTCCACGACAGGCTTCACAGCAGATTCAGCCGGGATTACACAGCCGGAGTTCACAGAGCGCAGCGGGTCATTACGTCCTCACAGCATGATCCAAGCGCATTCCCTTGATGCCTCAGGAGGGAAAAGGAAGGAAGAGCCCTGCTTCAGCCAACACCAAGGGCACGGATCTGTTTCTCCTATCACGGGCTACAGGTAAGTACCGACGAGGCTTCCACCCTCAGCAACCAGCGCCACACTCCGGCGTCTCGGGATCACAGCAGGCATAGCTGCACCGGTCGGACGCCTCCAGAGACAGCAGGCAGCAAAGGCAGCAACACTCGGCTTCACGCAGCTGAGCTGGAATCAGCTGTGGCTCGCATCACGGCCGAAGGCGGAGAGAGGGGGAGAGGGCGGCAGGAGGAGGAGCGCGGCACACCTACACCATGCCGCTACCCAACGCCAAATGATCTTCGCATATAATGTTTAACAGGGTCAGCTCACCTGCAGGCCCTTGCATATAATGTTTTACAGGGTCAGCTCAACTGCAGGCCCTCGCATATAATGTTTTACAGGGTCAGCTTACCTGCAGGCCCTCGAATATAATGTTTTATAGGGTCAGCTCACCTGCAGACATAGAAACATAGAATGTGTCGGCAGATAAGAACCATTTGGCCCATCTAGTCTGCCCAATATACTGAATACTATGAATAGCCCTTGGCCCTATCTTATATGAAGGATGGCGTTATGCCTATCCCATGCATACTCCTTCACTGTACTTGCAGCTACCACTTCTGCAGGAAGGCTATTCCATGCATCCACTACTCTCTCAGTAAAGTAATACTTCCTGATATCACTTTTAAACCTTTGCCCCTCTAATTTAAAACTATGTCCTCTTGTAGCAGTTTTTCTCCTTTAAATATTCTCTCCTCTTTTACCTTGTTGATTCCCTTTATGTATTTAAAAGTTTCTATCATATCCCCTCTTTCTCGTCTTTCTTCCAAGCTATACATGTTAAGGTCCTTTAATCTTTCCTGGTAAGTTTTATCCTGCAATCCATGTACTAGTTTAGTAGCTCTTCTCTGAACTCTCTCCAAAGTATCAATATCCTTCTGGAGATATGGTCTCCAGTACTGAGCACAATACTCCAAATGAGGTCTCACTAGTGCTCTGTAGAGCGGCATTAGCACCTCTTTCTTTCTACTGGTAATGCCTCTCCCTATACACCCAAGCATTCTGCTAGCATTTTCTGCTGCTCTATGACATTGTCTGCCTACCTTCAAGTCTTCTGATATAATGACCCCTAAATCCCTTTTCTCAGATACTGAGGTTAGGACTGTATCACTGATTTTATATTCTGCTCAGGTGCATTATCTTGCACTTATACCCTCGCATATAATGTTTTACAGGGTCAGCTCACCTGCAGGCCCTCACATATAATGTTTAACAGGGTCAGCTCACCTGCAGGCCCTCACATATAATGTTTTACAGGGTCAGCTAACCTACAGGCCCTTGCATATAATGTTTTACAGGGTCAGCTCAACTGCAGGCCCTCGCATATAATTTTTACAGGGTCATCTCACCTGCAGGCCCTCGCATATAATGTTTTACAGGGTCAGCTCAACTGCAGGCCCTTGCATAAAATGTTTTACAGTGTCTGATCACCTGCAGGCCCTCACCTACAATCTTTTACAGGGTCAGCTCACGTTCTTCACGACAGTGAAGTCTTGCCTGTTGGTACTCATGGCACACATGGCTGACTTCATGTTAGGCTGCCTTTCCCACGACCCACGCATTATACGCATTTTGGACAACATGGATTACTGCGTGTTCACCCTTCTCGACCCCCTCTACAAAGAGAACTTCTCATCTCTCATTCCTCTGGTGGAGAGGACAAGCAAAACTGTGCTATACCAGAAGGTCCTTGCTGAAAAATTGCTCCAAAGTTGATAGGGCAGACATCCAAAAGGATTGTCGCCATCACAGGGACGTGCGATCGCCTAGAAGTTATCTAGAGTCATCAAAGCGGCAGCAGGCCCTCACCTATAAGTCTAATCTCTGTAGCCAAGAGTCTGATCAACACAATCCTCACCATGACGGCACACTGGGTGAACGTTGTGGAGGCCGGGAGCAAGTTGGCTGCTGGCACCAGACTTGCCCTCTAATAGATCCTCGCTAATGGAAAATGTACTCATTCCAATAACAGGGCTTCTTGTCGGGAGTGGGTAATTGCCGCGTGCCTGCTGCCTTCCTTGGACGCTTGTGCTTTAATAACTTGACCCACCCTCTCTGGGTGATTCACAATTAGAAAAAAAAAACTGGCAAGGCAACAACAGCCAATTAGATTTCAGCCATTGACCTCCCTTGGATGTGGTAGCCGTTTCTCAGGCTCCCTCTCCGAAATCGAACCCTGATTCCCTGTTACCTGTGATCACCATGGTAGGCGCAGAAAACGACATTGAAAGTTGATAGGGCAGACATCCAAATGGATAGTCGCCGTCACGGGTATGTGCAATCGCCCAGAGGTTAGCTAGAGTCACCAATGTGGCAGCAGGCCCTCGCCCCTAATGTTTTGGAAGGTCAGATCAGCAGGCCCTTGCTCCAAATGTTTTTGAGGGTTACCAGCAGGCCATCAATCATAATTTTTGAAGGGTGTGTATAATGCCCTCCTAGATGTGTAACAAAGGGTGTATTGGAGTGCCGGTTCCTTGTAATTTTTGGCATCCCTTTCACTTAGTGCATAGGCTTTATGAGTGTAGGAGTCTTACCTAAAAAATTATATGTGAGGGCCTGCTGGTTAGATGACCCTGTAAAACATTGTAGGTGAGGGCCTGTTGGTGAGCTGACCCTGTAAAACATTATATGCGAAGGGCATATATGCGAGGGCATTATATGCGGCGTATAAGCATGTGTTGATATGATGGAAGAGGAGAAGGAGGATGAGAAAAGGAAGATTCAACCATATACCCTTGTTTGCGGTGGAAGGGGTGCATGGGAATACAGTGTATTCAGTACATTATAAACAACACATTTAAAGTGCCGTTATGTTCATCAGCTTTCCTCTGGTGGAGTAGAGAAGTCATGGTCAATCCAGGCCTTGTTCATTTTTATAAGAGTCAACTTGTCAGCATTTTCAGTTGGCAGGCAGATACGCTTATCTGTTATAATGCCACCAGCAGCACTAAATACCCACTCATAAAAAAGGCTGGGGGCAGGGCAGGCTAGCACCTCCAAGGTGTAGAGTGCCAGTTCGTGCCACGTGTCCAGCTTGGACACCCAGTAGTTGAAAGGCACTGAGGGATCATTGAGGACGCTGACACGGTTTGCTATGTACTCCTTCACCATCTTCCAAAAATTGTCCCTCCTTGTAATACTAGGCCGCACATCAGGGTGATGGTTCTGGCGGGGTGTCATGAAACCTTCCCAGGCTTTGGAGAGTGTTGCCCTGCCTCTGTTGGAACTGCTGTGTGTTCACCTTGTCTCCACTCCTCGGTTGCCCAAAGAACTACAGACTCTGCCGCCAGCGTTGTCAGATGGAAATTTTTGGAGTAATTTTTCAACAAGGATCTTCTGGTATTGCACCATTTTGCTTGTCCTCTCCACCAAAGGAATGAGAGATGAGAAGTTATCTTTGTAGCGGGAGTCGAGAAGGGTGAACAACCAGTAATCTGTGTTGTCTAAAATGCGTATACCGCGCGGGTCGCGGGAAAGGCAGCCTAACATGAAGTCAGTTATGTGTGCCAGAGTACCAACAGGCAAGACTTCGCTGTCGTTATCAGGAGGATCACTCTCAATCTCCTCATCCTCTTCCTCCTCTTCTGCCCACCCACGCTGAACAGATGGAATTAAACTTCCATGGGTACATATATTCTGTAGCGGAGGCAACCGTCTCCTGCTCCTCCTCTTCTTCTTCATTGTCCAATTCGCGCTGAGAAGACGAACTGAGGGTGGTTTGGCTATCACCCTGTGTAATGTCTTCCCCCATTTCCACCTCATCAACATGCAAAGCGTCATCCTTAATTGTGAGCAGCGAGCATTTTAGTAGACACAGAAGTGGGATAGTTATGCTGATAATAGCGTTATCGCCACTCACCATCTTTGTTGATTCCTCAAAGTTTCTCAAAACCTCATATAGGTCATACATCCATGCCCACTCCTCGCTTGTGAATAGCGGAAGCTGACTGGAAAGGTGACGACGATGTTACAGCTGGTATTCCGCTACTGTCCTCTGCTGCTCACAAAGCCTGGCCAACATGTGGAAAGTGGAGTTCCAGCGCGTGCTCACATCGCACAACAGCCAGTGAGCTGGCAATTTCAATTGACAGAATGGATGAAGCTGTCGATGACTTGCGGAAATGTGCACACAAGTGGAAAACCTTCACCAGTAGCTCAGGCAAATTGGGGTAGGTTTTGATAAACCGCTGAACCACAAGGTTGAACACGTGAGTTAGGCATGGGATGTGTCTGAGCTTGCCGAGCTCCAAATCCGCCACCAAGTTACGGCCATTATCAGACACAACCATGCCTGGTTGTAGGTTAAGTGACGGGACCCACAGCTCAGTCTGGTCTCTTATCCCCTGCCACAGCTTTGCGGTGTGCTCTTTGTCTCCTAAGCATATCAGCTTCAGAAGGGCCTTTTGCTGCTTACCACTCTGCAGTGCTACACGGCTTCCAGCTACCTGCTGATGACTGACTCGTTCGAAACGCGGATAATTCGGAGGTGGAAGTGGAGGAGGAGGCGGAGGAGGAGAAGTTGGGTTTGTAGCCACTAACGTAGGTGCTGGCGGAAACCCTGATCGACGTAGGGCCGGCAATCCTTGGTGTCGGCAGCACCTGTGCCATCCCAGGGTACGACTCGCTCCCGGGCTCCACAACATTGACCCAGTGTGCCGTCAGGGAAATGTAGCATCCCTGGCCGAATGCACTTGTCCATGTATCTGTGGTTAAGTGAACCTTCCCAGTAACTGTGTTGGTCAGGGCACATGTTGGTGTAAAGCGGGCACGGCACACCTAGAAAAATAGTGGCGGCTCGGGACTGAGTAACGCGGGACGGCCCCCGACATCAGGTTGCTGAAGGCCTCAGTGTCCACAAGCCTAAATGGCAACCTTTCCAGGGCCAGTAATTTGGAAAGCTGCACATTTAGTGCTATGGCCTGTGGGTGGGTGGCTGGGTATTTTTGCTTGGGTTCAAAGGCCTGGGGTAAGGACATTTGGATGCTACGCTGGGACAGGGAAGTGGATGTGGCCACTGATGGTGCTTGCGAAGGTCCAGGTGCATTGCGGGAGGCATCCTCGCCTGCGCCTTTAACAGGGGATTGACCAGCACGTAAAATAGAGGAATAGGAGGCAGTTGTGTGACCCACAGAAACAGATTGTGGACCCAGGCGTTCGTCCCACTTATTATGGTGCTTGGATGCCATGTGGCAGATCATGCTGGTGGTGGTGAGGTTGCTAGTGTTCACGCCCTGGCTCATTTTTGTATGGCACAGGTTGCAAACTACTATTCTTTTGTCTTCCGCACTTTCCTGAAAAAAGCTCCATACTGCAGAACATCTACCCCTTGGCAAGGGAGATTTCTGCAAGGAGGTGCTCCATGGAACAGTTGCGGGCCTGTTTGTTGTGGCCCACCTTCTTCTTTTTGCCACCCACTGCCTCTTCCAGCCTGTTGCGGTGCTGCAGATCCTTCCCCCTTTGTACTGCTGTCCTCGCTTGGTTTTCCACCTTCCCAGGTTGGGTCAGTGACCTCATCGTCCACCACATCCTCTTCCACTTCCTCACTCTGATCAGCCTCCTGATTTGTTGACATAACCACAACCTCAGTGATTGACAACTGTGTCTCATCCTCTTCATCAACCTCTTGAGACAGTAATTGCGGTTGACTCATTGGCAACTATGTCTCATCATCATCCACCTCATTGAACACTAATTGCCGTTCCCCACCGTCACGTTCTTGTGACTGTGGATGTTCAAGAGGTTGGGAATCAGGGCACAAGATCTCATGTCCCTCTTCAAGCGTGCTTGGCGAGAGGGCCAAATCAAGTAATGGCGATGAAAAGAGGTCCTCGGAATTTCTGACTGTGGGATCACTTGTTTGGCCAGACTGTACATGGTGGGAGGAAGGAGGATCAGGGTAAGGATTGTGTTGACCAGACTCCTGGCTACTGAGACTGGACTTGGTGGAAGACAGGGTGGTGCTTAACCGACTGGAAGCATTATCTGCTGCAATCCAACCGACCACCTGCTCGCACTGGGCTGACTTCGCGAGCGTTGTCTTGCGCCACCCTGCAAACTGGAACATGAAGCTAGGTATTGTGGATGATTGTTTTTCTTGTGCTCTGGCAGCAGGCACAGTTTCTCCGTGCACCATCAGCATCACGGCCATTTGCCTGTCCCTTACTGCTCGCCTTCTTAATTTTAAATGTGATAAATGCTTGAAAGTATGTCACACGTACAGTAGCGTAAGATTTGGAAGTGTGTGCGCAAAAAAATTTACAAAGATATTTGTGATGAGGAAATGTTATACAGGACAGGTACCACAGGAAATGTCACTGTTCGCAGTGTCTACGGAAAAAGTAAACTGAATGTCACTGATATTTTAGGGATGCGCACATTTTAAACAGGAGATGTGGCGCTGATATTTTAACTGTCCGCAGCGGACACCGTCTATGGAAAAAGTACACTGGATGTCACTGATATTTTAAGGATGCGCACACACTTTAAGCAGGAGATGTGGCGCGGATAATTTAACTGTCCGTAGCGGACACCGTCTACGGAAAAAGTACACTGGATGTCACTGATATTTTAGGGATGCGCACACTTTACACAGGAGATGTGTCGCAAATTATTTAACTGTCCACAGCGATCAATTACACGGTATTTAGGGCAGGATGCGTGAAAAATATATATTGCTGCTGTTACACGCAATAATCCTTAAAAGGACTTTTGGGTCTCTGAAAAGTTTTTTGTATAAAAATCTTCCTATTACACTCCCTACACTGTCTGGCCCTTCCTATGCACAGCTCTCCCTAACACTGAGCAATTTAGCTCAGTTTGCGCTACAAACATTAATTGCTGCTCTCCCACACAATAGTCCTTACAAGGACTTGTGGGTCTCGGAAACATTTTTGTACAAAAAAAAATATTCAATTACACTCAATTACACTCATTTACATGACGCGTTCCGGCCAGCCAATCACTGTATTGCCAGTAGCCAACATGGATACGGCATTACAGTGAGGCCAGTACTTAGCTGCACGTTTATTGGCTGCGTAGCAGCCAAGAAACGTGCGGGGCGGAGACTTGAGCATGGCGATCGAACACATACGATACTCGGCCGAGTACCGCCATGTGCCGAGCATCGAGATGCTCGAGCCAAACAATTGTTCGGCCGAGCATGCTCGATCAACACTAGTCAGCACTATATAAGTGAGTAAAATAAATAATACATAAAAAAAATAGAGGAGCAGGATCTCTATGCGTGCTTTGTATGAGAGACATCACAGCAGCTTGTCTCCATCCCTCCTGGAGATAATCTCAGTGAAAAAATGATATTTCAAGATGGACACCTAGAGCACTGGGGTCATTTGTTTAAAACATTACTACACGTATGGATGCACAATGTTTAGTTAACTTCTATGTATTTATTTTTTTTCTTCAGCAGGCGCTCTTTCCCCAAGGTTGCCCATATGCACAGTCAAATGTAAAGAACATCAGGTCATGTGAAGAACAATATACAGTAGTAGACGTGGCACTTTCTAGTCGTATAACTAACCACATTGATTTTCCACATCACTCACCCTCTTTGGTGCTGTTGGGTCTGTCTCCCACTAAATGTATGGCAACTGCTGCGTCTGCAACAAAAAACATATTAATAATATGAAAAATCATGTGCACAACAGTACAAGGTAACATTTCTTAAAGCAACCAACAATTGAGGAATAAATTAAGGGCACATATGTATGTCCTAATGATGAGGAGGAAGGCATAGAATTTCTTGATGTATAGCAGGGCGTGCAGTTGAGTGTCATTAGTAGTTGACTGTTGGGGTTATGCGATGATTGGCGTAAAAAATGACAATCCGACATCATATAGTACATGACAATCTCTAGAACCAGCCCTGTACCTCACATGGACCCAGAGATCCCCATTCATTGCGCCAACTGTTCTGCTAGATTCTTTTCAGGCTGGCAGCTCAAGGACATGTCCTTTCTGCTGTAGCTCTTTCCCTGTAACTGCCACAGATTCTAACAGAAGATATGGCTGGTGACAATCGAAGATTTAAATTGAGCACGTGTAAAATAAGGAAAATAAGAAACAGCAGGTGACGCTATACGGATACATTTTATTGAATAGCTCAGTGGCTATAATACATTTTTTTATTACATACAATTAAAAAAGCATTCAGATCCAGGTGCTGGTTTGAAAAAATGTTTAATTGTTTTTGTGGCACAACCCCAATTTCAAAGAAACTAAATAAAGATCTATAAATAATATATAGAAATAGTGCAATTAGATGTATCACAATGTACAGTAGATAATTACATTATAATTACAATTGAAATTATCTGGGAGGGTTCAATAATTCTGTTCATTCTGGGTTCATGACTCAGAAATACATTACCAAAACTACATGACTGCATAATGCACAGAGCAGTGGAAGATGTGTAAAAATAAAGTAATTACAGAATGTGTAAGATAATGTTCACATGTGAATTACTGCATAGCAGATTTACTGCAGATTTTCACAGCATCAAATCCGCAGTTCTTCAAAGGAAATCTGCAGCGGCAAATTTTGCATGTGAATTTTTGTGCTGATTTGCTAGTAGATTTGATGTGGAAAATGGTGCAGATTTTTGCTGCAGATTTTCCACCTGGATTGAGTGACGCTGAATAAAGATAGAAATCAATGGGGAAACCCCCCCCAAAAAATGGGACAATCCCGCAACAGTAATTGACATGCTGAAGATTAAAAAAGCTGCACCCCAGGTCAATTCTCACATGAAAATGTCCTGTAGCATGTGTATGACATTTATAGAAATTCACTGGTTACCTTACTAAGATCCAGATGGAAAATCCACAGAAAATCTGCTGTGTGCGGACAAGACTTAAAGGGGTTCTGTCATGAAAAATATTCTACAGTTTTTAAACCAGCACCTGTATCTGAATAGTTTTTCAATTGCATGTAATAAAAAAATTAGCATAGCCACTGAGTTATTCAATAAAATGTTTCTGTGTAGCGCCACCTGCTGTTTTTTTTATTTTATTTCTTTGTCCTGCTCACTGAGATGGCCGCACATGCTCAATCTCATTCTTCAACTGCCTCCTGAGCTGTGATAGGGAGAGAGCTGCAGCAGAATAGACACGCCCCCTGAGCTGTCAGCTTGATATAAATCTAGCAGAGCAATGAATGGGGAGATCTCTGGATCCATGTGAGGTACAGGGCTTGTTCTAGCTTTATTAGAAAGAGATTGGCAAGTACTAGATGACGTCTGATTTTCATGTTTTACATTAATCATGGGATAACCCCTTTAATACATAATAGACATTTATTGTATGCAAAAGATTCAAAAGAGGTTTAAACTCAAACTCAGAAACCGGTCTAATTATATTCATAATTCTGTGCTGTTTTCTCACTGCCGATCCCCACTTGCCCCTTCCGGTTTATCCTGACATTCACCAGAAGTCACATGACGTGATTACAGCAGCCAATTAAGGCCATTCTGTTATTGTGTCTATGCTGATGGAAATTTCATAGTAATAATTACATTAAATTGTGTTCTTATTTTGAGAATATGTTCAGTTTTTCCACATAGTATCTTGTCTGAAGCTATTTGCAAACAGGAAGTTTAGTTAATGTCACACAGCATTACTTTTGCATAAAATCTAGTTGTATGTTATGAAAATAAACGCTTGTTTGCATATTTACATTGAGCTATACTTCCGGTTAACAAGGCACTTGCATTTTAATAAACCAAGTTTTTTAAAGAATGCAGAGAGGATCTCCTGCTTGGATCTACTAAATGACAGTACGAAGAGCACAGGCAAGTTAGGGCTACATAGCTAGAGAAAAAATGAGAAGGGTTGGCAAGACATCAAGGGTAGTTTTAAGACCACATTAGCACCGAGGAACCTGTCACAATGAAAATGAGTGATGAATGTTATAGAGCAGGAGGAGCTGAGCAGATTGATGTATAGTTTTATGGGAAAAGATTCAGTAAAAGTTGTATTTTATTCATTCAAACATCTGCCCTGTCAAAGTTTCCAAGTCACGTGGACAGCCCTATCAGTGACTGATAGGGCTGCCCACATGATTCATCATGCATAATTAGCTGTCAATTACTGATAGGACTGCCCACAGGACTCCAAAGCTTTCACAGAGCAGAGGTTTAAATGAATAAATTACAAGTTATTCTGGAGAATTTTCCATAAAACTATATATCAGTCTGCTGAGCTCCTCCTGCTTTATAACTTGCTGTCAGCTCTGCATGCCATGACAGTTTCCCTTTTGGCTTCTTGGCCAACATAGATTCCAAAGCCCCCAAGACAATTACCACGGAACATCATTGTACAAAGTTCATCAAGGTATGACACCTTTGGTGCTCCTGGGTGGTGCAAGTGGGAGATTTTGTATCTTTCGATCTTAGGTCCATCAGTCTGCCCTTGTAGCCATACCCTTTATCACATTAGGTTATACTGATTCAATAGGACTTACTGAAGAACCCATTCCGGACAGTCAGAACTGCCATATATGTAGATGTACCTACTTGAGGTCATGCACATGTCCATGTCCAAAAATAGAATCCATGAAACATGGAAGACCTCCTTGTGCTCCCAGTTTTTTTTTCCATTGAATTGACAAGTCTAATCCACAAATAAGAAAACTTTTTTTTCCTAATGCATCTCCTTTTACCATCTCATTATTGTATATGGTGTGACTTATCTATAACAAAACTATCAAAATAAGAGGAATTGAATGTAAAATTCATGTTACCTTTCTTTACTGTAACATCTTTTTCTCCCACATAAGGCATTGGACTTCTATCTAAAATCGAAAACACAAGTAATTGTATTATTTCCTATTTTCTGCTTGCAGCTATGAATCACATCCTATTCTATATACAGCGCCTATGTTCCTGAGATGGAAAAATGAATCTGAATTTTATTTCATAATGGATCGTAATGTTATAATAAATTTTGTTCTATTTTAAATTGATCCTTTGTCTTGTATGGGAATTAGTTGTTGCATATCACCATAGTAAAAGTGACCAATATAATTGGTACATTTGTTACAACTTCTCAAAAAATTTATTTGGCGCTACTTTTAATAATTTAATGAAGGTGCGTGCAGAGTGTCACATGATATCCATCAACCTCAATCTATGGACACACAAGCTGGATATTGTCTTGAAATGATAATGTGAACTTTTATTTTACCTGTTAACTTTTCATGTTTTTCTCCAGAAGGTCCTGTTGGAATGATCTACAGAAAGAAAATGCGTGTTAATACTACGTCTCCATGTTGCTGTATGGCGAGTGACAAAAGGAAAATCTTCCAATTCGTTTGTGTTTGAACTCAATCACATTAAAACAGGAGAAAATCCACAACTCATAACAGATGGTAGCAGCCATTTGTGCCTCCACGATTACTTGATCCAAGTGTGGGACAAGTGGGTATACCTATATGTAATACCATAAACTTGTTTTAAGTACTTAACTGGTAAATGGTGTCAAGAGCAAGGATTTGGCTTTGTTTCTCATGATAGCTCTACTTGGAATAGAAAGGAACTGTACAAAAAAGATGGTTTGCATCTTTCTCTCAAAGGAACAAATGTACTTAGTGAACAACTCCAAGAATTTGCGAAAGAGTATTTAAACTAGGAAGGGGGGGCAAAAGAGTGAAAATAAAAGAGTCCAATTGCCCCCCGAAACAATGCCAGAACAGGTCAGAAGCACAGAGGTTAAGAAATGATAAGCTCAGAGTCCTGTCTACAAATGCTCGCAGTTTAGGTAAAAAAATCAATGAACTCGGGTCAATAATGGCATCTGAGAATGTAGATTTAGTGGCTGTTACGGAGACATGGTTTAATGAAAGAAATGACTGGGACATAACCATACCAGGGTACTCTTTATACAGAAGAGACAGAGAAGGCAAGAAAGGAGGAGGAGTGGCCTTGTATGTGAAAGATAGCATTAAATCTAACCTAATACAAGTTGGTGAGGCTAACATAGAGTCAGTTTCGGTTACGTTGCAGTTTGCTAACCATGCAGTAACTCGTGTAGGTGTGATATATAGACCACCTGGTCAAGTTAAAGAACTAGATGATCTACTAGTTGAAGAAATAGCTAAAATGACAATGAAAGGAGAAGTTATCATTATGGGAGATTTCAATCTTCCAGATATAAACTGGAAAACCAAAATAGCAAGTTCTACCAGGAGTACAGATATTCTAAATTCCCTACTGGGGTTATCTCTACAACAAGTGGTTGAGGAGCCAACCCGGAGGGAGGCCATTTTGGATTTGGTATTCACAAATGGGGATTCGGTATATGATGTCATTGTAGGCGAAACCTTGGGATCTAGTGATCACCAGTCAGTGTGGTTTAATATAAGAACTGTGAAAGAGTCCCACCACACAAAAACAAAAGTTTTAGATTTTAGAAAAACAGACTTTTCAAAAATGAAATTAGTCATAAATGAGTCCTTATCAGACTGGAACGGATTACATGGAGTCCAGGAGAAATGGGACTACTTAAAAGGTGCATTATTGAAGGCAACAGAAAATTGCATTAGACTTGTCAGTAAAAGCAAAAAAACGAGGAGACCACTGTGGTACTCAGCAGAAGTGGCCCAAATCATTAAAAATAAAAAGCTAGCATTTTGTAATTATAAAAAAACCCAGAGCAATGAAGATAAGGAAATCTACAAGATTAGGCAGAGAGAGGCCAAGCAAGTTATAAGAACTTCTAAAGCTCAAGCAGAAGAAAAACTAGCTCAGTCTATGAAAAAAGGGGATAAGACATTCTTCAGATATATAAATGAAAAAAGGAAATTAAAACAAGGAATAACTAAATTAAAAACAAAGGACGGAAGGTATGTAGAAGAGAATAAAGGGCTAGCCGACTGCCTTAATGAATACTTCTGTTCAGTTTTTACAAAAGAAAAAGGAGAAGGACCTCCACTAGAAAGGATGACTAATAAATCGTTTGATGCATGTATCTTTACAGAGGAAGATGTTCTAAGTTTGCTGTCTAAGGTGAAGACAAATAAGTCACAGGGGCCTGATGAGATACACCCAAAATTATTAAAAGAGCTTAGTGGTGAGCTGGCAAAACCGTTAACAGATTTATTTAACCAATCATTAGTAACAGGAGTCGTCCCGGAAGATTGGAAATTGGCAAATGTCGTGCCCATTCACAAGAAAGGTAGTAGGGAGGAATCGAGCAACTATAGACCAGTGAGTCTGACATCAATAGTAGGCAAATTATTGGAAACCCTATTAAAGGATAGGATTGTGGAACATCTAAAATCCCATGGATTGCAAGATGAAAAACAACATGGGTTTACTTCAGGGAGATCATGTCAAACAAATCTTATAGATTTTTTTGACTGGGTGAATAAAATAATAGACGGTGGAGGTGCAGTAGACATCGCATATCTAGATTTTAGTAAGGCTTTTGACACTGTCCCACATAGAAGACTTATCAATAAACTGCAGTCATTGAGCATGGACTCCCATATTGTTGAGTGGATTAGGCAGTGGCTGAGTGACAGACAACAGAGGGTTGTAGTCAATGGAGAACATTCAAAACAAGGTCATGTTACCAGTGGGGTTCCACAGGGATCTGTACTGGGACCAATTTTGTTTAATATCTTCATAAGTGATATTGCAAAAGGCCTCGATGGTAAGGTTTGTCTTTTTGCTGATGACACAAAGATATGTAACAGGGTTGATGTTCCTGGAGGGAAACGCCAAATGGAAAAGGATTTAGGAAAACTAGAAGAATGGTCAGAACTCTGGCAACTGAAATTTAATGTGGATAAGTGCAAGATAATGCACCTGGGGCGTAAAAACCCAAGGGCAGAATATAGAATATTTGACACAGTCCTGACCTCAGTATCTGAGGAAAGGGATTTAGGAGTAATTATTTCAGAAGACTTAAAGGTGGGAAGACAATGTAATAGAGCAGCACGAAATGCCAGCAGAATGCTTGGATGTATAGGGAGAGGTATAAGCAGTAGAAAGAGTGAAGTGCTTATGCCGCTGTACAGAACACTGGTGAGACCTCACTTGGAGTATTGTGCGCAGTACTGGAGGCCATATCTCCAGAAGGATATAGATACTCTAGAGAGAGTTCAGAGAAGAGCTACTAAACTAGTACATGGATTGCAGGATAAAACTTACCAGGAAAGGTTAAAGGACCTTAATATGTATAGCTTGGAAGAAAGAAGAGACAGAGGGGATATGATAGAAACTTTTAAATACATAAAGGGAATCAACTCGGTAAAGGAGGAGAGCATATTTAAAAGAAGAAAAACTACCACAAGAGGACACAGTTTTAAATTAGAGGGGCAAAGGTTTAAAAGTAATATAAGGAAGTATTACTTTACTGAGAGAGTAGTGGATGCATGGAATAGCCTTCCTGCAGAAGTGGTAGCTGCAAATACAGTGAAGGGGTTTAAGCATGCATGGGATAGGCATAAGGCTATCCTTCATATAAGATAGGGCCAGGGACTATTCATAGGATTCAGATATATTGGGCAGACTAGATGGGCCAAATGGTTCTTATCTGCCGACACATTCTATGTTTCTATGTTAACAAAAAAGAACAGGTGTGATTACAGGAAATGTTACCCATTATCTATCTATCTATCTATCTATCTATCTATCTATCTATCTATCTATCCCATATATATCATCTATCGATCTATCTAGGACAGAAGACAACTCATTAGTAAACCAGCTTAATTAAATACGATATGCTCCCATTGTCTGATATGTGAAACCCCTTTAAATCCATGACATGATGGTGCTAGAAGTGTTTCTAGTTTAAATGCATTATATTATAGTGCAGGAAGGGTTTCCAACATTTATTTTCCCCCCATGATGTTCAATGGGATGATAGAGCTCAGGTTTATCCTGGAGTGTTCCTGGAGAGTTATCTTACATGCATCTAAGACCCGCATCTAAATCGAAAAGGGAGCGGGCAAAGTGGTGGCTGGAGGACTCTGGTCTGGCCACCACCAAACGCTCTCCCCATTAAAGTGACCGGCCACTGCTCCCATTCACTTCTTTGGGCCCAACGGAAATAACAGAGCCAGTGCCCCATAGAAATGAATAGATGACAGCTGTGCATGCGCAATGCACCCTCCAACACTTTCAGGGCTCCGTTTAGGGACCCGCACCTATCAGACAATGGGGGCATATCCTAGCAATATGCCCTCATTGTCTCAGATGAGAAAACCCCTTAAAGGTATCCTTTGTCCTGAAATGGGTCATATATAGCTTGTGGTGTATGTGTGAGCTAATTGTCATACTTGCCAACATTTCAATTGGCAAAATCGGGCATATAAGCACCACCCCAGGAAATCCCCAAACCTGTCTAACTTATGGGTGGAGTTTGCGTTAACCCTGCCCATTTTTGGCCCAGGACAGCGCAAATTTGCCAGGACTGTCTCTGAAAATCAGGGACAGTCCTGGCAAATTCAGGAAGTTGGCAATTATGTTAAGTTGTATGGGGTTTCGCTCTGGCAGACAGGATTAGCGGACACAGTATAGAGGCAACAACAAGTTCTTTGGATCAAACAGTTCAGTGTTTTATTCACACTTTAGGCAAGTGACAAAACAAGCAGTCATAAGCAAACAAAAAGTCACCTTGCGGTGTTGGTGGTAATTCACACCATGCTGCAATTCTGCCTCAAAGAGTCCTTGACCATAGCAGCACCAACCTGTTTTCACGCCAAACAGGTAGCAAGCCTTCATCCAGACACAAGGCTCCCAGATCCCAACACAGAGACCTGGCTTCTGAGTCCAACTGCCTATTTAAGGACAGCCAGGTGCTGCGAAACCCGGACTGGCACTTAAAATCCGGTCTGGTATTTGACCTCATCTGGCTGTAAATCAGCCCAGCAGCACATGCTGGGAGGAAAATACCTGTTTTCCCAGACGAAACCTCTCACTGTGTTACAGTTGCTACAGATGCAAAAGTCTGTAAAGAAATCTCATATAGCTAATCATAGACTGTGCACCAACTGCAGACAGCCTATTCCTGATGACAATATAGGAGATGTCTGCACCATTGTCTCCCAGCTGAAAGTGCATACACAGCCAAATAGGTTGTTGAATGGTTTAGGCTTGTTTCACACTCGGGTGAAACAGATCCGGCAGGCTGTTCTGGACAGGAACAGCCTGTCAGATCCGTCCTTGCCGGGTGAAGCCATGTGCTGCTGACATTCTGTCTGGCCCCATTCACTATAATGGGGGCCAGCAGAGATCCGTCCGCAACCCTGCAAAATGCAGAGGAGTGGCCGAACAAATACTGCTGCACGAAGTAGTTTTCATCCGGCAATTGACAGCAGTATTACACTGCAAGATGATCACTAACGACCATTCACAAAAATCGAAAAATCAGCCAGAGTAATATAGCCTTTAGTCGTGGCACTAACTGCAGCCCTAAGGTGAGAAGGTAAGTTTGTAGTGACTTTCTAGGATGACTGGTTCATTAACACTCCCTCAGAGGAGTTATTTGCAATTACCAAAAGTCAATATTAATACTGTCTCAATCTCTCATATTCTAGGCTTCCGGTTAGACTCCAGAAACACTCGGAAGTTTCGATTCAGCTTTGATTCAAGCGCAATATGCCAACAGAGTACGAATCCTTTCTGGACCATTGTTGCTGGCACAGGAAAATAAATCTTCGCCGACCAGGCGTGCGGTCTGCACAACCGAATAACCACCAGGAAGTGGTGAAGATACGGTAAAAAGACTGCTTTGACTTTGTATATCCTTTACCTCCTGTCTATTGGACTGACGGCTATACCAGAGGTTCGCACATAAGAGTTTCGTATGTTGATCATATCAAGCCAACAGTGGTCACATACCCTACTGTTGAGTATATAAGTGACTCTATATTTTACCACTGGAAATAGAATCTGGAGGACTTCTAACATCTATGTGGTTTTTGATCATGTATATTAATCGACTTTAGATTATTCATTCGATCCATCCATTTGATCTATTACCTACTATCGGATTTTTGTCCGATCATTCACCTGATTTTCTGGTATATTAACCATCCATCTTGGTATATCAACTATCCAGGTTTATACTTGATTTTCTGGTATAATTACCATCTGATCATTCGCTTGATTTTCTGGTACATCAACCATCCGGGAGTGTCATATTATTTGTTTTTGTCACATATTTTAGTATGAAGGTTTATGGTTTTATGTTTAATAAATTTAACAATTTGATGCAACTCCCTATGCTTTGAGTGCCCGTTACATACACATATTCTTGTTGCTTAATCTCTCACAGGAGCGGATCCAAGAAATCAAGGTGGATGTGAGGTCTAAAGTCCCATCACCAAGTGCCAGTCAGGACAGCTCTGAGAGTTCTAGAGAGTCTGACCTCATCTATAGCAGCTCTACCATGGGCATTAGTGCACATTTACACATTGCAAACCAGCATCCTTATAGGATGAAATCGGCATCTATCAACTCCTGGTTTGTTGTTTTTTGATGATCAGGCCAGAAACTTGGGAAGACCATTCTTATGGTTACATCCGAGAAATATTGCACAATGCAGATTATTTCTGGCCATTCCGGTAACTCTGACAATGGATGCCTCAGCCACAGGTTGGGGAGAACACATGTTCTTTGAGTTCAGAGGAAGTTGTCTCCTTAAAAAAAGTATCTGTAGTCCAATATCAGTTATATATTAGGAGTGATATATCTAGCCCTTCATTATAGCATACTCAGTGGTGGTGCAAACAGATGATATCTCCGCCATGTGCTTAATCAACAAACTGGACAGGACTCGCTCTGCCCCACGGAACAGTCAACGCAGTGAAATTATGACTTGAGCAGTGGAATGTTAAACAATAGGCAGCCATCCACATTCAAGGTGCTCTGAATGTTCAGGTGGACCTGTTAAGCAGGTCATAGTTGAAGCAGGAAAAACGGGCTCTCAACAACTGCGTTTTCAAACAGATTGTACGCGGATAGGGTACCTCCACTTAGTGTAGTGGCAACAGCTTCCAATACCAAGCTCAAAAGGTTCTGATCCCTAAACCCAGAGAATAGATGGCCTGTCTTTCAGCTGTAAAGGAATTTTCATATAAGTTCTGTGCTCAGGAAAATCAAATGACAATCTCAGCCATAGCCGTAATTCTTGACTGGCCAGGAGGGCATGTTACCTCACTTGCTACAACTTTCCAGAGGAAATTATTGAAGATTAACAGTCTGTCCAGAGCTTCTGGTTCAAGCGGGCCTACAGCATCCAAGCCAGAGATGTTTCAGCTTGCAACCTGGAATCTGATGGTTTAAGACTGAAGAAGAGCTTGCTAGACGTGGAGGTAGAAACATTTCTGGCAGCATGCCGGCTACTGATAAAGTGTATAGTACAAAGTTTCAAGGTCTGGTGTAATAAGAAACAGGTAAAGAATCCTGATCTTTCTAAAGTCTAAAGGCTGTATTGCACAGCCCGATGTGGAAGATGATTGTCGAGAGGGAAGTGTTCCCTCCCGGCAATTGCCTGCTCACTAGTGGAGGAGACCGCTGCTAGTACATGGTTTGTCCCCATGCTGTATAGTGATTTGCTGGTGGCAGATCTTGATTAGACATCAAGATCTGACTCCTGCAAATGATCATTTTTTAACATGTCAAAAGATTTGGATTGCCTGATGAACAAGATTCTCAGCCATGTCTCCTGTTCCAACTTGAGATCAGTCTATTCTCCTCAAGGCCCTGGTTGAATCTCCATTTGAGCCTCTTACAAAAGCACCACTAAGGTTTTATTTCTGGTGGCAATTGCATCAGCCAAGAAGGTGTCAGAATTGCAAGCTCTATCATGTAAAGTGCCTTATCAGAAGGTACATCAGAAAGGCATGATTTTAATGTTTATGCCTTAGTTACTACCAAAGGTCTTATCTGACATTAATGTTAATCAAGAAATTCATCTACCGTCTTACTATCAGAATCCTCAATCAGTTGAAGCTTGATTTACTGAACGTTAAAAGCACAGTATGTCTGTTCATACAAAGGGCTGGTTCCTTCAGGTCAGCTAACCAGACGGTTATACAATATGAGGGTAATAGAGAGGCATGAAAGCCAGCAAGGCTACACTGGCTACTTGGATCAGGAATACTACTAAGGCCTCATGCACACGGCTGTTGTGCGGCCGTTCTGTGCATTGGAGACCGCAATTTTTTGCATCACAAATTGAATACCCATTTACGGGCCGTTTTTTTGCATTCTGTATACGGTCCATATACGGAACCATTCATTTCAATAGTTCCGTATGGGTCCGCAAATGGTTCCGTATGGTTCCGTATGGGTCCGCAAAAAACGGAACACATACGGAAATGCATCCGTATTGCTTCCGTATCCGTTCCGTTTTTGCGGAACCATCTATTGAAAATTTCATGCCCAGCCCAATCCTTTCTATGTAACTACTGTATATGCCATACGGAAAAACGGAACGGAAACACAACGGAAACAAAAAACGGAACAACGGATCCATTTAAAACGGACTGCAAAACACTGAAAAACATACAGTCGTGTGAAAGAGGCCTAACTGATTTTTCTGTCAATGTAGTTGTGTGAGAGCTTGTTTTTTGCAGGACGGGCTTTAATTTTTACTGGTACAATTTTGGGGTCTATATGACTTTTTAAGCGCTTTTTATTCTATTTTTTAGGAGGTGAAGTTGGCGGTGTGTTTTTTATTTTTATGGGGTTCTCCATGTGGTATATTCGATATAATAATGTTATTCTGTGGGTTGATACGGTTATGGCGACACCAAATTTCTTCGTTTTTTTCATGTTGTACCACTTTTATATCATAAAATCACTTTTTGTTAAACTTTTTTTTTTACATCACCAAAATCTAAGACCCATAACTTTTTTTTATTTTTCTGTCAACATAGTTGTATGAGGCCTTAATATTTGCGGGATGGGCTGTAGTTTTCATTGGTATCATTTTTGGGATGCATATGACTTTTTGATCGCTTTTGATCAATTTTCTTGGGAGGTAAGGCAAAAAAAAACTGCAATTCCACCATAGTTTTTTTATTTAGCTTTTTTGTACAGTGTTCACCACGCGGGATTAGTACCATGATCATTTTATAGATCAGGTCATTACGGACACGGCGATACCAATTATGTGTAGTTTATTTTATGTTTTTCATATTTTTATCTCTTATAAAATAGCTGATATGGGAAAAGTCAATTCATTTTATTTTTAATTTACATTTTTATTAATTTTTCTACATCGATTTACAGTGAAAAGAAAAAGCGGAGGTAAGATACATCAGTGCCGGAGACCACGAGGGATGCCAGGCTGAGGCACAGTACCCCACTCCCCACACTGAAACTTCAGAACTGTGAGTAATAGCCTGCAAATACAGGAGTTGTTGAATGTAATTACACATTGGCTATGAGACTATAATACCGGTGTAAAAGAGGGCCGAATGGTTCATCTAATCTATATCAAGCTACAGACGGATGTTTGCTTATATGAAATAATGAGCCAATATATGGTTCCATATGTGATGTGAATATCCATCTACACATTTAAGTGGACTATGCCTGCTTGATTCTACAACTATATATAAGAATGATGGGCAATCATGCGGCTTCTTAACCATAATGTGAACATTCTCTTAATCCAAATATGACTACTTACTTATGCACTGAGGAATCCTGAATTCGATATAGGTGGACCACCCCGTTTGTTCTATTTTATTTTACAGTTATTAGGATCTCTTAATTTACATATTGTGAAGTGAACATCTATCTACACATTCAAGTGGACTATGCCTGCTTGATATTTACAACTATATGATGAGCGATCATGCATTTTTTTTAACGTTAATGTGAACACTCTCTTGATCTAAATGTGAACACTTTCCTATACATTGAGGAATCCTGAATCTGATATAGGTGGACCACCTTGCCTGTTTCAATTTACAGCTATTGGGACATTTGTAACCTATCAATATACACTGCTCAAAAAAATAAAGGGAACACTTAAACAACACAATGTAACTCCAAGTCAATCACACTTCTGTGAAATCAAACTGTCCACTTAGGAAGCAACACTGAGTGACAATCAATTTCACATGCTGTTGTGCAAATGGGATAGACAACAGGTGGAAATTATAGGCAATTAGCAAGACACCCCCAATAAAGGAGTGGTTCTGCAGGTGGTGACTACAGACCACTTCTCAGTTCCTATGCTTCCTGGCTGATGTTTTGGTCACTTTTGAATGCTGGCGGTGCTTTCACTCTAGTGGTAGCATGAGACGGAGTCTACAACCCACACAAGTGGCTCAGGTAGTGCAGCTTATCCAGGATGGCACATCAATGCGAGCTGTGGCAAGAAGGTTTGCTGTGTCTGTCAGCGTAGTGTCGAGAGCATGGAGGAGCTACCAGGAGACAGGCCAGTACATCAGGAGACGTGGAGGAGGCCGTAGGAGGGCAACAACCCAGCAGCAGGACCGCTACCTCCGTCTTTGTGCAAGGAGGAACAGGAGGAGCACTGCCAGAGCCCTGCAAAATGATCTCCAGCAGGCCACAAATGTGCATGTGTCTGCTCAAACGGTCAGAAACAGACTCCATGAGGGTGATATGAGGGCCCGACGTCCACAGGTGGGGGTTGTGCTTACAGCCCAACACTGTGCAGGACGTTTAGCATTTGCCAGAGAACACCAAGATTGGCAAATTGCCACTGGCGCCCTGTGCTCTTCACAGATGAAAGCAGGTTCACACTGAGCACATGTGACAGACGTGACAGAGTCTGGAGACACCGTGGAGAACGTTCTGCTGCCTGCAACATCCTCCAGCATGACCGGTTTGGCATTGGGTCAGTAATGGTGTGGGGTGGCATTTCTTTGGAGGGCCGCACAGCCCTCCATGTGCTCGCCAGAGGTAGCCTGACTGCCATTAGGTACCGAGATGAGATCCTCAGATCCCTTGTGAGACCATATGCTGGTGCGGTTGGCCCTGGGTTTCTCCTAATGCAAGACAATGCTAGACCTCATGTGGCTGGAGTGTGTCAGCAGTTCCTGCAAGACGAAGGCATTTATGCTATGGACTGGCCCGCCCGTTCCCCAGACCTAAATCCAATTGAGCACATCTGGGACATCATGTCTCGCTCTATCCACCAAGGTCACGCTGCACCACAGACTGTCCAGGAGTTGGCAGATGCTTTAGTCCAGGTCTGGGAGTATATCCCTCAGGAGACCGTCCGCCACCTCATCAGGAGCATGCACAGGCATTGTAGGGAGGTCATACAGGCACGTGGAGGCCACACACACTACTGAGCCTCATTTTGACTTGTTTTAAGGACATTACATCAAAGTTGGAACAGCCTGTAGTGTGTTTTTCCACTTTAATTTTGAGTGTGACTCCAAATCCAGACCTCCATGGGTTGAAAAATTGGATTTCCATTTTTTAATTCTTGTGTGATTTTGTTGTCAGCACATTCAACTATGTAAAGAACAAAGTATTTCAGAAGAATATTTAATTAACTCAGATCTAGGATGTGTTATTTTTGTGTTCCCTTTATTTTTTTGAGCAGTGTATATTATATTTTGTTTTTTATCTTATCTAGTTTCTATTGTTTGTATTATATTGTAGTAATAAATAATTTTGCATCCACATATGCCGAATTGAGTGAGTGCCTGTTTATGTTTATTACATAATACTATCAGTTTTACACTGATAGATGGCAACACTGGACTGAACACTGGGGGATGGGGGGGGGGGGGTTCATAGATCGATGCAGGGGGCACAGATAGGGCCCACAGATCAGGGACACTGAGCCCATACTACCTGAGTGCAGATCAGAGCCTGAAACAGGCACTTTTACACTGCTGCGATCTGATTGGTTAGTCTGCACAGACTAACCAATCGGATCAATCGCCGGCAAGGGACCACTCTGATTGGTCCCTTGCCAGCATTACTGGACTGTACGCTGTCTGTGACAGCAGCAGTGCAGAGGCAGAAGCTTTAATCCAAGCGCTTTGCAGTGCTTGGATTAAAGAGCTGCCATAATGTTTACATGCGTACTATCTGCAAGGGGCATGTGCAGATAGGACGTATATAGCCGTATGGCAGTCGGGAAGGGATTAAGGCTGCAACTTCTACTCCCCCACTGTTTAATACTGCTTTTTATATCCCCTTGTGTGTGTTGCCTGAGGGACGATAAGGAAAGACAAAATTTGCAAAAAAAAAAATTCAAAGCCTGAGAAGCGTGCTTTCTACACTCGTGCAACAAAGTTATGCACCATGACACGCAAAAATGCGCAAAAGGTTACAGTCCATCGCAGACCCTCTCCATAAGAGAAGGGCCCCGAATAAACCTTTGCCAGTCCCTCCGGGCCAGAAGGCTCCGGCAAAGGACCGAGACAAAACAGGCCCAGGCAACCCTCAGCCAAAGCTGAGGGTACGCCAAGTCTGTGCACCGGCTTTCACCTAGGTTGCTACCCAAGGTGTCGGCACAGAGCTTCAACAAGGCTAGGCTCTTCCCGGGGGGGAACCCAAAGGGTTTTGCAGGGAGTTGCAGAACCAGGATGGCCACACACACCCCTAGACCTCTAGGCTGGTACCCAAGAAATCCGTGTGACAAACAAACGTGGAAAGTGAAAAAAAAAATTAAATCAATAGTGTCCTGAAGCTCAGTCCGGACATTCAGCCAGAATTATAAAAATTCCTCCTCCTTAAGCCAAGCCTGATGGCCGGGCAAAGAATCGAGATGTGTGCGCTGAAAATGTGAGAAAGTGAACTGCGTGCAAATGTGCCATCACTCAGTGGGGTCCCATCCCCCAGTGAGTTCAGGCACCCCAGGCTCACCTCTCATGGGGCACTTCTGCACCTTGGGCTTTTAAACATCTCAGCTCCTGGCTTAGATCCAGCAGAGCCCTTGTTCACCTAGCATAGGGCACTAATGGCCCAAGCCATACACCCTAGAGATGCTGTGTGGTTCTCTGCTCTACAGTACATCCTGGCAGGGCTGCCTACCAGGAATCTAAGAACAGATACTACACTTGACCTAACCAAAAGGCCGAAAAGGCAGCACATATTTCCCTCCCTAAAATAGGCATTGCTTGGAAAAAACACATTTGGCTAGTGGTTGTGTACTACTTTATAGGGGTAGTTAATTATGCTGATTTACTAATGATTTGTCTTCTGTCCTGACGGGAGGAGCAAGATATTAACCTTTTTGTGTGTGCTGCCTTTGGACTCAAGGAAAGGTACATTTCGGTAAGCAAATTTACTCTGTTACATATCTATCTATCGTTATATATCATATCACATATATTATCTATCTATATCTATCTATCAATCTATCTATCTACCTAATCTATTTATCTACTGCTAAAACAAAACCTATGATGTAAATCATAGCCTCGATTTCTAATCCTTTATTTCACACTTGGGCATGATTGAACATATATAGAAGTGACTGAATAAAATATCAACATAATTTCAATCACCCAAGATTGTATACATTCTACCTCTCCTCCCACCTATTTACATTTTCCCCACTTGTTAAATCCTTTACTACTGTCTTTTTTTAACTCTTAAAACTATATTATTGAAATCATGCATATACAGGTTTAATGGTTCCATCTAGTAAGAATGGAAATGTTTATCACCATTGTTGTGTGGAATTTTGTTACACATTTTGTTAGTTTTTTTAATTTACTATTTGTGGGGGTTACATTCTGGATAAGGGTGCCCTCATCATAGCTGCTGTGACACTTTCCAAGCTTGTAATTTCCTTTTCTCACAGGTCTCTGAAAAGTGACTTGTAGAATTATCAACCTGTTCTGGAAGATTACAATGCCTGCATCTTACATAGATATGAGTCATTTTTTACCTTTGTAAAATGTGCGTTGAATATTTCAGCATTTTCATGAAGAGGAGCTCTGAATGTGTGCTCAACTCTCCTCTTTTATCAGGGAACAGGAAACCCGTGTGATCTAGGAACTAATCCTTATTCTTGATGGTGCGCCATTACTCCTTACCAGTTGACAGGTTGTCATTGTCATCAACAAAGGCTTCTTTCTACCGAAACCAATGACAATAACCGATGTTCAGAAACTAGACCAATGCGTAATTGACTAAATCCAAGCTGAGCACTGGGACCACCATTACTCTAATAAGTCTGACAAATTTTCACCTACCTCAATAGTTTTTGAAAAGTGTTAAGAAACAAGGAAGTAGCTAAGAAGAGTCAGAAAAATTGCTACAACTGACTTTTCCAGGGAGAACCATGGCCAGTCGGTGCTGGGATTAGTGGTCCTACAAGGAGTTAAAAGGAGTATTTATTTTTTATAAAATGGCCACTGTGTGTGAAATATGAAAAAATAATCCTTAGGCTGCTGAAGAATTATATTATCACACCAAATGTTTACAAAAGCTAAACAACAGGGTCCAAGTTGAGGTGGCATGGTGTCCAGGGGGTCCTACACATTCATTTTTATGTTGCCCTGGTATTTTGTACCGGTGTCCTACTGTCAGCAACTTTGTGGTTTGAGACTAAACAGAAGCATCACTTTTAATGTGATTTTAGTGTTTTTTAGACCACAGAATACCGTAAGTGAAGATATTAATTTGCATAGTCATATCGCCTGAATGCAAAGTAAATGTGAAAACTGACAGTTAATCGTCTGTTGGGGGTTAAGGCTGTGACTTTCATTTTTATTTAGGAAATGGCTTACAAACACAATTTCATTTATGTAGGAGTCAGTTAGTTGGGTCTTTATGGCACTTACAACTTACATGTTAATGTTTTTTATTCACACTTATTCTCTTGGTCTTCCTCCAGATATTAAAGAAATGTGTATATATGTGTCTATGTCTATACTTTTGTATTAGTTAAGCCTTAACTCAAGATGTACATTTTTTAAAAGTTACAATATTCATACATTTTAGATTATTCAGAGCTGTATACTTTTACAAGATTTTTTTTAAACTGTAAATTTTTATTTACTTTTGACTAAAACTAACAGATATAAGAGTAGTAGGGGAAACAAAAGGAGCCCCTCAAGAGCAAAAATAACAGAATGGTGCAGATGTATCTATGACGTACTCAAGTTCAACCATGGGGTACAATCATCATCAAGACCCAGAATAAGGGGAATGGGGAATGGGGTGTGACTACTATACTCCACCCAGGATGCCCAACAACTTTTCCAAATTTTACAAGAGTTTTGAACAAAGATGGCAATTTAACAAGCAATCACAAAAAGAAATGTAACTCAAATAGCAAACCACAGAACTTCCTCTAATTTCCAATTTGTTATAACTTGATCACAAGTTCTGATCTCCAAAAAACATTCCTCATCTGAAATTTTGGCACAAAATATTGAGCATTCAGAGCATGTTCATTGACCTGTATGGAATTTTTAGGTCAAAGATTGTGTGGTGTGTAAAGGGGTTCTTCAGCTCACAAAATATACTTAACTATGGATATGCAACTTAAGCTAGTTTCACACGAGTGTTAAGGCAATCCAGCAGGCTGTTCTGGCAGGGGAACAGCCTGCCGAATTTCTCTGGATCTGGCATAGCTGGATAGTGCTGCATGCCCGCTGGACCTCCAGATCGGGATTCAGCCGAACAAATATCATTGTGCATAACAGTTTTCGTCTGGCCGAATCCTGGCATAAATGCTAGGGAGCAGTCTGATCTCTGCCGGCTCCTATTATAGTCAATGGGTCCTAGCGGAGGAAGGCAGTATCCAGCTAGGCTGCATCTGGAGAGCTAAGGCAGGCTGTTTCTCTGCTGGCACAGTCTTCTGAATATCTTTAAAGCTAATGTGAAACTAGCCTTATCATTACTCTTCAACTAACAAAGGTGCCCTGGTCTCTGTATTAGCGACAATCCCTTGTCCATTAGCTTTAATTTCAGCTTGTGCTAGACATAGGATAGCATTTTCTGTATCAATGTGGGTCCTGTGCTGTGTGTGAAGTGGGCCGGATGACTGGCTTATTTCAAAAGATAAGCCAGACCCCTTCACCGTCTATGCATTCATCTTGATGAGAAGGTAGCTGGCTTAGCCATTACACCCAGCCAGTCAGCCAGACACTTTCAGAAACAGCACAGATTATGTGCCAAGACAAGAAATGCTATCCTGTGTCGAAAGTAAAAAACAAAAAAAGAGGGTTAATCAAAATATTTTGGGTCTATACCCAAAATATATGATATAGTGTGGGCACCACAGGCTAGAAGTGAAGCTGGTGCTGACAGCGGGGGACCAGGGCACCTTTTTTAAGTCAAGAGAATTTGAGGCCTATTCGATATTTAAAACCAGGTGACAGCATCTCTTATCTAATCCTAATGATTCTCTAACCACAATTTGATAAATCACTATATATAAATGTAAATTATTCATGACTATAATCTACATTGAATGGATGTATGTTCTCATTAATGTGGTGGCCTACACAATGACATTTCCAAACCCACATTTAATCCTACTAATTAAAACAGACATAGTGAAGTCTGCTTCATGTTCAAATAGAATCGTTTTTCAATAAAAACCCAAGCTTAGGTTTTATTCTTCTTGCAAGTGGAAAATTATTAAAAAACAAGACAAACCACAAAAGACTTATTGTGCACACAACCCATCTGTATTCGCACCAACATAGCATACCTCCGGGATTAGGCTTCGGAATCTATTTAAAACCTCTTTGCAGCTCAGTAATGATGAATCTACGTTTCCTTCTTTCCGACATTTCTGTATTCTCCGTATGAATAAATATTCCTCAGATAAGTTCATTTCATCTTCAATCTTTGTTGAGATATAAATTTGAAAAATATTATTAGTCTGTATTCATCACTTCTATATGTAACTAAGCAAATTGATAATATAGCCATAGAAAAGCTTAATATGATAGTTACTATATTGTTTTACATATATATGGAACTCTTGGATGACTACCTGACACTGAGTGCTCTACCTGAGAGTTTCATCCATATATCACATTAAATGCCATTTATTATTGTTAAGGGCTTGTCTAAGATTTTGATATAGATGGCCTATCCTCAGGACAAGTCATCAATATCTGATCGGTGGGGATCCTACTGCTAGCACTTCCGCCAATCATCTGTTTAAAGACGCTGCGGTGCTCCAGTGAGTTCTGCGGTCTCCTCACAGCATACGAGGCACAATGCCATACATTTTATAGTGGCCATGTTTGGTATTGCAGCTCAGGCCTGTTCACTTGAATGGGACTGAGCTGTGCATAGGCCATGTAACCAATAAATGTGACGTCACTGGCATAGGAAGAGTCTACAGCATTCACAAGGGAGTCGGACCCTAGATACTGGTGAAGATGGCCTCTAAAAATGTGTAACTGGACAACATATGGTCCAACAATACTATCTCAAACATTTACAACCACTCATAGGTAAAGAAAGTCAAGTCTAGCAGGTAGCCTTTATGATGTATGATTGGCTATTGATCAGCTGATCATATCATGAATGAATATTGATGACTTCTTGACAAAGTTGTAAAAAATTTGACAAACTGTTGAAATCATTTGACAAATTAAAGTATATAATGGTCCAGAATCATGGGAAACAGCAATTAATGGTCAATATCTCTCTCTCTCTCTCTCTCTCTCTCTCTCTCTCTCTCTCTCTCTCAAATCTATTGCCAGCTTGCCAGTAACAAAACACTATTGTTTGCATCTGACTTGCAAACTGATCTGGAGATTGACAAAAAAAGAGCCCACAGCATAACCATATTTGATCTATCTCAGATTAATTAAGCTTAAAAGGGTTCTCCGGGAATTAAGAAAATAAAAATACTTAAATATTATTTTATTATAAATATATTCTCAAATACCTTTCATTAGTTATAATGGCTATTAGTTATTTGTATGGGGAGCAATAATAAGGGGAAACAAAATGGCTGCTGTCCCATTAGTTCACACAAAACCTATCCTGATCGCACATGAGAAAGAGTTACTTTACAACACTGAGGTAAAGAGCTTCCTCATCCTCCTCTCTGCTTGTCAGGGATTATGATCCTGAATACAGATGATAAGAACTTTAGCTGAAACTCTGGGGAATTTAGTTCATGAAGAGACATAAAGTACAGAGAGGATGGACAGGACAGGCTGTGGTAATGTGTTGCTGTTGTAATGGAGACTGTAAACAAGTGCTGCTGCTCATTAGTCACACCTCACCCTCCTCTCATGTCTCCTCGTCATCTCCATTCCCACAGAGATTCACCTGTATTCAGGATCATGATTCCTGACAAGTAGAGCAGAGAGGAAGAGGAGGCGGCACTATAGCTCATTTTGGTGAAGTAACTTGTCCTCCTGTGTGATTAGGACAGGTTTTGTGTGTACTGATAGGATGGCGGCCATTTTATTTCTCTAAATGATTGCTCCCTAGACAAAACAAGCCATTCTAAGTAATGAAAGGTATTTGTGAATATATTTATTATAAAATAATATTTAAGTATTTGAATTTTTTTAATTCCTGGAGAACCCATTTAAAAAGTAAATCCAAGGCTTGCAACAAACAGGAGAACATGAGAAACATGCATCTCCAACTCAATTTATAAAAGCTTCAACTTTCAAAAATGCTTCACTGCTCTCCATTTTATTTTTTAAAAAGTGGGTAGAGCTTAGTGGAGGGGACGTGGCCACTACAAGCCCAACACGTTAACAATAATATATGTGTAAATGTTAACTAAAATCTCCCTTTAATGATTTCCTTGGATGCAGATTGGCAATATACCTCACCAGCAATTTTTCAATTGATGTGTTACACTTGCTTGCAGGCAGCCAGCCACCCAGCCCCTTGGGAATACCTACTCTGCTTAGGAGTCCTCTACTTCACTCTACCTGACTCCATGTATAGCAAATTCATCTATGGAGTGACTGCTATTTCCATATATAGAGTCATCCCTGGGGGTATCCCCAAATGCTGTTAGCATTCTGATAGAGTATGGGGATACCCTTGTATATTTAAAATTAATTCAGTCTCTCCTTTTAAATTGTTACTACAGGAGGGACTTGAACTCATGACCTTCTGTATGGGAGACTGATACCAGTGTTCTACAGAGAACACTGTTATTAATGGATGGAATTTCAGGAGTATTCATGTACAATATGCTGGTATCTACAGATATCTCTCTGCATACCAGGATATTGGAATAACAGAAAAGGACTAATTCATTTATTAATAACAAAAAATGTAATTGAGTAAAATAAATTACAATACACAGGGGTGTTCTCAAGCGCTATTATAATGCTAAAGGCCCTAGTTATATGGGGAAATGACCTTTATTTTAAGCCCTTTACGACCTCCACCATACATGTACAGTGGAAGTCGGGACTTTAAATATGGTGCCATCTCAGAAGCTGAGGCATTGTCTGCAATCTGTAATAACGCTATTCATGGACATTTAACTCCTCACATGATCTGGTCAATTGCGACTATGGCATCAGAGGCATTATGGAGCTCTTTGCATCTGTGGCCCGAATCAATCTCTTGTGTCGAGTTCAAAGGAGCTTTTCAGTTGCTATAGCAGCGTTGGGCCTTTGGAAGACTCCAAGGCCTGTCACAGCACTATTCCTATGGAGGCCTGCCTGTAATTGGCCTAGGGACACAGTAAGGGTCTATTCACATGTCCACATTATGGGTCCGGACCCATTCATTTTCAATGGGGCTGCAAAAGATGCGGACAGCACACTGTGTGCTGTCTGCATCCGCACTTCCGTTTCACGGCCCCGCAAAAAAATAAAACATGTCCTATTCTTGTCCGCAGCCACGGGCAAGCAGAGGCATTTCTATTATAGTGCTGTCCAAGTGCGGTCCGCAACATGCGGAACGCACATGGCCGGTGTCCATGTTTTGCGAATCTGCAATTTGCAGACATGTGAATGGACCCTTAATCGTCTATAGGTTGCAATGGTAAATTATTGCAGTCTCTGGCAGAACAAATGAGATGACCACATGTTAAAAGTCCCCTAGGGGACTTAAAATAAGTGAAAAAAGTTTTTAAATCTATAAAAATGTATACAATTCAAATCAGCCCCTTTCTCCATAATAAAAACAAGTAAACAATAAAAAATAAAGTTCATTGTTGCACATGAAATGCCCATGTCATTAAAATCTAAACACATTTATTTCGTACACTGCAATGGAAAAAGAAATGACAATTCAAGATTCTCAATTTTTTTTGTCTCTTCATCTTCCAAAAACTGGAAAAAAAAAGTGATCAAAAAGGCATACACATTCCAAAATGCTATCAATAAAAACCAATAGTTTGGCTCTGCCTTCAACATGGAGCCACTTCTAGGTTTTTACCAGGGCCACTTTTGAGTTCCCAATCTGCCTTTGGATTTCCTTGAACATTATCTCTGATTTTACATGGGTAAACTTATTGCATAATTATAACTTAAAGGGGTTGGCCACTATCTGGCTACTGTTGACCAATGTGTATGTAAGATGACTATATGGCACTTACTAATATAGTCTTTGGTAATATTCTGTGCCATTTTCTACAATTCATAAACCATGTCTCCTTGTGGGGCAGATCTTCTGTGTCGTCCTCATAGACGTCCTGTCCATAAGGTGGTCACTGAGGGTCATGTGACCAGACACATCACTCAACCTCTTCCATTCAAACATACTGTACCTGCACTAATCTTCCAACAGTGAAAATGGCAGGAGTAGTGTATTTTCATTAAGGAAACTGAGTGATTTGCCTGTTTACATCACTCTCCATCAGCAGCAATCTTATGGACATGACCTCCATGTGGACAGCACAAAAGGTCTGGCGAACAAGGGGGCATTACACCTATATAATCATTCACAGGGTACCAATTAGTTCAAAATATCAAATCTTTAAAAAACAATTAAAAAGCAGCCAACAACAGACACTAAAAGAGGAACCTGTATACATACATATAAGCAATAATATGAAGGATGTGGTACAACCAGATATAGACTTCATCTCAATAAGTACATCATCAATAGTAAAACTTAGAACTCCATCTAAGAGATGAGAAAATCAATGAACATACAGACTTTTTAGTTGCTTTTTTATATTTAATTTTAAAAAGCGTTGATATTTTGAAATAATTGGTATACTGTAAATTATTATATAGGTATATTGTTGATACCTTTCACTAGGTACATATTCCAATATTTGGTGGCCCAATTGGTGTTGATATGAACAAGGTGGCATATCTTATAAAATATAAAAAATGTAGCAGAATATCAACAAAGGCTTTATTAGGAAATGTCATATAATTGTCTTATATACACATTCATCAACAGAAACCAGAAAAACCTCAAAGCCTTTAAAGTGTGATTTCTGTGTTTAAACAAAGCAGTCACCAAAATCTAATTTATATCTATGTACATGCATCTATTGAGTATCTATCTATCTATCTATCTATCTATCTATCTATCTATCTACTGTCTCTATCATGTCTACATATTCTAATATAAATCTATGTTCAAGATATTAGATTGATTGGTAGATAGGTAATAATTTTATATTACTTACACATGTTTTGCAATTGAATTCAATTATTAGATGCATTTATAAATTATCCTGAATCGGATTGTCTTATAACTAGATTTTGGAGCATTAGAATTCACGCAATTTAATTGGTTTCCTCTTACTGCTAATGAGGTTTCGCGTTAAGCAGTAGATGAGATTAAGCAGTCTCGTTAAACACCATTCTATGTCCTATAATTGTCCTCTAAAACAAAAGTCAAGAGCTGCAAAACACTTCTCCTTAATTGGTATATGTTTTATAAAACATTTAGCAAAGCTACCATATGTTCACTAACATTTAATGCAATGTAATGTAATATGGTCAAATTTAATTACAGTTAAAGCTTAACTCTACTTAAGACTGGAAATTCCTGTGAGATTCCATTTGATAGTAATAGGGGGTCTAGGAAGTTAAGATATAGGGTGTTTTGGGTAGGTTCCTCACACTCGTCACTAATAATTTTCACTCTCGGACAAACAAAAAAGAGGCTCAACATGTGAAAAACTAAATTCTGATTCAAAATCTCTGGTGACCACCAGTGTGAAGAACGCAAATCCATGCTTCCTGGACATCTGTGATTATGATGCCAGTGGTCGGTAGAATAGTAAGTTAAACTGCAGTCATTCTTAAATTTTTTTGAAAAATGGTGTCACAGATTTTTTATAGATCAAATCTATCTTCAAGTAAAAAGAGAAGATTACAGCTCTGGAATTTCCAGGATTAAATCACATTTACGTTTATTATTGGTGAAATTCCTACATTCCTGCGCATAAAATCACCCAAAAATTTTCAAATAAAAATAAAAAAATAAAATAAATGAGCTCTATGTTCTCAGCACGTTCCTGTTATCATATTTATTCATACATTTATGTAGGTCAGTGTAGCCATCAAAATCGCCAAAAAGTTTAAATGTTCTTAACTTACCTTATCTATTTTAGTGTGGAAATATACCCCAAAAATACATATCCCAACAACCTGCGCAAACACCGAAAGAGTAAAAATCCATACAGAAATTTTCATAATTGATGGGGGTGACTTTAGACCCCGGGATGGGTCTGCTGGAGGGCTTTGATTGTAAGAGTTGATCATTGTGCAGCATATGAATGATGTCTTCGTCAGGCAGCTCGATAAAGAGTATGGCATTAAAGTCACTGCACGTTTAAGATGACAGATAGAACTCAGTTTTGAGACCTACACACTTCCTGGAATATTTATTCAGCAGCTTGCAGTATGATGCATGATGGATTTCGCATTACAACATTTCACTCAGATTTCAGGCTTTCACAAAGCGCATGTTCCACTGACATTTTGTTCCTATGGAAAGTAGTGGTTCCGTGAATATTTCAAATATCCAAATACTCCACTTAGTCGACTTTCCATTAAAGAATCTGAAATAATTTCTTTCATCCCCATTGACAGGTTCAGCTCTCAACGCAATTCATTTTTTTATTTTATTTTTTTAATCTGTATGAACATGGGTCTTATTAGAAAGGGCATATCATGTCTTTAGAAAAATCATACTGGGCTGAGGACTTTAGAAAATTTCTCACTTGGGAGTTGATTAAAGGAAATTTAAAACCTCTGGAACTTCACCCAACTAAGCTGTAGAGGGGGGTTGCGGGGGGGGGGGGGGGGGGTTCTGATGGCTCTTTCTCAGGCTAGAATGCAGCTACAGACACATTTTTAGTTTTGTTCTAAAGCTGTATAGGAGGGCACTTCCGAGAGCTCTTTCTTAGGCAAGAATGCAGCTATAGACACATTCTTGGTCTTGTTTCAAATCTAAAAACGTGTCTTGATAAAATATAGCCTCAAATGAAGCATGTTGGAGTTAATGCTGCCTATATTGTATTTGCAGCTCTTACTTGAGCCTGTGTGGAAAAGAAGAGGGGGACTGGATGGGTGAGAGCAGGCAGCATGATTACAGATCTTCCTACTTTTCCTGTTTGGGTTTAGGGCAGAACTTGTCAGCATAACTACTCTTTGTCACATTTATGGGGTCTTTTTTTCAGGAAAGGAGTGAAAAGATGAGCATTTGAGCATTTGTTCACTATTCTACATCAAATGCTTAACCACTCATGAGCTGCTGTCGCGAATTTCTATACTCCCCTATCTTGAATAACAGGAACAAAATTTTAGGACTCCCACTGGTACATTTCTTATTTTTCCTCTGAAAGATATGCCAATCATATACTATAGCTGTATCAGAATTACAGCAAAGGCCCATCACTTGAAGGGATATTTGGTACAATTCCCAACATCGCACTAGGTCTATTTTGGCTGTCTGCAGCAATGACCTGCCCCATCTTGTGCCATGTCATTGGTCACATGATGCAAGGGGGGCACATCACCTTGCAATAGTATCAAAGTGTATATTGACAGTGGGAAACTTGAGCAAGGCAGTGGCAGCCAAGCCAAAAGGGTCCCTGGACCCTGTGGAGGGGAGCAGGTAAGAATGCTTCCCTGTGCAGGTCTGGCCCTAGGAGCATGGGTCTTCTCAAAGACCCCCAAAAGGTGAACAATCCCTTTAAAGAAGGGATTGCAGGGTGAACAAGTTGTGTCCAAGGCAAGGGTTTCAGACTGTACCCCTTCCACCAAACACTGGAGGTCATTTATCAAACTGGTGTAAAGTAGAACTGGCTTAGTTGCCCATAGCAACCAATAAGATTCCACCTTTCATTTTTGACAGTTTCTTTGGAAAATGAGAGGTGGAATCTGATTGGTTACTATGGGCAACTAAGGTTACTTTCACTATAGCGTTTTGCTGGATCCAGCAGAGTTCAGCAGAAAACGCTTCTGTTACTGATAATACAACGATCTGCATGCGTTATGGACAGATCTGGTTGTATTATCTTTAACATAGCCAAGACACATCCATCATGAACTACACTGAAAGTCAATGGGGGACAGATCTGTTTTCTATTGTGTCAGATAGTGTCAGAGAAAACGGATCCGTCCCCATTGACTTGCATTGTGGGTCATGACAGATCTGTCTTGATCCGCATCCCATGAAGGAAAGAAAGATGCAGCTTGCTGCGGTTTGCTCTCCGGTATGAGAACGCAACCAAATGGAATGGAATGCATTTTGGAGCATTTCATTCTGTTCAGTTACGTTTTCTCCCCATTAACAATGAATGGGGACAAAATGGAAGCGCTTTTTTACGGTATTGAGACCCTATGACGGATCTCAATACCGGAAAATAGAAACACTAGTGTGAAAGTAGCCTAAGCCAGTACTACTTTCTACCAAATCTCACCCACTGTCCCTAAAATTTAAGATAAAAACATTTGGGTGCACAACTATTTAGCCCACAACCATGATTCACCTAGGAACCTGCATTGCATAGTTTGGCTCTGCTAAGCATGCATGTTATATCTGTACTCAGACACAGTGTACAATTGGTGGCCACCTATACCTCTCATTATATTTTATTGATATACCATCAATCATGAATAATGGGAAATATTTTTAAACTCAGAGAATGGCATTTTCCTAAAGTGATCCTGCAGATTCGATGGCTTAAAATTTTGTAATAAGGGCTGCACTAAACACTCATGTTTTATATTGGTAGAGTGAGTGTGCAGATGATTAGATATTTGCCTAGAAATAGGAACATCTAGTGGGAATCACCTGTTACGATTTCCATAAATTAACCCAGAGTCTTCATTGTTAACTATATATTATATATTTATAGGTCCTTTCTCACTCATAGAATTTGACAAAATTTCATGACAACTACAACACAACCATCTTATTTATTCCTTTAGTGTCATGAATTTTGTATATTCTGTATATCTTGACCTGAATAATGTAAATTCTCTATATAACTGTCGTGAACCAGCGGGTGTGATCCCACTGTGCCACGTTTCCTACCTCCTCTAAGGGTGTTGTCTAAGTGAACCCTTCGATCTTCACAGTACCCCTGATGGTGGGGATAGACTTTCCTGAGGGAAACACGAGGTAGCTGATCCAGGTGGACCAGGAGGTACCTGAGAAAGGTACCAGAGGTGCAGGACCGAAAGATGAGGCAAAGGATTAGTCAGACAGGCAAAAGGTCAGGGCAGGTGGCACAGGAACAGGTCAGGCAATCTGGATCGGCAACAGAAGAGTCAAGGCAAGCAGGCAGGGATATAACAGGTAGCAGAGTCCAGGAATACAGGTACGAGTCAGAAACACAGGAACACAAGCGGAAATCAGGAACCTTAGCAGGACACAAGGACCTTGACACTGAGGCATCTGGGAAGGGGGCTGAGCCACTTTTATATGTGCAGGAGGGCTAGTGGAGCCGATCCCAGAACAACAGTACCTACACAGACAGCGCCCAGGACTGCAGCGGTGAATGGAAAGCACTGGCCGCAGATCACCGCTGAATACAGCGCCTGGAACCGCGGCGGTAAGCAGGGAAACAGCGGCGCACAGCAGCCGCTGTTCCAATTACACTTCTATGTGGATTTAATGCTTATATATACTTATTGGCTTGTCACTTTGGGGCTGTGCGTGAAATATGCTATTGCAGATGATTCAATTATGTAAACATATTTTTTAGGTTCCGGTTGTTTTGGATAGTCATACTGAAGCTTATTTTGACCCCATTGAAGGGTTTTATCCAATTATTGTTTATAGTTTTATCCATATTAATATATGGAAGTACCTCTTCATACTTAAAGGGTTATCCTGGGCAAGTATTGGATTTGCTAAACATTTGCAATGTGAACACTTAAGGATAGACTTAGCAAAGCTTTAATGTCACTTTTATGATATACAAAAGTCAAAAATTTTGGCACCTGCTATATTCGCGCCATAATGTTCAACTTTTTGCCCTTCTTGCCCTTTTTCTGAAGTGGTGGGAATAGGGCTGGAGATTAGAGGGATGGGCAGGGCCTCTCATAGCTCACTGGATTTCCTATAATTTACACCAGAAACTGCCGTAAATTATAGCTCAAGTCTACATCAGCCCCTAGCTGGTTTAGATGTGAATTTCTGTAGCATGGAGGGACAAAAATGCCTCTAATTTATTATGAGATATGCCTTTTAATTAAAGGGGTTCTCCAGGAAATTATAATAATCACCTACCATCATGTGACATGGCTTAAAATTATCCCAGTGAAATCTGCTCTTTCCTTTCTGCACCCTGCCACATGCCCATACAGCAGTTTACAACCACATATGGGGTGTTTACGACCACATACTCCCAAGCAGGGGACCCCCTCTACAATTTCTACAGTCAGGTCCATAAATATTGGGACATCAACACAATTCTAACATGTTTGGCTATATACACCACCACAATGGATCTGAAATCAAACAAACAAGATGTGCTTTAACTGCAGACTGTCAGCTTAAATTTGAGGGTATTTACATCCAAATCAGGTGAACGGTATAGGAATTACAACAGTTTGCATATGTGCCTCCCACTTGTTAAGGAACCAAAAGTAATGGGACAATTGGCTTCTCAGCTGTTCCATGGCCAGGTGTGTGTTATTCCCTCATCATCCCAATTACAATGAGCAGATAAAAGGTCCAGAGTTCATTTCAAGTCTGCTATTTTCATTTGGAATCTGTTGCTGTCAACTCTCAAGATGAGATCCAAAGAGCTGTCACTATCAGTGAAGCAAGGCATCATTAGGCTGAAAAAAAAACAAAAAAAAACATCAAAGAGATAACAAAAACATTAGGCGTGGCCAAAACAACAGTTTGGAACATTCTTAAAAAGAAGGAACGCATCGGTGAGCTCAGCAACATCAAAAGACCCGGAAGACCATGGAAAACAACTGTGGTGGATGACTGAAAAATTATTTGCCTGGTGAAGAAAACACCCTTCACAACAGTTGGCCAGATCAAGAACACTCTCCAGGAGGTAGGTGTATGTGTGTCAAAGTCAACAATCAAGTGAAGACTTCACCAGAGTGAATACAGAGGGTTCCCCACAAGATATAAACCATTGGTGAGCCTCAAAAACAGGAAGGCCAGATTAGAGTTTGCCAAATGACATCTAAAAAAGCCTTCACAGTTCTGGAACAACATCCTATGGACAGAGGAGACCAAGATCAACTTGTACCAGAGTGATGGGAAGAGAAGAGTATGGAGAAGGAAAGAAACTGCTCATGATCCTAAGCATACCACCTCATCAGTGAAGCATGGTGGTGTTAGTGTCATGACGTGGGCATGTATGGCTGCCAATGGAACTGGTTCTCTTGTATTGTGTATTGTGACTGCTGACAGCAGGATGAATTCTGAAGTGTTTTGGGCAATATTATCTGCTCATATTCAGCCAAATGCTTCAGAACTTATTGGACGGCGCTTCACAGTGCAGATGGACAATGACCCAAAGCATACTGCAAAAGCAACCAAAGAGTTTTTTAAGTGAAAGAACTGGAATGTTATGCAATGGCCAAGTCAATCACCTGACCTGAATCCGATTGAGCATGCATTTCACTTGCTGAAGACAAAACTGAAGGGAAAATGCCCCAAGAACAAGCAGGAACTAAAGACAGTTGCAGTAGAGGCCTGGCAGAGCATCACCAGGGATGAAACCCAGCGTCTGGTGATGTCTATGCGTTCCAGACTTCAGGCTGTAATTGACTGCAAAGGATTTGCAATCAAGTATTTAAAAGTGAAAGTTTGATTTATGATTATTATTCTGTCCCATTACTTTTGGTTCCTTAACAAGTGCGAGGCACATATGCAAACTGTTGTAATTTCTACACCGTTTACCTGATTTGGATGTAAATACCCTCAAAGCTGACAGTCTGCAGTTAAAGCAAATCTTGTTCGCTTCATTTCAAATCCATTGTGGTGGTGTATAGAGCCAAAAATGTTAGAATTGTGTCGATGTCCCAAAATTTATGGACCTGACTGTATATGTCCCTACTAGAACACACAAACATGGGTTGTCTTTATAGGAGAAACCATATGGTGCAGGAATAGTGCACTGTATTGCAGAGGTATTCTATCTAGGAAGCATTTTAGAGAAACCTTTAGAACATAGCAAGATTTGTTTCTGATTGACTGGGTAAGAATGTCACAAAAAAACCTATGTCTCCATATGAAATTAGGTAAAATAATGACCCCATATCGATGGGTAGCTTATTATAAGCACGTATAACTTATAGTGTATAGGGAGCTGTTGGCCCATCTGAGACATTAACCACCTCCGGACCGCCTAACGCAGGATCGCGTTCCGGAGGTGGCAGCCCTGCGCACAGTCACGCATATATGCGTCATCTCGCGAGACGCGAGATTTCCTGTGAACGCGCGCACACAGGCGCGCGCGCTCACAGGAACGGAAGGTAAGAGAGTTGATCTCCAGCCTGCCAGCGGCGATCGTTCGCTGGCAGGCTGGAGATGTGTTTTTTTTAACCCCTAACAGGTATATTAGACGCTGTTTTGATAACAGCGTCTAATATACCTGCTACCTAATCCTCTGGTGGTCCCCTTTGTTTGGATCGACCACCAGAGGACACAGGTAGCTCAGTAAAGTCCCACCAAGCACCACTACACTACACTACACCCCCCCCCCCCCGTCACTTATTAACCCCTTATTAGCCCCTGATCACCCCTGATCACCCCATATAGACTCCCTGATCACCCCCCTGTCATTGATTACCCCCCTGTCATTGATCAACCCCCTGTAAAGCTCCATAAGACGTCCGCATGATTTTTACGGATCCACTGATAGATGGATCGGATCCGCAAAACGCATCCGGACGTCTGAATGAAGCCTTACAGGGGCATGATCAATGACTGTGGTTATCACCCCATATAGACTCCCTGATCACCCCCCTGTCATTAATTACCCCCCTGTAAAGCTCCATTCAGATGTCCGCATGATTTTTACGGATGCACTGATAGATGGATCGGATCCGCAAAACGCATCCGGACGTCTGAATGAAGCCTTACAGGGGCATGATCAATGACTGTGGTTATCACCCCATATAGACTCCCTGATCACCCCCCTGTCATTGATTACACCCCTGTCATTGATCAACCCCCTGTAAAGCTCCATTCAGATGTCCGCATGATTTTTACGGATCCACTGATAGATGGATCGGATCCGCAAAACGCATCCGGATGTCTGAATGAAGCCTTACAGGGGCATGATCAATGACTGTGGTTATCACCCCATATAGACTCCCTGATCACCCCCCTGTCATTGATTACCCCCCTGTAAAGCTCCATTCAGATGTCCGCATGATTTTTACGGATGCACTGATAGATGGATCGGATCCGCAAAACGCATCCGGACGTCTGAATGAAACCTTACAGGGGCATGATCAATGACTGTGGTTATCACCCCATATAGACTCCCTGATCACCCCCCTGTCATTGATTACACCCCTGTCATTGATTACCCCCCTGTAAAGCTCCATTCAGACGTCCGCATGATTTTTACGGATCCACTGATAGATGGATCGGATCCGCAAAACGCATCCGGACGTCTGAATGAAGCCTTACAGGGGCATGATCAATGACTGTGGTTATCACCCCATATAGACTCCCTGATCACCCCCCTGTCATTGATTACCCCCCTGTAAAGCTCCATTCAGATGTCCGCATGATTTTTACGGATGCACTGATAGATGGATCGGATCCGCAAAACGCATCCGGACGTCTGAATGAAGCCTTACAGGGGCATGATCAATGACTGTGGTTATCACCCCATATAGACTCCCTGATCACCCCCCTGTCATTGATTACCCCCCTGTAAAGCTCCATTCAGATGTCCGCATGATTTTTACGGATGCACTGATAGATGGATCGGATCCGCAAAACGCATACGGACGTCTGAATGAAGCCTTACAGGGGCGTGATCAATGACTGTGGTTATCACCCCATATAGACTCCCTGATCATCCCCCTGTCATTGATTACCCCCCTGTAAAGCTCCATTCAGATGTCCGCATGATTTTTACGGATGCACTGATAGATGGATCGGATCCGCAAAACGCATACGGACGTCTGAATGAAGCCTTACAGGGGCATGATCAATGACTGTGGTTATCACCCTATATAGACTCCCTGATCACCCCCCTGTCATTGATCACCCCCCCTGTCATTGATCACCCCCCCTGTCATTGATCACCCCCCCTGTCATTGATCACCCCTCTGTAAGGCTCCATTCAGACATTTTTTTGGCCCAAGTTAGCGGAATTATTTTTTTTTTTCTTACAAAGTCTCATATTCCACTAACTTGTGTCAAAAAATAAAATCTCACATGAACTCACCATACCCCTCACGGAATCCAAATGCGTAAATTTTTTTAGACATTTATATTCCAGACTTCTTCTCACGCTTTAGGGCCCCTAGAATACCAGGGCAGTATAAATACCCCACATGTGACCCCATTTCGGAAAGAAGACACCCCCAGGTATTCCGTGAGGGGCATATTGAGTCCATGAAAGATTGAAATTTTTGTCCCAAGTTAGCGGAACGGGAGACTTTGTGAGAAAAAAATAAAAAATATCAATTTCCGATAACTTGTGCCAAAAAAAATAAATTTCTATGAACTCGCCATGCCCCTCATTGAATACCTTGGGGTGTCTTCTTTCCAAAATGGGGTCACTTGTGGGGTATTTATACTGCCCTGGCATTCTAGGGGCCCCAAAGCGTGAGAAGAAGTCTGGTATCCAAATGTCTAAAAATGCCCTCCTAAAAGGACTTTGGGCACCTTTGCGCATCTAGGCTGCAAAAAAGTGTCACACATCTGGTATCGCCGTAGTCAGGAGAAGTTGGGGAATGTGTTTTGGGGTGTCATTTTACATATACCCATGCTGGGTGAGAGAAATATCTTGGTCAAATGCCAACTTTGTATAAAAAAATGGGAAAAGTTGTCTTTTGCCAAGATATTTCTCTCACCCAGCATGGGTATATGTGAAATGACACCCCAAAACACATTCCCCAACTTCTCCTGAATACGGCGATACCACATGTGTGACACTTTTTTGCAGCCTAGGTGGGCAAAGAGGCCCATATTCCAAAGAGCACCTTTAGGATTTCACAGGTCATTTACCTACTTACCACACATTAGGGCCCCTGGAAAATGCCAGGGCAGTATAACTACCCCACAAGTGACCCCATTTTGGAAAGAAGACACCCCAAGGTATTCCGTAAGGGGCATGGCGAGTTCCTAGAAATTTTTATTTTTTGTCACAAGTTAGTGGAAAATGCTGATTTTTTTTTTTTTTTTTTTTCCATACAAAGTCTCATATTTCACTAACTTGTGACAAAAAATAAAAACTTCCATGAACTCACTATGCCCATCAGCGAATACCTTGGGGTCTCTTCTTTCCAAAATGGGGTCACTTGTGGGGTAGTTATACTGCCCTGGCATTCTAGGGGCCCAAATGTGTGGTAAGGAGTTTGAAATCAAATTCTGTAAAAAATGACCTGTGAAATCCGAAAGGTGCTCTTTGGAATATGGGCCCCTTTGCCCACCTATTCTGCAAAAAAGTGTCACACATCTGGTATCTCCGTACTCAGGAGAAGTTGGGGAATGTGTTTTGGGGTGTCATTTTACATATACCCATGCTGGGTGAGAGAAATATCTTGGCAAAAGACAACTTTTCCCATTTTTTTATACAAAGTTGGCATTTGACCAAGATATTTATCTCACCCAGCATCGGTATATGTAAAATGACACCCCAAAACACATTCCTCAACTTCTCCTGAATACAGAGATACCAGATGTGTGACACTTTTTTGCAGCCTAGGTGGGCAAAGGGGCCCATATTCCAAAGAGCACCTTTCGGATTTCACTCGTCATTTTTTACAGAATTTGATTTCAAACTCCTTACCACACATTTGGGCCCCTAGAATGCCAGGGCAGTATAACTACCCCACAAGTGACCCCATTTTGGAAAGAAGAGACCCCAAGGTATTTCGTGATGGGCATAGTGAGTTCATAGAAGTTTTTATTTTTTGTCACAAGTTAGTGGAATATGAGACTTTGTAAGAAAAAAAAAATAAAAAAAATCATCATTTTCCGCTAACTTGTGACAAAAAATAAAAAGTTCTATGAACTCACTATGCCCATCAGCGAATACCTTAGGGTGTGTACTTTCCGAAATGGGGTCATTTGTGGGGTGTTTGTACTGTCTGGCCATTGTAGAACCTCAGGAAACATGACAGGTGCTCAGAAAGTCAGAGCTGCTTCAAAAAGCGGAAATTCACATTTTTGTACCATAGTTTGTAAACGCTATAACTTTTACCCAAAGCATTTTTTTTTTACCCAAACATTTTTTTTTAATCAAAGACATGTAGAACAAAAAATTTAGAGCAAAATTTATATATGGATGTATTTTTTTTTGCAAAATTTTACAACTGAAAGTGAAAAATGTCATTTATTTGCAAAAAAATCGTTAAATTTCAATTAATAACAAAAAAAGTAAAAATGTCAGCAGCAATGAAATACCACCAAATGAAAGCTCTATTAGTGAGAAGAAAAGGAGGTAAAATTCATTTGGGTGGTAAGTTGCATGACCGAGCAATAAACGGTGAAAGTAGTGTAGGTCAGAAGTGTAAAAAGTGGCCTGGTCTTTCAGGGTGTTTAAGCACTGGGGGCTGAGGTGGTTAATGGCATATCACTCGGCTATTTTTGGAAGTCCTATAGCAGTGAATGGAGCACACACCACACATGCACGTCCACCATTCCTTCACTGCTATCGGACTGCCAGAAATAGACAAGCCAGCACTTGGCTATTTGATGAACTCTCAAAGTGGTGAATTAGAGGGTGGCCACTCTTTGTGCACCCTCTTTTACTTTGGGGCCTGTTCTGGAGATAGGAGTGGATTCCAGACATGGTACCTGTACCTATCTAATATTCATGGCATATCCTAGTGATATGCCATCAATGTCTGAGATGAGACTAACCTTTAAAGGCTATGTACACCTTTGGGGGCAATTTTTTTTATTATTGCATTGTACTTATTTTGACAAAAAAAAAACCACATTTTTTTAATTGGTCTTTATTAAAAATGTGGAGCCTATTTCTCTGTACAGGGCTGAGTTTATCTAGTAACAGGATCTAAATTTTCTCTCTTTTCTGTCAGCCAGCTGACCTGACGGGCTCCTTATATTTGCTCTCTGACATTATGAGCACCCATTATAGCTCAGTTCTTAACTTACTGGTAAGAATGTGGCTTAAATAAGTGTTTATGACCTCTTTGTAATTTAGAAATAAGGTTTATTAGATTACCGGCACAAAGTAAAAGTGAAAGTACCAGTCACACAGCTAGAAAAACTGTTAATTATTTTTTGACAAAACACCTCAATATTGTTAATAAAGACCAATTGAAAAATTTTAGCCCAAAATGTGTAAAATGCAATCATAAAAAAATTGCCTTCGAATATGTACATAGCCTTTAACTTTACAGTATGTCCAGCCCCCTAGCAAGTTTTTGCCAGTCTTGAACAATCTATTTAAGTGGTCAAGGCAGAGGTGGACTAGCCATAGACCCTATAGGGAAATTTCCCAGTGGGCCGATGTTCAGTGGGCCGCCGAAGTGCTCCTCATGGGTGCTGGCCAGGTACACAATGATCTGATGCTCTCCCCATTAATTAATGCTAGGAGCATCAGGTACTTATGTACCTGTCAGCCACAGGAGCATTCTTGAATTCAACTGTAAGAGGGTGATACACTTGAATACTGCAGCGGGGGCAGTCGTATTTTGTGCTGCGCTGTGGTACTTGGTTCTGCTGCGGGGCTATTTTGTGCTGCACTACAGTATTGCTGACCTTGCCTACTTTTGTTGTCCCCCCTACATGCGTTGCCCCCACCTCCTGTCAATTTGGCCCTCCCTACAACTTTTAGGTTTTTTTTCAGTCCGCTCCTGGGTTAATAGAAGTGTACTAAAGGAGCAAGGGTAATCTCAGCTTCTACCACACCCTGAATTTTCTTTAAAGGGGTTATCCACCCTTCAAAAATTATATTTCTATCATTCTAATGTACGTAATTTATCAACTTACTAATATACGTAGTAAACTTTCTAGGTTTGTGACATTTCATATTTTGCTCACATGGTCAGATTCCCCTCATTGACCCCACCAAAAAGCAGATGTTATTGGTGAATATTGGTTATAAAAAAAAAATATTCATTTATTGAAATTCATTTTTTTTATAAAAGAAGACATTCATGCTGATAGTTTCCAGCTCCCTCTTGCAAAAAGTTAATCCACAATGAAAAGACCACAGTGACTGAAGGTAACTCTCCAGTAGGATTAGTTTTATAGAGCCAAAGTCAGATGCAAATTGCTCTGCTCAGTGCTCACGGCTTCATGTAATGACAATTATTATATAAGAATTGGATTTATCAGAATAACACATTATTTTACTAAATAACCAGCAAATCCCGACAGGATTTTCAGCTCAATGTCCTCAAATGCGTATTTTCTGCTCCTTTATGTGATTTTAGCTTAGTGGGAGCAGGTTTTGTTTGTACCTTCATTCTCTTAATAGCGAATATAATGAACACAGCTAACCCATCACCTTTCCTGAGAGAAAGAAGCATGGATTCTCTGTTATTACTGTTTAGAAAATTACATTTGTAAGTCTACAGGTCATTTTCCATTGTTTCTGTTCCATTATAGTTGTCAATATAAATTTAATACAAGTTGATACTAATGCAGTATTATGCTAATTCGCATTAGTTCCATGGTGATTTTGATATTATGGAAAAATCCCAAACTGTCAACTGACCAAAAAGAAATCCCTTTAGGGGTCCCAACCCAATATATGTACAAATTAAAACTACATCTTTATTTTGTCATCCTTAAAACCTTATAAATGTGAAAAAAAGGAAAATAATGTGTAAGGCTACTTTTACACTAGCAGCAGGACGAATCCGACAGGCTGTTCACCCTGTCAGATCCGTCCTGCCGCTATTTCGCCGTGCCGCCGGACTGCCGCTCCGTCTCCATTGACTATAATGGGGACGGGGGCGGAGCTCTGGTGCAGCACGGCAGTGCACGGCGAGAGGCCGCCGGACTAAAAGTACTACATGTCTGTCGGATCCGTCCTGCCGCTAGTGTGAAAGTACCCTTAATAAAACTATCAGAGGACAGTGGAACAGGGTCACCAATGGGTATTGTTAATAACTGGAGGGAGGGAGATATTTCTGCATGAACTCTCCTTTTTGTAGTATTTTTATTTAGTTTGTGTGGTGTTATTATTATGAGTATTTATTCACCGTCACACCTCTTAGAGTCTATTTACACTATATAGCGCTTTCTTTATACACTCTCTGCTACTACTCAGCAGATATTATTTTGGGTGGGGTGCAAATACACCAGTTGTATTTGGTCTGAGAAGTGTGCGACCAATGTTATTCTATAACCATGATAATTCTATTAAGTGTCAGTGCTGCTCAGATAGACCACATTATCTGACAGTCTGTTATCATGCACCTTCATTATTCTTGTAAGCTGCATTCTCTTGTCAATTGCCTTGCATATTATAAACACACACTGCTCAATACATATTCACACAAGCCTACATTGCTCAGTCCTATACAATGTGACTACCAGTTCAAGCACACTGATACAGAGTATCTTCTATACACACACAATTGTGTGAGAATTGTGTGTGTATAGAAGATATTCTGTATCAGTGTTCTCCTGAAGCGAGGTCTAGATCTGTGTACAGGGTTGAAAACCAGTGGACTGCCAAGATAATGCCCTTAGGAGTAGCCCAAAGTCAAAATTGTTGGTTCCACACCCACACCAGCTGTAACATGTTCTAGGAGACAAACTAAAAGCTATTTTGCAATACTATAAGAATCCTCCAGGTGTGTCACAGGGTCACAATGCTTTAGTTACATGAGACCCACTAGCACGTGTTGAGACTCAATACACTCACTTTTTCAATTGGTCACTAAGACCCTGCCCATACCCCTGAAGACGCCAAGTGCTTGGCGAAACATGTCGGGGGGCAGAGTGTGTTATATGTGATTTTAGCCAGTGTGTGCAGTGCGGAGCATGTATGTAGGACATGATTGACAGTAACTTAGTACACTAGGAGAACGCTCAATATCTATAGGTAGCGCACTGTGGAACTAACAGCGCGCTAAAAACTGACTGTGAAAACCGTTACAGTGTGACAGTGGAAACAATTAGATAAACAGCCAGGGAGCCCTCCAGTGGCTAAGAGCATATATACAAAGTATCTTATCACAAATGCAACAGTGCAGGCACCACTGACAATTTTAAAGTGTGAGTTCTAGTCAATTTTTATAGGAAAGAAATGAAAGTTATATTTTAATACTGGTAATCCAGAAACAGGGTCACAATGCACACAGTGGGCTGCCAAGCCTAGTAGTCTCAAAAAGGGGTTGGTCAGCACATCCCATCCAAATGTGCAGGTGCACGCTGCTATGACTGGAAACATAAAACAATACAACATATAATGCAACAGCTCTCTGCGAACCAAATAAAGTACAAAAACATATTATTTTTATTATTATAATTTTGCACAAAATGTATTTGCCAAGCATTTCTACTTTATTAGCATAGCATAAGGATTATAGTATGTTTTTGTACTTTATTTGGTTCGCAGAGATTTTCTTATACAAGATGTAGTCCCTCAAATCGACTAATGTGATCTCTACGTGTTCCCCAGTGAGCAGCGTGCTATTACATTCAAAAGAAGACTGCATTCACTGCCCTATAACATAGGTTAACGTTGGAATGCCTTTTCCACTCAGCTCAAAGGCAATTTTAGCTTACAATATTGTAGTGATTCACCCAAATCGCTTTTAATCAGCTGCAATATTGATGAGGGTCAACACCATCCTAGCACTAAAAAGCTCTCCATGCCTCTTTTTAAAATTAGCACTATAATGCTTTGTTGTATACTCTGCTCTTCTGAATGTCACTGCAATGTCACATTTCTGTGCTATGCTTTGAAAAAGCTAATAACGATTGCTGGAGGGGATGAACTCTGGTGTTATATGGCGTAATTGTTTACATTATTGATAGTAATCTACATTATTTATTAAATGTTGTTATCTTCTATAGTGGTGTTTTACTTTTTTGACACCTTTCTTCAAGAAAATGGAGCCTTTGACCTATTATGTTATAGTGCTTTAAATAGAGTCATCTTCATTCATATTTACAGTTTTCTGCTTTGTCTGTCACTTGATGGATATCAATTACCCCACTGACCATAATGGGGTCTGACTGGTTTTTGGCATTTTTTATGGAATCTGTGATGAAACCTCCAATACAGTTGAACAGAGCCTAAAACCACCAGTATCAGTCGCAATGTCTTAGGCTGAGTTCTAGGAATGATCGAATCGACTTCGGATGAAACATCCGAAATCGATTTGCATAAAACTTCATTAGAATACTGTAGAATGTATTGGCTCCTATGAGCTGAAGTTATTACTTCGCGAAGTCTTGTGAGACTTTGGGTAATAACTTCAGAAATTAATTTCTACTGTAAAAAAACTTTTACCGAACTCGGGGTCGGTTCAAAGGTACCTGGTTTCCGTTTTGCAGGACTGGATCCGTTATGCTGCCCATAGACTTGTATTATGATGGATCAAAACGGAATGCCTCTTAAAAGCTTCAGTTTTGTCTTCCGTCTTGGATTCCATTATTTTCCGTTAAAACATGGTTATAATGGTAAACAATAACAAAATCCATAATAATGATATGAACTCACCCTTAAAGGTGTTGTCCAGGAGGTTTTGTGTGGTATTTCAGCTCAGCTCAATTCACCTCAATGGAGTGGTTCTGCAATACCAGACATAATCCGTGGACAGATATGGTGCTGTTTTTGGAAGAAAGCAGCTATGTTTTTCTACTCCTGTAAAACCCATTTAAACTACTTTCAAAAAGAGCAATCTCTAATAATTGTACTAATAACTGTCTGGGGATTGTCATGGATGAAAAAAATAAAATGATAAAGCATAATATATTTTCAGAAACTTAAACTGAGGGGTCGGATTGGCCATAGAACCTACAGGGAAATTTCCCAGTGGGCCGATGCCCAGAGGGCCACTCAAGCCCTCTTGATGGCCGCAGGACAGATACATAATGATCTGATGCTCAATGCCCACAGGTGCCCTCCTGAACTCAACTGTATTACTGTCCTCATGATGGTGATAGAGTGGAATACTGTGGTTGGGGCAGAAGTATTTTGTGCTGCCCTGTGGTATTTGGTTCTACTGGGGCAGTATTTATTGCTGCAATATATCAGGGGTCAGTACAGAGATCTATCCCATCATCTATTTATCCCCAGGACTGTGACTGTGACGAGGGGACATCCTTTGCGTCTGGCGGAAAGAAGTTTTGTACACAAAGATAGAAAAGGATTGTTTACGGTAAGAGCAGTGAGACTATGGAACTCTCTGCCTGAGGAGGTGGTGATGGTGAGTACAATAAAGGAATTCAAGAGGGGCCTGGATGTATTTCTGGAGCGTAATAATATTACAGGCTATAGCTACTAGAGAGGGGTCGTTGATCCAGGGAGTTATTCTGATTGCCTGATTGGAGTCGGGAAGGAATTTTTTATTCCCCTAAAGTGGGGAAAATTGGCTTCTACCTCACAGGTTTTTGCAGGATAACAGGCTGAACTGGATGGACAAATGTCTTTTTTCGGCCTTATGTACTATGTTACTATGTTACTATGTTACTAATACGGTATTATAATATGTTGCGCCTTCTTCTGTTGTCCCTGCCTACTTGTGTTGCCCTGTCTTCTGTCAATTTGGACCCGCCTAAAACATGGGGCCTCTTTTAGTTTTGCTTCAAAGCCCACTTTAAGTTCCCAATCCACCCCTGACTGATGCCAAAATGTTTTTTGACCTTCATATTTTCTTCTTCAGGGGCTCCAAAAATAAACTCGGGTTGGGCAGGAATATGTTTTACATAGCTAATAAGGTTGAAAAAATACACAGATCCATTTAGTTCAGCCTGTAATCCTAATCTTGGTGTACCTGTTAGTTATAAGATATGCAGTACCTTTGGGAGTATAATAATTACTTTTAAAAACATTTGGCTTGTGGAAAATGTTTTTGTACATTGTGGAGCTATTTGTGCCTGTAGACTGAGCTGAAGGTGGAGTAAGTGAAAGATCAGGAAGCAAAAAATGTCCACAAGATGTACCCTGCAATGTGGCCTTAGAATTTTATGCCCCGTGAGAGTCTAATCGGAAGATCCTACTATGCATCTACTTTTCTTCCTATATTATTTATGATTGCATATGCTGCACATTCCAGAGTTCAGTCGTCCAGAGTTCAGTGTAAAAGACAACTGTAAGGCATAGCCTGCTGAGTGCCCAAAATGTGTTTTGGTCAAGTAAGGGCACCCTTGATAGTCTTTAAAATGGAGATGGTTAATGGCTGTCTCCAACTAAGTCATTTATTAAAACTAAGGACTCTCCCGTCAGAGAGGGATATTTTAACTCAACATTCATAGAAAACATTTTTTTTTTTTTACTTTTTAGTTTTTCTTTTTTATTTCAGCAGTATCATGCCATTAAAAATAAAATATAAAATATTGTGCCTGTTTATCAGTGAGGACAGAGAACTAAAACTTCTATATAGATATATAATCCATTGTCAGCTTATTGCTGCTGTGAGGGAAAGATGTTAACGGCAAGTATAATAGTACATTGTAGAACTAGGATAACAGTAAGACAGCTCTATTGTTCTATTAAAAGGCCTAGATTAAGATTTCCACAAAAGAGCATTGCACTGATCAATACAATGTATGACGCTGTAATAGAGTCGATCATCCCCTTCTTTCTCTGGTTGCAATGATTGGTCTGACTGAGAAAGTCAAGCGAGACTGCCATGCTAAAAGGCTAAACAAAGGAGGAAGTTAAAAAGCCAGGACAGGAAGTAGATTACATGAAGTGACTTAAAAAATTATATCCAGAAAATCATCCCTCCGTTTTTTGAAAAAAATAAAAATTACATAGAATATTCACATACAGTGAGGAACAGAAGTATTTGAACACACTTAGAAAACATGGTGGGGTCTGAAATTCACATTGTAAGTGCATTCCCACTCTGAGAGACAGAATAAATAAAAAAATCTGGAAATCACATTGTACGATTTTTAAAGAATTTATTTGTCTTGCACTGCTGAACATAAGTATTTCAACACCTGAGAAACAGCAAGAATTCTGGCTCTCAAAGACCTGTTACTGTACCTTTAAAAATTCCACCTCTACTCCACTAATTAATCTAATTTAGTAGCACCTATCTGAGCTCTTTAGAGACCCCTATCCACTCCACAGTCAGTCAGATGCCAACTACTACCATGGGCAAGACCAAAGAGCTGTCAAAAGACACCAGAGACAAAATTGTGGACCTCCACAAGGCTGGAAAGGGCTAAGGGGCAATTGCCAAGCAGCTTTTGTTAGAAAATGGAAGAGGCTCCCTCGGACTTGGGCTCCATGCAAGATCTTACCTCATGGGGTATCACGGATGTTAAGAAAGGTGAGGAATCAGCCCAGAAGTACAAAGGAGGAGCTGGTCAATGACATGAAGAGAGCTGGGACCACAGTTTCAAAGGTCACTGTTGTAGAACACTACGTCGTCATGCATTGCACGGAAGGTTCCCCTGCTCAAGTCATCGCATGTCCAGGCCCGTCTGAAGTTTGCCAATGACCATTTGGATGATCCAGAGGAGGCATGGGAAAAAGTAATGTGGTCAGATGAGACTAAAGTAAAACTTTTTGGTCTAAACTTCACTCGTTGTGTTTGGAGGGAAAAGAAGGATGAGTTGCATCCCAAGAACACCATCCCTACTGTGAAGCATGGGGGTGGTAACATCATGCTTTGGGGGTGCTTCTCTGCGAAGGGACAAGACGACTGCACTGTATTAACGGAGAGGATGAATGGGGCCATTTATTGTGAGATTTTGAGCAACAACCTCCTTCCCTCAGTCAGAGCATTGAAGATGGGTCGTAGCTGGGTCTTCCAACATGACAATGACCCAAAGCACAGAGCCAGGATAATCAAGGAGTGGCTCCATAAGAAGCATATCAAGGTTCTGGAGTGGCCTAGCCAGTCTCCAGATCTAAATCAAATAGAACATCTTTGGAGGGAGCTGAAACTCTGTGTTGCTCAGTGACAGCCCCGAAACCTGACAGATCTAGAGGAGATCTGTGTGGAGGAGTGGGCCAAAATTCCTGTTGCAGTGTGTGCAAACATGGTCAAGAACTACAGGAAATGTTTGACCTCTGTAATTGCAAACAAAGGCTTTTGTACCAAATATTAACACTGATTTTCTCAGGTGTTCAAATACTTATGTTCAGCAGTTCAAGACAAATAAATTCTTTAAAAATCATACAATGTGATTTCCTGAATTTTTTTATATTTATTCTGATAATGAGGCTAGATCATCATTATCCATTCCTGGGTAACCCCTTCAAGTCATCGCTCAATAAGTAGAACAGAGTAATGGCTCCATGCTTTCCCCAGTCTTACAAGGCTGCTACCTTGGGATACCTTTAATTCTATCCTGTGATTAATACTGCACATCCAAGCCCTTACCACTTGCTGCCATCTCTACCTCAAAAACATTTCTTGACTCTGCTCCTTTCTCGAGTTGTGCATACTCTTATCACCTGCCACATAGACTACTCTAACATCCTTCTCTGTGGCTTCCCATCAAACACTCTTGTGGCCTCCAATCCACCCTCAACTTGGCAATCCACCGTCAAGACTCCAACCCACCCTTAAAAGGTTATTCTAACTTTTTTTTAATTGTGGGCCAGTACTTCACTGTAACTAAAGAAAGAAATCCACTCACCTGCTCCATTCTTCTCAGTTCCAGCACAGAGGCTTCTCCAAACGATGCTTCCAGTCCCAGTACACATCAAGAAAGGGTCACGTGTCACTTGAGAACACGTCAATGCTGAGGCCAGTGATTGGTCACCATGACACATGCCCCCATCTGTGTACATCCCTGGGACCAGATGCATAGCTGAGAGAAGCGCCTGCCCTGGAACTGGGCAGTGCAGAGCAGGTGAGTGGATCTCTTTCATTAGGTGCAGTGCAGTACTTTCCGAAAGTAAAAAGATGCCTAAAATAGGATTACCCCTCCAGTTGAATATATTAACAATTACTTACACGGCTGTATACAACTTGTCCCCTCCATGCATCTCTGATCTGATTCTAGCAAGACCTCATACTGCCCTCTCCTCTTTTCTGCTTCATATACAGTCATCTCCAAGACTCTTCATGTGCATCTCCCATTCTCTGCATACATTCCTACCCCAACACTTCAGACTCCCCCCCCCCCCTCCTATCATTTCTACGGGAGTTCTGATAATATAAATAACCGGAGAGCGCACTTTACAAGCACGGCCACTACTTCTTTAATTTCTATGGGAATGCTGGTGATAGCCATGCTAGTCTTACTTCGGGGGTGCTGTCATGGAGGTAGGAGCGGGTCCCCGAGGTGGGACCTGCACCTATCTGACATTGGTGGGATATCCTAGTGATGAGACAGGAGGCAGGACAGCTTCGTTCACATCAACATTGGCCATTTTGGTAATGGGCAAATAAGTGTTCTCCAGTGGTCAAGTGTAAAATTCTTTATAGTCAAATGATATTCACTAGTGATTAACACTGAGAAAAAGAACATAGTCCTGATAATATGGCTCATGTATGCTCTAACCAATGTCCATTTTTACTACCAGATGCATAAAAGGCATAAACCTTGTCTTGCAGATGGTCCTTGTAGAGTGGAAGGTTAGGTAGTCCTTCCCTCACGATTAATATTTGGTTGATCTATTTTTGTTACGGATGGTGATATACTTCTGGGTGGTTTTATGGAAGGATGAAGAGATGTTTGGAATAAGCCTTTCTCTACAAATTGTATTTGTACAGTGGAAGGTCCGATGGTCCCTTCTCCTTAGTACAAATCTGCTATTATTATGGATAAATTAATGGAAGTCTTAAAATATGTTAAGAATAAGCCTTCCTCTATATATGGTCCTTGCATAGTGGAAAGTCAGATGGTATTTTCCTCCATTTGCTTTAATGATAAATGTATTGAAGGCTGGACAGATGTATGAATAAGCCTTCTAATGCAGATGGTACTTCCACAGTGGAAAGTCAGATGGCGTTGTCAGAGTTTAAATAATTAAATTGGCCGACACAGAGACACAGACACAGTGCTGTATCTAGGGAGATCTGAGGGACCATTCCAAAAATCTTTATTATTATACCTGCTTAAAGAGCTCAGTTCAGCCAGTGCTGTGCCCCTGTTTATAATTTTTAAGGATTCTCTAGGAACTGGTACAGTGCAAAGTAATTGGTGCAAGGCAAACGTGGTGCCCATATTCAAAAAAAGATCAAGGTCCTCCACAGGTAATTATAGACCAGTTAGTTTAACTTCTGTTGTGGGAAAAATGTTTAAAGGACTCTATATACAGGAGTATGTGACTATAAATAATATTATAAGTGATAGCCAGCATGGGTTTACCAAGGACAGAAGTTGTCAGACTAACCTAATTTGTTTTTATGAGGAGGTGAGTAGTAGCCTGGACAGAGGGGCGGCTGTGGATGTAGTGTTTCTGGATTTTGCAAAGGCTTTTGATACTGTCCCTCATAGACGCTAATAAGTAAAGTAAGGTCTATTGGCTTGGAAAGTATAGTTTTTAATTGGATTGAAAACTGGCTGAAGGAACGTGTCCAGAGAGTTGTGGTCAATGATTCCTATTCAGAATGGTCCCAGGTTATAAGTGGTGTACTCCAAGGTTCAGTGCTGGGCTCTATTATTTAATTTATTTATTAATGATATTGAGGATGGGATTAATAGCACCATATCTATTTTTGCAGATGACACTAAGCTGTGTAGAACTGTACAGTCTATGGAAGATGTCCACACACTACAAGCTGACTTGAACACGCTGAGTGATTCGGCATCAACTTGGCAAATGAGGTTCAATGTGGACAAATGGAAAGTTATGCATCTTGGTAGTAATAATCTCTGTGCTTCATATGTCCTAGATGATTTAGCACTGGGAGAGTCACTTATAGAGAAGGATTTGGGTGTCCTTGTGGATGGTAGATTAAATTACAGCATACAGGGTCAATCAACTGCTTCTAAGGCCACCAGGATATTGTCATGCATTAAATGAGGCATGGACTCTGCAGGGATGTAATACTACCACTTTACAAAGCACTGGTGCGGCCTCATCTGGAATACGTAGTCCAGTTCTGGGCACCAGTACATAGAAAGGATGCACTGTAGCTGGAAAAAGTAATGAGGAGAGCGAGTAAAATGATAAGGGGCATGGAGGGTCTTAGGTATGAAGAAAGATTAAAATTATTGAATTTATTTAGTCTTGAGAAGAGACGTCTAAGGGGGACATGATTAACCTATACAAGTATATAAATGGGCCATACAAAAAATACGGCAAAAAGCTGTTCCATGTAAAATGTGTTCAAAAGACAAGGGGGCACTGCCACCGACTGAAGAAGAAAAAGTTCAGTCTCCAGAAGCGTCAAAGCTTCTTTACTGTGAGAACTGTAAATCTGTAGAATAGACTTCCTCAGGATGTGGTCACAGCAGGAACAGTGGACAGTTTCAAAAAGGGTTTAGACATTCTTAAAAGTAAAAAAACATTAATGCTTATAAAAACGTGTAGAAATCTGAGTCTCACTTCCTTCTGGGATCCGCGTCCCCACCTATCCCTTGGTTGAACTTGATGGACGTATGTCTTTTTTTAACCGTATTAACTATGTAACTATGAAAACATTTCCTAGAATCCCTGGGAACATCAATATATATCTGCTGACACTACCTATTTTTCAACCTTCTTCATTGTATCCCAGATGGGATGAAAAATCCATGTGATAGCACAATTACAAATGACCTTAAGAATGTGTTCTAAGGCCAAGTTGTTATGAAACAGTGGAATACATGATAACCTTCACACAAGGATATACATATTATAGAAAAAGGTTCATCTATATGAATGTATGTATGATATAATCATTCATGTTATATGCATTATATGAGTATAATATGTACAGTGACCTTGCTACCTCTCACAGTGTATTTCCCTCTCCGTGGTACAGATCCATTGGTTTTATTTATAAAATTTTTAAGGCTTTAGATACATTTGGGTATATGCAAATATCTACAGATTGTGCTTGCATGAAGGAAAGTCAGATGGAACTCCTTTCTCTGTGGTACAGCTCTGGATATTTTATGATGATTTTATAGAAATAATGAAGAGATGTTTGGAAAAGGCATTCCTCTTCAGAATGTATTTGCATGGTGTAAGTATAGCCCTGATGGTAGTACTGCTGTACTGACACCAGGGTGCTGTTTGTGGAGGTATTTCTCCACTTGTGGGTGCTACCGTTAGCAATGATTTGGTCACCATTATTATTTCATTTGCACTGTTATTGCAAGTTTTAAGAGTTTAGGAACCACAGCAACTCAGCTATAAAGTAAACACCACATAGAGTTACAGAACTGGGTCACTCAGTGTTGAGGCACATAAAAAGTGCATAAAAGTCACTAATTCTCTGCTGACTCAATAACTGCATCCAAACCTCCTCAGCCCCCAAAAAATCCTATCCTATCCAGAATAATAAAATCCCTGTGTGAGTGCGCTGTGTCCGTGTGTGTGTCACCAGTTTTGCACTGGGCATGTGCAGCGCGGCGTCTAATCAGGACACAGCGCTACACACGGACACAGCACTACACACAAGTTTTCCTGCAGCCTGACTGCCCATAGATACCTCCAAGGCCACAGCTCCCCCGCCGCCGTCTGCTCCTGCCACAGTTCCCCCGCCGCCGTCTGCTCCTCTCTCGGCTCAGGAGATGCAGAACGCGCAGCACCCCTTTCCCCTTCCCTTTCAGGACGGTTGAAGCTGCCAACATCGGTGCTGGCACCGATGTCGACCGTTTAACCCCTTCTATGCCGTGGTCCTTAGGGACCGCTGTATGGAGGGGCTAACCATCGGGCCGATGCTCTGCCCTGGCAGCGGCCCGATGCTTAAAGGGTTAATGCCCTCCCCCCACACAACACCCCCGCCCCCCTTACTCCACTTTTAAGATGCCAAGATGCAGAGCGTGCAGCACCCCCGCCCCCCCTTTCAAGATAGCAGAGTGTGAATCACCCCCCCCACACACACTTTCAGGATGGCAGAGTGGCAGAGGCGTAGAGTGTTAGCTGTAATGTACAGCTAACACTCTGCTTGAAATGGCCGACATCGGTGCTGGCACCGATGTCGACCGTTTAACCCCTTCCATGCAGTGGTCCTTAGGGACCGCTGTATGAAGGGGCTAACCATGCTTAAAGGGTAAACTGAGGGAGGGAGCTCCCTACCTCCCCCATCTGGCCGCTACACTGTGGCAGCGTCCCGGTGGTTGCCATGGCAACCGGACGCCTTTACAGGCATCCGGCTTGTTGTGGTATATCTAAGCCTGATCAGTCTCCTGCTAAAGGCATGAGCCTGATCAGGCTTAGTGGGAGTTCAATACACTGCAGTACACTATATAGTGTACTGAAGTACATTGTAAGCCATCAGACCCACTGGATCTTCAAGAACCAAGTGGGTCTTGGTCCAAAAAATTTGTTAAAAATGTAAAAAATAAAAAACACTAAACATGTTTGGTATCGCCGCGTCTGTAAGGACCTGATCTATAACAGGATCATGTTACTTTTACCACATGGTGAACACCATAAAAAAAATAAGAAAAACTATGATGGAATTGCAATTTTGCCAACCGCACTTCCCAAAAAAATGGTATAAAAAGTGATCAAAAAAGTCATATGTATTCAAAATTAGCACCAATTAAACCGTGACCTCATCCCACAAAAATTAGCCCCTACATAAGCCAATCGTCTAAAAAATAAAAAATATGGTTTTCAGAAAATGGAGACACAAAAACGATTTTTTTTTCAAACATGCTTTTATTGAATAAAATAAAGTTATAAAGATACACATATTAGGTATCATGATGTCCGTAATGACCTGCTCAATAAAAATAGCATGTGATCCAACCCATCTAGTGAACACCATACAAAAAAAATGTGCCAAAAAATTTATTTTTTATCACCTTACATCACAAAAAATGTAATACCAAGCAATAAAAAAGTCATATGTGCCCCATAATGGTACCAATCAAACAGTCATCTCATCCCACAAAAAATGAGACCCTACCTAAGACAATCGCCCAAAAATAAATAAATATGGTTTTCAGAAATGGAAACACAAAAACATGCATATATTTAGGCATCACTGTGTCCGTAACAACCTGTTCTATATAAATAGTATGTGATCCAACCCGTCTGGTGAATGCCATAAAAAAATTTAATAAAAAATTTACCAAACATTTACATCACTAAAAGTGTAATACCAAGTGATCAAGGCCAGCAGTCTCAGCCACTAGCCGCAGACAGCAGTCTCAGTCACAGCCAGCACTCAGTGCCAGCAGTCTCAGCCACAAGTCACAGCCAGCAATCTTAGCTACAGCCACCAGTCTTGGCCACCAGCCACAGCCACCAGTCAGAGCCAGCAGTCTCAGCCACAGCCACCAGTCAGTGACAGCAGTCTCAGCCACAGCCGCCAGTCTCGGCCACCAGTCTCAGCCACCATTCAGTGTTGTCAAGTTCCCTTGACATTTAATATAGACTGTTCCTACTAATGTTTATGCACTACTGTTCTAGCGCCCGTTATTGTAACGGGCTTAATGTCTAGTATATATATATATATTTTACCTATTGCAGAAAGTACTCTTATACATGGCTGGGATGACCTAGTCACAAAATACATTAAAAATTTAAAAATCAAACCTCATGACTATAGATGAGCGAATTTTTTGAAAAATTCAATTCGGCTGGTTCGCAGAATTTTTTCAAAAATCGCGTTAAAAAAACAGCTATTTCCTAGCTGCAGAGAGCCTTTATAGTAATGTAGAACACTGTGCCTTGCAGTAACACGAATAGGGAGTCTGCTGTGGTAGTGAAATAATACTGTGATCTGTCAGAACATTAACCCCCAAAAAACGGATCCTGTCTGTTGAGCATCCGCCTTCACTCGGTAAGCATTTGGTCAGTAATCCATCAGTATTGGTAATGCCAAAAAAAACAGGAGTGGATCCAAAACTGAGATGACACGTGAATGGAACTTTTGCATGTCTTCTGTGTTTTGTACCCACTCCTGCTCTTGGCTACCAAATCATACGCCAATTCTGATGGGACCATACAGGCCTTACAGCTGATATACAGACAGGATCCGTTGTGCGTCTCATTTTTCCTTCCTTCTGACAGATCAGAAGAAGGGTCAAATAAATGATGATGTCATCCAGGCCGAAAGGCAAAATAGTGGCCCAGTCATGAAGTGGGGAGGATGGAAACAGCATGAGAAGTCCCCAGAGTAGGCCTATGACATAGTGGTGAGGTGGAAGCAGCATGAGGAGACCACAGAGTGGCCCAATGACAGTGTGGAGGTGGTGGCAGCATCAGAAGGCCACAAAGCGGCCCAATGACAGAGTCTGAAGATGGCGGCAGCATCAGCAGGAGACCACAGAATGGCAAAATGACAGTGTAGAGGTGGCGGCAGCATCAGGAGGCCACAGAGTGGCACAATGACAGAATGTGGAGGTAGAGGCAGCATCAGGAGGCCACAGACTGGCACAATGACAGAGTGTGGAGGTGGCGGCAGAAGCAGCAGCTTCAGGAGGAGGCCACAAAGTGGCACAATGGCAATGACAGTGTGGAGGTGTCAGCAGCAGCATCAGGAGACCACAGAGTGGCAAAGTGACATAGTGGGGAGGTGACAGCAGCATCAGGAGACCACAGAGTGACGCAATGACATAGTGGGGAGGTGGCAGCAGCATCAAGAGACCACAGAGTGGCAAGGTGAAATACGTAGTGTGGAGTTGTAAATCACTGAAGAAAATGCACCAAAAGGATATGTCACTGACTAAACTGGCTGGTCATACAAGCAGATATTAAAAGCTGAGACTTCCGCCAATATGTTCCTGTCAGGAAGATATCGGAGCCCATCATTGCACAACGTCACGGTCACTCAGCATGGCAAAGGGTCCTACCACTACGCTAACTGTGGTGTGAACACGGTCTGAAGGTGATGTGATCCAGCTCACAGCCCAGCCTGCACACAAATGCCTAGCAGGACAGCCAGTGCAATGTGAACAAAGCAGGACTGTGAGCCCCACCCATATCAGACCATGTGATGAAGGATTCCAGGTGCAAAGGAATGTTCAATTGCCAGATGAAGGCACATTCAAGACATATAAAACAAAATCACTGTAGAATTGCAGTGGCCAATATGGCGGAACTGCTCAGACCCCAAACACTGTAGCGTGTTTCTCATTGGGCGAGCAGTCCCATCGCATGTGAACCACAGAAATATCGTGGCAGATATGGAGGAGCTGCTCAAACCCCAAACACTGTAGCGTGTTTCTCATTGGGGGAGCAGTCCCACCGCATGTGGACCGCAGCAAACGACCATCCCGAGCAATTAATGCGTACAAAGGAGGACGCCAGCGCGGTCCACATGCACCACAAAAGCATCCTGCACAGGCAGAGCATTGTGCGGATGAAAATACAATTATATAAATCACTGAAGAAAATGCACCAAAAGGATATGTCACTGACTAAACTAGCTGGTCATACAAGCAGATATTAAAAGCTGAGACTTCCGCCAATATGTTCCTGTCAGGAAGATATCGGAGCCCATCATTGCACCACGTCACGGTCACTCAGCATGGCAAAGGGTCCTACCACTACGCTAACTGTGGTGTGAACACGGTCTGAAGGTGATGTGATCCAGCTCACAGTCCTGCTTTGTTCACATTGCACTGGCTGTCCTGCTAGGCATTTGTGTGCAGGCTGGGCTGTGAGCTGGATCACATCACCTTCAGACCGTGTTCACACCACAGTTAGCGTAGTGGTAGGACCCTTTGCCATGCTGAGTGACCGTGACGTGGTGCAATGATGGGCTCCGATATCTTCCTGACAGGAACATATTGGCGGAAGTCTCAGCTTTTAATATCTGCTTGTATGACCAGCCAGTTTAGTCAGTGACATATCCTTTTGGTGCATTTTCTTCAGTGATTTATATAATTGTATTTTCATCCGCACAATGCTCTGCCTGTGCAGGATGCTTTTGTGGTGCATGTGGACCGCGCTGGCGTCCTCCTTTGTACGCATTAATTGCTCGGGATGGTCGTTTGCTGCGGTCCACATGCGGTGGGACTGCTCCCCCAATGAGAAACACGCTACAGTGTTTGGGGTTTGAGCAGCTCCTCCATATCTGCCACGATATTTCTGTGGTTCACATGCGATGGGACTGCTCGCCCAATGAGAAACACGCTACAGTGTTTGGGGTCTGAGCAGTTCCGCCATATTGGCCACTGCAATTCTACAGTGATTTTGTAGTGTGGAGTTGACAGCAGTATCAGGAGACTACAGAGTGACCCAGTGACAGAGTGGGGAGGTGGCAGCAGCAGCATCAGGATACCAGAGAGTGGCAAGGTGACAGAGTACGGAGGTAAGGGCAATACGATTACCAGCTTAAGATGGTTGGTAAAAGAAGGAGCATTTGGCATCAGATGTGTGGCATCAGGCGGGTGGCAGCATCAGAATAGTAGCTGAGGCAGGTAGCTAAAAGAAACCGGTCTCTTTTGTCAAAGTGTTGGTGTGGCACCATGGATTATTTAGTCTGATGAATCAGGCATTGGTAGGTGGAAAACCTAGCTGATCCATGCCTGATTCATCTTGACAAAGATCAGTCTCTCCACATTTTGGGTGAACAGGCGAGTTCTTCTTGGGGTAACTATGGCCCCCGCCGCACTAAACACCCGCTCTGATGCCACACTACTGGCCAGGCAGGACAGCTTTCCTAGGGCAAACTCTGCTAGTTGCTGCAACAAATCCAGTTTGGCTGCCCAGTGGTCCAGCGGATATTCAATGTGGGGTGGCAGGGTACTGTCCATGTATGCCACCACCTGCTGGTTCAGGTCCTGCTCCAGGTCTAGCTGATGCTGCTGGTGAGTAGTTTCTTCACTAGGCGGGTGAAGAAAGCTGCCCATCAGCGACTCTAGACTCAAGTTGCTGCTGATGGAGCTGGAACTCCTCCTACCCCCCACCACCACCCTGCCACAGCAGCCATGGTAGAGGAACGTGAGCTCAAAGCCCCCCCCCCCCCCCCCGGTCATACCTTCAAGAGGATGAACGATGGTGCACTTCATAGGATGTCTCTATAGTAGTTAAGCTTGTCCTCCCTCTCAGCAGGTGTAAAAAAAGCCCCCATCTTGTCACCTGTGTAGAAACCACCCATTTCGCTACACATTGCTTGTGCTCCAATGTCCTCCTCCTCCTCCAGTTCAGCCCCCACAGGGCTCAGGTGGCTGTGAGATCTAGGCGCCACGTCTCCAGTCCCATGACCAGCCAGATTTACCAGCATCTGTGACATGAAGCAGTGGAATGACGTTGTTCATCCCATAGTCCTGGCGACTGAAAAATAGCATGGCCTCCTCAAAGGGCCTGAGCAAACGGCAGGTGTCGCGCATAAGCTACCACTGGCTAACATCGAAGTTACACAGAGGAGTACTCCTGTTCGCTTGGATCATCAAGAAATCATTTATGGCCTTTCTCTGGTCGTACAGTCGGTCCAACATTTGGAGGGTGGAATTCCAACGGATAGAAACATTGCATATCAGCCTATGTTGGGGGATGTCGTTCTGCCGCTGCAGCTCAAGGAGGGTGTGCTTTGCGGTGCATGCAAAGTTTCCTGGCCATTTTTAGGATGTCTTGCAGACTTCAGGAACTGCTTGACAACCAGATTTAACACGTGTGCCATGCCAAACGAGGTGCAGAACAGCGTGACACAACTGTGGCCTGCACACAGGGCCAGCTTTAGACAAAATGTGGCCCTGGGCAAAATCAAAAAGTGGGGCCCACATCTTGTAATAATGTGCTAAAAACACACTCCAATGTCCGACACCCCCGCAGATCAGCTGTTTGAGGATACGGCGCGTGCTGTTCACTGCTGCTGTCCCATAGACCTACAGCAGCAGAGCATGAAGAGAGAAGGGAGACAGCACGTGTGCACAGCGCACGCCCTCTCCTCAAACAGCTGATCGGCGGGAGTGTTGGGTGTCAGACCCCCACCGATCTAATATTGATGACCTATCCTAAGGACTGGTCATCAATATGAAAAAACCCAGAAAACCTCTTGAAGCTACCCCCAATACTGTGTCTATTGTGCTCCCCCACAAACACTATACTATACACCCAGACTGCCCTCATTAGTAATGGTGCCCCCAATAGTGATAATACTCCCCCATTAGTAGCAATGCCCTCCATATTGTGTCGCCCCTACAGTACTCTAGTAGTAATAATATAACCATAATGTTCCCAGTGGCTCTAATATCCCCCTGGAGTGCCCCCCCCCCACTAGTTCCAATATATAATGCTTCCCCCCATAGTGCCAATAAATATATATATATATATATATATATATATATATACAGTACAGACCAAAAGTTTGGACACACCTTCTCATTCAAAGAGTTTTCTTTATTTTCATGACTATGAAGGCATCAAAACTATGAATTAACACATGTGGAATTATATACATAACAAACAAGTGTGAAACAACTGAAAATATGTCATATTGAAGCTCATCAAGAGAATGCCAAGAGTGTGCAAAGCAGTAATCAAAGCAAAAGGTGGCTACTTTGAAGAACCTAGAATATGACATATTTTCAGTTGTTTCACACTTGTTTGTTATGTATATAATTCCACATGTGTTAATTCATAGTTTTGATGCCTTCAGTGTGAATCTACAATTTTTATAGTCATGAAAATAAAGAAAACTCTTTGAATGAGAAGGTGTGTCCAAACTTTTGGTCTGTACTGTATATATATAATGTTCCACCGTAGTGCCAGTATGTATATAATGATCTCCTTCCCCCCATCCCTGGTGCCCCCAGCAGTGTGGAGATTTAGTATTAAAAAAAAAAAAAACGCCTCACTTCCGTCCCCCACTGTCTGCATCGCAGACCACAGTTTTATCTGTAGCTTGTGTTGCTGCGTCCCGATGCATGTGGTCCCAATGACATAACCACTCCTGCTCCGGGTCTCACTTGATGACGTCATCATGCGAGACCCAGAGCAGGAGGTTGCAGTGATGTCATTGCGGCTTCTTGCTCTGTTCTAAAGCCTCACAGGCCTGAGGCTTGTGAAGTCGGACAGCCATAAGTGCACCCCCCTTTATGGGGCGAAGTGGCACCCTAGGCAGATGACTACCCTCCCCTATCTATCGTCCTGGCTCAAATTCAGAGCACATTACTGCAGGAGATATAACAGGAGAGGACTATAACTAAAACTTTTTACATAGAGCCCTAGTGCCATCTAGCGGTAGAGTAAAAATTAAGACATGTATTACGAAATAGTTGGGGGATTTAACACTTGTGATGTCACTAGTGATGTGATCAAACCAGACCAATCCCATTTTTGAATGGGATAAAAAGGTGGCATGAGCTGACAGAGGGGATGCCATCTGATCCCATCTGATCCATCTGATACACCTACCTGAGGAAATCATCAGACCCATCCGATGAACTAGGACCACCTATCCAGTCATCCAGGGGGATCCACCTATTCCTTGAAAACATCATTCCATTCCTCAATCTTTTCAAGGAGGACACAACCATCCAGGAACAAATAGGACCAGACCAGTCTATGGTACTGATTTCTGCTAGCCGATACACTGGTATAATATAAACTTTCCTATATTTTATAGGAGAACGAAAATAAATATATTTGCCCATATACAGTTGCAAGAAAAAGTATGTGAACCCTTTGGAATAATATGGATTTCTGCACAAATTGGTCATAAAATATGATCTGATCTTCATCTAAGTCACAACAATAGACAATCACAGTCTGCTTAAACTAATAACACACAAAGAATTAAATGTTACCATGTTTTTATTGAACACACCATGTAAACATTCACAGTGCAGGTGGAAAAAGTATGTGAACCCCTAGACTAATGACATCTCCAAGAGCTAATTGGAGTGAGGTGTCAGCCAACTGGAGTCCCATCAATGATATGAGATTGGAGGTGTTGGTTACAGCTGCCCTGCCCTATAAAAAAAACACACACCAGTTCTGGGTTTGCTTTTCACAAGAAGCATTGCCGGATGTGAATGATGCCTCGCACAAAAGAGCTCTCAGAAGAACTACGATTAAGAATTGTTGACTTGCATAAAGCTGGAAAGGGTTATAAAAGTATCTCCAAAAGCCTTGCTGTTCATCAGTCCACGGTAAGACAAATTGTCTATAAATGGAGAAAGTTCAGCACTGCTGCTACTCTCCCTAGGAGTGGCCGTCCTGTAATGATGACTGCAAGAGCACAGCGCAGACTGCTCAATGAGGTGAAGAAGAATCCTAGCATGTCAGCTAAAGACTTCCAAAAGTCTCTGGCATATGCTAACATCCCTGTTAGCCAATCTACGATACATAAAACACTAAAAAAGAATGTATTTCATGGGAGGAAGCCACTGCTGTCCAAAAAAACCCATTGCTGCACATTTACAGTTTGCACAAGAGCACCTGGATGTTCCCCAGCAGTACTGGCAAAATATTCTGTGGACAGATGCAATCAAAGTTAAGTTGTTTGGAAGAAACACACAACACTATGTGTGGAGAAAAAGAGGCACAGCACACCAACATCAAAACCTCATCCCAACTGTGAAGTATGGTGGTGGGGGCATCATGGTTTGGGGCTGCTTTGCTGCGTCAGAGCCTGGACAGATTGCTATCATCGAAGGAAAAATGAATTCCTAAGTTTAGTGGTAGGTTGTGGTGGCTCACTAGCAAGTAGTTAAGGTATGGTGCTGCAAGCTCATATAGAGGGAATCACCCCACCCTCTCTTAAAGGCAAATGTAGTAATAGAGTAATGAGCGAGCACTCATACACTTGGCAACCAAATTGACATGTGCAGAAAATATTTATTATATCCCCATAAAATACAAGTAATAAAATTTATAAGAACAATGTAGCAATAATATACAACATTACAATCACATATATTGTGGTAGATATGATCAACACTATATTCATATGACTCAATAGTGTCGATAAATTCAATAATATATATCACACCAAGAAACTTCAAGTATATGCTGTTATTTGGGAAGAGGGGGTATTATCTTCTAGCGCTCTATCCCAATTTGGGAAACTGAATGTCACTGAAAATGTTGTAGGTGTATTCACTGGGAGCGCAATATGTTCATAAAGTGTCCACAGGAATCCTGATAATGTGAAAAGTCTCTTATAGCTGATCCTTTTAAGCTCGATATGAGCTTTGGATTGGAGAAAACTTTAAATCGATGTTTGGCTTACCGTCTAGCGTCTGCTGTCTCCCTATTGCTTCAATGGAGCTTTAAATATTTGCCGGCTTATTCAGTCGCTCCATACAGCAAGCTGGTTTAAATTTCGCAGGAGTTCCAAAGATCGCAGGAGTTGCCACTCTGTTCCGCAATTTCCTTTGGTGCAGCTTTCGACGATAAGAATAGTTAATCCTTTACTGTAGAGATTTTCTTCTGTATGGCCATACAGTATTATCGGAGGCTTTTCAATGCAGGTACATCACTTGTTTCACCATACGTGTTACGGGTAGATTCACTCTCCCTTCCTCAGTGGTCAAGTGTCTGCCTGCTCTGCCTCCATTTTTATCCATTCCTTTGATTGCTTCCCAAATCTCGGACACCTGTTGTTCATGCTACTCCCAGTTTGCAAGGGAATCCTCCCACATAATCAAGGGATAATTCTATACAGCCTTGATTTTTTAATTTTTTTTTATTTTTCCCCCTCTTGCAGTTTCCATGCGTTTTTTATGCGTTTTTTGGGGACACATGCGTTTTTTGGCCCAGATGTCCCAATTGGTGTGATATATCATTATGTGAAATATAAACTTGATATCTGATTGCCAACACTTATAAAATGACTTTTTATAATAAAATATTATTAAACAAATTTTCAAGATTAAAATATCAATATAAGAATATAAAACAATAAATAATAAATGTGAGGAATCTTGAAAGTTTCATAGGAATCCTAGAGATACAATTATTCGGATTTAATAGAGAAAGAAGGGTGGGTATCTCGGAGCCAAGGACACGTCGCAGCGCCGATAGACGGCCTAGCATGCGACGTGCCGTCGGCCTCGAGACATCCAACCTACATAAATCCAAAAATTTCCAACTCCGAATTAAGGCCTTTCGGTTGTAGAGATCCAAATTCATAAATGCGTCTGGATTCTATCCTAGACATTTGTCTGATAAAATCACCGCCTCTCCAGTGTTTCTCCACCTTCTCCAGTGCCGTAAACACCAGACTTGATGGATCCTGATTATGCATCTCTTTATAATGTTTAGATAGGGAATGTTTATCGTACCCCTTCCTGATGTTGGCAATATGTTCGGCCACTCTTTTTTTGAATGGCCTCTTGGTACGTCCTATATATTGTCTGTTACAGGGGCACTGGAGAAGGTAGATAACTCCACTGGAGTCACATGTAAGACAATCTTCTATCTCCCAATTATAGTTGTTCTGAGTCGAGGGGACATTAGTCGTCAGGCAGGGTTTTTTATTCATTCTACAACCCATACACCTTCCACATTTATAAAAACCCTTCAAACTCAGCCAAGTTCCTGAAAAACTCAACTTATTCTGTTTCCACGGTTTTACGGTAGGGGCCACCTTGATACCTAGATTGGGTGCGATCAAGATTCCTCACATTTATTATTTATTGTTTTATATTCTTATATTGATATTTTAATCTTGAAAATTTGTTTAATAATATTTTATTATAAAAAGTCATTTTATAAGTGTTGGCAATCAGATATCAAGTTTATATTTCACATAATGATATATCACACCAATTGGGACATCTGGGCCAAAAAACGCATGTGTCCCCAAAAAACGCATAAAAAACGCATGGAAACTGCAAGAGGGGGAAAAAAAAAAAATTTTTTTTTTTTTTTTTTAAATCAAGGCTGTATAGAATTATCCCTTGATTATGTGGGAGGATTCCCTTGCAAACTGGGAGTAGCATGAACAACAGGTGTCCGAGATTTGGGAAGCAATCAAAGGAATGGATAAAAATGGAGGCAGAGCAGGCAGACACTTGACCACTGAGGAAGGGAGAGTGAATCTACCCGTAACGCGTATGGTGAAACAAGTGATGTACCTGCATTGAAAAGCCTCCGATAATACTGTATGGCCATACAGAAGAAAATCTCTACAGTAAAGGATTAACTATTCTTATGTCGAAAGCTGCACCAAAGGAAATTGCGGAACAGAGTGGCAACTCCTGCGATCTTTGGAACTCCTGCGAAATTTAAACCAGCTTGCTGTATGGAGCGACTGAATAAGCCGGCAAATATTTAAAGCTCCATTGAAGCAATAGGGAGACAGCAGACGCTAGACGGTAAGCCAAACATCGATTTAAAGTTTTCTCCAATCCAAAGCTCATATCGAGCTTAAAAGGATCAGCTATAAGAGACTTTTCACATTATCAGGATTCCTGTGGACACTTTATGAACATATTGCGCTCCCAGTGAATACACCTACAACATTTTCAGTGACATTCAGTTTCCCAAATTGGGATAGAGCGCTAGAAGATAATACCCCCTCTTCCCAAATAACAGCATATACTTGAAGTTTCTTGGTGTGATATATATTATTGAATTTATCGACACTATTGAGTCATATGAATATAGTGTTGATCATATCTACCACAATATATGTGATTGTAATGTTGTATATTATTGCTACATTGTTCTTATAAATTTTATTACTTGTATTTTATGGGGATATAATAAATATTTTCTGCACATGTCAATTTGGTTGCCAAGTGTATGAGTGCTCGCTCATTACTCTATTACTACATTTGCCTTTAAGAGAGGGTGGGGTGATTCCCTCTATATGAGCTTACAGCACCATACCTTAACTACTTGCTAGTGAGCCACCACAACCTACCACTAAACTTAGGAATTCATTTTTCCTTCGATGATAGCAATCTGTCCAGGCTCTGACGCAGCAAAGCAGCCCCAAACCATGATGCCCCCACCACCATACTTCACAGTTGGGATGAGGTTTTGATGTTGGTGTGCTGTGCCTCTTTTTCTCCACACATAGTGTTGTGTGTTTCTTCCAAACAACTTAACTTTGATTGCATCTGTCCACAGAATATTTTGCCAGTACTGCTGGGGAACATCCAGGTGCTCTTGTGCAAACTGTAAATGTGCAGCAATGGGTTTTTTTGGACAGCAGTGGCTTCCTCCCATGAAATACATTCTTTTTTAGTGTTTTATGTATCGTAGATTGGCTAACAGGGATGTTAGCATATGCCAGAGACTTTTGGAAGTCTTTAGCTGACATGCTAGGATTCTTCTTCACCTCATTGAGCAGTCTGCGCTGTGCTCTTGCAGTCATCATTACAGGACGGCCACTCCTAGGGAGAGTAGCAGCAGTGCTGAACTTTCTCCATTTATAGACAATTTGTCTTACCGTGGACTGATGAACAGCAAGGCTTTTGGAGATACTTTTATAACCCTTTCCAGCTTTATGCAAGTCAACAATTCTTAATCGTAGTTCTTCTGAGAGCTCTTTTGTGCGAGGCATCATTCACATCCGGCAATGCTTCTTGTGAAAAGCAAACCCAGAACTGGTGTGTGTTTTTTTTATAGGGCAGGGCAGCTGTAACCAACACCTCCAATCTCATATCATTGATGGGACTCCAGTTGGCTGACACCTCACTCCAATTAGCTCTTGGAGATGTCATTAGTCTAGGGGTTCACATACTTTTTCCACCTGCACTGTGAATGTTTACATGGTGTGTTCAATAAAAACATGGTAACATTTAATTCTTTGTGTGTTATTAGTTTAAGCAGACTGTGATTGTCTATTGTTGTGACTTAGATGAAGATCAGATCATATTTTATGACCAATTTGTGCAGAAATCCATATTATTCCAAAGGGTTCACATACTTTTTCTTGCAACTGTATATGGGCAAATATATTTATTTTCGTTCTCCTATAAAATATAGGAAAGTTTATATTATACCAGTGTATCGGCTAGCAGAAATCAGTACCATAGACTGGTCTGGTCCTATTTGTTCCTGGATGGTTGTGTCCTCCTTGAAAAGATTGAGGAATGGAATGATGTTTTCAAGGAATAGGTGGATCCCCCTGGATGACTGGATAGGTGGTCCTAGTTCATCGGATGGGTCTGATGATTTCCTCAGGTAGGTGTATCAGATGGATCAGATGGGATCAGATGGCATCCCCTCTGTCAGCTCATGCCACCTTTTTATCCCATTCAAAAATGGGATTGGTCTGGTTTGATCACATCACTAGTGACATCACAAGTGTTAAATCCCCCAACTATTTCGTAATACATGTCTTAATTTTTACTCTACCGCTAGATGGCACTAGGGCTCTATGTAAAAAGTTTTGACAATTATAGCTATTTCCTATATTTTCCCTTTTAATTTGAAGGGGGCATCTTTAACTGGGATTTTAGACAGAACTTCTAGAACAATATAATGTAAATATAAAGGTGTATCCAGGATTAGACCTCTATTCTCAAGGACTTGTGGGTACACAACTCCTAGACATGACTAAACACCTTTTCTAGTAAACCAAAGGAGAAAAAGAATACAGAGATAAGAGCCGCACATCTAAAAAATATATCAAATTTATTCAAGACAACAGACACAACAGAGACAGATTAAAATCATTGTATACAATAAATCATGGCTATGTGGACCAAATACGTACCACACGCCACCCTGACTCTACCACAAAAACATGAGCATCATCCCACATGAGTAAGTAAGATACAATTAAAGTGCATGAAATCTATCAACATGAATGATATAAGTAGAATACTTTTCATGGAAGTAACATGGTGGGAGTGTGCGTGGTGGACAGGGAAAACAAGCCCAACGCATATCGCCAGGCTCTGCTGGCTTCCTCAGGGGTGCCTGTTTGTGTATCACATATGAACTCATATATATATATATATATATATATATATATATATATACACATAATAATGAAATAATAATAATAATCACCTGTGGTATGGGCGTACATGTGGTCTGTTGGAGGAACCCACCCCCCCAACAAAAAGGAGGAGGTGCTGGTCGTCAGTATGGGCTCGGCGCATAGGCAGAAATGCGGCGGGCGGAACTGCCACCTGCGCATGCGTGAGTACGCGTCGATCAGTTGAACCAGAATGCGCCGCGTTCAAAAGGGCGGAAGCAGCGTATCGCGCTGGATCAAAGCGCGCGCTGCGTTCCATGGAGAGGAAGCAGCGTCACGCAATGGAGGCTCGACCCGTAAGCATGAAAACCCATGTGAGCAAGAGGACAAAAAGGGGAGGGGAAACAAACAAAGGATAGGACATGAATAATAACATAAATAGATACCCTATGAGGGTCAGATAGTAAGCATGAATAGTAAGCATAAAACCCTATATATATATACATATTGAAACTGTGCTCATAAAACATCACCCAAGAGAAATGGGAAGGAGTGAATAAGGTGTGCATACACAGTATAAGCAGAATCAACACAATATACGTCACAGTGACCATGATTGGTGTATATAAATAAAAATAATAAAAAAACAGCAACTTTGTATTGGAACCCCTTACTTTTAAATCACTATCAATTGTGTCAATTATTAAGTATAATTTATATTGGTTATTTTATACATGATTAATCTACATAATTCATACTTATTACATAATTCATATTGTTGGTTTAGTTGATTTTACTTCCTTATTTTTTATTATTTTTATTTTTTATTATTTATTTATTTTATTTATATTTAATATTATTTATTCTAAATTATATCTATTTTTATATCTATTTTTATCTTTTGGATCCTAAAAGGGGGTGGAAGGGAAGTGAAACAGAAGGGAAGGAGGAAGGAGGGGAGGGAAAGGAGTGCTGGGAGGGAAATATTTTGTCCTGTCGCCCACAGAGTAAGAGTCCACAACTGTGGACCAGAGGAGGATGCTTAGCATAGTAAGGCATAAGGGAGACAAATCAGTTATCAGGTCAGTACAGTTCAAAAAGTGTATGTAGGACGAATAGGGAATATCCTCCACTGTGGATCCAGGATGAACAGGGAAAAACCTCCACTGGGGATCCAGGCAAAAGGTTCAACAAACGGCCCAGGAGATAGCCAATACGGAGGTATTCCAGGGAGGGAAAGGAGAAGAATATCCAAGGTACACCAAGTGAAGTGTGCAATCAATACCCGTGCGAGCGAAAAACATCTACAAGAAAATATAATAAACAAAAGAGTGAATAATATAAAACATACAATAAATTACCTAGTTTAAAAACCAGTGAACATAAGTTCCTCATTAAGACCCTGCGGAGACAAACATTCGAAATTATAAATCCATCGGGATTCAGCTTTAAGCAAACATTGTGTCATATGTGTCCCCCTAATATTATAGTGAACCTTTTCTAAACCTACCACCTGGAGGCCATTATACTTGCCTCCATGGTGATCCAGGAAGTGTGTTGCCACAGAAGTGAGTGGTTTCTCCTTTTCCACCCTGTCCCGAGCAGCCAAAGCAATGTTCGACATATGCTGTTGAATTCGTTTCCGCAAATCCTGTGAGGTCTGTCCCACATACAATTTCTTGCATGGGCAAATAATTGCATAAACAACATTTCTTGTGCGGCATATACATTCCTTACCATTTGAGAAGTTATCCTTGCCCAGCATGAATGAACAGACATTGCATTGGCCACACGAATGTGTGCCCTTTAATTTGACGCCTCTGTTCAACCCACGTAGAGGACACTGGAAATTACTCCGTACAAGTTGATTCTTTAAGGAAGGTGCCTTGCGTGCAATAATCTTCGGTTTATTATCCACATAAGGTGTCAACTTTTGATCAGACGTGAACAAGAACCAATGATTCTCTAAAATTCTGTAAAGTTCTGTCCACTGATTGTTGTAGCGGGTGATAAGATGTATCTTACCATCTCTAATTTTGTGCTTTGGAATAAACAACTTTGTTCGTTCTGAGCCCTTAGCATCCTGATAGGCCCGGGATATGAGCTTCTTGGGGTAACCCCTATTCCGAAACCGTGATGACAGATCTGCTGAGGCCGACCTGAAATCGGTCACCTGGGTGCAGTTACGTAGTAATCTAAGGAATTGGCCTTTCGGTATTCCCTTTTTCATATGTGCCGGATGGAAACTCCGGTAGTGGAGCAGACTGTTAGTGGCGGTGCTTTTTCGAAATAGAGCAGTAATGATCCGTTCTCCCTCTTTACGTAATTTTAGATCCAAAAAATCCACTGTGTCCTCCGAGATGTTATGTGTTAAATGAATGTTCAGATTATTCTCGTTTAATGCATCAATGAACTGTATGCAAACATCCTTAGGGCCCTGCTAGAAAAACAAGATGTCATCAATATAGCGGAACCAGCCCACCACACAGTCACGGAAAAGCGGCAACGGGTGCACGCATGCCTCCTCCCACCAACCCAAAAACAAGTTTGCGTACGAGGGTGCACAGCGCTTCCCCATCGCCGTTCCAGACTCCTGCCTGTAAAAAGTCAGATCAAAAACAAAATAGTTTTGATGTAAAATGAATTTCAGAAGACTTACCAAGAATGTGTGGTGGGCTGGCTCCCCAAAGTCTGATTTCTCCAATAAATAGGTGGTAGCTCTAATGCCATCTTTATGCGCAATGTTGGTATATAGGGATTCAACGTCGCAGGTCACTAATAATACGTCAGGTGTAATTAAGACATGTTCCAGAGGCCAGCGACGATGGAGGACAAGGAGGGGATTACGCAAATCCAAGAAATAGAGGACCTCAACACCGCAGGGGCAACAAGTATCCACTCTTTCAGAAGAGACGCCTGCAACAATATTAAATGGTGCCGAGGCCAATGCCCTCCAAGTCATAAATCTATCCTCATACAACCTGACCCCTCATGAAAAGTCAGTGCTAGAAAAGGGACTCTTTTTCTGCTATGACATTTTGGATAAGTTTGAATTCGTTAAAGATACATATTTGTTTTGCAGACAACTATGTTTCAAACTTTTATACGACCAACCGTCGATGTTACATGACCTGGCTGTGGATGAACGTGGTGCTCTTTTTTCAAGCTGTTGTACATGAAATACGCAAACTTAAATCTGATCCCTTATATGGCAGAAACCTGGACAAAGTGGAATCTGACACTATACGAAAATTATACGAGATGGGATTCTCTCCATCTGATTGAGATGTTGGAACATGTCTTAGTTACACCTGACGTATTATTAGTGGCCTGCGACGTTGAATCCCTATATACCAACATTGCTCACAAAGATAGCATTAGAGATACCACCTATTTCTTGGAGAAATCAGACTTTGGGGAGCCAGCCCACCACACATTCTTGGTAAGTCTTCTGAAATCCATTTTACATCATAACTATTTTGTTTTTTATTGGAATTTTTAAAGGCAGGAGTCTGGAACGGCGATGGTGGCGCGCTGTGCACCCTCATATGCAAACCTGTTTTTGGGTTGGTGGGAGGAGGCATGCGGGTACTCGTCGCCGCTTTTCCGTGACTGTGTGGTGGGCTGGTTCCGCTATATTGATGACATCTTGTTTTTCTAGCAGGGCCCTAAGGATGTTTGCATACAGTTCATTAACACATAACATCTCGGAGGACACATGGATTTTTTGGATCTAAAATTACGTAAAGAGGGAGAACGGATCATTACTTCTCTATTTAGAAAAAGCACCGCCACTAACAGTCTGCTCCACTACCGGAGTTTCCATCCGGCACATATGAAAAAGGGAATACCGAAAGGCCAATTCCTTAGATTACTACGTAACTGCACCCAGGTGACCGATTTCAGGTCGGCCTCAGCAGATCTGTCATCACGGTTTCGGAATAGGGGTTACCCCAAGAAGCTCATATCCCGGGCCTATCAGGATGCTAAGGACTCAGATCGAACAAAGTTGTTTATTCCTAAGCACAAAATTAGAGATGGTAAGATACATCTTATCACCCGCTACAACAATCAGTGGACAGCACTTTACAGAAAATTTTTGAGAATCATTAGTTCTTGCTCACATCTGTTAAAAAGATGACACCTTATGTGGATAATAAACCGAAGATTATTGCACGCAAGGCACCTTCCTTAAAGGATCAACTTGTACGGAGTCATTTTCAGCGTCCTCTACGTGGGTTGAACAGAGGCGTCAAATTAACCTCTTAAGGACATAGGGCATACAGGTACGCCCTTGTGTCCTGGTACTTAAGGACACAGGGCGTACAGATACGTCCTTTGTATTTTCGATCACCGCCGCACTGCGGGCGGTGATCGGAACCCCGTGCCTGCTCAAATCATTGAGCAGGCACTTGGGGCAAATGCGCCGGGGGGTCCTGTGACCCCCCCCCCCCATGTATGCGATCGCAGAAAACCGCAGGTCAATTCAGACCTGCGGTTTTCTGCGTTTCCGGGTTATTCGGGTCTCTGAAGACCCGATAACCCGGAACAGGATGGTGATGGTGGTGTGATTTCACCCCACCAATCACCATCCAGCGATCCTGAGTGGTGATGGTGACATCACCTCTCAGGATCGCCTCTGATTGGTCTGTGGGCGGGCCGGCGGCAGATTCAAATGATGCAAGCGCTCCTCTCCTCCTCCTTTTGTGTTCCGGAGCTGGAGGAGAGAGGAGCTGCCTGCACATGTCGTCCATCGGTGCCAGCATCACCCCATCTGTGCCCCCAGGACCCGATCTGTGCCCCAGCACCCCCCATCTGAACTTCAGGTACATAGGTAAAGCATAGGGGAAGTTTGGGTTAGGCAGGGAAAAAAAAGGGAAAGTTAGTTTGTAAACTTTTATTGCATCACCCTAAGTTAGGGTGTCTGGGGTCCACAGCACAGCTGTGTGACCCTAGACCCCCCAGGGGTGCTGCCGCTTGCCCCCCTCCCCCCCTTTTTTTGGGGTGCAGTTTTTTTTTGTTTACGCTGACTGTGGCCGGCACTCTTAGCGTCCGGCCACTGTTAGCGCATCGCACACCCCACCGCTGATCAACTTCGGACGGTTGATCAGCGGTTTTGAATTTTTTTTTCCTCATTTGTTGCCCTTTTTTATAATTTCGTTTATTTTTATTTTTTTCTGTTAGTTTTAGGGTGAGTTCGTGAACACCCGTGTCCCCAAACACACGCACACCAAATAAAGTTTTACACAGACGCACATACACACGCAGACACACACTCCCCTATGGCCCGCCGGACGTTCTCGGCTGAGGAGGCATACGCCCAGCTTGCCTCCGACTCCGAGAGTCCTAGTGAGGACGAGGATGACCCCACATTCCTGTTGTCATCCGTGTCCTCCTCATCATCTAGCAATGATGATGAGCCCCCAAGGCGGCAGAGACGCCGCCTGGTGGAGCAAGGGGACCGCCATATTAGGGACCCTGTGGCCCACACTAGTACGAGCAGCTCTGGGGCTCGTACTGGTTTCCCGGCCCACCAGTTAAATCCACCGGAGCACAATGCCGGTGAACTAGTCTGGTGTAGCCCAGAGTGATACGAGCCCGTGATTCCTGATTTTGTAGGCCAATCAGGAATCCAGATTTCCACAGTGGGCTACACTGAATATGACTTTTTTTTTAATTTTTTCAGTGACCCACTGGTAAATCTGATGGTGGAGCAGACGAACCTGTATGCCCAACAGTTCGTTGCTCAACACTCTTTTTGGCCAGGCCCGGTGGCTGGACGCCGGGCAGTGCAGCCGAAATGAGGACATTTTGGGGCCTCGTGCTGCATATGGGCCTGGTCAAGAAACCCAGTGTCAGGCTGTACTGGAGTGGGGATGTCCTATACCAGACCCCACTTTACAGTACGGCCATGACACGCTCCCGGTTTGAGGCCATCCGGAAATGTCTGCATTATTCCGATAATGCAGCATGTCCCCCCCCGAGGTGATCCTGCCTATGACCGTCTGTATAAGATACGGCCGGTCATCGATTACTTTGGGGCCAAATTCATGGACGCCTATGTACCTGGAAGGGAGGTCGCGGTTGATGAGTCTCTCATTGCGTTCAAGGGGAGACTCATTTTCCGCCAGTATGTGCCCTCCAAGCGGGCGAGGTATGGCGTGAAGCTCAGGGTACACTTACAAATTTATTGTATACGAGGGGTGAGATTCCCGGATTCAACTCCCAGAATGTCCCCCCACTCTGGGTGTTACCGGAAAACTTGTGTGGGACCTTATGTACCCACTGCTGGATAAGGGTTACCACCTTTACGTGGATAACTTTTATACCAGTATCTCCTTGTTCCAGTCCCTTGCCGCCAGATCCACGTCCGCTTGTGGGACCGTGCGGAAAAATCAACGCGGCCTCCCTGCCCACCCCCTCCAGGTACCTATCCCCAGGGGTGAGACCCGTGCCCTTACCCCTGGAAACCTGTTGCTGGTCAGGCATAATGACAAGAGGGATATCCTTATGCTGTCCACAATTCATGGTAACGGCATCACCCCTGTCCCTGTGCGACGAGGTACCGCGGCAACGGTCCTCAAGCCCGATTGTATAGTCGACTACTATCGGTATATGGGAGGAGTTGATCTCTCGGATCAAGTCCTCAAGCCATATAACGCCATGCGCAAAACCAGGGCATGGTACAAAAAAGTTGCGGTCTACTTGGTACAGGTTGCCTTGTACAACTCTTTTGTACTATCCCGAAGCGCTGGCAACACAGGGACATTCCTCCAGTTCTATGAGGCAGTCCTCAAGGCCCTGATCTTTTCGGACCGGGAAAGAGCAGGGCGGAGTACCTCGGGAACTGTAGGCACCCGGATGGTCCCTGGCCAACACTTTCCAGGTGTGGTCCCCCATACTGGAAAGAAGGGACGAACCCAAAAAAAGTGCAGAGTGTGTCGCAGGAGGGGGATATGGAAGGACACCACTACTCAGTGCGACACGTGCCCCGATCATCCGGGCCTCTGCATTGACGGTTGCTTCAGGGAGTATCACACTTCCATGGAGTACTAAATTTATATCCCAATTTAGCACTGACATCGTATAAAAAAAACTGGTTCTCAGACTTGAGACACCCAAAAAAACTATAATAGTTTATTAAAAGTAGACATATTAGGTATCGCCGCGTCAGTAATAATCTCCTCTATAAAAAATACCCCCTGACCTAACCCCCCAGATTAACACGGTCCAAAAAAAAAAGGGTGCAAAAAAAGTATTTTTTTTGTCACCTTACATAATAAAAAGTTTAATAGCAAGCGATCAATAAGTCATATAGCCCCCAAAATAGTGCCAATAAAACCGTCGTTTCATCCCGCAAAAAATGAGCCCCCACATAAGCTAATCGGATAAAAAAAAAAAAAAAAATGACTCAGACTTTAGAGATACAAAAAAAAATTTTTTGTATCAAAAAGGATAATATAGTCTAAAACCTAAATAAATGTAAAAAAAGTAGACTTATTAGGTATCGCCGCGTCCGTAAGAATCTCCTCTATAAAAATACCCCATGTCCTAACCCCCCAGATTAACACGGTCAAAAAATAATAAGAAAATAGGTGCAAAAAAAGAATTTTTTTTGTCACCTTACATAACAAAAAGTTTAATAGCAAGCGATAAAAAAGTCATATAGCCCCCAAAATAGTGCCAATAAAACCGTCCGCTCATACCTCAAAAAATTAGCCCCCACATAAGATAATTGGATAAAAAAAATGACACTTAGACTTTAGAGATACCAAAAAAAATTTTTTTTATCAAAAGGGTTAATATAGTCAAAAACCTAAATAATTGTAAAACAAAAGTAGACTTATTAGGTATTGCCGCGTCCGTAAGAATCTCCTCTATAAAAATATCCCATGACCTAACCCCCCAGATTAACACGGTTAAAAAAAAAAAAAAAAAACAGTGCCAAAATCGCTATTTTTGGCACTTTTCCATTTCAATCCGTTTTTTCCGGTAACAAAACAAGGGTTAACAACCAAACAAAAGTTAAAATTTATTACCCTGATACTGCAGTTTACAGAAACGTCACATTTGTGGTCATAAACTGCTGTATCAGTAAAAGGGAGGCCGCAAAAGGAAAGGACCGACATGGTTTCTGGAAAGCCGATTTTGATGGCTTTTTTATTGACACCATGTCCCTTTTGAAGCCCCCCTGATGCCCCACTAGAGTAAAAACTCCCTAAAAGTGACCCCATCTAAGAAACTACACCCTCAAGGTATTCAAAACAGATTATACAAACTTTATTAACCCTTTAGGTGTTAATGGCAAATGGAGATGAAATTTCAGAATTTCAATAAAGATAACCTTGCCTCACAAAAATGTAATATAGAGCAACCAAAAATCATATTTACCCTAAAAATAGTCCCCAAAAAAATGCCACCTTATCCCGTAGTTTCCAAAATGGGGTCACTTTTAGGGAGTTTCTACTCCAGGGGTGCATCAGGGGGGTTGAAACAGGACACGGTGTAAATAATCCGGTCTATAAAAATCAGCCCTCTAAAAACCAAACGGTGCACCTTTCACTCTACGCCCCGCTGTGTGGCCGTACAGTAGTTTACGGCCACATATTGGGTGTTTCTGTAAACGGCAGAGTCAGGGCAATAAATATACAGTCTTGTTTGGCTGTTAACCCTTGCTTTGTTAGTGGAAAAAATGGGTTAAAATGAAAAATTAGACAAAAAAATGAAATTCTCAAATTTCATCCCCATTTGCCAATAACTCTTGTGCAACACCTAAAGGGTTAACATCGTATGTAAAATCAGTTTTGAATACCTTGAGGGGTGTAGTTTCTTAGGTGTGGTCATTTTTGGGTGGTTTCTATTCAAGATTTGCTTCTAAACTTCTAAGCCTTATAACATCCCCAAAAAATAAAATAAGTCAAACATGAAGTAGACATATGGGGAATGTAAAGTCATCACAATTTTTGGGGGTATTACTATGTATTACAGAAGTAGAGAAACTGAAACTTTGAAATTTGCAAATTTTTCTAAATTTTTCGTAAATTAGGTATTTTTTTGTGCAAAAAAAAATATTTTTTTTTACTTCATTTTACCAGTGTCATGAAGTACAATATGTGACGAAAAAACAATCTCAGAATGGCCTGGATAAGTCAAAGCGTTTTAAAGTTATCAGCACTTAAAGTGACACTGGTCAGATTTGCAAAAAAATGGCCAAGTCCTTAAGGTGAAATAAGGCTGTGTCCCTAAGGGGTTAAAGGGCACACATCCGTGTGGCCAATGCAATGTCTGTTCATTCATGCTGGGCAAGGATAACTTCTCAAATGGTAAGGAATGTATATGCCTTAAACAATATGTCAACTGCCGCACAAGAAATGTTGTTTATGCAATTATTTGCCCATGCAAGAAATTGTATGTAGGACAGACCTCACAGGAATTGCAGAAACGAATTCAACAGCATATGTCGAACATTGCTTTGGCTGCTCGGGACAGGGCGGAAAAGGAGAAACCACTCACTTCTGTGGCAACACACTTCCTGGATCACCATGGAGGCAAGTATGATGGCCTCCAGGTGGTGGGTTTAGAAAAGGTTCACTATAATATTAGGGGGACACATATGACACAATGTTTGCTTAAAGCTGAATCCCGATGGATTTATAATTTGGAATGTTTGTCTCCACAGGGTCTTAATGAGGAACTTTTGTTCACTGGTTTTTATACTAGGTAATTTATTGTATGTTTTATTTTATTCACTCTTTTGTTTATTATATTTTCTTGTAGATGTTTTTCGCTCGCACGCACGGGTATTGATTGCACACTTCACTTGGTGTACCTTGGATATTCTTCTCCTTTCCCTCCTTGGAATACCTCCGTATTGGCTATAAAAAATAAGGAAGTAAAATCAACTAAACCAACAATAATAAGTATAAATTAAGTAATAAGTATGAATTATGTAGATTAAAAAATAATGTATAAAATAACCAATATAAATTATACTTAATAATTGACACAATTGATAGTGATTTAAAAGTAAGGGGTTCCAATACATATATATATATTTTTTTATATATACACCAATCATGGTCACTGCGATGTATATTGTGTGGATTCTGCTTATACTATGTATGCACACCTTATTCACTCCTTCCCATTTCTCTTGGGTGATGTTTTATTAGCACATTTTCAATATGTATATATATAGGGGTTCATGCTTACTATCTGCCCCCTCATAGGGTATCTATTCACGTTATTATTAATGTCCTATCCTTTGTTTGTTTCCCCTCCCCTTTTTGTCCTCTTGCTCATATGGGTTTTCATGCTTACGGGTCAAACCTCCATTGCGTGACGCTGCTTCCGATCCATGAAACGCAGCGCGCGCTTTGATCCAGCGCGATACGCTGTTTCCGCCCCCTTTGGAACGCGGCGCACGCTGGTTCAACTGATCAACGCATACTCACTCATGCGCAGATGGCAGTTCCGCCCGCCGCTTCTCTCGGCGCGCATTTCTGCCTCTGCGCCAAGCCCATACTGACGACCAGCACCTCCTCCTTTTTGCTGGGGGGGTTGCTCCAACAGACCACATGTACGCCCACACCACAGGTGATTATTATTATTTCATTATTATGTATATATATATATATAAGTTCATATGTGATACACAAGCAGGCACCCCTGAGGAAGCCAGCAGAGCCTGGCGATACGCGTTGGGCTTGTTTTCCCTGTCCACCACGCACACTCCCACCATGTTACTTCCATGATAAGTATTCTACTTATATCATTCATGTTGATGGATTTCATGCACTTTAATTGTATCCTACTTACTCATGTGGGATGATGCTCATGTTTTTGTGGTAGAGTCAGGGTGGCGTGTGGTACGCATTTGGTCCACATAGCCATGATTTATTGTATTCAATGATTTTAATCTGTCTCTGTTGTGTCTGTTGTCTTGAATAAATTTGATATATTTTTTAGATGTGTGGCTCTTATCTCGGTATTCTTTTTCTCCTTTGGTTTACATTGAATGTTTTATACCGTGTGCCAGCACTCTTGTTCTAATTTTGATGTGCCCCCGCCTTTCAGATTTCTAAACACCTTTCACCTAGTCATTGTGATAAAACAGGATTCAAGTGATACTTTGCCCTTTGTCTTGATGAAGACAATGTTTGCTTATGGACATCTGTGTTTACAATCCCCCTTCCCGAGATCTTCTGAGAAACAGTTAATTAACTTCACACCAGTCTCACTCTCTGACATAGCACTTTGAAACTACAGTACATTGGAATTTCCACCTCAATTCTAACACTAAATGAATATCCCTTTATCAAACTTCTAGTTATATAAAACACCCAATTTTATTACATATCATATAAAATCCCCAAATCCATTCATATGAGGATTAATATAAACATTACAATAAATACTAAATTATATTCTTTTTAGTCACTGAAAATAAAGTAAAACTCAGCACATTTCTATTTGGTTACCTATCTGTGTAACTACAGACAGCATTTTATGATACGTCTCTGTAAAGGCATAAAGACTTTTATGATATGTGTTAAACACCCTCCTCTCAAGAGAATACTTATAGAAACATTTCTGCACAAATCCTTTATCTCGGAGTTAGGGATTCTAAGTCCAAAGTGTTTGAACTCATATTGCCCTTTTGACAAAATCAGACAAGATGGCTTCTCCTTATGTTCATTTCCATATATCTGTATAGGGCTAATACTATGGACTCTTTTTATATCCAATAGTTCTGACAAATCTCCACCCTTTTTCCTACGTTAGTAAAGTGTCAACTTTAGACTTAAAGGGAACCTGTCACCTGGATTTTGGTTATAGAGCTGAGGACATGGGTTGCTAGATCGCCGCTAGCACATCCGCAATACCCAGTCCCCATAGCTCTGAGTGCTTTTATTGTGTAAAAAAAAACGATTTGATACATATGCAAATTAACCTGAGATGAGCCAGAGCTTGAAAATATGACTCTTCTCTGGTCACAGAAGTAAGATATGATTAATTTGCATAAAAGGCGGGAAGTACAAAAATGCATAATACTTATTGAATTCATCTGCAAATGAAATTAAAAGTGTAATTTATATGTTTAGGGTAACAATGAACATTTAGAAACGCTCAGTGAGGGTACCATAGTAGAGATGACAGGTTCCCTTTAACTGGGAAAAAGGTCAGAAGAAATATCAAGTCCATCAAAATATATATTTTTAATTTGCACTGTATTAATATTATTATAATATATATTTTGATTTACCACTGCCTTCTATTTGTCGTCAAACTTAGTGCAGATCACAAGCTTTATTGGCTTGGTCTTTATGACTGTAAGTTAGAATCTCCTCCCTTACAGATTCTAATTTATTTACATAAAGAATATAGACTGTTAATCAGAGCAGTATAAATATTCTGACAGTCCTCCTCAACCGTTTCTGGGTTAGGAGCCTCACAACTCGCAACACCAGCTCCCACGCCACTCTCCTCATCACTACTTGCTCTCCTAGCGGAGGAAGCGGCAGGTGTCTCCTCCACATCTTGGCTGGCCAGTAGCTGCTAACTGTCCTCTAGTAGCTCGTCCTCGCTGTATAGTGGGGCTGAGCCCTCAGCATATAATACTCGGTGAATTAATAGATGTCGTATATCTGGACTTCTCCAAAGCATTTGACACTGTACTGCATAAAAGGTTAGTATATAAAATGAGAATGCTTGGACTGGGAGAAAATGTCTGTATGTGGGTAAGCAACTGGCTCAGTAATAGAAAACAGAGGGTGGTTATTAACGATACACATTCAGATTTGGTCACTGTCACTATTGTGGTACCTCAGGGGTCAGTATTGGGCCCTATTCTCTTTAATGTATTGATTAATGATCTTGTAGAAGGCTTGCACAGTAAAATATAAATTTTTGCAGATGACAATAAACTGTGTAAAGTAATTAGCACAGAAGAGGGAAAAATGGCGTGGTGTTAAACAAGCAGGAAGTGCTCAAACCCATATGCAGTTGTGCATGTGTATACTGGGGAGCAAATCCTGCACTTGTAGCCCGTTGCTAGGGGGTAACTGGTGAGTTGGTTATGAGTTGGACCTTACGCTCCTGTAATTCGCCCACTGGCTCCTGGTATTGCCCATATGGCAGAGGTAGGTGAGTGTTAGGTCCCGAGCTACTTGAGAAACCTTGGCGCGGTGCTCGTGCAGTGTGCCAGGGCTCCCTAAGGATGATGTGGGCGTGAGCATACTAGTGATAAGGTGCCGAGGATAGTAGTACTCACGATTTAGTTGTCCCTTGGGGGCCGGCAGTGCAGTGGATGGGAAGACAGCACAAAATCCTCCAGGGCACTCTCGGTTGCAGGGAACACCAGCCAGATGTTGGTTAAGGTGCCCTTGATGGTAATTGGTGTAAGGTGCTTTTGCGACTGGGCCCTGTGTTCGTGACGCCAGCACCGTTAGGTGCAAATGTTGAGAGTAATGGTAGTAAGAATGAGGAGTCAGTAGTTGTAAACCAGTTGAACATTTACCGAAGAATAAATAGTTTCTGGACAGTTGGTACAGTTCTTCAATGGAAAGCATTTAGCATAGCATAAGTAATAATAAGTTGACTTGTAATCCTATTATCAGGCAATGGCAGTTGTCAATGGAGGGATTCTTCTAATGCTGATACTTTACAGGCAAGGATCCTGGTGGTAATCCTAAATTCACTCTTTACAGCAATCTGGCACTAAAGATGCTAATATATATATAGTTACTATGAGCTATCCTTTAAGGGCGATCTCCCTTGTGGCAGGCAAACACATCTGCTTCATTATTTGGCAGGATACTCTTATGAATAGGTTTTTACCCTATGACCCGCAAGGCTTGTGTAGTGGATAAGGACAATTATGGCCTTAATCATCGAGTTGTGTCCAGGCACTCGGAAAGCTACTCCTGGTCACTTGTGCTAATGAGGTCCTTAAGTTTAGCTGTTACCCTCGCCAGGCTATCTGCATCTTGGTGTATAGACTTACTGTCTGGTGCTTGGTTTCTGTAGTTATCCTCTTCAGGCTTGATCAGGGCCCAGAGGAAAGGAACACAGCTACATGGTGACTTTAACCTGTCTCTCTCCTCCATGAGCTTGCTTCTTCTCACCAACTACTAACTAACATCCTCTCTCTACATTCTAATGTGCTCTCAGCTAGACACCCCCCACTATATATATTATGTGGTGCCAGCACCACCTAGGGGCGAATAGGTGGGATTACATTGCCAGCCACATAATAGAGAATACCATACAATGTAATTACAGATGTTTGAAGCGCCCCTCTTACACACATATGTGGGATGCTGCACTCGGGCTCAGATATATCCTCCACAGTAGGATATGTTGGCTAATCTCTCAATTTTAACATCAGTATGAGGGTTTAGTAAGCCCGCAGAGTGCAGCTGTCTTTGCAAATGTTATTATATTGTTACATCAAAGGGGGCATAGCTGCCCGTGATGAGAACATACAGTCTTGTGAAAAAATTAGGACACCCTTTGAAAGCATGTGGTTTTTTGTAACATTTTTAATAAATGGTTATTTCATCTCCGTTTCAACAATACAGAGAGATTAAAGTAATCCAACTAAACAAAGAAAACTGAAGAAAAGTCTTTTCAAGATCTTCTGTAAATGTCATTCTACAAAAATGCCTATTCTAACTGAGGAAAAAGATAGGACACCCTTGCCCCTAATAGCGAGTGTTACCTCCTTTGGCTGAAATAACTGCAGTGAGACGGTTCTTGTAGCCATCTACCAGTCTTCGACATCGGTCTGAGGAAATTTTACCCCACTCCTCAATGCAGAACTTTTTCAGCTGTGAGATGTTTGAGGGGTTTCTTGCACGTACAGCCCTTTTCAAGTCACCCCACAGCATCTCAATGGGATTCAAATCTGGACTTTGACTTGGCCATTCCAGGACTCTCCATTTCTTCTTTTTCAGCCAATCTTTGGTTGATTTACTAGTATGTTTTGGGTCATTGTCATGTTGCATGGTCCAGTTCCGCTTCAGCTTTAATTTTCTAACTGATGGTCTCACATGTTCTTCAAGCACCTTCTGATACACAGTAGAATTCATCGTGGATTCTATGATGGTGAGCTGACCAGGTCCTGCTGCAGCAAAGCAGCCCCAAACCATGACACTTCCACCTCCATGCTTCACAGTTGGTATGAGGTTCTTTTCTTGGAATGCTGTGTTTGGTTTACGCCAAACATGTCCTCTGCTGTTGTGTCCAAATAATTCAATTTTGGACTCATCTGTCCAAAGAACATTATTCCAGAAGTCCTGGTCTTTGTCAACTTTATCGCTGGCAAATGTCAGTCTGGCCTCGATGTTTCTCTTGGAAAGCAAAGGTTTCCTCCTTGCACACCTCCCATGCAAGTTAAACTTGTACAGTCTCTTTCTGATTGTAGAGGCATGTACTTCTACATCAACAGTAGCCAGAGCCTGCTGTAGTTCTCGAGATGACACTTTAGGGTTTTTGGATACCTCTTTTAGCATCTTGCGGTCTGCTCTTGGGGTGAACTTGCTGGGGCGACCAGTCCTGGGCATGTTGGCAGTTGTTTTGAAAGCCCTCCACTTGTAGACTATCTTCCGGACAGTGGAATGGCTGATTTCAAAATCTTTTGAGATCTTTTTAAATCCCTTCCCAGACTCATAGGCTGCTACAGTCTTTTTTCTGAAGTCCTCTGACAGCTCTTTTGCTCTCACCATGGTGCTCACTCTCACTTCAACAGTCAGGAGCACACCAAACTAAATGTCTGAGGTTTAAATAGGGCAAGCCTCATTCAACATGCAGAGTAACGATCTACTAATTATGTGCACCTGGTGTGATATACCTGTGTGAGATCTGAGCCAATTTAAGAGGGAATACATGTGAGGGTGTCCTATCTTTTTCCTCAGTTAGAATAGGCATTTTTGTAGAATGACATTTACAGAAGATCTTGAAAAGACTTTTCTTCAGTTTTCTTTGTTTAGTCGGATTACTTTAATCTCTCTGTATTGTTGAAACGGAGATGAAATAACCATTTATTAAAAATGTTACAAAAAACCACATGCTTTCAAAGGGTGTCCTAATTTTTTCACATGACTGTAGTCCTGACACTTTTCAAATCACTAGTCAGACAACACATGGAGTACTGTGTACAGTTCTGGGCTCCTGTGAACAGGGCAGACAAAGCAGAGCTGAAGAGGGTACAGAGGAGCGCAACTAAAGTAATAACTGGAATGGGTGGACTACAGTACCCTGATAGATTATCAAAATCAGGGCTATTAACTTTAGAAAAAAGAGGACTGAGGGGAGATCTAATAACTATGTGTAAATATATCAGGGGTTAGTACAGAGATCTCTCCCATCATCTATTTATCCCCAGGACTGTGACTATGATGAGGGGACATCCTCTGCGTCTGGAGGAAAGAAGGTTTGTACACAAACATAGAAGAGGATTCTTTACGATAAGAGCAGTGAAACTATGGAACTCTCTGCCTGAGGAGGTGGTGATGGTGAGTTCACTAAAAGAGTCCAAGAGGGGCCTGGATGTATTTCTGGAGCGTAATAATATTACATGCTATAGCTACTAGAGAGGGGTCGTTGATCCAGGGAGTTATTCTGATTGCCGGATTGGAGTCAGGAAGGAATATTTTTCCCCTTAGGTGGAGAAAATTGGCTTCTACCTCACAGGGTTTTTTTTTTGCCTTCCTCTGAATCAACTTGTAGGATAACAGGCCGAACTACAGGGTGGGCCATTTATATGGATACACCTTAATAAAATGGGAAAGGTTGGTGATATTAACTTCCTGTTTGTGGCACATTAGTATATGTGAGGGGGGAAACTTTTCAAGATGGGTGGTGACCATGGCGGACATTTTGAAGTTGGCCATTTTGAATCCAACTTTTGTTTTTTCAAAAGGAAGAGGGTCATGTGACACATCAAACTTATTGGGAATTTCACAAGAAAAACAATGGTGTGCTTGGTTTTAACGTAACTTTATTCTTTCATTAGTTATTTACAAGTTTCTGACCACTTATAAAATGTGTCAATGTGCTGCCTATTGTGTTGGATTGTCAATGCAACCCTCTTCTCCCACTCTTCACACACTGATAGAAACACCGCAGGAGAAATGCTAGCACAGGCTTCCAGTATCCGTAGTTTCAGGTGCTGCACATCTCGTATCTTCACAGCATAGACTATTGCCTGGCTGTTCTCTGTCTGACATACTGTTAGATCAAATAAATCAATAAATAAATAAATCGGAAATTTAAACACCCCAAAAAAGTCAGTCATTTTTTTACTTCACCACGCAATGGCTAATAAGCTCTTTTTCCCCCACTAATACACGCAAAAAAGGCCTGTCATTTTCTCACTTCACCACACAACGGCAAATACTTTTTTTGTGCCACTAATACATGCAAAAAAAGGCTTTAGAACATATAACTGCACTGCTGAACGGCAAATATATTTTTCTTTTTTCCTGTTATACACTCCACAAAAGGCTTTAGAACATATAACTGCACCGCTGAATGGCAAATAGGCCCTTATTTTTTTCCACTTATACATGACACAAATTGCTTTAGAACATATAACTGCACCGCTGAACGGCAAATGTATTTTTCTTTTTTTCACTTATACAGGGCACAAACGGCTTTGGAACATATAACTGCATCGCTTAATGGCAAATAGTTTTTTTATTTTTTTCCACTTATACACGACACAAAAGGCTTTAGAACATAACTGCACCACTGAACGGCAAATATATTTTTCTTTTGCCACTAATACACAACAAAAAGGGCTTTAGAACATATAACTGCACCGCTGAACGGCAAATAATTTTTTTTTTGTGCCACTAATACACGCCAAAAAGGGCTGTAATTTTCGCACTTTACCACAAAACGGCTAATAAGCCCTTTTTCTCCCACTAATACAAGCCAAAAAATGCTTTAGAACATATAACTGCACCGCACAAGGGTAAATAAGATGTAAAAATATTTCCTTGTAATAAACCCTGTTAATGGCTGTATCAAACAGCACTTGCACCCCAATAACAAGAACGGTTTGCTGGAATTACAGAGCTGTATAATGGCAATTTGGATCCCCAGTCAGTGCAGCAAGGTGTAATAGGATAGTTTCTATTACCCAGGCTGTCACACCCCCTACTGAACCCTGTTCTACAGTACATAAATTCTGTGGAATGATTCCTCCCTATCCTTTCCCTACACCTTGAATAATATTTCATTTTTTTAGCACAATGAAGTCTTTCCTAGCACTGTCCCTAGCGCCTGCTGACATCTCTCCCTGCACTAAGTACACTGGAAAATGGCAGAATCCAAGATGGCTGAGGCTATTTATAGGGCTGTGACATCACAGGGCTGGCTGGCTGCTGATTGACTGCATGCATGGCATTATGGGTGATCCTTGCTCCATGTCCTCACACTTGGAGCAGCCATTTTAGGAAAAAATGTGATTCGTTACCACGAAGCGTGAGGAAATTCAGATTCTGTGCGAATCTAATTTTTCCTGAAATTCGGATCAAATTCCACTTCGTCAATTTTGATTCGCTCATCTCTAGTCATGACAGAGATCTGTTTAATGATCTATTAATCCCGATGTCTGTAACCAGACAAAGAAGCATCCTCTACATGTAAAGGAAAGAAGGTTTAGCAATATAGAAAGGGGTTAATGTAAGAGCAGCGAGACTATGGACTGTCAGAGGAGGCTGGTGTTATGGCGGTGGTCTATGCCCACCACTATTCCTCTCCTGTTGGTCACTGCCTCGTTCACCAGCTTCATAGCTGCAGGCCCCTTCTGTTTGGTTTCGCTGGTATCTTCCCATTCCTGCCTGGCATTCCCGACCACCAGAGTGTGTGTGCTACTTCTGTCTCTTAAATAGCCAATGAACCATAATCTTCCATAGCCGATGTTGGAAGGTGCCTGAGCAATAGGTTCTCATATTAGTTTCCTGTTAAGGTGTGCCATTTTTGTTTGCCTCTTCCATGTACCTGACCTTATGCCTGGATTACATGTATGCCTGTCCTGACTTCAGCATGTTCCTGACTCTGGTTGTAGCCTGATCCCTCATTGCTCTGCATCACTGTCTCCTGACCCCCAGGGGTCAGCAATCAACCAAGACTACTCCAAGAGATATCAGGCTGGTGGTTCCCCTGCAGCAAAGTCCAGATCCCTGTATAGAGGTTAGAGGATGAATACGTATGGAGATACTTAGATAACAGCCATAGGAGTAGTCCCAAACTAAATCTGTTCAAGTGAAATAGTGAGTCCACACCTACTTCGTTATAGCTGGGATAGTTAATTAATTAATTGATTTTGAAAGGGATCTGCATGCCTTATTTGATAGAATAATAATATCACAAGTTAGAGTTTCTAATTTATTCTGATTTACATATTTGGAGTCAAGAAGGATTTTCTCCCCTAAAATAAAGTAATAACTTCTGCTGCAATTTTTTCCCCTTCTTCTGCAATGTTGCAGGATAAGTTGAACAGAGTAAGGGTGGGTTCACACTAGCGTTAGCGATTCCGTTACGGCTTTCCGTTGTAACATGGTTATAACGGAAAATGACGGAATCCATAAGACGGAAGGACGGATCCGTTCTTCTGCCCAAAGACTTGTATTATGACAGAATGCAAAACGGAAGCTTTTAAAAGATAGATCAAAACGGATCCGTCCGGGTCCCGTTATGCAAGACGGAAAACAAAGTCCTGTCTTGCATAACGAATCCGTTATGCTTTCCTATAGACTTCTATTAGGAGGGAAAGCAAACGGAATGCCTTTTAAAGGCTTCCGTTTTGCATTCTGTCTGGGCATTCCGTTATTTTCCGTTATAACCATGTTATAACGGAAAGGCATAACAGAAACCCTAATGCTAGTGTGAACCCACCCTAACTAATATCTGTTATCAACCTCATTATATAACCCGCAAAGACTGTAGCGGATATCATACCCTCAGCCATACTAGTTACACTCATGTTTAAGAGTCAGAATTATTAGACAAAGAAACATCCCCTTTGCTGAAAATGATTTTTTCTTTTATGATAGAATATACAAGACATAAGAACACTGGCAGAGTGACACCCAGTGCTCGGATATTACATAGCAGCAAACAGTCATTCCATTGTCTTGCCTGGAAGGTTAGATTACTTGGGTGCTTCTAGATATTTTCTGATTAATTTTTAAAAATGGATAAATACCTAAGCAAATGGATAAAATTAGTTTATTTTTTTGCATGCATATAACAGTAACAGCCATCCATTCATTCTTTTATTCATTAATTTTTCTGTGCATTCATTCAGCCGATTATATTGTAGCGATCAATATACTAGTCACTAATGCCGGCCATACATTATTATTATTTATTTTAAAGCACCATTAATTCCATGGCGCTGTACATCCAGATGGGGTTACAGAAAAATAAAAATACAATAAACAAGAAACTATTAATAGACTTGTACAGAGGGGCAGAGGACCCTGTCAGCAAGACAGGGGTGGGATTAAAAATTTTAACAACAGGTTCTCTACTCAACGGCGGACATGCAGCGTCACGACACATGTTTACATGTACATACACCATATATATGCAAAACACATAAACATAAATACACCATATACATAGTACACATACATAAATACACTATATATACACTATACACACATACCACCCCACATTTTAAAAGCCTAAGAAGCTAAACAATGAATGGAAGCGCTTATCTCCAGCTGGCGCCGCCAGAGCACCAGATCGGGATTCAGCCGGTAACACGGTTCTCCGATCCGACTGTAATTTTAACCACCAAATCTGAGGAACCTGAGGGAACTGGCTGAATCCCATGCCTGCCGCAAGAGCTTACAATCTACAAGGTAGCGGGAGAACACAGTGGGTGAGGGTATAGGCTGCTCATGTGGCTGACAGTATGCTCATTGCAGATGGTAGGCTTTCCTGAAGAGGTGGGTTTTCAGGTTACTCTTGAAGCTTTGGATGTTAGGAGAGAGCTTGATGCGCTGAGGTAGTGAGTTCCAGAGTAGAGGAGAGGCACGTGCGAAATCTTGTAGTCGATTGTATGAAGAATAGATGAGAGGAGAACAGACAAGGAGGTCTTGTGAGGATCTGAGATTACGTGTGGGAATGTATCGAGAAAGCAGGTGAGAGATGTAAGGAGGGGACAGGTTGTGGACGGCCTTATATGTAGTTGTTAGTATTTTAAACTGAATTCTCTGGCCATTGTGGAGCCAGTGAAGGGATTGGCAGAGGGGAGAGCCAGAGGAGAAACGAGGGGAGAGTTGGAAAGTTGTTGGCTTAAAACTCTCTCTCCCAACATCCCTATAAACATGCACCCTTAAATCCACTGGAATGTATGGACATTTCACTGCGGAGATAGGAATAAGACGCTACATTCAATAAAATGGCTCCAGAGTAGGTGGGTCCCTAGTGGCTGATGGGATAACCACAATATGCTATCAATTAGCTTTACGACTTATGGATGTCATAGAGGAGGTTCCTTGCTTGAGACCCCTCTATGTCTATAAAGCTTCTTTCACACGAGCAAGTTTTCCGTCAGGGTGTGAAGCGTGAACCAAATGCATAGCATCCGGACTGAATCCTGACCCATTCATTTCAAGTTTTTCTGTTTTTATTCATGTGCGTGAAAAATGCATCAAAAACTGATTGCATCTGCGCAGAAAAAACTGAAACACTGAACGCAATTGCAGGCAAAACTGAACTTGTGTGCAAAACCATCAGTTTTTTCCTGAACAGACCCTGAGAGAATCCGTAACACTCGTGTGAAAGAGGCCTAAGGCCTCTTTCACACGGGCGTTGCGGAAAAATGTCCGGGTGCGTTGCGGGAACACCCGCGATTTTTCCGCGCGAGTGCAAAACCTTGTAATGCGTTTTGCACTCGCGTGAGAAAAATCGCGCGTGTTTGGTACCCAAACCCGAACTTCTTCACAGAAGTTCGGGCTTGGGATCGGTGTTCTGTAAATAGTATTATTTTCCCTTATAACATGGTTATAAGGGAAAATAATAGCATTCTGAATACAGAATGCTAAGTAAAACAGGGCTGGAGGGTGTTAAAAAAAATAAAAAATCATTTAACTCACCTTAATCCACTTGCTCGCGATGCCGGGCATCTCCGTCTGACTCTTTTACTGTCTAGGACCTGTGGAGAGCATTAACTATAGTTTAAGGACCTGGGATGACGTCACTCCGGTCATCACATGGTACGTCACATGATCTTTTACCATGGTGAATCACCATGGTAAAAGATCATGTGACGTACCATGTGATGACCGGAGTGACGTCATCCCAGGTCCTTAAACGATAGTTAATGCTCTCCACAGGTCCTAGACAGTAAAAGAGTCAGACGGAGATGCCGGCTACGCGAGCAAGTGGATAAAGGTGAGTTAAATGACTTTTTATTTTTTTTAACCCCTCTAGCCCTGTTTTACTTAGCATTCTGTATTCAGAATGCTATTATTTTCCCTTATAACCATGTTATAAGGGAAAATAATAAGGTTCGGGTCTCCATCCCGATCGTCTCCTAGCAACCGTGCGTGAAAATCGCACCGCATCCGCACTTGCTTGCGGATGCTTGCGATTTTCACGCAACCCCATTCATTTCTATGGGGCCTGCGTTACGTAAAAAACGCACAAATAGGAGCATGCTGCGATTTTCACGCAACGCAAAAGTGATGCGTGAAAATCACCGCTCGTGTGCACAGCCCCATAGAAATGAATGGGTCAGTATTCAGTGCGGGTGCAATGCGTTCACCTCCCGCATCGCATCCGCGCGGAATACTCGCTCGTGTGAAAGGGGCCTAACAGTGACTTCTAAAAGACTTTCTTATACTTATACTTAGGATGCTGCCACAGGTTCAGGTTCTTTGACACTTAAATCAGGTGTGGAACATAAAAGAAGAGAAAGTATTAAGGACAGATGCTTCTCTATTTTTTATCAAATCCACTACTGGTTTTGGTTTTAAATATTGAATGTATGGCAGCACCCGTAGGGCGGCCATACACATTCAGCTGTCAGACGAATTATCGTTCTGGGAGTTGTGATGCCAATCTCTCACGACTCCCTCTAAGCTCCCCCATACACATTTACATTTGGCTCGGGTGAACATGTATGTATATTCTATGGGGATAGGCCACCACCAGACACTTATGGCAGCAGCTTATTTCTAGGGAGAATAAAAAGATCTGTTGAAAATATTCACCTCCCCAATCCTCTCTCTCCCGATCCTTCTCTCCCCTTACATCATCTGTCAGGGGAGAGTTAGGAGCCCCCATAGACATTGGACTTTTGGATGAACCCACCGTTCTCGACAATACACTAATGTGTATGAGGGCCTTTAATACAGGTGAAACTCGAAAAATTAGAATATCGTGCAAAAGTCCATTTATTTCAGTAATTCAAATGAAAATTAGAATTTTGTGACAAGGTTCAATATTCTAGGCTCAAAGTGTCACACTCTGCTCAGGGGGTATGGATTAATTAGCTGACTAAAGGGTAACTCAAAATTGTGACTCTGGGGTTTCATAAACTATAATCCATAATCATCCAAATTATAACAAATAAAGGCTTGAAATATCTCGCTTTGCATGTAATGAGTCTATCTCATATGTTAGTTTCACCTTTTAAGTTGCATTACTGAATTAAATTAACTTTGCACAATATTATAATTTTTCGAGTTTCACCTGTACTGACCTCCAAGCACTTCAGATAAAAATGCTGATTTAGATTACTCTTAATTTCTAAAGCAGTCCCATGATAGGCAGGTGTTAACCACTTCACCATAAAGTGCTGACTCTGAGGTTTTATTCTGTGAGTCAGGGACAGGAAACTATCAGTCGTTCTCGGGCATGATGACAAGAAGGAGGTGTTGTGATACTAATTTAGGTCATGTTTGTGAAGGAAACAAAACTATCTCCTTTGCATACAATGTTTCCTAAAATGTTGATATCTAAAACCCAGGTAGATATGACAAGCTTGTGCCACGTAGCCCCTCTAACGTGCTAACGTGGGGAAGATACAAGGCAATGACTTCAAACTAAATCTTTGCTTCAGGAACGCTTGGTTAACAGCTGTGAAAAAAAAATTCCATATGGCTGATTGAGTAATTAAAAAATTTAAAATGTTTTAGCTTCACAAATCTTGAGTGTTTCTAGCATCATTTACTTATACTGCAGACAGAGCAGTGGGGAGAGGCAACTGCTGCAACAAGTTGCCTTACAACCAGACACAGGATTGTGAAAACGTAGAAAAGATCTGACCTCCTGGGACAAGGACAGAAGAAATTTTGGGGAATTTCTCAACTGCAATATATTTTATGCATTTTTTGTGCTTTTAGTATTTATTTTATATGGCTGACAATGGTAGCTGTCAGACAACAATAGTCCTATTGCAGACAGAGCAGTGGGGGGAGGTGCCTGCTGCAGCAAGTTGTCATACAGCCAGACACAGGATTGTGAAAAGGTAGAAAATATCTGACCTCCTGGGACACAGACAGAATAATTTTTTGCATATTTCTCAACTGAAATATATTTTCAACTTTTTTCTTTTTTTCTTATTCTTCTCATATGGCTGACAATGGTAGCTGTGAGACAACAATAGTCTGGAGACGACTGAAAAACACATCATTGAGCTGGCAAGAGAAAGACTTAACATAAGGATTTAGGTTTTCATTTTTGGTTGCGTACTCTAAGGTTCTTTCTTCCAAATAGAATGATGCTTCTGCCAAAATGGAGCAAAACAGCTAATTCTTTATTTTAATACTATTACTATTGTACATTCAAAAAATAAACTTGATGTTGCTGTCCATGAAATGGCTGTTATTGTATTACCCCACCCTGTTAGCCATTTTTTGCGGATCGGATGCGGACCCATTCCTTTCAATGGAGTTGCACAAGATGCGGAAAGCACACAGTGCGCTGTCCGCATTTGTAAGTCTGAGTCTCGGCCCCGCAAAAAAAGGTAGAACGTGTCTTACTTTGTGTCCATTTTGGGACAAGGGCAGGACATTTCTATTGAAGTGAAAAAGAAAATGGCAGGGGTAACATCTGCATGGAGTTTGTATGTTCTCCCCGTGTTTGTGTGGGTTTCCTCTTAGTACAACGGTTTTCTCCCAGACTCCAAAGACATACTAATAGGGAACTTAGATTGTGAGCCCCCTGGGGGACAGCATGATGCTAATGTCTGTAAAGCGCTGTGGAATATAGTAGCGCTATATAAGGGCATAAAATAAAAAATTATGGTCTAAACAAGAAAAAAAAGACAAACTCATGTCACTGATCCCCCGCCACTCCCGTTTTGAGGATGCCTGATCTCCTTTCTGGTTCTCTACTGCCTGCCGCACCGATGGCATCCTGGCTGGCACAGTGATTGTCTACCATGGCCACATGATGCATTTAGACCTTGCTGAGCCTTCGGGGTCTATAATCAGCTGTATGAGCAAAATAGGTATTTTGGGAAACCATGGTAACGGTACAGAAATATTATCTATGACCTATGGAGTAACAGGCGGGGTGATGAGTGTCAGTCTTTTTAGCCCTGTGTCTTATCTTTTATAAAAGTTAAAGATCTGTGCTTGTTTTCAGTACACTTTTGTCAGACAATATGTGCAATTACCACCATCTATCACTATTGCTAAAATTGGTTATGAATTAGTTATTACAGCAGCCTCTACTTGTCACCAGTAATGAGATCTGACACCTTGTAAACAAGTTATATCACTTATCTTCATATTCTCCTCTCGGAGAAGGAAATATTGGCAGGCACAGGCAATTAAGATTCTCTCAGAATATAAAATGACCTCCCCTTAAACATGTCATCTCTACTTTCGCAGCTTTCTCAATTGATCATATGCTCATAGACAGATAAGACGAGGAGAAAGGAGAAAGGAGAAAAGGGCACCATGTTTCCAAAGAAACTAAAGTAGATCGATGCAATGATGTCACAGCCCTATTAATATGGCAGCCATTTTAGATTCTGCCATTTTCCAGCGTTCAGAGTGCAGGGACAGACGTGTGAATGCGCTAGGGACAGGAAAAACCTCTGTTTTAAAAAAAAACCTGAAATAAGTATTTATAAGTGCAGTGAAAGGATGGGGAGGAATCATTTCACAGCATCTTAGTGCAGGGAGATATGTCAGAAGGTGCTGGGGACATTAATAGGAAAGTGATTTACAAGTGCAGGGAACGATTATTTGGGGATCCAAATAGTCATTAGACAGCTCTATCATTCCAGCTTTTTGTTATTGGGCTGTTAGTCTTATGTTGGAAAGCCTTTAGTGGCTTATATCTTAGTATCTTATTCAGTACGACAAAAAAATATATATATACGCATTTCACTTCTGCAGTTATTTCTGTTGAAAGCATATAGGGGAGTATTACAGTACAACAAGAAAAATATATACGCACTGTACTGTTGGAGTTATTTCTGGTCAAAGCATATATGGGCGTATTACAGTAAAAAAAGAAATATATATTCTCAGTGCATTTCTGCAGTTAATCCGGGGGAAAGCGTCTAGGGGCGTATTTCAGTAAAATAAGAAAAATATATACGCACCGCATTGTTGCAGTTATTTCTGTTGAAAGCATTTAGGGGCGTATTTCAGTAAAATAAGAAAAATATATACGCACTGCACTGTTGCAGTTATTTCAGGTGAAAGCGTATAGTGGCGTACTGTATTTCAGTACTGCAAGAAATATATATAAGCACTATTTAATTTTTTTGTGGTCAAAGCGTATAGTGGCCTAATTCAGTCCAACAAGAAATATATATTCTCAGGTCACTTCTGCAATTATTTCTGGTGAAAGCGTATAATGGCGTATTTCAGTACTGCAAGAAATATATATAAGCACTTCACTCTCTAATTTTTTTCTGGTCAAAGCGTATAGTGGCCTAATTCAGTCCAACAAGAAATATATATTCTCAGTGCACTGCTGCAGTGATTTCTGGTGAAAGTGTATAGGGGGGCGTATTTCAGTAAAAAAAGAAATATATATATGCACTGTACTGTTGCAGTTATTTCAGTTAAAAGCGTATAGAGGCGTATTTCGGTAAAAAAAGACAAATATATATGCACTGCACTGTTGCAGTTATTTCTGGTGAAAGCGTATAGGGGTGTTTTTCAGTTTAAACAAAAGAAAAATATATACCGTACGCACTGCACTGTTGCAGTTATTTCTGGTGAAAGCGAATAGGGGTATTTCAGTACTAGCAGAAAAATATATACGCACTTCACTATTTAATTGTTTTCTGATTAAAACGTTTAGTGGCCATTTCAGTCCAACAAGAAATATATATTCTCAGGTCAGTTCTGCAGTAATTTCTGGTGAAAGCGTATAGTGGCGTATTTCAGTACTGCAAGAAATATATATAAGCACTTCATTCTCAAATTTTTTTCTGGTCAAATCGTATATTGGCCTAATTCAGTCCAACTAGAAACATATATTCTCAGTGCACTGCTGCAGTGATTTCTGGTAAAAGTGTATAGTGGCGTATTTCATTACTGCAAGTAATATATATAAGCACTTCACTCTTTAATTTTTTATGGTCAAAGCGTATTGTGGCCTAATCCAGTCCAACAAGAGATACATATTCTCAGTGCACTGCTGCAGTGATTTCTGGTAAAAGCGTATAGGGGCGTATTTCAGTACTTCAAGAAATATATATACACACTTCAATCTTTACTCAATCTTTACTCAAAGCGGAAGGGTCATATTTTAGTACAACAGGAAAAATATATTTTCAGTGCATTTCCGCAGTTAATTGTGGTAAAAGCGTTTAGTGGCCTATTTCAGTACAAAAAGAAAAATATATTCGTCACTTTTAGGGGTATTTTAATTTCCTTCTTATTGGTTTAGTTCAGCTACAAGTATGTCAGGCAGAGAAGTGCCAGGCCGTGCACAGAGGAGTGGCAGAGGCCTAAATGTTTCTGGCGCAAGCTGAGGTCGCAGAAGAGTAAGGGGTCGTGGCAGCAGTAGTCGCAGCAAGAGGCCTGAGCTCCTGGTGTCATCTAGCAGTCGTGTCTTGACCAGCAACCCTGCGGTTATTGATTGGTTAACTCGGTCATCCACGTCATCCAAATGACATCAGACGCCCCCAGCCAACAGTCGGTGGGTTCGTCAGACACAACCCTTAGTTGGCATGGCCCGGGAGCAGGCCCTGTGCCCTCACCTGTCCTCAATCTGCCTCTGGCCTTTTCTGTTCCATCACCGCAAAAAGTACTACATGCAGTGGGCTCTGCTTCACTTTTCAACGAGGATGAGCTACTAGAGGACAGTCAGCAGCTACGGCCCAGCCAAGATGTGGAGGAGACATCTGCCGCTTTCTCCGCTAGGGGATCATGTAGTGATGAGGAGAGTGGAACGGGAGCTTGTGTTGCGATAGGTCAGGCTCCTGACCCAGAGACCGTTGAGGAGGACATCAGTGATGTGCAGACACTACTCGATGATGATGAAGCCGATTGCACTTGGGAGCCGGGTAAAGAAGGGGCTTTGTCATCATCAGGAGAAGAGGGTGGCAGCTTGCCAGTCAGGCAGCAGATGAGCCAGCAAGTCGCTAGCGTGGCCGGGAGTCAGCAGGGTGGCAGTAGTGGGAGGTTGGGAGCCAAACGGGCACGGGGTAGACCACTCGCTTTGCAGCAACCTACCTGCCCAGAAAGGAGTGGTGCACGGGTTAACGGAAGCAGCGGCGGTAGCGGTCAGCCAGTGAGAAGTGTTGGGGGGAAAATTAGGTACTCGGCGGTGTGGCTTTTTTTGTGAAGCCGCCGGAGGAGGTCATTATGGCCATATGTAGAATATGTGGGCAGAAGGTGAATCGTGGGCGGGGTGCCAATGTTGGCACCACGGCCCTGCGTCAACATATGCAGCATCACCATAAAGTGGCCTGGGAGAACTGTGGCTCCGATGTGGTGGTCCAGCCTGATGCAGCTGCCACTACATCACCAAGTTTCAGCCAGTCAAGGCTCCACCACCTCAGCCGAAGGGAGCTGTCTGTCAATCCCATCTTCTGCTGGTCCAGGTGCTCCTGCTCCTACTCCTCGTCAGTCATTCCGTAATCAATCGATCCCCAAAGCGATTGCCAAGAGACAACAGTATGCCTGCACGCATCCAAAGGTGCAGAAGCTGAACATGCTCCTGTCCAAGTTGCTAGTGCTTCAGTCCCTCCCTTTCCAAGTGGTGGATTCTGCACCTTTCATAGAACTGATGGCTTGTGCCTATCCAAGGTGGAGAGTCCCAAGCCCTCATTTCTTTGCTAAAAAGGCAGTACCAGCCCTGCACACACATGTAGAACAGAAGGTGGGCCAGTACTTGAGAATGTCGGTGTCTGCCAAGTACACGGCAGCAGCGACGTGTGGAGCTGTAACTACGGTCAGGGACAAATTGTCCTTTAAGGCCCACTGGGTAAATGTGGTTCCTGCACAGCCACACCATCAACTTGGACAGGTCACGCCGCTTCCACCTCCATGTTGTCACTCCGTTGGTCCAGCGACAATGTCCGCCTCTGCCTCCTCATCCTCCACTATGTCCTTAGCCTCTACTGCAAGGAAAAGTCACAGTGCCCCTCCAGCATACCACATGTGCAGGGCTCGGCGGTGTCACGCTGTTCTGCACCTGGTTTGCCTTGGTGAGCGGAGTCACACAGGGAAGGAACTGCTCCATGTGATGCATCAAGAAATCGAATTCTGGCTTTCTCCACGACAACTCAAAATTGGAACTATGCTGACCGACAACGGGAAGAACATGGTGTCAGTGCTGCATCAAGGAAGGCTGAGCCATGTGCCCTGCATGGCACACGTGTTCAATCTGGTTGTCAAGTGGTTCCTGAAGTCTTCCACCCATCTGCAAGACACCCTAAAAATGGGCAGTAAACTTTGCATGCACTTCAGCCACTCGTATACCGCAAAGCACACCTTCCTTGAGCTGCAGCGGCAGAACAGCATCCCCCAACATAGGCTGATATGCGACTTTTCCACCCGTTGGAATTCCACCTTACATATGTTGGACTGAGTATATGAACAGAGAAAGGCCATCAACGATTTCTTGATGATGCAAGCGGATAGGAGCACTCCCCTGTGTAACTTCGATGTCAGCCAGTGGAAGCTCATGCGTGACACCTGCCATTTGCGCAGGCCCTTTGAGGACGCCATGTTATTTGTCAGTCATCAGGACTACAGGATGAACGACATCATTCCACTGCTTCATGTCCTGGAACAGATGCTGGTAACAATGGCTGGTCAGGGGACAGTAGACGTGGCGCCTCAATCTCACGGCCACATGAGCTCTGTGGTGGCTGAACTGGAAGAGGAAGAGGAGGGGGAGGAGGACATTGGAGCACAGGCAATGTGTAGCCAAATGGGTGGTTTTTCTACTCAGCTGACAGGACAGGAGGAGCAGGAGCAGCCTGAGGAGCTACAGGGCGATGAGGAAGTCGAGACAGAGGACCCGGACACACCGTGGCAGTATGCACTGGAGATGGAGGCATGAAGTCCATCCGAGTCACTTGCACAAATGGCACAATGCATGCTCACTTGCTTGTGTAGTGACAGACGAATTGTCACCATTCGGCAGAGGGATGACTTCTGGTTCTCCAACTTGTTAGATCCTCGCTACCGGTCCAGAATGGGAGCCTTTTTTACTACAGAGAAATCCTATGTAGTCAGCTGGCCGCTGCCTATCTGCGCCATCGTCCATCCTCTCGCAGGTCTGACTGGTGGGGCCCTCAGCGCTCACGTTCCACTGCCATGGCTGCTGGGGAGGGGTGGGGTGGCAGGAGCAGTACCAGCTCTATCAGCAGCAGCCTGAGTCTACAGTCGCTGATGAGTAGCTTTCTTCACCCGCATAGTGAAGAAACTACTCTCCAGCAGCAGCAGCAGGCAGACCTGGAGAAGGACGTGAACCAGCAGGTGGTGGCATACTTGGACAGCACCCTGCCACCCCACATTGAACATCCGCTGGACTACTGGGTAGCCAAACTGGATTTGTGGCTGCAACTAGCAGAGTTCGCCCTGGAAAAGCTGTCCTGCCCGGCAGTAGTGTGGTATCAAAGAGGGTGTTTAGTGCGGCGGGGGCCATAGTTACCCCAAGGAGAACTCGCCTGTCTACCCAAAATGTGGAGAGACTGACCTTTGTCAAGATGAATCAGGCGTGGATCAGCCATGATTTCCAACCACCAATTCCTGATGCATCAGACTAGATCATCCATGGTGCCACGCCAACTCTTTGATACATGAGACCGGTTTATTCTTATTACCTGCCTCAGCTACTACTTTGATGCAGCAACCCGCCTGGTGCCACACATCTGATGCCAAGTGCTCCTTATTTCACCCACCTTCGTCAGCAGGTACTGATATTGCCACCCCCCGCCCCACTCTGTTACCGGGTCACTTTGTGGTCTCCTGATGCAGCTGCTGCTGCCATCTCCAGACTATGTTACCTTGCCACTCTGTGGTATCCTCCTTATGCTGCTGCTGCTGCTGCTACTGCCATCTCAACATTATGTCACCTTGCCACTCTGTGGTCCCCTCATGCTGCTGCCATATCCACACTATGTCACCTTGCCACTCTGTGGTATCCTGTTACTGCTGCTGCCATCGCCACATTATGTCACCTTGCCACTCTGTGGTCTCCTCCTGCTGCTTCCATCTCCACACTATGTAACCTTGCCACTCTGTTCTGTCCTCATGCTGCTGCCATCTCAACACTATGTCACATTGACACTCTGTGGTGTCCTCCTGCTGCTTCTTCCATCTCCACACTATGCCACCTTGCCACTCTGTGGTATCCTACTGCTGCTGCCATATCCACACTATGTCACTGTGCCACTCTGTGTTCTCCTCCTGCTGCTGTTTGTTACCTTGCCACTCTGTGGTGTCCTCATGATGCTGCCATCTCCACACTATGTCACCTTGCCACTCTGTGCTCTCCGAATGCTGCCGCCACCTCTAAACCATGTCACCTTGCCACTCTGTGGTCTCCTCCTGCTGCTGCCATATCCACACTATGTCACCTTGCCACTCTGTGGTCTCCTTCTGCTGCTGCCATATTCACACTATGTCACCTTGCCACTCTGTGGTGTCCTCATAATGCTGCCACCTCCACACTATGTCACCTTGCCACTCTGTGGTCTCCGGATGCTGCCACCACCTCTAAACTATGTCACCTTGTCACTCTGTGGTCTCCTCCTGCTGCTGCCATCTCCACATTATATCACCTTGCCTCTCTGTGGTCTCCTTCTGCTGCTGCCATATCCACACTATGTCACCTTGCCACTCTGTGGTGTCCTCCTGCTGCTGCTGCAATATTCACACTATGTCACCTTGCCACTCTGTGGTCTCCTCCTGCTGCTTCCACCTCACCAGTATGTGATAGGTCCACTCTATGGACTTCTTATGCTGTTCCCACCCTTCCCACTTCATGACTGGTCCACTATTTTGGCTTTCGGCCGGGCTGACATAAACATTTATTTGACCTTTCTTCTGATCTGTCAGAAGGAAGGAAAAATGAGAAGCACAATGGATCTTGTCCGCATAGCAGCTGTAAGGCCTGTATGGTCCCATCAGAATTGGCTTATGATTTGGTAGCCAAAAGCAGGAGTGGGTACAAAACACATAAGACATGCAAATATTCCATTCACGTGTCATCTCTGTTTTACATCCATTTTATTTTTGGCTTTAGCAATACTGATGGATTATTGAGCAAATGCTGACCGAGTAAAGGCGTATGCTCAACAGACAGGATCCATTTTTTGTGGGTTATTGTTCTGACAGATCAGAGGAAGGGCAAATTAATAAGTGACGTCAACACAACTATGTCATGGGGGCTCTACTTGTATACTCATTTAATAGAACAGGTTCTGTTGACATCGATGTGGAATCAGCTGGCAACGGTGTAAAAGAAGTGCGCTTCTTCTTGGCGCTAACATTGACCTGTAAGGCTGAGTTCATACTTGAGTTATTTGTGCAGTGTGCAGTGATTCTAAGAGTGACGCCTGTCATCTGCATGTCATACGGACTCACATAATTATTTCACTACCAAAGCAGACTCCCTATGCATGCTAGTACAAGGCACAGTGTTCTACACCACTATCAAGGCTCTCAGCAGCCAGGAAATAGCCATTTTTTAACGTAATTCGCCGCAAATTTATTCGGATCGAACCAAATTTTTCCTCAGGCAGAAAGTTCCATAGTCTCACTGCTCTTACAGTAAATAATCCTCTTCTATGTTGGTGAAGAAACCGTCTTTCCTCTAGATCACGGACGTCAAACTTGTTGCTCTCCAGCTGTTGCAAAACTACAACTCCCAGCATGCCCTGATAGCTGTAGTATGTCCAGGCATGATGGGAGTTGTAGCTTTGCAACAGAATGAGAGCCACAAGTTTGACATCCCTGCACTAGATGTAGAGGATGTCCCCTTGTTATACATACAGTCCTCGAATAGATCGCTGTATTGACAGTCAATATATTTATACATAATTATTAAAGCTCCCCTCAGCCATCTTTTCTCTAAAATAAATAATCCTAATTTTGATAATCTTTCTGGGTCCTATGGTCCACCCATTTCATGAATTACTTAGGTTGCAGGCTGCCTGCTCAAGCTCTGCTATGTCTCCCTTTAGGATCTTATTAGCCTTAGCAGCAGCTGCCTGATACTGGCTGCTACAGTTAAGCTGACTGTCTACAACAATGCTTTGGTCCTTTTCCATGTCAGTTTTACATGTTTTTTCCCATTTAGCAAGTAATCTTGGCACATATTTCCATTCCCATTTATATAAATTTTCATAATGTGTATCAGTACCGACAACAAGAAAGAACAAAGAAAGAAAGGTACTATGAAGTATAGGTCTTTATTGAAAAATTGACTAGTAAATGTGCACAGAAACAGGAGGTAGAATATTACACATACAGATGACAGTAGGTCAGGTAGAATATAGCATAGACTTATAACAAGGAGACTACTTCTCCATGTATACACACTTATTGGGCCATGACTCACAAGGGAAAGATTCCTATAAGAATGACAATTAGTAATTGCTTTCCAACCATGCACATATATGTATGGCACTGGTCAGGTCTTTAAAGATGGTGCCCACCCTGGAACACTGCGAGCACTATAGCCACTAGTTTTCTGCTGTTGTACACAGCAGAGACTTGGGGCTAATATCTGTGATTGGTGATAATGCCAATCACAGACATTTAATAACCTCAGATCAATTGTGCTCAATTGTGAGGCGCTACGATCTGGGGAGCGATTCATTCCTTGTAGTAGCCTTGGGCCCTTGGAAGGATCCGAGGCTATTACAGCCGTAGTTCCTATGAAGGCCTGCAGATGGCAGTGCTGCAGGGCTAATTCATAGCAGTATAAGGCCTCTTTCACACGACCGTATGGCTTTTTCAGTGTTTTGCGGTCTGTTTTTCACGGATCCGTTGTTCCGTTTTTTGTTTCCGTTGTGTTTCCTTTTCTGTTCTGTTTTTCCATTCCACTTTTCTGTATGGCATATACAGCATCAAATTTTCAATAGATGGCAAAAACGGAACGGATACGGAAGACATACGGATGCATTTCCTTATGTGTTCCGTTTTTTTTTGAGGACCCATTGACTTGAATGGAGCCACGGAACGTGATTTGCGGGCAATAATAGGACATGTTTTATCTTTCAATAGAACAGAAAAATACGTAAATGGAATAAGTTCCGTTTTTTTTTTGCGGAACCATTGAAATGAATGGTTCCGTATACGGACCGTATACGGAACGCAAAAAACGTCCCGTGAACGGAAAAAAGAACGTTAGTGCGTAAGAGGCCTAAGGGATACGTGATCTAACAATCACTTGGTAAAGTCCCCTAAGTGGACTTAAAATACAGTATGTGTAAAAAAAAGTTAAAACATGTTTTAAAAATTCCAAACAAATTAAAAAATTAAAAAATTCAAGAAGATGAATGGAGTAGCATGTCTGACCTGCTGCTCTAGGGGCCAGTTTGAGGTATATATGAGTACTTGAGCTCTGGCACACTCTATACCAGCTTAAAGGGATTGCCCTGCCGAATAAAATACTGTATGTGAAAACTGTTGTAGTATGATACTAGAAGGACATTCATTCATCTGTATTACTCAAACATTTTTATGGCACAGATCATTAATACTATCTTAAGAACAATACAGAAGAGAGAGATCACATGGCAAACTCCTAATAAGTAGAACACCTACTATCCTGTACATCAGGGGTCGGCAACCCCCGACACACGTGCCAAAGATGGCACGCAGGCTGCTTTTTACTGGCACACCACTGCAATTTGTGGTGGCTGCACCTTTAATAAACAAATTAATGTCAGACGCGCCAGGCCCACCGCCCCTGATGTTTCCCACCACGCCAGCCAGCAGAGTAGACTCTGCTACCTCACGGGCTGGCTGGCTGGCTGTGTAGCGCTGCGATACACCACGCTGTGCCTTTAATAAATGAAGAAATGTGCCACGAAGGGCACGTCTCCTAGGCCTGCCCCTCAGGCTTTCGGCCACGCCAGCCACCCAAATGCATTCTGCTGCTACCTCATGGGCTGGCTGGCTGAGCAGCGCTGCTCCTGTTATCTGTTACTTTGGAGCAGGTGGATTAAAGGGAGCTGGTCCGCTTGGGGATAAGGTAAAGGAGCATAGTGACTAATTTGGGGGTGAGGGGAGGATGGTGGGACAATGGGGAGCAAACTTGTGACAACCTTGGGGGGTGGGAGAGAATGGTATGCCTGCTGTTTAGAAATGTGGGAAGATGGGGAGGAAGCTTTTGACTATTTTGGGGGGGTGGGGGTGGATGGTTAGCGTGCATGTGATTGCTGGGGAAGGGGGAAGATGGTGAACCTGTTTCTGATTGCTGGGGGGGGGCATGTGGGGATGATGGCATGCAATATTCTGACAACTGTGGGGGAGGGGAGGATGGTAAGCATGCATGGGGCTAAGCTTTGATTATTACTGGTGTTGAAGGGGTGTCGGTGTATTGGATGCCAGTATATGGGGGCCCCTCCACCAACCATGCACTTACTGTCAGTGGTGAGCCCTCATTTAAAATGACTGAGCGAGGGCTGTCCTCCCCACCGCTGTCAGTAAGTGCATGGTTGGTGGAGGGGTCCCTCATATACTGGTGCCCCATACAGGTGAAACTCAAAAAATTAGAATATTGTGCAAAGTTCATTTATTTTAGTAATGCAACTTAAAAGGTGAAACTAACATATGAGATAGACTCATTACCTGCAAAGCGAGATATTTCAAGACTTTATTTGTTATAATTTGGATGATTATGGCTTAAAGCTTATGAAACCCCAAAGTCACAATTTTGAGGTACCCTTTTGCTCAGGGGGTATGGATTAATTAGCTGACTAGAGTGTGACACTTTGAGCCTTGAATATTGAACCTTTTCACAAAATTAAAATTTTAAGCTGCATTAATGCAATCCCTTTTAATTTGAATTACTTAAATAAATGGACTTTTGCACAATATTCGAATTTTTTGAGTTTCACCTGTATATTGTCCCTTAGGTGGATTCAAAGGAGAAGTGAAAGGCTACGTACGTCGTCACTTGAAACATCCAAAGAAAACACATGGGGAGATTTATCAAAATTGGTGTAAAGTAGAACCGACTTAGTCACCTATAGCAACCAATCAGATTCCACCTTTCATTTTACAAAGGAGCTCTGAAAACTGAAAGGTGGAATCTGATTGGTTGCTATGGGTGACTAAGTTGGTTCTACTTTAAACCAGTTTTGATAAATCTCCCCCACAGTCCCTTTTCATGTGTTAGAAATCACTTTTAGAGAAACTTGACAGTTGGGGAAAGATTACATTTGCATGCCAGTCTTTGGGTTGACTTTTTTGTGTGAACAAATCTCTCATATGAATGGCGTCCTCTGCCCCTCATGAAGCACTCTTACTGCAGAGGGACCTGTGTCTAGCTCAAAGTCTCCTCGTATGAACCAAATCTATAAGAAGGTCAGGGATCACACTGAATGGTAAGTTAAACTGATAATTTGGTTTATGTCACATACAGTTTGTATCATATGACTTTCCTGTATTGCCCGGCATGAAGATCACTTAAACTTTGATTTTTGTTTTTAAATTGGCACTCTGTCTGAAAAAGGTTGCCGACCCCTGCTGTAGACATTTTGGCTTTTTAAGTAAGTAAAAGTTGGTCAATGAAGGAGTCCGGAACAGGTATTGACTGGGATGAAAAGATGGCAGTCACACCTTGGGCACTGGTGCCTGAGGACCTTTTGAACCAGTGTTCCTCTACTCAAGTACTTAGGCTCCACCTGCCGAACAGGACTTAGGAATATCCCACAGAATTAATACCTGTGGTAAGTCCTGAAAACATGAGCGGCAGGTGGGCCCTGAGGACTGGAGATGAGGAACACTGCTTTAAACCACGTTATTTTCAATATATTTCAAAAAGACCCCACTTATTGTAGAGAATAAGACGATTTATAAAACTGGTGTAAATTAGAACTGGCTTAGATTCCCATAGCAACCAATCAGATTCCACCTTTTATTTCTCACAGCTTCTTTGGAAAATGAAAGGTGGAATCTGATTGGTTGCTATGGGCAACTAAGCCAGTTCTACTTTACACCAGTTTTATAAATCTCCCCCAGTATGTTTTAGAAGAGTTAACGGGTAATACGGCATTCCCTCAAGTTTAACTATTGAATGGTTCTAGGGCGCCCGTTGTAAGTAAAAAAATATAACCTTAATGAGACCATAACTCTTTGAAAAACAAGTAATTGGTTCCAAGGCGCTCAAAATGTCACCTAAAATAAGGGGAAAAAAATGAGGATAATGGAAAATAAGCAGATAACTAATACAAATAAGGAAAAGTCCTTACATATAAATGTCAGACAACTGCTGGAAACTGTCAATCACTTTCTGTGCTGAGGATAGGAGTTTCCTCAGGGTCTTTTGTCTCACACAGTGTACCAGAAAAATGCATTTAAGCCATCATCAATAAGGGGCAGCTCATCCTGGCACATGTAAAGAGCTGTGCAGTACACATGGTATAGATAGATACTCCCCCCCCCCCACCTTCCAAGACCCATAACTCACCTATACAGCACTGACATATTCTGCAAGGCTTTACAGACAATATCATTCGCTGTCCCCAGTGGAGAGTAGACCACTATTACTATGAGCAGGGGCGTAGCTAACGGCTCAGGGGCCCTGGTGCAAGAGTTCCGCTTGGGCCCCCCTTCCCTCAGTGCGTTGTGTGTCTTCTTATGTGGCACAAGGTTCTTTGGGCCCCCTCAGGCTCCTGGGCCCGGTAGCGACTGCTACCTCTGCACCCCCTATAGCTACGCCCATGACTATGAGCTAAAAATGACATGACAGCCTTATTCTTCCGGTCAGTATGATTTTGGTGATACCAAATGTATATACAGTGGTTTTTATTTTGTTTTACTGCTTTTAAAAAACATAAAAACTTTTGAAAAAATAATTTTCTTTGCATTGCCATATTCGGATGCTAAGAACTTGTTTTATGTTTTTGTCTACAGAGCTGTGTCAGGGCTTGTTGTTTGCAGGGCGAGCTCTAATTTTTATTGGTGCCAATTTGTGGTACATATCACTTTATGATTTTTTGGGAGGGGCACGGTGACCAATAATGGCGAATCACACATTTTTTTTTTTTTTTCCTGTTATAACATTCACTGCACAGGAAAAATATTTCTATATGTTAATAGTGCAGACATTTTCAGACAAATATTTATTTGTATATGTAAAAGGGGTGATTTGAATTTTTTTTATATGTTTGTCCCTTTAAGTTGTGGTAGATTTACCACATCCATTGGTATCGAGAGGCGGGTGGTGGTAAGGCAAGTAGGAGGGTGTTGGCTGCACAGGGATATGCTGGGGCAGGTGTCCTGTTATATTACAAGGGGATTCCCACAATTTTAAAGCTATTGATATTCATGTAAAGTGATTTAATACATAGCTGACTTTTTTTTTTTATAATTCTCATTTTTATTATGAAAAACACAATAATACAATGAAGTGGTCGGGTACATAGCTCACTTTTTAACGCAATAATCAAACACCATGCATCCTACATTTAGTTTCATAACCTAAATATATTAATACAACCTACAAAAAGCCAAACAGCATATACATCTCAAGCAGGAAATGCTTTGCAGATTTGCCATAGTTTCTGGGTTGCTGAATTTAAGTTTTAGAATATAAATTTTCTGTTGAATTCAATATGCCATAAATGTCTTTAGTGAGAGACTGCCTTGTATTCAGTTTTCTTAGAAGGCTTCAGATGCCATAACTGTTACACCTTAACAACTTAAGCTCAGCCTCAGCAACCCAAGAGCTGCAGCATTTCCTGTTTGCAATAGCTGTATACTCTCTGCGGGTTACATTGTTATATTTAGTTCTGAAACTACACGTGGGATGCATAAAGTTAAATATTAGTTCACAGTCACGTCGATATGTTACTGAACATGGACAGATTCTGGGTGTTCATTGACATGTCCACCAAAATAACTTGAGCAAACTGGCAGCAGCAATTGATTTAACCTGAACAGATATATAGCTCTGAAATGCAGTTTGAGATAAAGTTAGAGATAGAAAATTGGTGATATGATTTCAAATGCATTTTTACATTTGTCAACTGTACCGAAAAAAGTATTAGGCAGCTCCTCTTAAACACTGAATTCAGGTGTTCCATTCAATCCCGTTGCCACAGGTGTATAAAATCCAGTCCCTAGCCATGAAGACTACATTTACAAACATTTGCGAAAGAATGGATAGTTCTAAAGAGCTCACTAAATTCCACTGTAACAGGTATGGCACAGTTGCCATAAGTCAGTTCATGACATTTCTTCCCTCCTTAGACATTCAACCATGAGCTGGAGTCATATTATTGCAAAGTGGAAATGTTTAGGAACCACAACAACTCAGTAGACCATGTAGAGTTACAGAGTGTGCTCACATGGTGCTGAATAGCCTAGTGCAGGGCTGGCCAACCTGCAGCTCTTCAGCTGTTGTAAAACTACAATTCCCACCATGCCCTGCTGTAGGCTGTCTGGGCATGCTGGGAGTTGTAGTTTTGCAACAGCTGGAGAGCCGCAGGTTGGCCATCCCTGGCCTAGTGCATGAATGCCACCAATATTCTGCTAACTCCATAACTGGGGAGTGCAAAACTTCTCTGGTATTATCAGCACAAAAACTGTGCACCAGGATCTTCATGGCATGAGTTTACATGGACGAGCAGCTGCATGCAAATGCCAAAAGTTGGATGGATTGGTGTAAAGAACGCTGCCACTGGACACTGGACGCTTTTCTATCTGGCAGTCTGATGGACAAGTCTGGGTTTGGAGAATGCCTGGAGAATGTTACCTGCCCGACTGCATTGTGTCAACTGTAAACTTTGGTGGAGGAGGGATAATGCTATAGGAAAAGAAAGAGAAATCTTATGCTTCAGCATACCAAGATAGTTTGGACACTTGTCAGATTTCAACTTTGTAGGAGCAGTTGGGGGAAGGCCCCTTTCTGTTCCAGCGTGACTGTTCCCCAGTCCATAAAGCAAGGTCCATAAAGGCATGGTTGGGTGAGTTTGTTGTGGAAGAGTTTGGCTTACACAGAGCCCTGAGCTTAAACATCCTTGGGATGAAGTAGAGTGGAGATTGCGAGCCAGGTCTTCTCATTAGGTTTGAGCAAATTGGGTTCGGATTGCTGTACCCAAATCCAATTCATTTAAAAACGTTGTTAATAATACGGGCTCCGTGTTACTGGAAAATGTACAGTATGTCCTCCGCGGAGGTCTTTCCTTCGTTTCTGCAAATATCGTGAGACTTACTTCGTCTCGCTTCTATCACATGTCAGTTCGTTTATTGCCATAAACTACTGGATCAAAATACTAAGCCGAACTCAGTTTCGCGCCTCATTAACCACCTCAGCCCCCTTAGCTTAAACACCCTTAATGACCAGGCCACTTTTTACACTTCTGACCTACACTACTTTCACCGTTTATTGCTCGGTCATGCAACTTACCACCCAAATGAATTTTACCTCCTTTTCTTCTCACTAATAGAGCTTTCATTTGGTGGTATTTGATTGCTGCTGACATTTTTACTTTTTTTATTAATCAAAATTTAACGATTTTTTTGCAAAAAAAACGACATCCATATATAAATTTTTCTCTAAATTTATTGTTCTACATGTCTTTGATAAAAAAAAAATGTTTGGGTAAAAAAAAAATGGTTTGGGTAAAAGTTATAGCGTTTACAAACTATGGTACAAAAATGTGAATTTCCGCTTTTTGAAGCAGCTCTGACTTTCTGAGCACCTGTCATGTTTCCTGAGGTTCTACAATGCCCAGACAGTACAAACACCCCACAAATGACCCCATTTCGGAAAGTAGACAGCCTAAGGTATTCGCTGATGGGCATAGTGAGTTCATAGAACTTTTTATTTTTTGTCACAAGTTAGCGGAAAATGATGATTTTTATTATTTTTTTTCTTACAAAGTCTCATATTCCACTAACTTGTGACAAAAAATAAAAACTTCTATGAACAAATACCTTGGGGTGTCTTCTTTCCAAAATGGGGTCACTTGTGGGGTAGTTATACTGCCCTGGCATTCTAGGGGACCAAATGTGTGGTAAGTAGTTTGAAATCAAAATCTGTAAAAAATGGCCGGTGAAATCCGAAAGGTGCTCTTTGGAATGTGGGCCCCTTTGCCCACCTAGGCTGCAAAAAAGTGTCACACATGTGGTATCTCCGTACTCAAGAGAAGTTAGGCAATGTGTTTTGGGGTGTCATTTTACATATACCCATGCTGGGTGAGAGAAATATCTTGGCAAAAGACAACTTTTCCAATTTTTTTATACAAAGTTGGCATTTGACCAAGATACCACATGTGTGACACTTTTTTGCAGCCTAGATGCGCAAAGGGGCCCACATTCCTTTTAGGGGGGAATTTTTAGACATTTGGATCCCAGACTTCTTCTCACGCTTTAGGGCCCCCAAAAAGCCAGGGCAGTATAAATACCCCACATGTGACCCCACTTTGGAAAGAAGATACCCCAAGGTATTCAATGAGGGGCCTGGCGAGTTCATAGAATTTTTTTTTTTTGGCATAAGTTAGCGGAAATTGAATTTTTTTTTGTTTTTTCTCACAAAGTCTCACTTTCCGCTAACTTGGGACAAAAATTTAAATCTTTCATGGACTCAATATGCCCCTCAGCGAATACCTTGGGGTGTCTTCTTTCCAAAATGGGGTCAGTTGTGGGGTGTTTGTACTGCCCTGGCATTTGAGGGTCTCCGCAATCATTACATGTATGGCCAGCATTAGGAGTTTCTGCTATTCTCCTTATATTGAGCATACAGGTAATGAGATTTATTTTTTTTCCGTTCAGCCTCTGGGCTGAAAGAAAAAAATGAACGGCACAGATTTCTTCATTCGCATCGATCAATGTGGATGAAAAAATCTCTGCCAAAAAAAAAAAGGAGGGGAAAGGCGTCTGCCAGGACATAGGAGCTCCGCCCAACATCCATACCCACTTAGCTCGTATGCCCTGGCAAACCAGATTTCTCCATTCACATCAATCGATGTGGATGAATAAATCATTGCCGGGATTTTTTTATATTTTTTTTATATACAAAATGTTTGCCAAAGCATAAGAACACCGCCTCCTCCTCAGCTCATATGCCTCGGCAAACGTATCTTTTACTGCAGAGGAGAAATCTTGTCTTGCAGCGCCGCATACACCGACTTGCGTATAATCTGACAGCAGCGCAATGCTTCTGTCAGAATGCACATCAGTGCTGCAGCTAGTCGATCGGTTGGTCCACCTGGAAGGTAAAGAAAAAAAAATAAAGAAAAAACCAGGCCGCAACGCAATAATTTTATTAACTTTGGAACAGAACATATAAACTTTAACATTTCGAACTGAACATTAACCTTTTTGCTTACTGGTGTGTTTTTTTTTCTTTGTTTTTTTTTTTACCTTTATAGAACAAACCTCTCCTTCCCCATGGGTCAATGTGCAAAGCGCAAATCGCCCAAAGATGTGGCGAAGTGCGTTATGCACTTTGTCCCAGGTGAAAGGAGACGTTTGCAGCAGCTGTGAGTGAATGGGCCCTAATAGCCCTGTGTGCCTGTCCTGGTGAGATGTGATCCCTATGCTAGGTGTACCTGTGTGTGGTACTTCCGGAAACACTCCCCTAAGCATAGGGCAGGGTGGTCAGGACAGTCAGGACAGAAATAGCGGGTGTCACGCCTTATTCCACTCCTGCTACAGACACGACATCTTTTTCGGGGTGACGGTTGGGTTGAGGTACCGGCAACGACATTGGGGAAATGTCGCTCGTAACTACACTGGTGGATGGGGCCACGGAACCTTCTGGGTACAGGAGGTTCTCGATGATCTCTTCCTGAAATTTGAGGAAGGATCGTGTTCTCCCAGCCTTACTGTACAGAACAAAACTATTATACAGAGCCAATTGAATCAAATATACAGACACCTTCTTATACCAGCGTCTGGTTCTGTGGGACACTAAATACGGAGACAACATCTGGTCATTGAAGTCCACCCCTCCCATGTGAAGGTTATAGTCGTGGACTGAGAGGGCCTTTTCAATGACACGGGTTGCTCGCTCAATTTGTATTGTCGTGTCTGTGTGAATGGAGGAGAGCATGTAAACGTCACGCTTGTCTCTCCATTTCACCGCGAGCAGTTCTTCGTTACACAAGGCAGCCCTCTCCCCCCTTGCAAGACGGGTGGTAACGAGCCGTTGGGGGAAGCCCACGCGACTAGTTCGCGCGGTGCCACAGGCGCCAATCTGTTCTAGAAACAAATGCCTAAAGAGGGCCACACTTGTGTAGAAATTGTCCACATAAAGATGGTACCCCTTGCCGAATAAGGGTGACACCAAGTCCCAGACTGTCTTCCCACTGCTCCCCAGGTAGTCAGGGCAACCGACCGGCTCCAGGGTCTGATCTTTTCCCTCATAGACACGAAATTTGTGGGTATAGCCTGTGGCCCTTTCACAGAGCTTATACAATTTGACCCCATACCGGGCGCGCTTGCTTGGGATGTATTGTTTGAAGCCAAGGCGCCCGGTAAAATGTATTAGGGACTCGTCTATGCAGATGTTTTGCTCTGGGGTATACAAATCTGCAAATTTCTGGTTGAAATGGTCTATGAGGGGCCGAATTTTGTGGAGCCGGTCAAAAGCTGGGTGGCCTCTGGGACGGGAGGTGGTGTTGTCGCTAAAGTGCAGGAAACGCAGGATGGTCTCAAATCGTGTCCTGGACATAGCAGCAGAGAACATGGGCATGTGATGAATTGGGTTCGTGGACCAATATGACCGCAATTCATGCTTTTTAGTTAGACCCATGTTGAGGAGAAGGCCCAGAAAAATTTTAATTTCGGAAACTTGGACTGGTTTCCACCGGAAAGGCTGGGCATAAAAGCTTCCCGGGTTGGCGGTTATAAATTGTGTGGCATACCGATTTGTTTCTGCCACAACTAAGTCTAAGAGCTCCGCAGTCAAGAACAGCTCAAAAAATCCCAGGGCCGAACTGATCTGAGCTGTCTCAACCCGAACTCCAGACTGGGCAGTGAAAGGGGGAACTACAGGTGCGGCTGAAGTTGGGGACTGCCAATCAGGATTTGCCAGTACCTCAGGGACTCTAGGGGCTCTACGGGCCTGTCTGTGCGGTGGCTGCGATGGGGTAACTACTGCACGTGCCACCGTACCAGCTTCAACTGCCCTTCTGGTGCTCGCTACTTCACCATGTTGTACGGCAGTGCTGGTACTAGGTCCAGGAAGGGCTGCGCTGCTGGTGTATGCCTCACCACGTAATCCGACAGCGCCAGCCCCACTCTGCTGCTCTTGAAGCGGATCCTGCGCAACCTGTGGTCTAGCGACACGGGGCCGGGTACGCCTGGTGCTATCAGGGACCTCAGCCTCCTCGTCCGAACTTTGGGTCAGACTGCCACTGCTTTCTACAGGTTCATATTCTGACCCGCTAGATTCGTCAGATGAGGGTTCCCATTCCTCATCCGACTGGGTCAGAATCCTGTAGGCCTCTTCAGAAGAATACCCCCTGTTTGACATTTGGGCAACTAAATTTAGGGGTATTCCCTGAGACTACCCAAGAAAAAAAGCAAGCCTGTCTTACAAATGGGAGGCTAGCGAAGTACCGGAGGCCGCTGCGATTGATAAAAAAATATCAAAACTGATTTTTTTTTCGCCTTAGCGCGTGTAAAGTGAATGTGCAGTGATCAAAAAATAATAATTTTTTGTCACTGCGGTGGGGCGGGCGTGGGTGAACGCACGTGTGGGCGACCGATCAGGCCTGATCGGGCTAACACTGCGTTTTGGGTGGAGGGCGAACTAAAGTGACACTAATACTATTATAGATCTGACCGTGATCAGTTTTGATCACTTATAGATACTATAAAAGTACAAATGCTGATTAGCGATACGCTAATCAGCGAATAAGGGACTGCGGTGCGGTGGGCTGGGCGCTAACTGATCCCTAAACTACCTAACCAAGGGGCCTAAACTATCCCTAAAACCTAACAGTCAATACCAGTGAAAAAAAAAAGTGTCACTTTACACTGATCACTTTTTTCCTTTCACTTGTGATTGACAGGGGCGATCAAAGGGGTGATCAAAGGGTTAATTGGGGTGCAGGCGGTGATCTGGGGCTAAAGTGTAGTGTTGGTGCTACTCACTGAGAAGTCTGCTCCTCTGCTGGATCCAACTGACGAAAAGGACCAGCAGAGGAGCAGAGAAGCCATATAACAGATCATATTTACTAATATGATCTGTTATCTGGCTTGTGATTTGATTTTTTTAAAATCAGCAACCTGCCAGCCAATGATCGTCGCTGGCAGGTTGCTGACGAAATACTCCTTTAACTTTTGCCGGCCCGCGATGCGCATGCGCGGGCCGGCTCTGACCGAAATCTCGCATCTCGCGAGATGACGCACGGTTGCGTCCAGGAGGAATGAATCAACCACCTTCCGGACGCATCTGTGCGTTAGGCGGTCCGGAGGTGGTTAATAAAGCCTAGTTCTGCTCCGTGTTTTGATGCAGTAATTTATGCCAATAAATGAACTGACATGTGATAGAAGCGACACGAAGAACGTCTTGCGATATTTGCAGAATCTTTGGAAAGACCTCGTGGAGGACATACATTTTACAGTAAGACAGAGCCCATATTATTAAGGTCGTTTTTAAAAAAATCGGGTTCAGATACAGCAATCCGATCCAGATTTGCTCAACACTACTTCTTATTCATCATCAATGTCTGACCTCACAAATGCTCTTCTGGATGAATAGACAAAAATTCCCATAGACACCCTCCAAAATCTTGTAGAAAACCTTCACAGAAGAGTAGAGGCTGTTTTAGCTGCAAAAGGTGGGGGGGTCATGTCACTTGTCTCTTGTCTATGAAAACAGTGATCATTTCTGGGTGCTAAATAGGGAGTGAATAAAGATGAAGTATGCAGGCCTACTGCCTTTCTTCCTAATTTCAACAACCAACAAGTAGCCCTTCATGTTGACATTTTTACCCAATATAATAAAGCAAAAAAACAGCAGTCTGTATGTGCAGCAACTTGGACAGAATACAGGCTTCCATAATTCTGCTGACAGACTATAGTTGAGAATATGATTTATCTGCAAACTTTCATATGCCAAATAGATCTATATCACTATGAAGATCTAGAGATTATCTGCAGTGACCGGGCCGCAGGGGCAACACGTGAGCTACGGTGGGCCGATGGGGGTAGTAGTTGGTTTACTGACGGTTAGCAGAGCCCCCTGGGCCAGCGTGCAGTGAAGGGAAGGACAGCAACAGTTCCTTCGGGGGACACTCTGTTGTCCAAGGATTCCCACCAGATGGTGGTTGAGGTGCCCCTGGTGGAGTTTTTGTTAAGGTGCCTTGGCGGCAGGGTCCCTGGTGTTCGTGACGCCAGCACCGTAAGGTGCGTTGAGAGATGGTATAGAATAAGGAGAGAGTTGAACCATTAGTTGAACCAACAAGAATTTTACTTGAAATATTTGCCTTGAGGTAGACAGCATCCATGCAAATAATGCCTTGGTACAGAATAAGGAGGAGCTGCAACTCCAAACAACAGGCACAGTGTGACAGTGGTGTGCAGGCTCCAACTCAATCTGACAGAGAGGGTGATACTTTCCTTTCTTCCTTAACCCTTAGGCTACCAGCGCCGTACATGTACGGCGCTGGTGCGATATGTAAACATGATGCCCACTCGCACGTGCAGCGGGCGTCATGGCCAGAAGATCTCTGCTGTTTCATATAGCAGAGACCTGCGGCTAATTACTGTGACTGGTAATAATGCTGATCGCGGTAAATAAATGCTTTAGATGCTGTGATCAAGTGAGATCACGGCACCTAAATGCGCAAAAACCCAGAAGCTTGCGCTTCCGGGCTTCCTACCTATGCCCTGTGTGTCCAATCCGGGCATAGGCAGTTGCGCTGAATACTGTAAGCCTTACTGAGTAGGCTAACAATATTTAAACTGCAATTATTATTATGGCCACCTAATGGCAGGCCAGGATAAGAAATTAGCAATAGTGAGCAAAATAAGCTAATAATAAATTCCTGATAAACCCAAATTTAAAAAAAAATAAATAAATTTAATAAGCTCATATATGAGGCACATAATGATCACAACAAATAAAAAAAAAAGCTAAAATAAATATAAAAAATATATAAAAGTTGAAATCACCCCTCTTTCCGTATAATTAAAAAATAAATACCTAAATAACAATAAATATAAACATCATGGGTATCACTGCAACCAAAAATGCCCATACCATTAAAATAGAAAAAAAATTGCAATATGGCGAATGGTGTAACGGAAAAAGGGTCAAAATGGCCGATTTGCCATTTTTTTCATTGCTTCTCTTACCCAAAAAAATGTAATAAAATGTGATCAAAAAGTCACGCATATTCCAAAATTGTATCAATTAAAAGTACAGATAGTTCTGCAAAAAATGAGCCCCTAAACAGCTCAGTAGACATAAGTATAAAAAAGTTATGGGAGTCAGAATATGGTGATATAAAAAAAAAAAATTCTCAAAGTTTAACTTTATTTTTACACTATTTAGACATAAAGAACCTACACAAATGGGGTATCATTGTAATCATACTGACCAAGAGAATGAAGGGTATGGGTCAGTTTTGAAATAAACAAAACGCTGTGGGAACAAAACCCGTAAAACGGTAGAGTGATTGCGTTTTTTTTACAATTCCACCCTATATAGGGATTTTTTTTACTGCTTCCTACAATATTTTATGCCATGATTAATGGTGGCATTAGAAAGTACAACTTGTTCCACAAAAAATAAGCCCTCATACAGCTATGTGATTAGAAAAATAAAAAAAGTTATGGCTCACGGAAAATCGGGAAGAAAAATGAAAACGTAAAAACAAAAAAAGGGTTAACTTGCTCTGACAACCCAGTACTTTGGATCTTCTATCACTAAGATTTGGCAACCAACAGGGCGGTCTCCCTAGCAGCAGGCATTACTCTTCTGCTCCATTATTTGAACAGGTTGGTTCCGTAGATCCACTCCGTTTCTGGCTAGTGGTTCTATAACAAGGGGTCCAATAAGTCCTGGGTCTGGCTGCTCTGTGAATCAGAATAACATGCCCAGGGACATATTTATTCCACCACCACCACTGCAGCAATGCCAAAAGATATCGTTGCAGATTGAGGACCTGCAATTCCCACCATCGAGAGACAGGGAGCAACATTAAGGGGTTAATGGTTTGTTTTGACGCCATTCCAATTTCTCTTGTAGTATCAATAGTCACCTATCATATTTTCCACTTTCAAATAGCTTCTGTGCCACTTTTCATGGACAGGTAATTCTTCTTGAAGTAACCTAGAGAGGCAAAACTCATTTATCCAGTCATTTAAAGCTTTTAAGACAAATATGACATAACGACATATCAAAAAGTTTTGATCAGTGAGGGTGTAAGTCCTGAGACCACCACTAGTCAATGGAACATGTAGAGAGAAGTCCTCACGTAACATTCTCTCTGTCTTCACTGCAGAAGACGGAATCAAGATAGACTTTCTATTGAGTCCATTTCCTGCAGCAAGGAGAGTGTGTTATGCAATGCTTCTCTCTCCTCATTTTAGTGACTGGTGATGGTCTCAGCACTTGAACCATAAGCAATATGTCACTATTAGTGTTGGGCGAGCATGCAGGGCCAAACACTAATTTTACTCAAGCATCGTGATGCTCGGCACATCGCGGTGTTCGTACGAATACCGCGTGTGTTCGAGCGAGATGCTCGAGTCTCCTCCCCGCACATTTGTTGCTACGCAGCCAATAAACGCGCAGGTAAGTTCTGCCATTCACTGTAATGCCGTAGCCATGTTGGCTACTGCCATTACAGTGATTGGCTGGCCGGAACGCGTCATCGGGTGCTATATAGCACCTGATGACACGTGTTCGCCTCAGTCTTAGTCAGGGAGAGCTGGAGAGCAGAAGGGAGAGATGGTGTAGGGAGTGAAATAGGAATATTTTAGCTTTTATACTTGTTATAGACCCAAAAGTCCTTTTAAGGACTATTGTGTGTGGCAGCAATATATTTTTTTAGCGCAACCTGCGCTAAATTGCAAAAAATTGTTAGAAACCCAAAAGTCCTTTTAAGGACCATAGTTGTATCTGGCAGCAATAAATATTTTTAGCACAACCTGCGCTAAATAGCTTGCAATTGTTTGGCCGCTGCAGACAGCGATATTACTGTATCTGCGCTGCATCTCCTGTCTAACATGTGCACAGCCTAAAAATATCTGTGACATCCAGTGTACTTTTTCCGTAGATGGTGTCCGCTGCAGACAGTTACATTACCTGTGCTAAATCTCCTGTATAACGTTTGCGTGTCCGAAATATTAGTGACATTCAGTCAAATTTTTTTGCTGCTGGTGGCAGCGACAGTACCTGCGCTATACCTCCTGTTGAGCATGAATGGGTAGAAGAGGAGGATGAGGAGAATGAGAGTCATCCTCCTTATGAGGACAGCGAAGTCTTGTCTGTTGGGACTCTGGCACACATGGCTGACTTTATGTTAGGCTGCCTTTCCCATGACCCTCGCGTTGCACGCTTTTTGGCCAACACCGATTACTGGTTGTTCACCCTTCTCGACCCCCGCTACAAAGAGAACTTCTCATCTCTCATTCCTGTGGTGGAGAGGACGAGCAAAATGGTTCAATACCAGAAGATCCTTGTGGAAAAATTGCTCCAAAAATGTCCAGCTGACAACGCTGGCTACAGAGTATGTACTTCCTTGGCCAACCGAGGAGGGGAGACAAGGTGAACACACAGCAGTTCCAACACAAGCAGGGCAGCACTCTGGGACAGTTTTATGACACCCCGCCAGCACCCTCACCCTGATGCGTGGCCTGGTGCCACAAGGACGAAAACATTTTGGAATATGGTGAAGGAGTACGTAGCAGACTGTGTCAGCGTCCTCAGTGATCCCTGTGTGCCTTACAACTATTTGGTGTCCAAGCTGGATACGTGGCACAAACTGGCGCTCTACGCCTTGGAGGTGCCGGCCTGCCCCGCCGCCAGCGTTTTGTCAGAGCATGTATTTAGTACTGCTGGTGGCATAATAACTGATAAGCGCATCCGCCTGTCAACTGAAAATGCTGACAGGTTGACTCTTATAAAAATGAACAAGGCCTGGATTGCCCCTGACTTCTCTACTCCACCAGAGGAAAGCGGCTGAACATAAAGGCACTCTAAATGTGGCTTTTATGGTGTATTGAATACACTGTATTCTCATGCACCCCTTCCACCACTAAAATGGGTATAGGGTTCAATATCCCTTTTCTCCTCCTCCTCCTCCATCATATCAACATGCTTTTAAGGCTGCCCTCGCACCTAATGTTTTAGAGGGTCAGCTCAGCAGCGGGACCTCACCCATAATGTTTTAGAGGGTTACCAGCAGGTCCTCAACCATAATGTTTTTTAAGGGTCACCAGCAGGCCCTTAAAGGGGTTGTCCGGGTTCAGAGCTGAACCCGGACATATCCCCATTTTCACCCAGGCAGCTCCCCTGACTTGAGCATCGGAGCAGTTAATGCTCTGATGCTCTCCTTTGCCCTGTGCTAAATCGCACAGGGCAAAGACATTTTTAGGAGTTCCGGTGACCGGGGGGCTCTCCATGGGGTTGCCAGGAGGCCTGGTGATGTCACCGGCACTGATGGGCGGGCTTTAGCGCTGCCCTAGCCAGTAAAATGGCTAGGGCAGCGCTAAAGCCCGCCCATCAGAGACGGTGACGTCACTGAACACACTGCCGGGTGGAAGCTCAGATTTTTTTAGATGGTCAGCTCGGCAGCAGGCCCTCGCCCATAATGTTTTAGATGGTCAGCTCAGCAGCAGACCCTTACCCCTAATGTTTTAGATGGTCAGATCAGCAGCAGGCCCTCACCCCTAAAGTTTTAGAGGGTCACCAGCAGGCCCTTGCTCTTGTTTTTGAGGGTCACCTGGAGGCTATCAATCATAATTTTTTAAGGGTGTGTATGATGCCCTCCTTTATGTGTAATAAAGGGTGTATTGGAGTGCCCTTTCCATTAGTGCATTGGCTTTATGAGTGTAGGAGTCCCACTACCTGAACAATTGTACCACAATGTGAATGAGGCCCTCCTTTATGTGATATACAGGTTGTATCGGAGTGCCTCTTCCTTGTAATTTTTGGCAGCACCTGCACTTTATATACAAGTAAATATACAGGAAAGAATGTTTCCTAACAATTTATCCTCTAAAATCGATTTTATCTTTGGTTTGGTGCGTATTATTGTCAGTCTGTAAAAGTGGCGTACTACTCGGAAGACATCGTTCCCAGCAGCGACCTGGGAGTCCAAGATGCATCGAGACATCCTCCCCATGCTGTTCCCGAACCATTTCAGTGGTGTTTCCATCAATTTCTGACCTTTTACTATGAACCAGACACCTCTTCAAAGCAGGGGGTGCCTGGTTTAATGCTCGGATTCTCCCATTGACTTCCATTGTGCTCGGGTGCTTAGTAGAGCACCCCAGCAATCCGAGGTGTTCTACTCGAGCACCCGAGCATTTTGGTGCTCGACCAAACTAGTCACTATGACATATTAAGAGTTTTTTTAAAGCTCAGGGATACTTTAGGTTTTTGCAGATTCACACCTTGCAGCATAACTTTACTCAAAACCTAAAAATTCTGGTTTTACTGAAATTAACACAAATATCACAGTTTCTCTGTTATCACACTCACAAGGTCCCTTTTGATTGTGATAAGAGAGAAAGAGTTTCTATGGCCATCCTCTGCCAGCTCATGATATTGATGGAGCGCTGTGGTTGAAGGTGATTTTGTTTTCCTGACTAGTAAAATTATTGCTGTGTAAAGAAATAATAATTTTTTTTTTAATAATGACCCTGCCAAGCCACCCTTTTGTCTGTCAAGACAAGTAAATGACAGGAGGCCAAACATCATCAGTAACCACAGGGACAGCTATAAGCACCTCTACAATGTAGAATTCATCATATATCAGCTTCCTGGACCCTTGTTAGTGAGGCATTAGAGACAATTAGAGACAATGTATATTTGTGTCAACTATGTTCAACCCTGAGTATACACTACTCACAAAAAGTTCACCAGCTCATCAAATTCGAATCATAAGGGAACGGCTGCTGGAGACTGGGGTACCTCAAATGGCCTGCCCTTTCTCCAGACTAGAATCCCATTAAAAAACCTATGGGACCAGCTAAGTTGCCATGTAAAGGCTCGTAACTCTGTACCCCAGAACCTCAATGACCTGAGGGTCGGCCTTCAAGAAGAGTGGGATGCCATGCCTCAGCAAACAATAGGTCGACTTGTGAACAGCATGAGGCGTCCTTGTCAAGTGCTACGGTAATTGAGGCCATGTGACAAGTTACTGAGACATTGACATTTTTTGGGGGGTATACCCACCACTGGTGTTGGCTTTTGTTTCAATAAATTGTTTGAGATGAGAAAATCACCATTGCATTTTTCCTACTTTCATGATATAATATCACTGTAGCATAAACTTTTTACCTTTTTGTATAATTTCACGATGGATGGGATTGCTCCTCAGCCTCATTCCTTCAGCCAATGATTGGCTGAGCACCATTCACAGCCATTTCCTGATGTGCACCAGTACCGTCAGAATGGCAGAAGGGATAGGTGAGGTGAGTATAAGTTCTTTCACTTTTTTCCACCATGTTCAGCCTAGAGAAAAGTTTTTTTGTGTGCTGATATACCCCTTTAAAGGGGTTTTCTGGGAGTTCCATGTTAATGGGTTATCTTTGGGATAGGTCAACGATATCTGTTCGGTGAGGGTTCCATTCCAGGCACCTCCACTTAGCTGTTTGAAAAGGCCTACAGCCTATTCCTAGGCCAGTGACATGATGTACATCAGTCACATAGCCTTTTTAAAGCTCAATCCCATTCAAATTCCAAGCACAGCCGCTATACAAAGTACAGTGCTGTGCTTAGCCTGAGAAGGCCGTAGTGTTCGCTGGAGTGCCGCCGCCTCCTCCGCAAACAGCTAATCAGTGGTGGTGCTGGTAGATGGACCCACATCGACCAGATATTGATGACCTATCCTGAGCATAGGTCATTAAAAAGGTATTCTGGTTTCATGAAACTGATGACCTATCCTAAGTATATGAACAGTAAAGCCAACTAAAAAGATCACTGGAACCCACCCTTGATCCAATAAAAGCAGTCCTTATTGAAGTGATAATAGAAAGGCCATAGATGAAACTAATTTTGGGGTCCTGCCCCTTCTTCAATTACAAAGGACAATCCTATCCTCAGAATAGGTCATCAATAGCAGATTGCTGGAAATCTGACTCTTGGCATAGGTCTTCTTTAAGCAACCATATGGTGACTGTGTACAACTGTACCAGGGCTGTGCACATGGTCTTTAGACCTTAGGCTGCGGTTTCGCTGCATTGACATGTAGAACATTTTTCTTAGGGCTTGTTCACACGAACGTGCCGCTTTTTACGGTCCCCAAATCGCTGATACGCAAAACACGGATGCTGGCTGTGTGCCTTCCGCAATTTGCGGAATGGAACAGACGGCCCTTTATAGAAATGCCTATACTTGTCAGCAAAATAGACAAGAATAGGACATGACTTGCGGGGCCACGGAACGGAGCAACAGATGCAGAAAGCACATGGAGTGCTTTCCGCATCTTTTGCGGCCCCATTGAAGTGAATGGGTCCGCACCTAAGCCGCAAAAAATTCGACTCGGATGCAGAACTAAACCACAGTCGTGTGAATGAGCCCTTAACCCGTATTTTTTATAAACCTTTGAGATTACTGCCAAACCAGCATGCATTTATGTGTGTTTTTGTGGTGCAGTAGTTGGGCAGTTTTCTACCGGTACATGTGAAAATACAACCAGGGGTGTATCTATATTTATCTGTTGCATCTGGGTCCTGGTGTCTATGGCAGAATATCTCTTTGCTCCCCAGGCACCAGGACCCAGATGAAATTTTGTGCTTTTCTCCTGTCCCACTGTAGTTTTCTTTCCTACTATACACAACATAAAACTATACACAAAATGTCATGTTAAGGAGGCATCAACCATAAAGATAATCCAGTAATAAAACAGTAAGGTATATGCTTCATAGCCATTTCTCTGCAGAATTATTTGAGATGTAATCCATTTTTAGGACACTAGCCAGGTGGAGACTCATTGGAATGTCTTTCGACAATTGGCAATGCGGTCAACATATCTTTTAAAGGGTGTAACACACTTGACAAGCCCTACTTATTGACAACTAGCTGATTGCAAAGTGTCCCCTTGACTGTTATTTTAGGGAAAAATTATAGTAACTGTTAAATTTGTCTGCAGAGCCACCACAGGGGAAATTAAACATTGCACAGTGCCCATTCAAATCAATGAGCTGTCTATGTGATGCAGAACAATACAGGTCCTTCAGATCAAGAAACTCTCTTTGTAAGCTCTCTCCACTCTAGCCAAGAGATGAGGCTCCTGAAAAGGGACCCCCCTCTGCTCACTCTATATTCATTAATAGGATATATGAAATATAGTTTTGTAAACCAGACAATTCCTTTAACCCCTTAGGGACTTAGGGCGTACCGGTACGCCCTGTTTCCCGAGTCCTTAAGGACCCAGGGCGTACCGGTACGTCCTAACTTTAAATTGCGATTGCGGCGCAGCGGGGGTTAATCCGAACAGGATGTCCGCTGAAATCATTCAGCGGGCATCCTGTCACAACGCCGGGCGGGGGGTCATGTGACCGCCTGCATCGGCGATCGCAGCAAACCGCAGGTCAATTCAGACCTGCGGTTTGCTGCGTTTCCGGTCCATTTGGGTCTCCGGTGACCCAATGAAAAGGAAAAGGACTGTGATCGGTGGTGTGATTACACACCACCAATCAAAGTCCGAGCATTTGGGAGAGGCGGTGCTGGCCGTGGTGCTGATTGGGAGAGGCGGTGCTGGCCGTGGTGCTGATTGGTGCGGGGAGAGAGGCGCAAGATTCAAACTTCCAGCGCTCCTCTCTCCCCTCCTCTTCCTGTTTCAGCACCTGCACCGGCCAGCACCGTCCTCACCAGGCTCCTGCGATCCCCCGTTGTCGGCACCCATCACCCTCCTGCACCCATCACCCTCCAGGTAGGTTAGGATCAGTGAGGGAGAGGCACCGTTAGGCAGGGATAGAAGGGACAAGTTAGTTAGGAAAAAAACCAAAAAAAAACACACTTTTATCTAAATTTACTGTTTTCCAGCTTTGATACCCCCAATTAGTGCCAATAAAACCGCCATCTCATCCCGCAAAAAATGAGCCCCTACATTAGATAGTCGCCCAACAAAAAAAATAAAACTGTAGCTCCCAGGCTATGGAGATACTAAAATATTTTTTTTTGGTTCCTAAAATCATAATATAGTGTCAAATCTAAATAAATGTTAAAATGTAGACATATTAGGTATCGCCGCGTCCGTAAGAATCTGCCCTATAAAAATAACATTTGACCAAACCCCTCGGATGAACAGCGTTAAAAATATAAAATAAAAACTGTGCCAAAACACCCATTTTCATTTGAATCCTTTTTTTCCCGGTAATAAAGCAAGGGTTAACAGCCAAACAAAACTAAATATTTATTGCCCTGATTCTGTAGTTTGCAGAAACACCCCATATGTGGTCGTAAATGGCTATATAGCCACACGGCAGGGCATAGAATGAAGGGAACGCCATATGGTTTCTGGAAGGCAGATTTTGATGGACTGGTTTATTTACACCATGTCCCATTAGAAGCCACCCCCTGATGTAGCCTAGACTAGAAACTCCAAAAAAGTGACCCCCCATCTAAGAAACTACACCCCTTAAGGTATTCAAAAGTTACTTTACAAACTTTGTTAACCCTTTAGGTGTTCCACAAAACTAAATAGCGAATGTAGAAACAATTTTTGAATTTAAATTTCTTGTTATCTTGCCTCAAAAAAGTGTAATATAGAGCAACCAAAAATCATATTTACCCTAAAATAGTCCCAAAACAACAACCACCTTATCCCGTAGTTTCCTAGGTGGGGTCAATTTTATGGAGTTTCTACTCTAGGGGTGCATCAGGGGGCTTGAAATGGTACATGGTGTAAATAAACCAGTCCAGCAAAATCTGCCTTCCAAAAACCATATGGCGTTCCCCTTCTTCTATGTCCTGCTGTTTAGCCAAATAGTAGTTTACAACCACATATAGGGTGTTTCTGCAAACTACAGAATCAGGGCAACCCATATTGAGTTTTGTTTGGCTGTTAACCCATTTTTTCCAGTAATAAAGTAAGGGTTAAAATGGAAAATTTTCCAAAAACATTGTAGTGAGGGCCTACAGCTGAGCAGACCATATGAAACATTGGAGGTGAGGGCCTACAGGTGAACGAACCCCATAAAACATTTTAGTGAGGTCCTTATGGTGAGCAAACCCCATAAAACATTGTAGTGATGGCCTACAGCTGAGCAGACCATATGAAACATTGGAGGTGAGGGCCTGAAGGTAAGCAAACCCCATAAAACATTGTAGTGAGGGCCTACAGCTGAGCAGACCGTATGAAACATTGGACGTGAGGTTCCTGAAGGTGAGCGAACCCCATAAAACATTGTAGTGAGGGCCTACAGGTGAGCCGACCATATGAAACATTGGAGGTGAGGGCATACAGCTGAGCAAACCCCATAAAACACTGAAGTGAGGGCCTACAGGTGAGCAGACCATATGAAACATTGTAGTGAGGGCCTGAGGGTGAGCGAACCCCATTAAACATTGTAGTGAGGGTCTACAGGTGAGCAGACCGTATGAAACATTAGAGTGAGGGCCTACAGGTGAGCAGACCGTATGAAACATTGTACTGAGGGCATATATGTAGTGTCCCACTAGGTAAATGTGGGCACTACACAAGGGTCAATTGGGCCACGTTGTTCACCACCATCTGTGGGACATTGGCAGTGTATTTCACAGTACCTTTTAGTGCATTTTAATATGTATTTATGTGTATTTTCCTGTGATATGTGTAGCATGGCCTATTAGGGTATAGTTCAGCATCCTAGGCACTAGAGGGAGCTAGGGAACCCCTAATATAAATAGTCAGGCCCAGACAGGGAGAAGTTCAGTCTGTGTAGTCAGGAGTCTGTGTAGAGACAGAAGGAAGTGTGCACCTTAGCCAGAGAGAAGCTGAGGGCCACATCCTGACATGCAGCTAGACAGCCCAGGCTTCTAGTTGACACCAGGAGACCAGGGAGAATGGACCAGCCTGCCTGAGGATATTGAGCCAGAGTTAGCTCAGAAGAATTGTCACCAGGGGAAGAGTTGCCTCCTGAGAAACCAAGTTCCCATATGCAGAGCAGAGCCAGTATTCCAGCTAGACAAGTAAGCTGAAGGGCAGAAGTATTATACCTAAAGCAAGGATATATACCTGAGGAAGTTTTCTACCAAGGATAAAGCCAGCATTAGGGCATACGGGCCTTGGGATAAAGACAGCCATGAGTTCTGAGGAATAGTGCACAGGATCTCTGAGGAGAAGTGCAGCCTGGTCTGTGAGTGTTGTATTTAACCCTCTGTGTATCTTGCAAAGAACATTGTACCTGCCATTGATCTGAAAGCCTGCTTTATACTGCTGCATTACCTGGAACTTTACAAAAGACTGTATAAAGTTAACTGTTTCCAGTAAAGGAAGTTTTGGTTCACCATAACAGCGTGTTCCTCACTTATTACCACTATCAACCGGTGTGCCAACGTTACAGGCACTGGCGTCACGAACCTTAAAGGGACCTTGCCCTAGGCACATTAAACATCTGCAACATCCAGGGCACCTCACCCATCATCAGGCCTGGTCCCTATATACAGAGAGTGCCCCAGAGGTCTCCTGTGCCAGCCTCTCCATCACTGCTGTACGCTTGCCCAGGGTCTCCCTACAAACTGTGAGTCAGTGCCATCTTAAGAGCATTATAGGCCCCCGGGCAATACAGTGCACTGGGGCCCTGTCTACACAATCACGCACTAGAATAAAAATGCAAATTATCAATAAGGCGATATTTATTGGGCATTTCCTCTTGTGGATTTTCCCCAGCAGTAGGATCAGGTAATGATACCATTGGTATTTCTGCTGGAATTGGAGTGCATGTAGATGTGGATGCTACATCTGGAGGAGCAGAACTACTGGCTGACGTTGCACCTGGATTGAGCCAAGATGTTAGTTTTGGAAGTTTGCACATTTTCTCTTTCTCCTCTGCAGCCTTTTTCCTCTTCTGTGCTCCACTCAAAACATTACGTTTCATTTCTGCACTAAAGGTTATTTTCACCAACACGTAATAAACTTTATTTTTCCTCACCTTTTTTACACTTCCTCGAACGAGTGGCAACTCTAAGATTGCTATATAAGGGGGACACATAAGATATTACAGTCAAAACTTGAGGGGCACTAATAACTTAAAGTGGATGTAAACCCAAACATTTTTTTTTTTTGTGATGTCACAATGTAGAGTACCCAGGCAGTACACACGCCACTCCAACATTAATACCCACCAGCACCAGCAGTACCCACACCAGCATTACCCACCAGCACCAGAGTGTGTGTACATTTATATATATATCTATATTTATTTCGTTTTTTTAGTTGTATGATTAAAGTGGATGTAAACCCCCAAGTATGCAGTATAGCACCCTATAGTATACAGCACCACACAGTATGCAGTATAGCACCCTATAGTATACAGCACCACACAGTATGCAGTATAGCACCCTATAGTATACAGCACCACACAGTATGCAGTATAGCACCCTATAGTATACAGCACCACACAGTATGCAGTATAGCACCCTATAGTATACAGCACCACACAGTATGCAGTATAGCACCCTATAGTATACAGCACCACACAGTATGCAGTATAGCACCCTATAGTATACAGCACCACACAGTATGCAGTATAGCACCCTATAGTATACAGCACCACACAGTATGCAGTATAGCACCCTATAGTATACAGCACCACACAGTATGCAGTATAGCACCCTATAGTATACAGCACCACACAGTATGCAGTTTAGCACCCCACACTATACAGTACCCCACAGTATATAGTAGAGCAGTATAGACCCCCACACTATACAGCACCTCACTGTATACAGCACCCCAAACTATACACGATACAGCCCCCCACACTATACAGTACAGCACTCTACACTATACCGCACCCACAGTATACAGCCCCCCACACTATACAGTACAGCAGTATAGCACTCCCCCCACTATACAGCCCCCCCCCCCACACTATACAGGCCCCCCACACTATACAGCCCACCACACAGTATACAGGCCACCCCCCCCCCCACACACAGTATACAGCCCACCACACAATATACAGCCCATTACACAATATATAGCCCACCACACAATATACAGCCCACCACACAGTATACAGGCCCCCACACAGTATACAGCCCCCCACACAGTACACAGCACCCCACTATACAGTAGTTTACAGTATATTAACCACCTCAGCCCCCAGTGCTTAAACACCCTGAAAGACCAGGCCACTTTTTACACTTCTGACCTACACTACTTTCACCGTTTATTGCTCGGTCATGCAACTTACCACCCAAATGAATTTTACCTCCTTTTCTTCTCACTAATAGAGCTTTCATTTGGTGGTATTTCATTGCTGCTGACATTTTTACTTTTTTTGTTATTAATCGAAATTTAACGATTTTTTTGCAAAAAAATGACATTTTTCACTTTCAGTTGTAAAATTTTGCAAAAAAAAACAAGATCCATATAGAAATTTTGCTCTAAATTTATAGTTCTACATGTCTTTGATAAAAAAAAAATGTTTGGGTAAAAAAAAAATGGTTTGGGTAAAAGTTATAGCGTTTACAAACTATGGTACAAAAATGTGAATTTCCGCTTTTTGAAGCCGCTCTGACTTTCTGAGCACCTGTCATGTTTCCTGAGGTTCTACAATGCCCAGACAGTACAAACACCCCACAAATGACCCCATTTCTGAAAGTACACACCCTAAGGTATTCGCTGATGGGCATAGTGAGTTCATAGAACTTTTTATTTTTTGTCACAAGTTAGCGGAAAATGATGATTTTTTTTTTTTTTTTTTTTCTTACAAAGTCTCATATTCCACTAACTTGTGACAAAAAATAAAAAGTTCTATGAACTCACTATGCCCATCAGCGAATACCTTGGGGTCTCTTCTTTCCAAAATGGGGTCACTTGTGGGGTAGTTATACTGCCCTGGCATTCTAGGGGCCCAAATGTGTGGTAAGGAGTTTGAAATCAAATTCAGTAAAAAATGACCTGTGAAATCCGAAAGGTGCTCTTTGGAATATGGGCCCCTTTGCCCACCTAGGCTGCAAAAAAGTGTCACACATCTGGTATCTCCGTACTCAGGAGAAGGTGGGGAATGTGTTTTGGGGTGTCATTTTATATATACCCATGCTGGGTGAGAGAAATATCTTGGCAAAAGACAACTTTTCCCATTTTTTTATACAAAGTTGTCATTTGACCAAGATATTTATCTCACCCAGTATGGGTATATGTAAAAAGACACCCCAAAACACATTCCTCAACTTCTCCTGAGTACGGGGATACCAGATGTGTGACGCTTTTTTGCAGCCTAGGTGGGCAAAGGGGCCCATATTCCAAAGAGCACCTTTCGGATTTCACTCCTCATTTTTTCCTGAATTTGATTTCAAACTCCTTACCACACATTTGGGCCCCTAGAATACCAGGGCAGTATAACTACCCCACAAGTGACCCCATTTTGGAAAGAAGACACCCCAAGGTATTCCGTGAGGGGCATGGCGAGTTCCTAGAATTTTTTTTTTTTTGTCACAAGTTAGTGGAAAATGATGATTTTTTTTTTTTTTTTTTTTTTTCATACAAAGTCTCATATTCCACAAACTTGTGACAAAAAATAAAAACTTCCATGAACTCACTATGCCCATCAGCGAATACCTTGGGGTCTCTTCTTTCCAAAATGGGGTCACTTGTGGGGTAGTTATACTGCCCTGGCATTCTAGGGGCCCAAATGTGTGGTAAGTAGGTAAATGACCTGTGAAATCCGAAAGGTGCTCTTTGGAATGTGGGCCCCTTTGCCCCCCTAGGCTGCAAAAAAGTGTCACACATCTGGTATCTCCGTACTCAGGAGAAGTTGAGGAATGTGTTTTGGGGTGTCTTTTTACATATACCCATGCTGGGTGAGATAAATATCTTGGTCAAATGCCAACTTTGTATAAAAAAATGGGAAAAGTTGTCTTTTGCCAAGATATTTCTCTCACCCAGCATGGGTATATGTAAAATGACACCCCAAAACACATTCCCCAACTTCTCCCGATTACGGAGATACCAGATGTGTGACACTTTTTTGCAGCCTAGGTGGGCAAAGGGGCCCATATTCAAAAGAGCACCTTTCGGATTTCAAAGGTCATTTTTTACAGAATTTGATTTCAAACTCCTTACCACACATTTGGGCCCCTAGAATGCCAGGGCAGTATAACTACCCCACAAGTGACCCCATTTTGGAAAGAAGAGACCCCAAGGTATTCGCTGATGGGCATAGTGAGTTCATGGAACTTTTTATTTTTTGTCACAAGTTAGTGGAATATGAGACTTTGTATGAAAAAAAAAAAAAAAAAAAAATAAGCATTTTCCACTAACTTGTGACAAAAAATAAAAAATTCTAGGAACTCGCCATGCCCCTCACGGAATACCTTGGGGTGTCTTCTTTCCAAAATGGGGTCACTTGTGGGGTAGTTATACTGCCCTGGCATTTTCCAGGGGCCCTAATGTGTGGTAAGTAGGTAAATGACCTGTGAAATCCTAAAGGTGCTCTTTGGAATATGGGCCCCTTTGCCCACCTAGGCTGCAAAAAAGTGTCACACATGTGGTATCGCCGTATTCAGGAGAAGTTGGGGAATGTGTTTTGGGGTGTCATTTTACATATACCCATGCTGGGTGAGAGAAATATCTTGGCAAAAGACAACTTTTCCCATTTTTTTATACAAAGTTGGCATTTGACCAAGATATTTCTCTCACCCAGCATGGGTATATGTAAAATGACACCCCAAAACACATTCCCCAACGTCTCCTGAATACGGAGATACCACATGTGTGACACTTTTTTGCAGCCTAGGTGGGCAAAGGTGCCCAAATTCCTTTTAGGAGGGCATTTTTAGACATTTGGATACCAGACTTCTTCTCACGCTTTGGGGCCCCTAGAATGCCAGGGCAGTATAAATACCCCACATGTGACCCCATTTTGGAAAGAAGACACCCCAAGGTATTCAATGAGGGGCATGGCGAGTTCATAGAAATTTTTTTTTTTTGGCACAAGTTAGCGGAAATTGATATTTTTTATTTTTTTCTCACAAAGTCTCCCGTTCCGCTAACTTGGGACAAAAATTTCAATCTTTCATGGACTCAATATGCCCCTCACGGAATACCTGGGGGTGTCTTCTTTCCGAAATGGGGTCACATGTGGGGTATTTATACTGCCCTGGCATTCTAGGGGCCCTAAAGCGTGAGAAGAAGTCTGGAATATAAATGTCTAAAAAATTTTACGCATTTGGATTCCGTGAGGGGTATGGTGAGTTCATGTGAGATTTTATTTTTTGACACAAGTTAGTGGAATATGAGACTTTGTAAGAAAAAAAAAAAAAAAATTCCGCTAACTTGGGCCAAAAAAATATCTGAATGGAGCCTTACAGAGGGGTGATCAATGACAGGGGGGTTGATCAATGACAGGGGGGTGATCAATGACAGGGGGGTGATCAATGACAGGGGGGTGATCAGGGAGTCTATATGGGGTGATAACCACAGTCATTGATCACGCCCGTGTAAGGCTTCATTCAGACGTCCGGATGCGTTTTGCGGATCCGATCCATCTATCAGTGCATCCGTAAAAATCATGCGGACATCTGAATGGAGCTTTACAGGGGGGTAATCAATGACAGGGGGGTAATCAATGACAGGGGGGTGATCAGGGAGTCTATATGGGGTGATCACCACAGTCATTGATCACGCCCCTGTAAGGCTTCATTCAGACGTCCGGATGCGTTTTGCGGATCCGATCCATCTATCAGTGCATCCGTAAAAATCATGCGGACGTCTGAATGGAGCTTTACAGGGGGGTAATCAATGACAGGGGGGTGATCAGGGAGTCTATATGGGGTGATCACCACAGTCATTGATCACGCCCCTGTAAGGCTTCATTCAGACGTCCGGATGCGTTTTGCGGATCCGATCCATCTATCAGTGCATCCGTAAAAATCATGCGGACGTCTGAATGGAGCTTTACAGGGGGGTAATCAATGACAGGGGGGTAATCAATGACAGGGGGGTGATCAGGGAGTCTATATGGGGTGATCACCACAGTCATTGATCATGCCCCTGTAAGGCTTCATTCAGACGTCCGGATGCGTTTTGCGGATCCGATCCATCTATCAGTGCATCCGTAAAAATCATGCGGACATCTGAATGGAGCTTTACAGGGGGGTAATCAATGACAGGGGGGTGATCACCACAGTCATTGATCATGCCCCTGTAAGGCTTCATTCAGACGACCGGATGCGTTTTGCGGATCCGATCCATGTATCAGTGCATCCGTAAAAATCATGCGGACATCTGAATGGAGCTTTACAGGGGGGTGATCAGGGAGTCTATATGGGGTGATCACCACAGTCATTGATCATGCCCCTGTAAGGCTTCATTCAGACGTCCGGATGCGTTTTGCGGATCCGATCCATCTATCAGTGGATCCGTAAAAATCATGCGGACGTCTGAATGGAGCTTTACAGGGGGGTAATCAATGACAGGGGGGTAATCAATGACAGGGGGGTGATCAGGGAGTCTATATGGGGTGATCACCACAGTCATTGATCACGCCCCTGTAAGGCTTCATTCAGACGTCCGGATGCGTTTTGCGGATCCGATCCATCTATCAGTGGATCCGTAAAAATCATGCGGACGTCTGAATGGAGCTTTACAGGGGGTTGATCAATGACAGGGGGGTAATCAATGACAGGGGGGTGATCAGGGAGTCTATATGGGGTGATCAGGGGTGATTAGGGGTGATCAGGGGCTAATAAGGGGTTAATAAGTGACGGGGGGGGGGTGTAGTGTAGTGTAGTGGTGCTTGGTGCTACTTTACTGAGCTACCTGTGTCCTCTGGTGGTCGATCCAAACAAAGGGGACCACCAGAGGACCAGGTAGCAGGTATATTAGACGCTGTTATAAAAACAGCGTCTAATATACCTGTTAGGGGTTAAAAAAAACACATCTCCAGCCTGCCAGCGAACGATCGCCGCTGGCAGGCTGGAGATCAACTCTCTTACCTTCCGTTCCTGTGAGCGCGCGCGCCTGTGTGCGCGCGTTCACAGGAAATCTCGCGTCTCGCGAGATGACGCGTATATGCGTGACTGTGCGCAGCGCTGCCACCTCCGGAACGCGATCCTGCGTTAGGCGGTCCGGAGGTGGTTAAAATAACAACCCCATGTCACCTTTTTCTGATGTAATCTTTACACAGAAAAGCTCCACAGTTAACTTCTGCAACACTCCTGATAGGACCTGTGATGACTTCATAGCCATGTGACCAGTAATTGCTAGGTTACTGGTCACATGGTAATGATGTCATTAAGGTCCTAGATCAAAACTCATTAAGGTCCTAGAATTAAGATCATTAACACAGTACGATCATGATGCCTGTGTAGCCGACAGCCTGACACCCGGGGCAGTAGCTAGCAGGGCTCAAGAGGCAGCTGCCTTGGGCCCCCCCAGGAGCAACTGGGCCCAGGGCAGCTGCCCCTTTTGCCCCTTGGTAAAGACGGCCCTGGCGGCAACGCTGCTAAATGACGGTTGGGAAGTTGGCTGGTGGGTTCACTGGGCAGGCGGGCCCCCAGGCAAGTGGGGCCCCCGGGCAACTGCCCAGCGTGCCCATTCGAAAAGACGGCCCTGCTGTGAGTAACCCTCGTATGCCTATTAACCGTGACCTCACATCGCAATACCCTGCAGGGCTGCGTACTGCATATATACTGTATGGAACAGGAGGAGGAGTAAACAGGATTCAAACATATACCCTTTTTTTTGGAGGTGAAAAGGGTGCATCTGAATCTTGTGGATTGAGTACATTGTAAAGCATACATTTAAATTGCGTGTTTGTTCCTCATTAGCTCAGCGTTCCTGTGGTGGAGTGGAGAACTCAGGGGCAATCCAGGCCTTGTTTATTTTTATCTGAGTCAACCTGTCAGCATTGCCATCTGTTATGATGCCACCAGTAGCACTAAATACAGGGCAGGCCAACACCTCCAAGGCGTAGAGCGCAAGTTTGTGCCACGTGTCCAGCTTGGACACCCAGTAGTTGTAAGGCACTGAGGGATCATTTAGGACGCTGACACAGTCTGCTATGTATTCCTTCACCATTTTCCAAAACTTTTCCCTCCTTGTACCACTAGGCTGAGCTTCAGGGTGAGGTTGCTGGCGGGGTGTCATGAAAGTGTCCCATGCCTTGGAGAGTGTTGCCCTGCCTTTGTAGGAACTGCTGTGTGTTCCCATTGTCTCCCTTCCCCGGTTGCCTAAGGAAGTACGGACTCTGCCTTCAGCGTTGTCAGATGGAAAATTCCGGAGCAATCTCTCAACAAGTACCTTCTGGTATTGCACCATTTTACTCGTCCTTTCCACCACAGAAATGAGAGATGAGAAGTTTTCTTTGTAGCAGGGGTCGAGAAGGGTGAACACCCAGTAATCCGTGTTTCTCGGATTTTCTTTCACTTCCTCCTCCTCCTCTTCACGGTCCAATTCGTGCTGAGAAGATGAACTGTGGGTGGTCTGGGTATTACCCTGTGAGATGTCCTCCCCCAATTCCTTGTCTGCCACATTCAGAGCGTCGTCCTTAATTGTGAGCAGCGATCGTTTGAGTAGACACATACAGCAGTGAGATGGTTACGCTGATAATAGCGTTATCGCCACTAACCATCTGTGTGGATTATTCAAAGTGCAGATTCAGTGAAATTTGTATATATTGATTTTCACTTTTTCCAATATATGGGATTGAACACTCAGATGGTATAGAAATGCAATGCGCTGTGATAAATGGTTTCTGCTGCAGACAAGAAAAATGGGTGCTGTTTTCACAGATATTCTTCCTATCTATTCCCCTGATACACAGAAGGTATTGCACAGATGTCAGAAGTCACTGCAGACACCTTCTATTAAGATAGCCAATGAAGCGATTTTTTTTGTAAAGAAAAGTGCAAATCTGTACTTTAAATTGCTGCCAACACACACAGTAGTCCTTAAAAGGACTTTTGGGTCTTTGAAACGTCTTGAGAAAGAGTAATTTGCTCACAATCTCCCTACACTGTCTGTCCCTTCCTAACAGCAGCTCTCCCTGACTCGCAATGAGCCGAACACGCGTGACCGGGTGCTATATAGCACCCGATGACGTGTTCCGGCCAGTCATTCACTGTAATGCCTGTAGAAAACATGGCTAATGGCATTACAGTGATGGCAATACTTACCATCATGTTTATTGGCTGCTTAGAAGGCGAAAAACGTGCGGGGAGGAGACTCGAGCATGGCGCTTGAGCACATGTAGTACTCGGCCGAGCGCTCGGATCTGCCGAGCATAGCGATTCTCGAGCCGAACCGGTACTCGGCCGAGCATGCTCGCTCATCACTAATCAATATACGTAGATGAAGATAACATTTTTTTAATCTTCAGAAGTAATCTCAAGAGAGTTCTTCGGAGGAGAGCACTGGACTTGTGATAATCAGAGCATATGGTACTTAAATTCTTCCATGTAATCACAACCATATTTTGACTATTGCTCCTGATGAAAATGTAGGACAAGCTAGTAGTTATTTTACAAATGAGGATTTTCTAAGCTTGAGTACATATAAACATATGGCAACTGACATTTCTGTAATCCTCAGTAGAAGTAATGGTCACATCAAATTTCTTCTTTATATAACATTACAAAGAAAGCACTTCGTAATAGTATATGGACAGTGATGGTGATAATACACGTCAAACTCCTTCCACTCTCCATAATGATAATGGTCCCATGTAGGCACTCCATTCACACAATCCTTCTCCAAACTCAGTTGTGGTCCATTTACATTTGCTTCTTTAACTTACAAATCACTTATGTGATTAAGCAGCAGCTGGTTTGACATAGAAGTTCATCTATAATCTATGTAATGAACTACGTAGGCACTCTATTCACAAAACCCTTCTCCAAACTCAGTTGTGGTCCACTTATATTTGCTTCGTTTGACTTGCAAATCAGTTATGTTATTAAGCAGCAGGTGGTCTGACATTAAAGTTCATTTATAATCTATGTAATGAACTACAAGATTCAATTTTTGGTGTTTTGCAGCAGAAGATATTGTGTCCTTTCTTGGTAATGTCTGGTTAAAGCTGTGTTGGACCCTGCCATTTTCTTTAATATGTAGGTCTTTGGAGTTTCTTGAGTTTACTGTGAGGTCAGTGTCATGTAGTTCTGATGTACATTTCAAGAGAGATAAAAGACACCTGTAAAACTGAAATACAAAGATAAAGAAAATCAGGAAGATGAAAAATAACATCAAAAACATTAAAACTGAGGTACAAAATGCTATGTGTGAGTTATATAAAGTGATGCAGTCAGCACACATTCATCGACTTGTGAGGCTTAGGGACAGTAGGAAAACATTCTCATTAGAAGACAAATCCTGGTTCGAGGAAACCACTTTTTACCAACCCAAAGGATCACAGGAAATTGCTGTGGATAATACATGAGAGTCCTGAACTGGAGGCCACTCTCCCTTCATTAAAAGGGTATACTGGGAATAATTAACTATTAACTGAAGGCCCCTTGCCTGCATTGCCTACTGAAAGATTTATACGTACAAGCTCCCTGATGCTCCGGTCCTGCAAGCTGGCTCTTTTGCCTCCATCTTACAATCCCCAGCTTGTTTTCTTCCAGCTGGGGCATGGACATGGCCACCTGAGTTGCTGACGCCAATGAAAGGATTCAGCATGGTGACATGTTGCTTGGGGATATGTCACTGCTGAAGCCAGAGTTTTTTAACCTCTTGCCTACGTCACATGACTTTATATGTCATGACGTTAGGCTCTTATCTGTAACTTCACAGCGTTGGGTTACATTGCGATCTGCTGGATCTCTGTGACACTGCAGATTGCTGTGACCGCGCTGTCATTAGACAACTGCGGTCACAATGAGGAGTGCTGAGACCAGCAGAAGTGGTCTGGCTGCGTGGCATCCTTGTAGCACCATGCTGCAAGGATCCATTGCCATGTACAATTTAAAAGCCAGTGGGGAGTGCTCTTCTTGATGTGCTGGATGCAAGATGAGATGAGCAAATTTTTCAAAAAATTCAAAACATTTTTCAAGAAGTTTGCTTTGTACCGCATTAATTTGTCACGAAGCACATTAAATCAGCTATATACCGGCCTGCAGGTAGAGTGTATCTTGGTGTACATCATTGTACATTGCAGCAACATGCATAGCTAGTCCTTTCTGGTAGTGAAACAGATACTGTGCTTCAGTATAATAGGCAGGTCTCATATAGTATATGGACATGTGCATCGTCATGCAGTCCACCAACAGTCCTAGCTAACGCTTAGCTAAACCAAAACAAAAGCATACAGCATTCTTTAGTAAAAGAAAAAAATCACTGTGCATCCCTGCAAGACTTGTGTCCCAACTCTTTAGTGGAACAAAAGAAGTACACAAAGGCAGTGCCAAAAAAGTAGTGGAGAAACCACTCGGCCGAGCAGCCAATAAACATGTTGTGGCAGTGCAAACAAATGCTTTTGAATCTCTTCTGTTAGCTGTAAAATGACTATGCGTCACTTTTAGGCTCAGTTCCCACTTCACTTATTTGGTCAGTTACAGGTCAAAAACACAGAACAGGTGCAGATTTTTTCAGAATACCTTATCTGAGAGTAGGATTGACTCCTGATTTTGGCTCACCATACAGTAACTGCAGGAATTAACTGACCATATAAATGAAGTGTGAACTCAGCCTTACAGGTCAATGTTAGCATCAGGTATAATGTACTTAACCATGAAGTGGCCAAAGATTCTACTATAGAGTGAAAGAGTGAAGAGTCTCATTTTACACCATCTGCTGTTTTAGCCACGGATTCTACTAAAGTGGAAAAGAGCTGTCTCATTTCCCTTTTTGCTAGGTGTCCACATTGATTGCTAGATAATCTGTTCTGTTAGCCACTGATTCTACTATAGTGGGAAAACTGTCTCATTTTACACCATCTGCTGCTTCCACATAGATTAATAGATAACCTATTTTATTATCTACTGATACAAGAAGTGGCCCAATCACAGAGTGGGGCGGGTGTCAGCAATAAGTTTGTGTTGATATCACTGTTTATTTTTCCCTTCTTCTGACCCGTGAGAAGAACAATCCCCCCCAAAAAAATATCTGGCTTTTGAGCATCCGCCTTCACGCAGTCAGTATTTGGTCAGTAATTGATCAGTATTTGTAAGGCAAAAACATGAATGGGTCTAAAACAGAGTCGACATGTGAAGGAAATATTTGCATGTCTAGAGTGTTTTGGACCCACTCCTGCTTTTGGCTTCCAAATTATGATGAAATCCTGATGCAAAATACTGACCGTCTGATTGAGGCCTTATGGATGCTCCAAAGACAGGATCTGTTGTGTTTTTTATGTTTTGGTTCTTCTTACTGATCAGTATAAAGGTAAAATAAATGGTGATGCCAACAAGGCCAAACAAGGACACTAGTGGCCCCAGAACAGTGTGGGGAGGATGGCAACAGCATGAGGAGTCAACAAAAACAGAGTGGGTAGGGTGGCAACAGCATGAGAAGTCAACATAGATGCCAAGTCATAGAGTGAGGAGGTTGGCAACAGCATGAGGAATCAACATAGATGCCCAGTCATAGAGTGAGGAGGGCTGCAACAGCATGAGGAGTCAAAATAGTGGCCCAGTCACAGAGTGGGGAGGGTGGCATCAGGCAGTGGCAGAATCAGAATAGTTGCTGAAGCACGTGGTTAGAAATAACAGGCCATATTTCACAATTACTGGCAGAATGATCTGGTCTGATGCATCGGGTACTGGTGTGTGATATACGCCTGATTCATCTTTATAAAGGTTAATCTCAACATTTTGTGTTGAAAAGCGAGTTCTCTTTGGGGTAACTATGCCCCCATCGCACTAAACACCGGCTCTGATGCCACACTACTGGCCGGGCAGGAAAGCTTGTCCATGGTAAACTCGGCCAGTTACGGCCACAATTCACATTTGGCTGCCCAGTAGTCCATGGGATCTTGGATCTGGGGTGAGAGGGTGCAGTTCAAGTATGCCACCACCTGCTGGTTCAGGTTCTGCTCCATGTCCTGCTGCTGCAGGCTCATTTCTTCAGTAGGCAGGTAAAGAAATGTGCTCCTCAGAGATTCAAGACTGAAGTTAATACTGATGGAGCTGGGGATGCTCCTGCCACACACCCCTTCCTCCAGAAGTCATGGCAGTGGTGCATGAGTGCAGAAGGTCCCCCTGGTCAGACCTTCGGGAGGATGGGCGATGGCGCACATAGGCAGCAACCAAACGACTTCATAGGATGTCTTGATAGTAATTGAGTTTATCATCCCTCTCAGAAGGTGAAAAAAGGCTCCCATTTTGACCCAGTAGTGAGGGTCTTACATTGTGGAGAGCCAGTCATCCCTCTAAGTGGCCATTTGTGCAAGAAAAACAGAGGATCTCCTTGCCTCCATCTCCACTGCATACTGCCATGGTCTTCCTCATCGCCCTCCAGCTCCTCATGCTTCTCCTGTTCCTCTCCTGTCACTTGTGCAGATAAACCACCTATTTCTGTATACAATTCTAGGTGTTAATATCCTCCTCCTCGTCTTCATCCTGCTCTTCCTCTAGTTCAGCCCCTACAGGAGATGTAGGCGCTATGTCTTCTGTCCCCTAGCCAGAGAGATTTATCAGCATCTGCTCCAGGACGTGAAGAAGTGGAATGACATCATTCATCCCGTAGACCTGGTAACTGACAAATAAAGTGGCCTCTTCAAAGGACCTGAGCAAACGGAAGGTGTCAAGCATCAGCTGCCACTGGCTAACGTTGAAGTTACATGGGGAGTACTTCTGTCTGCCTGCATCATCACCATTCTTCCTTTGAATCTCAAGTAGGGTGTGGTTTGCACGGTAAGAGTGGCTGAAGTGCATGCACAGTTTCCTGGACAATTTCAAGACATCTTGCAGTTGGGTGGAAGACTTCAGGAACCGGGTTACAATCAGATTAAAGTCGTGCACCATGCAGGCCACATTAGTCAGCCCTCCTGGACGCACCACTGACAGAATGTTCTTCCTGTTATCGGAGACCATGATTCCAATATTCAGTTGGTGATAACACTGACCAGGATTACATTTTCTTGATGAAGGACACGGAGCAGTTCCTCCCCGGTGTGGCTCAGTTCGCCCAGGTGCAGAACAGTGTGACATTGCTGTGCTCTGCATAGGTGGTATGCTGGAGGACCACTCAGAACTGTGCCTACAGTGGAGGTTGAGAACAAGTTGGAGGACGAGGAGGTAGAGGATGAAATTGACACAGAAATACCACAATTACAATGCGGAGGCAGCATTGCCATCACCTGGCTAAGTTGCTGGTGTGGATGGGCAGGAACCACATAAAGCCAGTGGACCATAAAGGACATATATTGTCCTTGACTATAGTTATAGATTCACGTGTCGGTGATGCCATGAACTGTACCAGACACAGACAGGGTTAAGGACAGAAAATATACTGCATATAAATTGAGGATGCTCACTGTCTTATTGGAGCCTGGCCCACTGGCCATCCTCAGTTCCCAAAAATTTCCAAATGTCTACAAAATGACTGGCTCACAATATTCTGCAAGTATTTTTACTCATACATATAAATAAAAAACATTTAATCACACAATATACCAATAAATCATAAATCCCCAATTAAAATATATTCACAATAAGTTAATAGAACTGGTCCCTTTATAATGCGGAGCTCATGCATAAAAATAAAAAAATTAAAAATAAATCAAAAAGTGCGGTTATTCGCTTGTGTTTGAGCGTGTGGTTCAAGCTTTGGTGATTTACTTTCAAGTAGTTCAGTCATCTAATGTAGACAGACAAGGTAACATCCATATCTCTTATTGCTGTCTATTCACATTAATGCGATTTATCGCTGTTAGTACATGTTCATGTGGTAAGATTGTGCTATTAGTCACAATCAGCTTTTCAGATTGTTAGAATAATCCAAATTTGCTGATTATAATATATGGCCGTTAGTGTTCACATTTATATTCAACTCACAACCTCCTGCAGCTTATCAGCTGACTTTGGCTCCGGTCTCTCAGCACAAATGTCCCCTGTATCAATCACAACCTCCTGGGATTATTCACTGCTTTCATTCTAATCTCGCAGCGCAGGTCTCTGCTGTATCTCTCTCGGCTCTGTCTTTCCCAGCGCATGCACTCCCAGAACGCCGACTTCGATTGGTAATGATGTTCGTGTTCACCTTGTCTGCGATATGTTCTCATACACACTGCCCCTTCACCGCCGCACTAGGTGCGTTTCAGTACACGTGTGTACCTTCCTCAGTGGTATAAAATTCCAAATAAAAATGAAATGCAAAACGGGCGCCATTTTAAACCAATTCATGTATAATACAGTCCTGATCAAAAGTTTAAGACCACTTGAAAAATGGCAAAAAATGATATTTAGCATGGCTGGATCTTAACAAGTTTTGAAGTAGAGCTTCAACATGCAACAAGAAAAAATGGGAGTGAGACAAAACATGTTTTGAGCATTCAATTTAATGAAAACAACGAATAAACTGAAACAGGCTCTTTTTCAGCTCATCAAAAGTTTAGGACCACACCTCTAAAAAAAATGAAACCCCCCCAAAACAGAAATCCAACTTCCAAACATGAACTCAGTAATGAGTAGCTCCACCATTATTGTTTATCACTTCCAAAATTCGTTTCGACATGCTTGATGCAAGCGTTTCCATGAGGTGAGTGGGAACATTTCTTCAAGTGGTGAAGACGGCTGCACGAAGGCCATCTACTGTCTGGAACTGTTGTCCATTTTTGTAAACTTCCCTTGCAATCCATCCCCAAAGGTTCTCAATTGGATTTAGATCAGGGGAACACGCAGGATGGGCCAAAATAGTGATGTTATTCTCCTGGAAGAAGTCCCTTGTCCTGCGGGCATTGTGCACTGTAGCGTTGTCCTGTTGAAAAACCCAGCCGTTTCCACACAGACAAGGGCCCTCAGTCATGAGGAATGCTCTCTGCAACATCTGGACATAGCCAGTGGCTGTTTGACGCCCCTGCACTTCCTGAAGCTCCATTGTTCCACTGAAGGAAAAAGCACCCCAGACCATTCAGGCGCCCCTTCCACTGTGGCGCGTAGTAAACATCTCAGGTGGGATCTGCTTGTCATGCCAGTAACGTTGGAAACCATCAGGACCATCAAGGTTAAATTTTTTCTCATCAGAGAATAAAACTTTCTTCCACCTTTGAATGTCCCATGTTTGGTGCTCTCTTGCAAAGTCCAAACGAGCAGTTCTGTCGCGTTCAAGGAGACGAGGTCTTTGAAGACGTTTTTTGTTTTTGAAGCCCTTCAGTCTCAGATGCCGTCTGATGGTTATGGGGCTGCAGTCAGCACCAGTAAGGGCCTTAATTTGGGTCGAGGATCGTCCAGTGTCTTGACGGACAGCCAATTGGATCCTCCGGCTCAGTGCTGATGAAATTTTTTTGGGTCTTCCACTTGACTTTTTTGTTCCATAACCCTCAGGATCATTTAAGAATTTAAGAAATTCCAAATGACTGTCTTACTGCAAAAGGGGAGAGTTTTTTGCCTTTGCCATCACAACGTGTGATTACCTGACAGAAAATGACAATGAATCCACATCTTTGCACAGATTTGGCCTTTTAAAGGCATGTGGTCCTAAAATTTTGATCAGCTAAAAAACAGCCTGTTTCAGTTTATTCGTTGTTTTCATTAAATGGAATGCTCAAAAAATGTTTTGTCTCACTCCCATTTCTTCTTGTTGCATGTTGAAGCTCTACTTGGAACCTTGTTAAGATCCAGCCATGCTAAATATGATTTTTTGCCATTTTTCAAGTGGTCTTAAACTTTTGATCAGGACTGTATAAAACATGGACCAGATCTTCCCATTGTGGTATCAGGACCTGCATATACGCCAGCTGCGCTGCGTGAACCTTGATTGAGTTCATGCAGATCATAATTCACACAGTGCGTTTTTACAACTAAATATGTCGCTCTAACAAGGGGCAAAAGGGGCAGCTGCCCCGGGCCCAGTTGCTCCTGGGGGGCCCAAGGCAGCTGCCTCTTGAGCCCTGCTAGCCACTGCCCCGGGTGTCAGGCTGTCAGCTACACAGGGGGTGCTGCCATGTCATGCCTGCCGGCACTTCAGGCAGCGTACTGTGAAAGCTGTGATTCTCTAGGATCTTAGATGACATCATCACTATGTGACCAGTAACCTAGCAATGTTACTGGTCACATGGCTATGAGGTCATCAAGGTCCTTTCTACCAGGAGTGTTGCTGTAGAAGTTTGCCTTAACTGTAGAGCTTTTTTTGTGAAGATTACATCAGAAAAAGGTGACAGGGGCTGTTATGCTAATATACTGTAAACTACTGTATAGTGGGGTGCTGTATAGTGTGGGGGCCTGTATACTGTATACTGTGGGTGCTGTATATTGTGGAGTGCTATACTGCTGTACTGTATACTGTGGGGGGCTGTATACTGTATACTGTGGGTGCTGTATATTGTGGAGTGCTATACTGCTGTACTGTATACTGTGGGGGGCTGTATACTGTGGGGGGGCTGTATACTGTATACTGTGGGTGCTGTATATTGTGGAGTGCTATACTGCTGTACTGTATAGTGTGGGGGGCTGTATAGTGTGGGGTGCTGTATCGTGTATAGTTTGGGGTGCTGTATACGGTGAGGTGCTATACTGCTCTACTGTATACTGTGAGGTATTGTATACTGTGGGGTGCTGTATACTGTGGGCTGCTATACTGCTCCACTATATACTGTGGGGTACTGTATAGTGTGGGGTGCTGTACTGCATACTGTGTGGTGCTGTATACTATAGGGTGCTATACTGCATACTGTGGGTTGCTGTATACTATAGGGTGCTATACTGCATACTGTGGGGTGCTGGGGTGCACTGTAACACTAGGGTGAGCCGAGCCCTGGTCTCCTTCCTGCAGAGTGGTGCCCACTTCCAGCCTGAGCCCAGCTAACCAGAGCACTGGGCTCAGAACTGGAAGTATTTACAGTCATTCACTGTACTCTACCAGATGTGTGGATTTTTTGTGTGTGTGTTGTGGTGGAGGCCGTGATTGCCTGCTAAGGTGTGGGAAGGCGGGATCCAGGGGGCCCAAGTACATTTTTGCCCAGGGTCCAATCAATATTAAAGACGGCCCTGATTGTCGCTGATAGAGTAAAATACAATAAAATAAAATTCAATATGGCATCTTTCTTATAGTGTGTGAGATCTAATGGTTGGCAAGATAATACAAACTTGCCATATATTTGATAACTTATATAACTTATATGGCACTTTTTGCAAATTGGCCAATATTAGATAGTAATTTATATACATTTAACCTTCACATCATAGATCCCTAGGTTTTGTATATCACACACTACGCTTTGCACATAACCTCATAGGAATACATTTTTTTAGTGTGTTTTTATATCATATTTTTAAGTTTTATCCGACACCTTTCACATGGTGCGTTTTTTATTATTAAATAACTTCCTATATTTCAATCTGCCAATTAAGAAATATAAACCAAAAATAAAAATTTTTAATTAAAAGTAAAAAACTGATCTGTATGGATACCTTCATGAAGGTATCCATATAGATCAGTTTTTTACTTTTTATTTTTATTTTTAAATTTTTGTTTATATTTCGTTAATTGGCACTAAAGGCCTTATATTATAATCTGCAAAAGCCGATTGTGACTAATAGCACAATCTTTATATTTTATTTTTAATTGGGACCAAATCTGGGTAAGGTTATTTTACTATTTTATTTACAGATGCCTAACTAGGCAATGGAACCTAACTTGACCCAGATGTAGATTAATACTTTACTTTTATTGAGATAGTTCTAAAATGCAAAATACTAACATGTGTGCACATGCACTCTTTAATTGAGCTTAAACAACACCAAAGAATGAAAAAATTAAAAAAATTAAAAACACAATGCACCTCTGCACTGATGAAAGCATTGACTGGACAATTTGGGGGAAAGAGAGATGTGCACTATCTCTCACCATGTGTCCCTATAAGCAACGTGCTACTAGTGTCTTTAGAGGGGGGCCACACACTGCCGTAGCACCATCCGTGGTTCACTGCCAGCTGAGAATGGTTGTCATGGCAACCTTATTGAGTGGTGTGGGAATAAGGATTCAGCCCACTATACACATAGCGCATTGCACATGCCAATTGATCTCAAACTGGAAATGATGGCAACTGGAGCCACTACAAGGGCTCGGTGCCCAGCAGTGAATGCCCTACTATCTGCCCTACTTGGTTAGTCTAACAATTCAGATAGTAGGGCATTCACTGCTGGGCACCGAGCCCTTGTAGTGGCCCCAGTTGCCATCATTTCCAGTTTGAGATCAATTGGCATGTGCAATGCGCTATGTGTATAGTGGGCTGAATCCTTATTCCCACACCACTCAATAAGGTTGCCATGACAACCATTCTCAGCTGGCAGTGAACCACGGATGGTGCTACGGCAGTGTGTGGCCCCCCTCTAAAGACACTAGTAGCACGTTGCTTATAGGGACACATGGTGAGAGATAGTGCACATCTCTCTTTCCCCCACATCGTCCAGTCAATGCTTTCACCAGTGCAGAGGTGCATTGTGTTTTTAATTTTTTCATTCTTTGGTGTTGTTTAAGTTCAATTAAAGAGTGCATGTGCACACATGTTAGTATTTTGCATTTTAGAACTATCTCAATAAAAGTGAAGTATTAATCTACATCTGGGTCAAGATAGGTTCCATTGCCTAGTTAGGCATCCGTAAATATAATAGCACAATCTTAACACATGAACGTGCACTAACAGAGATAAATCGCATTGATGTGAATAGATGTAACGAGGGGCAGGCGGCACGTGCTTCCTTCGCAGCACCGCTGGCAACCAGCGCAAGGAGAGGGGCAAGGACGTAGCCTGCATCCTCGTTTCCATGGGAGCAGGCGAGCAGCAGGGGAGCCGAGCGCCGATAATGATGATCGGTGCTCGGCTGAGTTGGGCTGCTTTGAGTCACGTAACGCTGGCCACGTCATGTGACTCACCAGCCAGGCCGATTTAAAGAGGCAGCCTGCTGGCCACAAGTTGCCTGTGATTAAGGTCTTTTTACGCTCCTGTATTCCTGGCATTGTGTTCCTGAATCCTGACCTCGGCTCTGCTCGTTTGACCATGCTTCTGCCCATCCCCTGTTGCTTGTCGTGATCTCCTGGAACTGACTTATGGCTTGTGTTTGGACTCACTCTTGTTGCTCCCTTATACTGATTTGACTTCCTGGTATTTGACTTTGGCTAGTTTTACTTGCTTTGTGTTCTGTTTGTCCTGTCTTTTGTTTCCCCCTGCACTTATTTAAGTTAGGGACTGCCGTCCAGTTGCGCCCCGTTACCTAGGATGAATTGTGCAAGTAGGTAGGGGCAGAGGCGTCAGTCAGGGGTGCACGCTTCCCTACCCCCGTTAGTGACAATAGACTGCAATAAGAGATATGGATGTTACCTTGTCTGTCTACATTAGATGACTGAACTATTTGAAAGTAAATCACCAAACCTTGAACCACACGCTCAAACACAAGCGAATAACTGCACTTTTTGATTTATTTTTATGCGTGAGCTCCACATTACAAAGCAACTAGCTCTATTAACTTATTGTGAATATATTTTAATTGGGGATTTATGATTTATTGGTATATTGTGTGATTAAATGTTTTTTATTTATATGTATGAGTAAAAATACTTGCAGAATATTGTGAGCCAGCCATTTTGTAGACATTTGGTAATTTTTGGAAACTGGGGGTGGCCAGTGGGCCAGGCTCCAATAAGACAGTGAGCATCCTCAATTTATATATATTTTTAGTTTTAAAGTGATTTACCCATAGAGGAAAGTCTCCCAGCTGTTTGCAAGTATAAATTTTAGGTAGTTTTTTTTTGTTGCAATTATTGACTAAAATAGAAACGTACATATAAAACATCAAATATGGATATTTGGAAATAAATGGGAGAAAAAAAAGAAAAAGGTTAAAAATGTCACTTTTATAAATGAAAATGGAGAGAACAATCCACAAAGAATAAACACGCATAATAAAGTATCAGAGACATTCAAAGAGCTGGAAAAACAGCTATTTAAACAAATATGCCAACAATAGGAAATTAGAGCACTGAAACAATATTTTAAAGCAGGCATCACTCCACAGGGTTTAACCCCTTATAAAACACCTGCAAGTGACCTATGTAGGGATGAGTTTGATTCCCAATGGGAGTGTTTTTTCAAACTTCAATCCACAGAATTGGTCCAATTAGTGGTCCAGAGAAGACAACAATTGTTAAATGAAATAGAACAAAAATTCAGTCAAATTAAATTAACAATGGATACGTTCATAAATGAGATTTCTAAAGCAAATGATAGACACAAAGGAACACAACCACAGATACACACTAATTTTAATCTAGAGGCTAAAAATAAATATCAACTTTTATCGAGTCCTTTTTTGGGCAAGAAAATCTATGAGCAACACCAATACCAAAAAGGAAACAAGAAAAATTATGCAAAAACACGTCACAAATCACAATATACACAAACACATGGGACCTCAAAAACACAAACCAAAGTAGGGACCCAATTTCACACACCATGGACTTTTTCCTTTCCCAAACCACCACTGAACCCTCACCCAAAACATCAAACACTGGAAACACTGACACCAATGATCGGACAAGTATCACTGACACCAGCACTCAATCAACCAACACCAACTTCATTGCAAGTTATACAACCAATCCACTTCAGCAGAAAAAGAGAACATGAAGAGGAGGAGCTCATAGAATGCCCAAGCCACAAATTAGGGAAACAATAACAGATAAATATATACATTTAAGTTCAATTGTATTGACAGACAATCACAAAAAATTGCTTAACAAAGGTCTCAAGTTTGCACCAAGCACTCAGTTGAATAAATTCGATACATATATTGGGTTGGAGAAGTATATCAAGAAATTATGTTGCAAAAAGTATTTTATAAAAAATGCAATAATGAGTAATAGTGGAATTGTATCAAGCTATCATCATGTAGATGTTAAATTAAAGTCTAAACTATACCCACGTTATGAAATTGGACGAGAAATAGTTGCCTTTAGAGGAGCAGTAGAGGCAGACATCAGAAACATTAACAATGGTCATAAAGTAACAACAAGAAATTTGACTAATGCTGAGATGAAAATAATGCAGGAACTTGAATATAATCAGGAGATAACAATACGCCTAGCCTACAAGAGAGCGGCTATTGTCATCAAAGATACTGTGAAGTATGAAGCAGAATGCCTGAGACAACTAGCAGACAGACACTAGTACTTATATTTTACTTGAAAAAGACCCTATGGAAGATTATCATAACGAATTGACAAATATGTGTGAAAAGGCCTATTATAGTGGAATACTTGACAAATCTAAGTTCGATTTTATTTTGGGGACCCCATGTACACTCCCAGTGTTTTACTGTATTCCTAAAGTCCACAAGGATCCTTTGAATCCTCCAGGGAGACCGATTGTTTCCAGCATAGGGTCAGTTACATCCAATCTGTCCCAATATTTGGACAGATTTTTATAAGACACTATAGCAGTAATCAATTTACTGGGAAAAAAAACGGTTTGTCAACCACACTGGATATTAGCAACATTGGATGTAAGTGCACTCTACACAAGTATTACCACAAACAAGGTATTGAGGCTGTGTCAAAAATTCTCAGGCAAGCAAATAAGTTAGCTACCGACCAGAAAGACTTCAAACTGGATGGCATTGATTTTGTATTGCATCACAATTATTTTTATTTTAACTCAAAATATTATTTGCAGATTACCGGTACTGCCATGGGCACCAGGTTTGCCCCCAGCTACTCTAATTTATTTATGGCGGCATGCAAACAGGATTACATCAGCCCGGGGCTGGGGGCAGACCTGGTGCTATTGCGTACGTATATAGACGATGTCTTTCACATTTGGGAGGGTTCATATCAGGCATTAGTAGAATTTGTAGAATGGATCAATGCCAACCAGTATAACCTAAAATTCACTCCCAATATTAATACCAAAACTGTGGAGTTTTTAGATCTAAGAATAGAGATGGAAGCTGAATCATTTAAATGTAGTACCTATCAAAAGGAGGTAGCAAAGAACAGTTTCATTATAAAATCTAGTTGCCATCTGCCAAGATGGCTACTAAATGTGCCAAAAAGTCAATTCCGCCGTATGAAAAGAAATTGCACTAAAGTTGAGCAATTCGAAAAAGAAGCAGAACAATTAACTACCCAGTTTCTGGAGAAAAATTATCCACCACATATACAGTACTGGAAAAATCTCTAAATAAAGTAAAAAAAAATTTTACCCAAAATCTATAAAGGATAAAAGTTCAAAGACAGATGATTGCAAATTGGTATTACCATTTAATACCAGTTATAAAAAAGTGTCAAATATTATTCAGAGACACTGGCACCTGTTAAAAGAAGATAAAATATTGGGACATATAATCTAGGATTACAAATAGCGCCAACAGTGAGAAACCCTAACAACAAAAAATCAATACCCAGTGATTGGATGTCATTAAATGGTTTCTTCCGATGTGGTAGTTGTCATAACTGCAAACAAACCAACTTTCAGAGGAGAACAAACATAGTTAAATCTACTGTAAACAATTATCAATGGGAAATAAAAGAACTACTCGCATGCAACAGCAAAGCAGATATCTACTTGATAGAGGGCCCATGTTCTATGCAATACATAGGGAGAACCAAAAGGACTTTAAAAATAAGAATCGCTGAACACATTAAAAATATTAAAAAGGATATGAAAAACACACCTCATCTAATCATTTCAAACACATCACAACACTAATCCATGTGGCTTAAGATTTATAGAACTTGAAACAGTCACTGAAAATTGGAGAGGAAGTAATTTTGTCTCCCAAATGTCCAGTTGCGAATCAAAGAAAATATATGATTTTGGGTCTTTACTACCAAAGGGCCTTAACTCAGAATTGGACATTTTTGGATTTTTGTAAGACAGGGTGGGGGTGTGAGACATATTGGCCATCGGTGTCATGTTTTATATCATCCCACTGATGGGTTCTGCGACCACACCCTCACCTCATACTTCAATGAAGGTATCCATATAGATCAGTTTTTTACTTTTTATTTTCATTTTTTATTTTTGTTTATAATTCTTAATTTCGTTAATTGGCAGATTGAGATATAGGAAGTTATTTAATAATAAAAAACGCACCATGTGAAAGGTGTCGGATAAATGTAAAAATATATAAAAACACATTAAAAAAATTAATTACTATGAGGTTATGTACAAAGTGTAGTGTGCGATATACAAAACCTGAGGGATCTATGATGTCGTGTTCCTTTTAAAGGATAAAAGAGCTGTGATTGCTGGTGGATATTGAGACCGAGGAGCTGGAATTGTTTGGAATCGAGATAAAATCGTCTTGTGGAAGTGTTGCTGTGTGTGAACTGTTCCTTACTGATGAAGTTCAAGTGCGGACCCTGACTTGCAGTTTATTTTGGTTAAGAAAGGAGAAGAGACCTACTCCTGTTGTTTGGGACTGCTGCTGATTGTGCGGCTTGGAAGACCACACAAAATATCCTTTGTGTTTTTCAAACTTGGCCAGGAGCATGTTCAGCTCCTGCGCAGTTGGATGAGTGCACGCATACTTTCCAATTGCCTTGGTGATCGATTGCTGGCTAAACGCGTGACGGGGAGTAGGAGGAGCATCAAGAGCACTAGATGATCGGAAGGAAACACAGCTTCCTGCTGCTGAGTTGGTGGAGTCTTGACTACGGGAGAAGGGGTGTGGGCCGCTGGGAGATGCATCAGGCTGTACCACTACATTAGCGAAACGGTTTTCCCAGGCCACTTTATGGTGATGCTCCATGGGTTGATGCAGGGCAGTGGTGCCAACATTGGCACCCTGGCTGCGGTTCACCTTCTGCCTAGAGATCCTACATACGGCCACGCTGATGTCCTCAAGTGACTTGATAAATTCTCACACCGGCAAGTATGGCATTTTACCCCCACCACTCCATGCTGAGTGCGTGCCACTGCCTTTATGAAGCCATGCCCCGCTAGTTGTTTAGCATACGGTCCACCCTAAGCATGTTTGGCTCCAGATCTAACACTGCTGCCACCCGCTGGCTCACAGCCACGCTTGCACCCTGTTGGCTCAGCCCCACACTGCCACCCTGCCACTGTCTCAAGGGCAAGCGGCCACCATCACCCCCTGATGATGATGAAGCCCGCTCTTCACCCGACTCCCACGTGCGATCGGCTACATCATCATCCACCATTGTCTGCTCGCAGTGTCGGATTGGGGTACCTAGGGCCCACCAGTAAAATTTATTTTGGGGGCCCACCGTACAGATACATTCAAAAATAATAAATAATCTAACACGTTTCTTATATGAACATAGGCTACCTTAAGGTAGGTTTAGCGTAGGACCCGCCTGACCTAAGACCACCTTGGTGCTTGGTAGGCGGGCTCAGATGTGTTTTGATCAAAATATATTGGCTAAGTGTCTCAGATATTATCATATCAGAGTGAGGACTTTGTCCATATATGGAGCTGCTAGAGAGGCAAAGGACCTGTGATGACGTCATGACCATGTGACGAGTCACGTGTGTGGGAGGGGTCAGATGTGCACAGCAGCTGGTAGAGTGTACAGAACTGTAGCCATCAAATAGAGATCTGTACTAGAGATGTGTGTGTAACCTGCATGTAGCAGTGCTGTGTACTGTGTAGCAGAGCTGTATGTGTAACCTGCATGTAGCAGAGCTGTGTACTGTGTAGCAGAGCTGTATACGTAACCTGCATGTAGCAGAGCTGTGTACTGTGTATATAGAGCAGTGTGTGTAACCGCATGTAGCAGAACTGTAGCCATCAAATAGAGATCTGTACTAGAGATGTGTGTGTAACCTGCATGTAGCAGTGCTGTGTACTGTGTAGCAGAGCTGTATGTGTAACCTGCATGTAGCAGTGCTGTGTACTGTGTAGCAGAGCTGTATACGTAACCTGCATGTAGCAGAGCTGTGTACTGTGTTACAGAGATGTGTGTGTAACCTGGGATCTGGGATCTATAAAAAAGTGTAAAAAAAAAAATACATAAAAATTCAGATCACCCCTCTTTTCCCAAAATGAAAATAAAAGAACTAAAAAAATACACATCATGGGTGTCACAATGTGTAAAAACACCCATTGTATAAAAATATATTCCCCATACGGCAAACAGCAAAACAGAAAAAAAAAAAGAGTCCAAATGTCCGATTCACCGTTTTTGGTCGCTTCATTTGCTACAAAAATTTAAATTAAAAGTGATCAAAAAGTCTTAAACACCCCAGAATGGTATCAGTGAAAAGTTCAGATTGCCCTGCAAAAAATGAGCCCCCACCCAGCTCTGTACACATAATTACAAAAAAGTTTTAGGGGTCAAAATATGGCGACAAACAAAATAAATCAGATTCTGGAAATCTGCTGTCACTCCGAGTTACTCACAATTGGTAGCCCTAAATAATAAATACAAGCAACATGAATGCATATATGCCACTTCACACAAAACTAGATCACAAGTGTTAGGCCTCTTGCACATGAATGTTGTTGGTCCATTCCGTGCATTGGGGACAGCAATTTGCAGTCCCCAATGCACGGGCAACGTGCGTGCAGCGGCCGGGACAGATCCAGACCCATTCAACTTGATTTATGGTGCACATCCTCTTATGCTTCCCATATTCCACAGATTTACATCACACAGCTACTTACAGTTGTGCTGATAAGTTTACATACCCTTGCAGAATTTATGATTTCTTAAAGGGGTATTCTCATCTTCCCTTTTCATACTTACCTTCCTTGAGCGCGACGTTCACTTCCTGGATTCTTCTCCCGGCCGGGCCGCGCTTGCGCAGAAGACTGAAAATTTTCTCCCGGCCGGGCAATGTCCTGAACGCGCATGCCGCCGCGCATGTGCCATGGTGACTTCTTCCTGGCCTGTATAGTACAGAGTCGGCGTGCGCGTTCGCGGCTCTGTACTATACTGGCCAGGAAGAAGTCATCATGGCGCATGCGCGGCGGCATGCACGTTCAGGACATTGCGCTGCCCGGCCGGGAGAGAATCTTCAGTCTTCTGCGCAAGCGCGGCCCGGCGGGATTCGACAGGAGAGGTGGCCGTAACCAGGGGAGACCAAAGACAACATCAGGTAAGAGGGGACTTATTTTCTAAAAAAGGGTGGGAATTGGGTAATAAAATGTATTTAGAAAAATGATCACTGTCAAATCATTAACAGATTTAACAGTGATCATTAAGATGAGAATACCCCTTTAACCATTGTGCAGAGAATATGAATGATAACACGGACACTTTTCTCTCGCTCATGGTTAGTGGTCGGCTGAAGCCATTTATGTCAAACAACTGTGTTTACTCTTTATAAATCATAATCACAACACAAACTCCCCAAATGACCCTGATCAGAAGTTTACACACCCCAGTTATTAATACCATGTATTGCCCCCTTTAACATCAATGACAGCTTGAAGTCTTTTGTGGTAGTTGTGGATGAGGCTCTTTATTTTCTCAGATGGTAAAACTGCCCATTCTTCCGGTTGAAAAAAAAAAGCAATTCCACCATAGTTTTACCGGATTTTTATTTACGGCATTCGATGTGCGATAAAACTGACTGGTTACTTTTATTCTACAGGTCAGATCGAATCCGGCGATACCTTATATGTATAGTTTTTCTTGCGTTTTAATAGTGATAAAAAATAAATAATAATCTGATTTATTTTTTTGTCGCCATATTTTGAGCCCTATAACTTTTGTGTAATTATGTGTACGGAGCTGGGTGGGGGCTCATTTTCTGCGGGGCAATCTGAACTTTTCACTGATACCATTCTGGGGTGCTTAAGACTTTTTGATCACTTTTTATTTAAATTTTTGTAGCAAATGAAGCGACCAAAAACGGTGAATCGGACATTTGGACTCTTTTTTTTTCTGTTTTGCTGTTTGCCGTATGGGGAATATATTTTTATACAATGGGTGTTTTTACACATTGTGACACCCATGATGTGTATTTTTTTAGTTCTTTTATTTTCATTTTGGGTAAAGGGGGGTGATCTGAATTTTTATGTTTTTTTTTTTTTGTTTTCACTTTTTTATAGTTCCCAGGTTACACATACAGCTCTGCTACACAGTACACAGCCCTGCTACATGCAGGTTACACATACAGCTCTGCTACACAGTACACAGCACTGATACATGCAGGTTACACATACAGCTCTGCTACACAGTACACAGCTCTGCTACATGCAGGTTACACATACAGCCTGCTACACAGTACACAGCTCTGCTACATGCAGGTTACACATACAGCTCTCTACATACAGGTTACACAAACAGCTCTGCTACACAGTACACAGCTCTACTACATGCAGGTTACACATACAGCTCTGCTACACAGTACACAGCTCTGCTACATGCAGGCTACACATACAGCTCTTCTACACATTACACAGCTCTGCTACATGCAGGTTACACATACAGCTCTGCTACACAGTACACAGCTTTTCTACATGCAGGTTACACATACAGCTCTGCTACACAGTACACAGCTCTGCTACATGCAAATTACTGCTACATGCAAATTACACATACAGCTCTGCTACACAGTACACAGCACTGCTACATGCAGGTTACACATACAGCACTGCTACATGCAGGTTACACACAGCTCTGCTACACAGTACACAGCTCTGCTACAAGCAGGTTACACATACAGCTCTGCTACACAGTACACAGCTCTGCTACATGCAGGTTACACATACAGCTCTGCTACACAGTACACAGCACTGCTACATGCAGGTTACACATACAGCACTGCTACATGCAGGTTACACATACAGCTCTGCTACACAGTACACAGCTCTGCTACATGCAGGTTACACATACAGCTCTGCTACATGCAGGTTACACATACAGCTCTGCTACACAGTACACAGCTCTGCTACATGCAGGTTACACATACAGCTCTGCTACACACTACACAGCTCTGCTACATGCAGGTTACACATACAGCTCTGCTACACAGTACACAGCTCTGCTACATGCAGGTTACATATACAGCTCTGCTACACAGTACACAGCTATGCTACATGCAGGTTACACATACAGCTCTGCTACACAGTACACAGCACTGCTACATGCAGGTTACACACACATCTCTAGTACAGATCTCTATTTGATGGCTACAGTTCTGTACACTCTACCAGTTGCTGTGGACATCTTACTCCTCCCACACACGTGACTCGTCACATGGTCCTGACGTCATCACAGGTCCTTTGCCTCTCCAGCAGCTAGCAGCTCCGTCAGGTGAAGAGTGTGTGTAGTAGGGCATATTTTGAGTTAGGAGGACGGAGTTTTGGCTGATGGAGGACGGAGTTTTGGCTGATGTCTGAGGGAGGGAGGACGGAGTTTTGGCTGATGTCTGAGGGAGGACGGAGTTTTGGCTGATGTCTGAGGAAGGACAGAGTTTTGGATGAGGGAGGACGGAGTTTTGGCTGATGTCTGACGGAGTTTTGGATGAGGGAGGATGGAGTTTTGGCTGATGTCTGACGGAGTTTTGGATGAGGGAGGACGGAGTTTAGGCTGATGTCTGAGGGAGGACTGAGTTTTGGCTGATGTCTGACGGAGTTTTGGATGAGGGAGGACGGAGTTTTGTCTGAGGTCTGTTGGAGTTTTGGATGAGGGACGACAGAGTTTTGGCTGATGACTTTGGGAGGACGGAGTTTTGGATGAGGGAGGACGGAGTTTTGGCTGATGTCTGAGGAAGGACAGAGTTTTGGATGAGGGAGGACGGAGTTTTGGCTGATGTCTGACAGAGTTTTGGATGAGGGAGGATGGAGTTTTGGCTGATGTCTGAGGGAGGACGGAGTTTTGGCTGATGTCTGACGGAGTTTTGGATGAGGGAGGACGGAGTTTTGGCTGATGTCTGAGGGAGGACGGAGTTTTGGCTGATGTCTGACGGAGTTTTGGATGAGGGAGGACGGAGTTTTGTCTGAGGTCTGATGGAGTTTTGGATGAGGGACGACAGAGTTTTGGCTGATGACTTTGGGAGGACGGAGTTTTGGATGAGGGAGGACGGAGTTTTGGCTGATGTCTGAGGTCTGATGGAGTTTTGGATGAGGGAGGATGGAGTTTTGGCTGATGTCTGAGGGAGTTTTGGATGAGGGAGGACGGAGTTTTGTCTAAAGTCTGAGGTAGGAGGGAGTTTTGCCTGACGGAGGATGGAGTTGTGGATGATGTCTGACGATGTCCTAATATGTATGCCGTACAGTAGAAGTAGACAGGTTATTCACCCCTTTTTTAGAATCAAGGCCTAATAGCATTGCTCATGTAATAAACAAGATGGACACCCCTCTAACAGTAGAACAAGACAGGTTATTCATCCCAATTTGAGAATCAAAGCCTAATAGAATTGCTTATCTTTTAAACAAGGTGGACACCACAATAACAGTAGAATTAGATGGCTTATTCACCCCAATTTGAGAATCCCCCCTTTTTCAGTCATAAAAAATGATAATAAATATATTAGTTTTAGCAATAGTATAGTGGAATTTGTGTGTGCAAAATATACAAACATACACACATTGTTTCATCATTTTCACAGTTTCTCCTTAAATATTTTAAAAAAATATCATGCCTGTCATCTAATGGCACAAAAGAAATGTCTAAGGTGTTCCATGAAAAATAATATCAAATACATGTTGGTTGGCTCAGAAATTAATTAGTTATTTGCAGTTAGATAGGTCCATTGCTACAACTGAAACATTGGCCTAAAAAGGAAGGGGGATATACAATCCGGTAATAAAGTGGTTAAAGGTTTCTTGACTGCAGTAATTAGTTGGTTATTTCCTTTATGCCTAATTCAGAGGTCAGTAATTTCCATCATGTAATATCCAGACTGCATTGCATAGCATGCCCACCCATTTAAGTAAATGGTTCTTGTCTGTTTTCAGTCGGAGGCTCATTCCTTCAATGGACGCGCCAATTAAATCATGCAGATGTCCAGATAACTCTGTTTTGGGGATGCAAATCAGAACAGCTGTCTGAATTCAGCCTTAGAACCCAGGGCCGGGCCCGACACAGAGGCTGGGGAGGCTCCAGCCTCAGGGTGCAGCTTGGGGTGGGCGGAAAAACAAACCTTTTTTTAATTTTTTTTAAATCACTTACTTGCCAGCAGTGCAGCGCTTCCGGGCGCCCTCCCCAGCCAGTGTTCACTCTAAGCTGCGCTTGTGTTAAGCCACAGATAGGAGCAGGAGGCTGCTGATTGGCCAGTATCAGCTAGCTGCCCTGCCATTGGTCCATCCTTTCACACCCCCTTCTCTCTGGAGCTGAACACAGCAGGAGGCAGGCGTTCTCACAGTGGATCATGTGACCATGAAGGAGCATGTGACCAGTGACGTCACAGACCTCATTCTAACAAATCCATTCTAGCATCCATCCAGCATGTATGGCAGGACTCTGCTGAGCAAAGACCATGTGCCCAGGTGAGGTGACCACAGAAGTGCCCTGGCATCTGTCTGCTGCTGGAAGCTCAATGTGGAGCTTTATGAATGTAAAAACTAATACCCAAGAGGCTAAACAAAACCCTGCTTGTCTGCTTCTGACCCTAATCATAACACATAACGTTCATTTGATTGCAATTTACTCTAACACCTAAAGGGATTTTTTTAAAGCCTGCTGTTTCTCTAGGTGACCTTATGTTAATAGTAGTGTTAATAGAGTCTCAAAGGTCTGTAAAAATAGGGTAACTGCTTTTATAGACCCTTGAGACTCTATTAACACTACTATAAACATAAGGTCACTTCGAGAAATAGCAAGTTTTAAAAATTATTATTTTTTCCTTTAGGTGTTAAAACATAACTTATTTGATTGCTTGAGCACCTAAAGGAAAACAAATTAAAAACCTGCTGTGTCTCTAGATGACCTTATGTTGATAGCAGTGGTAATAGAGTCTGAAAGGTCTATAGAAGCAGTTACCCTATTTTTACAGACCTTTGAGGCTCTATTAACACTACTATCAACATAAGGTCATCTAGAGACACAGCAGGTTTTTAAAATGATTTTTCCTTTAGGTGTTATAGCAATCAAATGAAAGTTATGTTATAACATCTAAAGGAAAAACATAATTAAAAAAACCTGCTGTTTCTCTAAATGACTTGATGTTGATAGTAGTGTTAATAGAGTCTCAAAGGTTTGTAAAAATTGTGTACCTGCTTCTATAGACCTTTGAGACTCTATTACCACGACTTTTAGCATAAGATCATCTGGAGAAACATCAGGTTTTTTAAATTATTATTTCTTCTTTAGGTGTTAGAGCAATCAAATGGAGGGGGAGAAATGTGACATGGGTGAGGATGGGGTTACATGATGGGCCGGAGACAATGTCTGTAGTCTGTCTGTGCCATGGACGGGGAGAAATATGACATGGAGGGCTGATGGCTGACATGGGGGTCTGATCTGAGGCATTGGGGCTGTGCCTGTGAGCAGAGGTCTAATTAACATTGGGGGTCTGATGGCTGGTCTGACCTGAGGTGGAATGAAAAATATTGTTTCCTATTATCCTCCTCTAAAACCTAGGTGCGTCTTGGGGTGGGTGATGATTAATAACAAACATACATATCTAAATGGCGTGGGGGGGGGCTTGACTTGAGTCATCTACTGATCAGTGATCATCAGAGCATTAGAGCTGCAGGAATAAATAACATCTAAATGTCTGGTGGGGTAGATGGGGGGGGGGGCGCACTTGGGCAGCTCAGCCTCTGTTGGTGGTGGACCATGTCCCAGCCCTGTTAGAACCCACAATAAATCTACCTTGCAAACAGTCCAGCTATAGGGTATCTAAATCACAGAAGAATTAGAGGCATATCTGTTGCAAAAAAATTGTCTATATGCAATGTAAAATAATATACAATAATACACTGCTCAAAAAAATAAAGGGAACACTTAAACAACACAATGTAACTCCAAGTCAATCACACTTCTGTGAAATCAAACTGTCCACTTAGGAAGCGACACTGAGTGACAATCAATTTCACATGCTGTTGTGCAAATGGGATAGACAACAGGTGGAAATTATAGGCAATTAGCAAGACACCCCCAATAAAGGAGTGGTTCTGCAGGTGGTGACCACAGACCACTTCTCAGTTCCTATGCTTCCTGGCTGATGTTTTGGTCACTTTTGAATGCTGGCGGTGCTTTCACTCTAGTGGTAGCATGAGACGGAGTCTACAACCCACACAAGTGGCTCAGGTAGTGCAGCTTATCCAGGATGGCACATCAATGCGAGCTGTGGCAAGAAGGTTTGCTGTGTCTGTCAGCGTAGTGTCCAGAGCATGGAGGCGCTACCAGGAGGAAGGCCAGTACATCAGGAGACGTGGAAGAGGCCGTAGGAGGGCAACAACCCAGCAGCAGGACCGCTACCTCCGCCTTTGTGCAAGGAGGAACAGGAGGAGCACTGCCAGAGCCCTGCAAAATGACCTCCAGCAGGCCACAAATGTGCATGTGTCTGCTCAAACGGTCAGAAACAGACTCCATGAGGGTGATATGAGGGCCCGACGTCCACAGGTGGGGGTTGTGCTTACAGCCCAACACCGTGCAGGACGTTTGGCATTTGCCAGAGAACACCAAGAATGGCAAATTCACCACTGGCGCCCTGTGCTCTTCACAGATAAAAGCAGGTTCACACTGAGCACATGTGACAGACGTGACAGAGTTTGGAGACGCCGTGGAGAACGTTCTGCTGCCTGCAATATCCTCCAGCGTGACCGGTTTGGCATTGGGTCAATAATGGTGTGGGGTGGCATTTCTTTGGAGGGCCGCACAGCCCTCCATGTGCTCGCCAGAGTTAGCCTGACTGCCATTAGGTACCGAGATGAGATCCTCAGACCCCTTGTGAGACCATATGCTGGTGCGGTTGGCCCTGGGTTCCTCCTAATGCAAGACAATGCTAGACCTCATGTGGCTGGAGTGTGTCAGCAGTTCCTGCAAGATGAAGGCATTGATGCTATGGACTGGCCCGCCCGTTCCCCAGACCTGAATCCAATTGAGCACATCTGGGACATCATGTCTCGCTCTGTCCACCAACGTCACGTTGCACCACAGACTGTCCAGGAGTTGGCAGATGCTTTAGTCCAGGTCTGGGAGGAGATCCCTCAGGAGACCGTCCGCCACCTCATCAGGAGCATGCACAGGCGTTGCAGGGAGGTCATACAGGCACGTGGAGGCCACACACACTACTGAGCCTCATTTTTAATTTTTGTGTGATTTTGTTGTCAGCACATTCAACTATGTAAAGAACAAAGTATTTCAGAAGAATATTTAATTAACTCAGATCTAGGATGTCTTATTTTTGTGTTCCCTTTATTTTTTTAAGCAGTGTATAATATAGACAAATAAATATACAAATAAATATATCAATACATATATAAATAAAAAATGTGTAATAGCCTCAATAACCCTCCAATTTCTTACCTGTTTATTCATAAAAATATAAATTAGGGGATTAATAAAAGTGCTGCTCTTGGCAAGAATAGATGGTATGATGCTAATTGTGGGTGAAACTGCTCCAGGCTTTCCAAATGTTGTGATCAAGGACACTAATCCATATGGTAACCAGCAGAACAAATAACAAGTGATCATGCATACCACCATGAATAATAAATGGTGTTCCCTCTTCTGAGCTGTTGTTAGGTTAATCCTGCACATCTGAAAAAAAAAAAAAAAAAAAAAAACTGTAAAGACAACTAATCACAAATGTGTTAGATCAGTGTAACTACCAGTCATGCTGCCTTCAATTTCTGACAGAGTACCACCAGTGACAGGGAAAGTCCTAATTGTGTTACCAATACAGAGGAATTTTTACAGCTCTCACTCAATTAATAAATCTGTCTTACATAAGCTCCCTCTAGTGGCGGCTGAAGGTAGCCAAAATGTGATCATTGAACTATAAAGATGTTGTAAAGGAAACCATAAAGATGGGGCTCTGTACAAAAAAAAAAGAGTATACTCCCTATAATCAAATGAATCTACATAGATGTCTGGATTTATCTTCATAAAAAGAGAGAACTACTGAATCGCAGCAAGCCTAAAGTAGACCTAGAAATGTATAAAGTTATAACTGGGTGTTACCATGCTCCTTGTCAAAGAGTGTACAGGGACACAACACCAACTGGTAACATCCAATTGTCAAATTATTCAGAAATTTTTGGAAAGAATATCAGAGGAACTGCATAATGTACAGCTGCCAGATATCGGAAGAAGGGTGACCTCAGAAAATGCATATGTGAAGTCACCTTATATCCACTAAGATCTTAAAATCTTTCATGAACATTAGAGCTTTATGAGCAGCAGGATTAGAAGTGTTTTCTCCTTACACTTTTTTCTGGGTTATAGATGATCTATGATTAGGATAAGTCATCGATATCAAAATGGTGGGGTCCAACATCTGGCACTACCGCCGATCAGCTGTACTCAGCGGGAACGGAGCTGGAAGCACAGCTCCATCAATTGTGTACTGGCCATGCTGGGTACTGCAGCTACGCTCCCATTCAGCCTGCTTTCACCACTAAAGGATTTAAAGTGGTATTCCTAACCTGTGGATAGGGGATAGCTTGTTATAACCGGGATACCCATTTAATCCCTAAACACTTGTACATGGCTCCTGTTGACCAGAATAAAAGCCATATGCAAATGCATACACATCCGATCCCTAGTATTAGAAGTCGGCTGTACAGGGAAATTTAAAAAGAATGGTGCTTGATAATAAATGGAGCCCCTGATACGAATACAAACTCTATGGTATAGCATTTTACTGGTGTGTAGTAGTGATTTCCCATGTAAGTTATAATGTTCTTAGCATATAATGCCTACAATTAATTTTATAAGAAACTGAGTGTTATTACAAAAATCCATCTCTTTAAAAATAAATTATACCTTTGTGAAAAAAAAAAAACATCTTTTACTGCCAGATGAAGATAACAAAGGACAAGAACTTGACGTACTTCACACATTTAAGTGTTAACGCCTGAGGATATTTCTGCCTCTTGAGGTGAGGAGCAGCACATCTGTGGGTTACCAGAGTGTTGAAACCATACTTCTGCCCCCTGCTGGCTGTTCAGTTCAATATAATTATTCACAAATAAAAGCACAGCATGCAACTATGCTAATAATGTGTTTTGGAGCAATTTCCGAGAAATAAAATGCCGTGTAATTCAGTCCACAGATTTATATTATTTAATTAATCGTTTCACAAGTATATATAAAGTTTACTGACCGTAGAAATTAAAAGTCCTACAGCTTTCTGATACACTTTGTGTCAATGCATCAGCATTTTCAAGATATGTTTGCTGTCAGTGAATGAAAGCACTCTTCCTTACGTTCCCAGAATGCAACCACCACATATTTAGTCCAGCTCTTAGGTCAGAAGTGGATACAGCTGTATCGAATTTAGGCAATGTTCTGTGGGCTAAATAGACTCATTGACAGAAATGTTGGTTTGCTGCAAAACTAAGCATGTATTTATGCCTCATGCAGATATTTAAATGATTAAAGGTTTCCCGAAATGTAAATACTAATCGTGGGGATCTGACACCAGGGACCCCCGCTGATCAGCTGTTTGAGAAGGCACTGGCGCTCCTGTGAGTGCCATGGTCTTCTTCATGGTTACCAAGCACAGCGCCGTACACCGTATAGTGGATATGCTTGGTATCGCGCTCAGCCCCATTCACTTCAATTTTTAAAAATTCAAAATGGAACAGATATGGAATACGGAACGGAAAACGGAACGGATACGGAACTAAGAATAAGGATCCTGTAAAAAAAACTGATCCTTTTGCATCAGTTGGCATCCGCTTGAGCCATTTCCATCTGAGATAGTTTTTTTTAGATGGGAAAAAAATACTGCATGCATTGCATCTAAAGGCTTCATGCACACGACCGTTGTGTGCATCCGTGGCCGTGACTTTCAATGGGTCAGTTGAAAACTCTGAAAATGCACCGTTGTTCATCCGCGGCCGTGATCCGTGTTTCCTGTCCGTCAAAAAAATAGGACCTGTCCTATTTTTTTGACGGACAACGGTTCACGGACCCATTCAAGTAAATGGGTCCGTGAAAAAACACGGATGCACACAGGATTGGCATCCGCGTCTGTGGTCCGTGGCTGTAGGCTACTTTCACACAGACGGATCCGCAGATCCGTCTGCATAAAAGCTTTTTCAGAGCTGAGTTTTCACTTCGTGAAAACTCAGATCCGACAGTATATTCTAACACAGAGGCATTCCCATAGTGATGGGGACGCTTCAAGTTAGAATATACTACGAACTGTGTACATGACTGCCCCCTGCTGCCTGGCAGCACCCGATCTCTTACAGGGGGCTGTGATCCGCACAATGAGGGGTTAATTGTGCGTATCATAGCCCCCTGTAAGAGATCAGGTGCTGCCAGGCAGGAGGGGGAAGACCCCCCTCCCTTGTATTTAACTCATTGGTGGCCAGTGCGGCCTCCCCTCTCCCCCCCTCCCTAATTAAAATCACCCCCCCATCATTGGTGGCCAGTGCGGCCTCCCCTCTCCCCCCCCCTAATTAAAATACCCCCCCCCATCATTGGTGGCCAGTGCGGCCTCCCCCTCTCGAATTAAAATCACCCCTCCATCATTGGTGGCCAGTGCGGCCTCCCCTCTCCCCCCCCTCCCTAATTAAAATCACCCCCCCATCATTGGTGGCCAGTGCGGCCTCCCCTCTTCCCCCCCCTATTAAAATCACCTTCTCCCATCATTGGTGGCCAGTGCGGCCTCCCCTCTCCCCCCCCCCCTATTAAAATCACCTTCCCCCATCATTGGTGGCAGCTGGGGCTCCGATCGGTAACCATGGCAACCATGACGCTACTGCAGTCCTGGTTGCCATGGTTAATTAGCAATTTTTTGAAGCATTATACTTACCTGCGATGTCTGTGTCCGGCTGGGTGCGCCGCTCCTCCTACTGGTAAGTGACAGGTCTGTGCTATAGGCAATGCGCCGCACAGACCTTTCACTTACCAGTAGGAGGAGCGCCCGGCCGGTCACAGACAGCGAAGGTAAGTATAATGCTTCTAAAATTGCTAAGTAACCATGGCAACCAGGACTGCAGTAGCATCCTGGTTGCCATGGTTACCGATCGGAGCCCCAGCGATTAAACTGGGACTCCGATCGGAATTCTCCGCTGCCACCAATGATGGGGGAAGGTGATTTTAATTAGGGGGGGGAGAGGGGAGGCCGCACTGGCCACCAATGATGGGGGGGGATTTTAATTAGGGAGGGGGAAGAGGGGAGGCCGCACTGTCCACCAATGATGGGGGAAGGTGATTTTAATTAGGGGGGGGAGGGGAGGCCGCACTGGCCACCAATGAGTTAAATACAGGGGAGGGGGGTCTGCTCCCTCCTGCCTGGCAGCACCCGATCTCTTACAAGGGCCTATGATACGCACAATTAACCCCTCAGGTGCGGCACCTAAGGGTTTAATTGTGCGAATCACAGCCCCCTGTAAGAGATCGGGTGCTGCCAGGCAGCAGGGGGCAGTCATGTACAAAGTTCTTAGTATATTCTAACTTGAAGCGTCCCCATCACTATGGGAACGCCTCTGTGTTAGAATATACTGTCGGATATGAGTTTTCACGATCTAACTTAAATCTGATGGTATATTCTAACATAGAGGCGTTCCCATGGTGATGGGGACGCTTCAAGTTAAAATATACCATCGGATTGGAGAAAACTCCGTTCCTATGGTATATTAACTCCTGACTTTACATTGAAAGTCAATGGGGGACGGATCCGTTTGCAATTGCACCATATTGTGTCAACGTCAAACGGATCCGTCCCCATTGACTTGCATTGTAAGTCAGGACGGATCCGTTTGGCTCCGCACGGCCAGGCGGACACCAAAATGACTTTTTTTTCATGTCCGTGGATCCTCCAAAAATCAAGGAAGACCCACGGAAGGGGGAGGAATGGATGCATTGCATCTAAAAAGAAAGGATGTCAGACGGAAATGGCTCAAACGGATGCCCACTGATGCAACAGGATCCTGTTTTTTTTTTAGAACAATTCCCCACATCTCAAAAGGAATGTCAACATGGAATAGTTCCAAGAACATAACAACTTCATCAATTCATCGTCCGTAAAATACCTTATTATCTGCGGAAACTGAACAATCCTAGATACATTACACCTACTCCAGATTTCAGAACATTTGTAGCATCCATACCATAAGAAAATCCGTGAAAATAATAATAAAATAAGAAATAAGTTAAATGCACACAGTTTAATCAAACTTTGTAATTCGTTTCAAATGTATTCTTTAGTAGAGATCATGAATCAGCTAATCACCATGGGCCTGGGTCCTGGCACCTAGGCAAACAGTGGCCGCTACAGGGGAAATGTAGTATTACATGGTGACCATTATGCTGAATTGTTGTCCATGTAATACAGTCAATGACCAGTGATGGCCAGTTCGCATTGTTCGCCCGCGAACATATGCGGACTGCCATATTTTTTGACAAGTCCGGCGAGGCACAGGTAAGCCCTTACCTGTGCCTGTGCCGTGAGCGGGTCTGAAAACAAATGCGGTCACCGGGAGCAGGCAGTTCCGAGAACAGCCCGATGAAGGCCCCTGGTGGCTGTTCTCGGAACTGCCTGCTCCCGCTGACCGCACTTGTTTTCAGACCGGCTCGCGCACAGGCAGAGGTAAGGGCTTACCTGTGCCTCGCCGGACTTCTGAAAAAAGATGGCAGCCCGCATATGTTCGCGGGCGAACAATGCGAACTGGCCATCACTGTCAATGACATTCATATACCCTAACAGGGGATATACACAGGGGTAGACTTAATGAAACAACTTCTTTAATTACATCGCGCAACAATGATTTTACTACTGAGAGAAAAACATGTGATTTAGGCTGCGTTCACATGGGCGAGATTTCCGCGCGGGTGCAATGCGGTAGGTGAACGCATTGCACCCGCACTGAATCCGGACCTATTCATTTCAATGGGGCTGTTCAGATGAGCGATGATTTTCACGCATCACTTGTGCGTTGCGTGAAAATCGCAGCATGCTCTATATTCTGCGTTTTTCACGCAACGCAGGCCCCATAGAAGTGAATGGGGTTGCGTGAAAATCGCAAGCATCCGCAAGCAAGTGCGGATGCGGTGCGATTTTCACGCATGGTTGCTAGGTGACAGTCTATTCACTGTATTATTTTCCCTTCTAACATGGTTATAAGGGAAAATAATAGCATTCTGAATACAGAATGCTTAGTGAAATAGCGCTGGAGGGGTTAAAAAAAATAAACAAATTAACTCACCTTCTCCTCTTGATCGCGTAGTTCCCAGTCTCTTCTGATGAGCTGTCGGCTAAAGGACCTTTGGTGACGTCAGATCACATGCTCCAATCACATGGTCCATCACCGTGGTGATGTACCATGTGATTGGAGCATGTGATCTGACGTCACCAAAGGTCCTTTAGCCGACAGCTCATCATTAAAGAAGTAAAGAAGAGACCGGGAACTACGCGGAGGAGGTGAGTTAATTTTTATTTATTTTTTTAACCCTCAATTGATCACCTACTATGCATTCTGTATTCAGAATGCTATTATTTTCCCTTATAACCATGTTATAAGGGAAAATAATACAATCTACAGAACACCGATCCCAAGCCTGAACTTCTGTGAAGAAGTTCGGGTCTGGGTACCACAGTCGGTTTTTTATCAAAAACTGACTGCAATTGCATTCCTACTCGCGCGGGTTTGCCGCAACACACCGGGACGCATCCGGACCTAATCCGGACACCCTCGTGTGAACCCAGCCTTATACTAAAATGAGCGCGCTGATTCCAAATATGAACTCGGAATTTGCCTGACATGTCTAGATTTTAACCCCTTAAGGACCCTGCGATTTTCCATTTTTGCGTTTTTGTTTTTCACTCTCCGCCTTCCCATAGTGTTAACTTTTAAATTTTCCGATTCACATAGCCTTATGAGGGCTTATTTTTTGCGGGACAAGTTGTAAATTCTAATGGCACCATTTACAGTTGCATACCATGTAGAAGATACGGGGAAAAAATTCCAAATGGGGTAGAATTGGGAAAAAATGCAATTCTGATAAAGGTTTATATTTTTTTTTTACACTGTACACTATGCGGTAAAATTGACCTGTTATCTTCATTCTCCAGGTCAGTACGGTTACAACGATACCACACTCGTATAACTTTTCTTGCGTTTTAATACTGACATTTTTTTTTAAACCTATGAGGAATTTTTAGTAATTTTTTTCAGAACCATATTCTGACCCCTATAACTTGTGTAGTTATGTGTAGTTATTTTTGCAGAACGATCTGTTCTTTTTAGTGATACCAATTTGAAGTGTGTGCGACTTTTTGATCACTTGTTATTAAAAAAAATGGGTAGTTGAAGTGACAAAAAATTGCAAATTGGCAGTTTTTATTTTTGTCCCGTTACACCATTTGCTGTACGCCATTAATACTGTTATATTTTAATAGTATGGGAATTTTTGCATGCGGCGATGCCCATGATGTTTTTTTTTTTTATTGTTTAAGTATTTTTATTTTTATTTTAAGGAAAGGGGGTTATTTTAACTTTTAATTTTTTTTATATTTGCAAAAACTTTTTTTTACTTTTTTTTAAAACTTTTTTTAAGTCACCTTGGGTGACAATAACTTGCAATCATTAGATTGTCTATTGTGTTTATTGATGTCTATATAAACACCATTGAACACTTCATTTGCACTATACCAATACAAGGCTGCCACCTAGTGGCCTGTATTGGTATAGTCATCTAATAGGCACCGAAGCCTGCTTGAGGCTACAGCCTATTAGATCAATGTAACAGGTTCCCCGATCTCAGCCAGGGAACGCTTTTACCAGAGCGTAAGTGCTCGACTTCCGCTTCCGGACTGTGCAGATGCCGTGGTCACATTTGACCACAGCATCTGAAAGGGAAAATGTATGCAACCAGCCTTATGTCTGATCACATACATGTGCCGCAGGTCTCTGCTATTTAAAATAGCAGAAACACGGCGGCTATGGCGCTAGGGTTGCCACCTTTCCCAACAAAAAATACCGGGCAAGTTAAGCCACACCCAAAAGAGTGTGTGGTTGTGGGGGCATGGCTTAACATGGGTTGTGAAGTCGCTGTCATACTGTGGCTCCCCAGGAATATTAAAGCCCCATTAGCGCCCCCAGTAATAGTAATGCACTTATTAATAGTAATGCCCCATTAGTGCCCCCTCAGTAATAGTAATGCCCCCATTAGTGTGCCCCAGTAAGAGTAATGGCCCTATTAGTGCGTCCCAGAATGAATAATGCCCCCTATTAGTGTCCCACAGTAAGAATAATGCCCTCAGTAAGAGTAATGCCCCTATTAGTGACCCCCAGTTAGAGTAATGTGGCCCTCATCCCCGGGAACTGTCACTTGAGGCCGGCACACTGACTGTAGAGTGATGTGTGAGAGTCCGGCAGCTTTCCTGGGCCCGGTAACGGAGACCGGGGGAGAGGGGAGGTGTCGTGGTAGGAAAAGAGCGCAGCAGAAGAGCCGGAGACGGGAGGAGCGCAGGCCCGCAGCTCGTCTCATTGTTATCCGGCCTGATCTGGGAGTGAGAGCGGCTCAGTCGCCATGCTGTGGGGCGAGGGTTTGCTGCTCTCCTTCAGCAGTGTCTTCGTGCTCCTGCTCCTGACCACACGCAGCCCCCAGCTCTCCAGCTTCGAATCCATCCTGACCGGCATCCTCGTCCTCTTCAGGTTTGAGCCGGTCCCGGAGTTCTGGCCGCTCACAGGTCGCCGCTGCTCACTCACCGCCAGCTGTCAGGACTGTGAGCGAGCAAGTGATACAGTGTGCACTGCAGTTTGCAATGAATCCTGTGCCCGGGTCTGAGAAAGGCTTGTACCCGGGCAGAGGATTACAAACCCAGACTGTCCGGGTCATTCCCGTACGGGGGGTAACCCTATATGGCGCCTGCTGCACGTGCGAGCGGGCGCCATGCTTGGGGACCAGACTTCCGCCTTACATGTATGGTGGAGATCCGTAAAGGGTTAAGTTATGCATGCAAAGCCTATTCAGTTATAATATTAATGCATTATATTGGAGATATTCCAATGGACATGTCCAGACCTGTTCAGACGCACTTAGGCTGATCTCAGCAGTAAGTATATAAGGCAAGCTGGGCAGATTTTGATAGTGATCTGTTATAGTGCTATCAGTTTTGAAACTTAAGATGGATAAACGCAAACGTGTTAACAATCCAGACAATTTCTGCTACATATGTGGCAAATACACTACTTATGATCAGCGCAATAATCTGACAAAGCGAGTGCGTCTTGCAGCTTTTGATGCATTTTTGCTAGTAGTGCAGAACTTCCTTGGGAACAGGCGAGCTGCAAACTATGCTGAATTAGTAGACAACATGATTACAGCATATGAACAACTTGGCTGCCGAATGTCATTGTCATTCCCATCTTGACTTTTTCCCACCCAATTTGGGACACGTAAGTGACGAACATGGTGAGCGGTTTCATAAAGATATTTCTACAATGGAGAACAGGTATCAAGGCCGCTGGAATCCCAACATGATGGGGGACTACTGATGGTTTTTGCAACGGGAAAACATGACCGTTCACAAACGCAAAAGCAGATACCTGAAGCACTTTTAACAGTACTGGGCCTTGCTCAAGTAAGACTTTTAAACTGAAAAACTAGACTTTTTGAAATGTTGTTATTCTAATACATTTTCATATACTGTTTACTACGCTAACTTTGATGTAGATCAGGTAATTGTTGGAGTAAAGCTCGTTCTGTTCAAATTTATTCAATGCTTTCCAAGTGCTTAATTCATTTAGGCATACTTATGCATAGCAAAATTTTGTGACGTGTTACAACAATTCTGACTTCAGATTTGTAATCCACACACTCGATTTAGTATAGGACAAATGGTTTTTGCCCAGTAGCAGACGAAAAGTTGTTTTTTTTGTTGTGTGGTGTTGTTATTTACAACACAGGTTTAATGAGACGCACAGGACTGAGGAAAAATTAGGACGAGGTGCTGCCAGTAAAAGAGGATCCGCCCTTCCTCTAAAGTGAATAAATAATGTTAAAAAATATACTGGGCACACTCACTTATGTAGAATCATATATTTTATTCAAGGACATGTAAGGTAAAGTAAAATCAATTATTTTAAAAAACACATATAAAATACAGTCAAGCAATATAAGAACACATGGATACAATAAAATATATAGATATAGAATAAATACTAGGACCAGTGGTGGATAGGCTAGGGATGGTAAAAAATCAGTCCATACGAAAATCAGAACAAATAGAAGTATAGCCCAGCTGGTGGCTTGAGCTAATATAGTGGCTAGCTTCACAAAGTACTATAAGGTTCACAGTCCTGATTCACTGCAAGAGGATAATGTAACTGTGGTACAACAGAATTCACTTAAGTGAGTATACTTGCGGCGTCCCGCTAATACTCACTGTTCCTTATGCGGTTCCTTATGCAGGTAAACTTGGAAACAAAATTGTCGTTATCAGCTGCTGCTGTAGCAACTGAAGGATACTGTGTCTTTTCTCTGTGCCCTTGCGATCCTCTGGCTGCCGCTCCGTAGTAGCAGGAAGCCGGTCAGCGCTGGGACTCAAGATGCTTTTCCCCTCGTCGGTATGTTATGCGACACACTCCTCGTGTGTTTGCGCTTGTAGGTCCCGGCGTATCAGGGGTTTAGTAAGGCACAGAGTTCTCAAAGACTTTGAATTGCCGCACGGCTCTGGATAGTTCAAGCACGTACTCCTTGGGGTTGTTCCGGGGGGCTCCTCACCAAACGCGTTTCGGGGTACTTGCCCCTTCTTCAGTGGTACAGGTTCCCCCACAACTGCCTACTTTTATAGTGTCTTACAAATGGTAATTGTTCAAACACATGATGAGCCTCCTCATTTGGCTCAAAAGCTGACACGGAGTAGAAGAGTCCATTCCATTCAGATCCACCCAATTATCCACAAAAAAGACTTAAATTTCAAATAACCTACTGTTTAGTACACATCATAATAATCCGATTCCTATAAATACTAATACAATCCATTCCTATCCCTACATGTTATGTTTATTTCATTTCTTTCTCCATCAAATAAATTTATTTATACACTTCATTGATTTTATTCGTCTACAAAAAATCCCTTGCGGTATCTATGCGGTTTTGGTTATTAATCACAGGATTATAGCTAACAGATTAAATAACAATCATTCCCTACAGTCCCCTGTCATTTATGTATGGCTACAATTACAAATAAATATAAAAATAAAAATAAAATTGTATAAATAAGAAATTTTTTCTAAAAATCTTTTTTATATATAAATAAGAAATTTTTCCTCTATATATAAAAATAAGAACAATAAAGTTAAAAAGTAAAAATATAAATATATATATAAACCACTTTATTTCATGCATTGTTAAAAATGTATAATTTATTTATTATAAATGCTTCCCTTTTTCTTCATAATTTGAACACCAGAGTGGATTGTTGCACCCCGCAGGGGTTAAGGTGTTGGGTGGAGGCCCCCCATGAAGGGCAGAACCCCCCCAGGATATTACACAACCTGCTGGGGTTTTGCCGTCCATAGGGGACATCCACCAATTTACAAGAATCCGAATAACTCGAATTCTGCATTCAATCCACCCGGCATCAAAGTGTTGAGTTCATAAATACGTTGGGACTCTAATCTGGACATTTTACTAATGTGGTCCCCCCCTCTCCATCCTTTCTCTACTTTGTCAATTGCCGCAAATCTTAGGCCTGTCGGGTTTTTGTCATGCATCAGTTTGAAATGTTTAGACAGGGTGTGGGTTTCTAAGCCCTTTTTAATGTTGGTGATGTGCTCTGAGATGCGTTTTTTTAAAAGTCTTTTTGTTCTCCCAACATATTGGCGTCCACATGGGCACTCAATGATGTAAATGACATTATCAGAGTTGCACGTTAAAAAGTCCTTTATCGTATGTTTGTATTTATTGACCGTTGAAACAATTTCACTTGTTTTCCGAGGAAAAGAAGTGATCCTGCAATTTGCACACTTCCCGCATCTATGGAAACCCTCCATATTCAACCAGTTGTGTAAGGCGGTATTCCCGGGATTTCCTCTTTTGACCGTTGGGGCCACCTTATTCCCTAAATTAGGAGCTTTCGTGAAGGTTATCCGAGGTTTAGTTGGGATTAGGGAGCCTATGGTTTTGTCTTTTTGTAGCCAACTCCAATGTTTCCCTATTATTTTTTGTATTTTCCTGTACTCATCATTAAAGGGTAGGATAATCTTAATCTCTTCCTTTTCTTCATTTGAGTTTTTCACCTTTTCTACAAAAAAATCTTCCCTTTTCATATTCCTTACTTTATTTAGGGATCCAGTAATCAATTCTTCTGGGTAATTTTTCTCTAGAAATGCCTTTTTCATCTTGTTAGCCTCCTCTTCAAATTGATTCTCTAACGTACAGTTTCGCTTTAACCTTTGGAATTGGCCTTGCGGTATATTTATCAACCAACTGGGTAGGTGACAACTGTTGTACAGTATATAACTGTTCCTCATAGTCGGTTTCATAAAAGTACAACTCTTAATTGTCCTCTCTTCTATAAAAAGTTTTAAATCTAAAAATTCCAATGTTTCATTGCTAATACTGTGAGTGAATTTTAAATTTAAATCATTTTGATTAATAACTCCTAAAAACTTCTCCAAAGATTCCTTTCCCGATTTCCAGATAAAAAGCACATCATCTATATATCTTTGCCATAACACCAGGTTCACCCCCAGTAGGGGGATAATATTCCGTTCTTCCCAATCCGCCATAAATAAATTTGCATAACTGGGGGCGAACCTGGTGCCCATGGCTGTGCCCTGGGTTTGGAGATAAAAATCGGTTTCAAAGTTAAAATAATTATGTGTCAATATAAAATCTATGCTTTGTATTAAAAAATTGATCTGTTCCTCTTTCAACCTACCTTCTTGTTTTAATTGGGACTCAATCGCTCGTTTACCTTGCTCGTGGTTAATAATAGTGTATAAGGATTGGACATCCAGTGTGCCCATCCACCAGTCCTCCTCAAATACCATATTCTCTACAATTTTGATTATTTGTGTCGAATCCTTGGTATATGAGGTAGTTTTTTTAACTGTCAGCTGTAATAATACATCAATGTATTTTGAAAGATTACAGGTCAGGGACTCTATCCCTGAAACTATAGGACGACCTGGTGGGTTATTCATATCTTTATGCACTTTCGGTATGCAATAGAACACCGGAATTCTGGGATATTTGTTCAATATTAAATTATATTCATTCTCCTGTTGCTCCCTGTGTGTCTGTGGCCTGTCTCTCAGGTTGTACTGGTGATCTATTTGTGGTTTGTGATAAGGTTTTTGTGTGACCCTTAAAGGTGATGGTGGTCTGGTCCGTATTCGGTGGTGCGGTGGAGTCCGATCTAAAAAAGATTCCCGTTCATTAAAAATCTCGAATCTATTATAGGTCGGTATAGTGAAATTACTGTGTCTATTCGTGTCTTTGGTGTGGTTGTCCCGTGGATTAGTGGTATTTTCTGTCTGTTCCTCTTCCCTAATGTCCTCTATTCTCTCTCTATCTTCACGTTGGATTCCCCTATATTTCTTATCCTTTTTATTTTGAATAAAGAACATTTTCTTTAATTTTTTCTCCATAATTTCTCGTTCAATTTTATCCAAATTGCTACATAATCTAGTTTGTAGCATATTTAATTCCTCCGTTATGGGAAATTTATCAGTGATTAATTTGATAGCTGTAATTTTTTGAACAGTTTCTTCTAAAATTACAGTACGTCTTTTTATAATCAATCTGGTTAATGCTACCGATTGTTCATATAGTAAATTACCCCATTCCAGGTCAAAGTCCTTATTACAGAGATCCTGAGCTGGGACTTTGCTATATGATAGGCCTTTAGGGATCTGATTGACCTCTATACACCTTGTGAGGGTTTTGAGCTCCCATTTCTGTTTCAACTGACGTATCAGGAGTCCCTCTAGTTCTCTAAAGGTCTTACTCATACTAATTTCCTCCATATTTTCACAAATATCATTTGTTTCAAAGATAAAGTTATCAACCTTTTGATTTTTGGATTCGACATGATTCCACATATCCATATTTCCCAACGGTCCGTGCAGTCACCAGGACGAATTGTAAAATACAACACAGGTTTAATGAGACGCACAGGACTGAGGAAAAATTAGGACGAGGTGCTGCCAGTAAAAGAGGATCCGCCCTTCCTCTAAAGTGAATAAATAATGTTAAAAAATGAGGACACTTATGAGGACACTTATAAAAAATTAACAAAAGATCCAACTTGTGACTTCTTCATGGAACTATTAGATTTAGTAAAAGACGGTAAAACGAGAGGGATTTTGATGGAGAATGAATATAATTTTATATTGAACAAATATCCCAGAATTCCGGTGTTCTATTGCATACCGAAAGTGCATAAAGATATGAATAACCCACCAGGTCGTCCTATAGTTTCAGGGATAGAGTCCCTGACCTGTAATCTTTCAAAATACATTGATGTATTATTACAGCCGACAGTTAAAAAAACTACCTCATATACCAAGGATTCGACACAAATAATCAAAATTGTAGAGAATATGGTATTTGAGGAGGACTGGTGGATGGGCACACTGGATGTCCAATCCTTATACACTATTATTAACCACGAGCAAGGTAAACGAGCGATTGAGTCCCAATTAAAACAAGAAGGTAGGTTAAAAGAGGAACAGATCAATTTTTTAATACAAAGCATAGATTTTATATTGACACATAATTATTTTAACTTTGAAACCGATTTTTATCTCCAAACCCAGGGCACAGCCATGGGCACCAGGTTCGCCCCCAGTTATGCAAATTTATTTATGGCGGATTGGGAAGAACGGAATATTATCCCCCTACTGGGGGTGAACCTGGTGTTATGGCAAAGATATATAGATGATGTGCTTTTTATCTGGAAATCGGGAAAGGAATCTTTGGAGAAGTTTTTAGGAGTTATTAATCAAAATGATTTAAATTTAAAATTCACTCACAGTTTTAACAATGAAACATTGGAATTTTTAGATTTAAAACTTTTTATAGAAGAGAGGACAATTAAGAGTTGTACTTTTATGAAACCGACTATGAGGAACAGTTATATACTGTACAACAGTTGTCACCTACCCAGTTGGTTGATAAATATACCGCAAGGCCAATTCCAAAGGTTAAAGCGAAACTGTACGTTAGAGAATCAATTTGAAGAGGAGGCTAACAAGATGAAAAAGGCATTTCTAGAGAAAAATTACCCAGAAGAATTGATTACTGGATCCCTAAATAAAGTAAGGAATATGAAAAGGGAAGATTTTTTTGTAGAAAAGGTGAAAAACTCAAATGAAGAAAAGGAAGAGATTAGGATTATCCTACCCTTTAATGATGAGTACAGGAAAATACAAAAAATAATAGGGAAACATTGGAGTTGGCTACAAAAAGACAAAACCATAGGCTCCCTAATCCCAACTAAACCTCGGATAACCTTCACGAAAGCTCCTAATTTAGGGAATAAGGTGGCCCCAACGGTCAAAAGAGGAAATCCCGGGAATACCGCCTTACACAACTGGTTGAATATGGAGGGTTTCCATAGATGCGGGAAGTGTGCAAATTGCAGGATCACTTCTTTTCCTCGGAAAACAAGTGAAATTGTTTCAACGGTCAATAAATACAAACATACGATAAAGGACTTTTTAACGTGCAACTCTGATAATGTCATTTACATCATTGAGTGCCCATGTGGACGCCAATATGTTGGGAGAACAAAAAGACTTTTAAAAAAACGCATCTCAGAGCACATCACCAACATTAAAAAGGGCTTAGAAACCCACACCCTGTCTAAACATTTCAAACTGATGCATGACAAAAACCCGACAGGCCTAAGATTTGCGGCAATTGACAAAGTAGAGAAAGGATGGAGAGGGGGGGACCACATTAGTAAAATGTCCAGATTAGAGTCCCAACGTATTTATGAACTCAACACTTTGATGCCGGGTGGATTGAATGCAGAATTCGAGTTATTCGGATTCTTGTAAATTGGTGGATGTCCCCTATGGACGGCAAAACCCCAGCAGGTTGTGTAATATCCTGGGGGGGTTCTGCCCTTCATGGGGGGCCTCCACCCAACACCTTAACCCCTGCGGGGTGCAACAATCCACTCTGGTGTTCAAATTATGAAGAAAAAGGGAAGCATTTATAATAAATAAATTATACATTTTTAACAATGCATGAAATAAAGTGGTTTATATATATATTTATATTTTTACTTTTTAACTTTATTGTTCTTATTTTTATATATAGAGGAAAAATTTCTTATTTATATATAAAAAAGATTTTTAGAAAAAATTTCTTATTTATACAATTTTATTTTTATTTTTATATTTATTTGTAATTGTAGCCATACATAAATGACAGGGGACTGTAGGGAATGATTGTTATTTAATCTGTTAGCTATAATCCTGTGATTAATAACCAAAACCGCATAGATACCGCAAGGGATTTTTTGTAGACGAATAAAATCAATGAAGTGTATAAATAAATTTATTTGATGGAGAAAGAAATGAAATAAACATAACATGTAGGGATAGGAATGGATTGTATTAGTATTTATAGGAATCGGATTATTATGATGTGTACTAAACAGTAGGTTATTTGAAATTTAAGTCTTTTTTGTGGATAATTGGGTGGATCTGAATGGAATGGACTCTTCTACTCCGTGTCAGCTTTTGAGCCAAATGAGGAGGCTCATCATGTGTTTGAACAATTACCATTTGTAAGACACTATAAAAGTAGGCAGTTGTGGGGGAACCTGTACCACTGAAGAAGGGGCAAGTACCCCGAAACGCGTTTGGTGAGGAGCCCCCCGGAACAACCCCAAGGAGTACGTGCTTGAACTATCCAGAGCCGTGCGGCAATTCAAAGTCTTTGAGAACTCTGTGCCTTACTAAACCCCTGATACGCCGGGACCTACAAGCGCAAACACACGAGGAGTGTGTCGCATAACATACCGACGAGGGGAAAAGCATCTTGAGTCCCAGCGCTGACCGGCTTCCTGCTACTACGGAGCGGCAGCCAGAGGATCGCAAGGGCACAGAGAAAAGACACAGTATCCTTCAGTTGCTACAGCAGCAGCTGATAACGACAATTTTGTTTCCAAGTTTACCTGCATAAGGAACCGCATAAGGAACAGTGAGTATTAGCGGGACGCCGCAAGTATACTCACTTAAGTGAATTCTGTTGTACCACAGTTACATTATCCTCTTGCAGTGAATCAGGACTGTGAACCTTATAGTACTTTGTGAAGCTAGCCACTATATTAGCTCAAGCCACCAGCTGGGCTATACTTCTATTTGTTCTGATTTTCGTATGGACTGATTTTTTACCATCCCTAGCCTATCCACCACTGGTCCTAGTATTTATTCTATATCTATATATTTTATTGTATCCATGTGTTCTTATATTGCTTGACTGTATTTTATATGTGTTTTTTAAAATAATTGATTTTACTTTACCTTACATGTCCTTGAATAAAATATATGGTGTTGTTATTTGTTTCCTTTTAAAAGTAACCAAAAGTATGAATTTGGGTAATTACCGTAAATAATCAAAGTGTAAAGAAACTTACCCCTCGGATTGTTCGAACAATGTGACCATAGCTAAATATCATGACGAGCAGGGGTAAGACCAGGCAGAATAGGAAGAGGCACACAATGTATGATACGTTGTTGTGTGATCTTGAGTGCCATACTACTGAACAGGTGGTACCTGAGCTTTCAAGTCCATAACTACTCCAGCCAAAAAGGGGAGGTGTCGTCCAGAAGAAAGAATAGAGCCAAGATCCAACAATACAAATCCAGGCATTTTTGTAGTTAGTGGCATCAACTTTTGTGTACTTCAGCACTGTAAGGTAGCGTTCATAGGATAACATGGAGAGAGAGACCAGGGAGACGATTCCTATAAAAAAAAACACAACAAAAGGATAAAAAGACAAATTTAATGATAATGCAGCTACTTAGCATTTACAGTAATGTTTATCTTCAATTAAATATTGTGGTTGCTAAGACCCTATTTTCTCTGATACATTTGGTTTCTACTTCAGACACAAAACACAATCCAGAACTCACGGCTAAGACTCCAGGATCTGCGTTTGAAACAGAAAAAAGTATTAGCTCTAAACAGTTTATCCGCTGAGATGTAATATATCTGGAAAATAGAGACGAGGGAATTTTCGGGTCCAATTAAAAAGAATAAGCTATTTAACGCCAAGACAGCAATATTAATTTCAGTGTCAGCTACAAATATGGCTAGGGGTAAACGGATGGCAGCCGGAGGTAACAAAAAGACTGTTTGATAGGTGTTGGGTTTGTTATGGTTTTTAAAGTAAATAATGGTTAAAAAATTATCCCTTTTTGGGTGCAGATGTCTCCTTGTGTTTATATACAGAATATGCTTGCTGTTATTAAAGATATAATAAGAATACCCGCTGGCCAAAGCATACAATGATTTAACCATAAAGTGAGTCTCATACTTGCCCTTAGTCATATAGTTAACCCCTTAAGGACATAGGACGTACCGGTACGCCCTATTTCCCGAGTCCTTAAGGACCAAGGATGTACCGGTACGTCCTAACTTTTAAATCGGGATTCCGGCGCCCGAGGGGTTAAACGGAACGGGATTTCGGCTGAAATCCTTCAGCCGGCATCCTGTGACAACGCCAGGGGGGGTGATGTGACCCCCCCGTGTCGGCGATCGCAGCAAACCGCAGGTCAATTCAGACCTGCGGTTTGCTGCGCTTTTTGCAGTTTCTGATGCCCGCGGTCCCTGACCGCGGGGATCAGAAACTTTAGAGTGGCTAAAATCTATATTTTTCACCCCCCCCTGCACCCCTGCATGATTTGATGCCGGCGGGTGGTGCGGGGGGGGGTGTCGCAGGCGGTGGGGGCGTTGCGGGAGGCGGGTGGTGCGGCAGGCGGGATCGCGATCCCCCGCCCGCCTCCCCATGAATGATCGTTGGCTTCTAGTGGTTATACCAGGGTGCCAGCACATTGCTGGCACCCTGGTATAAACGGCTGACATCTGTGCAGATGTCAGCCGTTTAACCCTTTCCATACCGCGGTCCGTACGGACCGCTGTATGGAAAAAGTTAACTGTCATCGGTCAGGGAGCTCCCTCCCTCTCCATCGGGGGGCTGCTGTGCCTTTGCAGCCCCCCGATGGAGAGGGAGAGAGCCCCCAGAGAGCCCCCCTCAGCCCCGTGCTTACCCTTCCCCGTCTGCGAAGTTCTGAGCAGACGGGGAGGGTTCCCATGGCAACAGGACGCTCAGGCGTCCTGCTGTCCATGGTGCTGAACAGATCTATGCTGAAAGCATAGATCTGTTCAGTGTAAGTAAAATACAGTACAGAACAATATATATTGTACTGTACTGTATTATACAGACATCAGACCCACTGGATCTTCAAGAACCAAGCGAGTCTGGGTCAAAAAAATGTAACAAAAAAGTGAAAAAAGTTAAGATAAAAAAAAAACATTTATCACTGAATAAAAATTAAAAAAATAAAATAAACTACACATATTAGGTATCGCCGCGTCCGTAACGACCTGATCTATAAAATGGTCATGTTACTTTCCCCGCACGGTGAACGCCATAAAAATAAAAAAATAAAAACTATGAGAAAATTGAAATTTTGCCCACCTTACTTCTCAAAAAAGGTAATAAAAGTGATCAAAAAAGTCGCATGTATGCCAAAATAGTACCAATCAAACCGTCATCTCATCCCGCAAAAAATGAGACCCTACTCAAGATAATCGCCCAAAAGCTGAAAAAACTATGGCTCTTAGACTATGGAAACACTAAAACATGATTTTTTTTTGTTTCAAAAATGAAATCATTGTGTAAAACTTACATAAATAAAAAAAAAGTATACATATTAGGTATTGCCGCGTCCGTATCGACCGGCTCTATAAAAATATCACATGACCTAACCCCTCAGATGACCACCGTAAAAAAATAAAAATAAAAACAGTGTAAAAAAGTCATTTTTTGCCATTTTACGTCACAAAAGGGTAATAGCAAGCGATCAAAAAGTCATATGCACCCCAAAATAGTGCCAATCAAACCGTCATCTCATCCCGCAAAAAATGAGACCCTACTCAAGATAATCGCCCAAAAACTGAAAAAACTATGGCTCTTAGACTATGGAGACACTAAAACATTTTTTTGGTTTTAAAAATGAAGTTATTGTATAAAACTTACATAAATAAAAAAAAATGTATACATATTAGGTATCGCCGCGTCCGTGACAACCTGCTCTATAAAATTACCCCATGATCTAACCTGTCAGATGAATGTTGTAAATAACAAAAAAAAAAAAACGTGCCAAAAAAGCTATTTCTTGTTACCTTGCTGCACAAAAAGTGTAATATAGAGCAACCAAAAATCATATGTACCCTAAACTAGTACCAACAAAACTGCCACCCTATCCTGTAGTTTCTAAAATGGAGTCACTTTTTTGGAGTTTCCACTCTAGGGGTGCATCAGGGGGGCTTCAAATGGGACATGGTGTCAAAAAAACCAGTCCAGCAAAATCTGCCTTCCAAAAACCGTATGGCATTCCTTTCCTTCTGCGCCCTGCCGTGTGCCTGTACAGCTGTTTACGACCACATATGGGGTGTTTCTGTAAACTACAGAATCAGGGCCATAAATAATGAGTTTTGTTTGGCTGTTAACCCTTGCTTTGTAACTGGAAAAAAAATATTAAAATGGAAAATCTGCCAAAAATTTGAAATTTTGAAATTGTGTCTCTATTTTCCATTAAATCTTGTGCAACACCTAAAGGGTTAACAACGTTTGTAAAATCAGTTTTGAATACCTTGAAGGGTGTAGTTTCTTAGATGGGGTCACTTTTATGGAGTTTCTACTCTAGGGGTGCATCAGGGGGGCTTCAAATGGGACATGGTGTCAAAAAACCAGTCCAGCAAAATCAGCCTTCCAAAAACCAAACGGCGCACCTTTCACTCTACGCCCTACTGTGTGCCCGTACAGTAGTTTACGGCCACATTTGGGGTGTTTCTGTAAACAGCAGAGTCAGGGCAATAAAGATACAGTCTTGTTTGGCTGTTAACCCTTGCTTTGTTAGTGGAAAAAATGGGTTAAAATTGAAAATTAGGCAAAAAAAATGAAATTCTCAAATTTCATCCCCATTTGCCAATAACTCTTGTGCAACACCTAAAGGGTTAACGACGTATGTAAAATCAGTTTTGAATACCTTGAGGGGTGTAGTTTCTTAGATGGGGTCACTTTTAGGGAGTTTCTCCTCTAGGGGTGCATCAGGGGGCTTCAAATGGGACATGGTGTCAAAAAAACCAGTCCATAAAAATCAGCCTTCCAAAAACCATACGGCGCACCTTTCCCTCTACGCCCCGCTGTGTGGCCGTACAGTAGTTTACGGCCACATATTGGGTGTTTCTGTAAACGGCAGAGTCAGGGCAATAAAGATACAATCTTGTTTGGCTGTTAACCCTTGCTTTGTTAGTGGAAAAAAATGGGTTAAAATGAAAAATTAGACAAAAAAATTAAATTCTCAAATTTCCTCCCCATTTGCCAATAACTCTTGTGCAACACCTAAAGGGTTAATAATGTATGCAAAATCAGTTTTGAATACCTTGAGGGGTGTAGTTTCTTAGATGGGGTCATTTTTGGGTGGTTTCTATTATGTAAGCCTCGCAAATCGACTTCAGACCTGAACTGGTCCCTAAAAATTTAGTTTTTGTAAATTTCTGAAAAATTTCAAGATTTGCTTCTAAACTTCTAAGCCTTATAACATCCCCAAAAAATAAAATATCATTCCCAAAACAATTCACACATGAAGTAGACATATGGGGAATGTAAAGTCATCACAATTTTTTGGGGTATTACTATGTATTACAGAAGTAGAGAAACTGAAACTTTGAAATTTGCAAATTTTTCCAAATTTTTGGTAAATTAGGTATTTTTTTTGTGCAAAAAAAATAATTTTTTGGACTTCATTTTACCAGTGTCATGAAGTACAATATGTGACGAAAAAACAATCTCAGAATGGCCTGGATAAGTCAAAGCATTTTAAAGTTATTAGCATTCAAAGTGACACTGGTCAGATTTCCAAAAAATGGCCTGGTCCTTAAGGTGAAAATGAGCCCGGTCCTTAAGGGGTTAAAGTCCTGTTTGCTGTTAGGTGATGCTGGCGGAGTTTGAATGTTCAACCTCCACCCTCAGACGACACGCGCAGCCACGACCGGCAGCTCGTGCGCACAAGGGGAAGCCCGGCAAGTAATCCTTGGGAACGGACCTTCAGTGTGACGTCACACGCTTCCACAGATGCCTCCTAGGTCCACATTTCCTTCCGACGCGTTTCGGAATACACATATTCATTCTTCTTGAGAAAGGCTCTATTGTTGATCTGAAACGCTGCTGTTACTACATGAGTGAATAAAGGACTTACTTTTTCTTTTTAAGAGTGCTGCCCTCTTTTCTTTTTTGTATTTTGGGTATTAGCGTACTCCCCTTGGGCTTGCACCTGTTCGTTTTGTTTTAGTGCTAGTGCTGCCATTTTTTGTTATATACACTCACCTAAAGAATTATTAGGAACACCATACTAATACAGTGTTGGACCCCCTTTTGCCTTCAGAGCTGCCTTAATTCTAAGTGGCATTGATTCAACAAGGTGCTGATAGCATTCTTTAGAAATGTTGGCCCATATTGATAGTATAGCATCTTGCAGTTGATGGAGATTTGAGGGATGCACATCCAGGGCACGAAGCTCCCGTTCCACCACATCCCAAAGATGCTCTATTGGGTTGAGATCTGGTGACTGTGGAGGCCATTTTAGTACAGTGAACTCATTGTCATGTTCAAGAAACCAATTTGAAATGATTCGAGCTTTGTGACATGGTGCATTATCCTGCTGGAAGTAGCCATCAGAGGATGAATACATGTTCTCATTCTGTTTACGCCAAATTCGGACTCTACTATTTGAATGTCTCAACAGAAATCGAGACTCATCAGACCAGGCAACATTTTTCCAGTCTTCAACAGTCCAATTTTGGTGAGCTTGTGAAAAATTGTAGCCTCTTTTTCCTATTTGAGTGGTACCCGGTGGGGTCTTCTGCTGTTGTAGCCCATCCGCCTCAAGGTTGTGCGTGTTGTGGCTTCACAAATGCTTTGCTGCATACCTCGGTTGTAACGAGTGGTTATTTCAGTCAACGTTGCTCTTCTAGCAGCTTGAATCAGTCGGCCCATTCTCCTCTGACCTCTAGCATCCACAAGGCATTTTTGCCCACAGGACTGCCGCATACTGGATGTTTTTCCCTTTTCACACCATTCTTTGTAAACCCTAGAACTGGTTGTGCGTGAAAATCCCAGTAACTGAGCAGATTGTGAAATACTCAGACTGGCCCGTCTGGCACCAACAACCATGCTACGCTCAAAATTGCTTAAATCACCTTTCTTTCCCATTCTGACATTCAGTTTGGAGTTCAGGAGATTGTCTTGACCAGGACCACCCCCCTAAATGCATTGAAGCAACTGCCATGTGATTGGTTGACTAGATAATTGCATTAATGAGAAATATAACAGGTGTTCCTAATAATTCTTTAGGTGAGTGTATATAAAAACTCCTACACATTGAAATTGCAACAACACAACCTAAAAGACATGGAATTATGGCGATCACAGGATGGACTGACATGTTAATTACATGCTAATGATAAAAAAAATTAAGCAAAATATTCACAACATGCAGTTGGGCACACAAATGAGCAAGATCCAATGCTAGTATCTCCCTTTGAAATTGCCGACCCATGACGTCCCAGATGTACTTGATGGGAGATAAATCCAGAGACACTGCAGGCCATGGTAGCATGTTTAGGCCAGACAGGCTGCTCACAGTAGCATGAACAACCTACGGTCTGGTAGTGAATTGTTAAAAAACGGCTCCTGGGACTGCACCAAATTAATTTAATGCTGAGTTGTTAGTATGCCTAAAATGAAGACTAGAGGGGTGAAGCAACCATACATTATACTACCCCACACCATAATCTCAGGAGTAGGACCGGTGTGAAGGCTTCTTCATGGCGTTGCCCATGTGGTGTACAGACCAATCTTTGGCTATTATTGCATCCGAGAGAAAAGCGGGACTCATGCTCCACTCCAGCATTTATTGCTGTCTTGCTGTGAACCATGATAGCTTTTGAGAGCAGTGGCGTGAGGTTAATGGAACACCTGTAGCTGGACATCTGGCTTGTACTCCATCGTCATTCATGCAAATGTCTTCTAATGGTTTGTGTAGACACTGTTTGCCACCCTAGGCTTGGGATGTGATGTCCAATTTCCTTTGCAGTACAGAATGGATCACTACGCGCCATTCTTCTAACTAGATGATCTGTCCGTGCAGAGGTTCGCCTCTGTGCACCTCTTACTGTCATTCCACTTTGTCTTTGTTCTCCCAACCACCGGGACATGCAATGTTGAACAGTGCTGACATCTTGGCCTAGACGTATAGCAATCAGCTGGAGTGATAAACCAAGGTCTCTCATTTCAAGGATTCTATCCCTCTTCATTTGTGACAAGTGGCAATAACTGGCATGTTGACGAACAAGAGGCATCGCACAATCATCCCGCACCACTTGATGTGATTTTTTTAGGTTTCATGTGTCTAAAAAAGTTTTCTTTCAATCAGGCTTTTACGCTCCTCCCTCATGCCACTGATGTGAGTTATGTGATTGAAAATGAGCTTATCTGCAGATTTTAGCAACACCTGCTACTTCTTCGATTTGATTAGCCTTATGGTTTGTCCTTGGTATTGTAATTTCAATGTTGAGGAGTATACATATTTATTGTCATCCAATGACAGGAAAAGTGGTTGGAGATCATTATATTTCCCTGAGATTCCTCTCATATGTGTACTAGGCTCCAGGAAAGCTGAGTATACTGTGCCAATCTGTAAAATTTCCTGGCCAGAAATCAGCTATGGTGACAAAGGTCAGGAGCTTCTTCAAGTCAATTTATAAAAGGTCATAGAGATCATATTATAAGCCAGGACTAAGGAGAAAGGAAAGAAGAGATCAACCCATAAAGCAGGTGAGATAAGAAGACGTTCACAGATGTGTATAGTTAAGATTCTACTGCTGATAAGGGATGTAGAGGCTGAGAGAACTAAAAGCCATGGTATTTTTTGCCAAGCAAGTGTGAATGTAGCCTTGCGGTTGTTGCTTTTTTTTTTTTACTTGTGCAGAAAACTTTGCAAGGCGAGAATTGTAGCTGGAAGAAGTCCTTGGGCAACCTGGGCCAGATGGAGAAGATGGGGAAAGCAAACTACTCTAACAGCATCTAATCAGTATTTTATTATTTTGTCCTTTCTGCAGCATAGTGCCCACTAAATGATCACTGTACTTAGTGTCAGTATATTGGTAATATGCACTTACAGTGGTAATTTGGGTATTCCTGTGGTGTTCTCTATTCAGCAACAGTATGGAAGTACAATATTATTCATTTACTGTATTATTATGGTATTACCCAGTCACAGTATAGTGGTGGTATCCAGTCATAGTATAGTAGTGTTATACATTATGCTATGGTAAAGTCATCCATTCACTGTATATTGGGGTTATCCAGTCAAATCATAGTGGTGTAATTTAATAATGGTATGGCAGTTTTAGTTAGTCACATTATGGTGGTGTTATCCAGTCACAGTGTGGTAGTGTTATCCAGACATGGTATGGAGGTGTAATCCATCCACAGTATGAAGGTGTAATCCAGTCTTGGTATGGGGGTGTTATCCAGCCACAGTATGAAGGTGTAATCCAGTCTTGGTATGGGGTGTTATCCACTCCCTGTATGGTGGTGTTATATAGTAGCAGCATTTATTACTATTTTTGGGTAGGGATAATCTCTTCTAGGTTCTAGATTGTGGGTAGAGCATAGTATTGCCCTGTAATTCCCAGTAACGCACATAAGTCTTGGGAAACACAGTCCAAGCCACTAAACCATGACCTGGCTGTGAGGTCTGTAGCAGTTCTTTGAGTCACACTTATATTTACCACTGATAAACATTTTTACTGCATCTCAGGTGACCTGCATCTTTTTATGATAAAAACATGGCTAATTTCTTCCAAAAACAGGTTACGTATATGGTATTGCAACTTAGCCCTATTCACTTCAAATGAGCTGTGCTGCAATACCTGATAGAACTCATGGACAAGTGTTGAACTATATGTTGAAGAAAGCAGACATGATTTTTTTTTTATTCTGTATAACCCATTAAAAAGTCCCTGGAGTGCAGACATAGAGTGATGATCATACATTGCATTATACAGAAATCAGTTTTAATTTCCCCCAGGTCAATTTCCACAAGTGCTCAGGAGGAGGCAGCACTATGAAATATTATATAATGGTCAAAATTACTGTTACAATGAACAGATAAACAAGTTGAAGATTAAATGATCTCCAAAAGGTATACAATTAAAGATGTCACATTCCCTTTATATTTTAAGCCAAAACTATTTTTTATTTTAATCTTTTACATAAAAAAGGAACAAAAAACTAAAAGGGGCCGAAGCAAAAGTTTGGGCACCCTGCATTGGCAAGTATCACAGCTTGTAAATGCCTGTTATAGCCAGCCTGTTACCTCAATCTAATTGACCGAAGCCTCAAGCCGACTTCAGAGTTAATTAGATGTATATATCAATACAGGCCACTAGGTGGCAGCCTTGTATTGATATAGTGCAAATGAAGTCTTAAATGATGGCCATTTAGCCATCACTGAATACTATGGGCAATCGAATGATTGCCAGTTATTGTCCCCCAAGGTGACTTAAAAAATATGTAAAAAAAAAAGTAAAAAAAAGGTTTTACAAATATAAAAAAAACTCAAAAAACTAAAAGTTCAAATCACCTCCCGTTCCTTAAAATAAAAATAATTAACCAATAAAAAAAATAAACATCATGGGCATTTTCGCATACAAAAATGCCCATACTATTAAAACATAACAATATTAATGGCATACAGCAAATGGCGTAGCGGGGGAAAAAAATAAAAACAGCCAATTTCCAATTTTTTACTACCCAATAATGTTTTAATAAAAAGTGATCAAAAAGTTGCACTCACTTAAAATTGGTATCACTGAAAAGAACAGATCGTCCCGCAAAAAATTTGCCCTCACACAGCCCCGTACACATAGCTACAAAAAAGTTCTAAGGGTCAGAATATGGTTCTAAAAAAATAAATAAAAAATTTCCTCAAAGTTTTTTTTTTTTTTTTTTTCAGTATTAAAACGCAAGACAAATTATACAAGTGTGGTATCGTTGAAACCGTACTGACCTGGAGAATGAAGATTACAGGTCAATTTTACCGCATAGTGTAAAAAAAATAAAATAAAAACCTTGATCGGAATTGCGTTTTTTCCAATTCTACCCCATTTGGAATTTTTTTCCCGCTTCCTACTACATGGTATGCAACAGTAAATGGTGCCATTAGAAAGTACAACTTGTCCCGCAAAAAATAAGCCCTCATAAGGCTATGTGAATGGAAAAGTAAAAAAGTTAGGACTATGGGAAGGCAGGGAGTGAAAAACGAAAACGCTAAAATGGAAAATCCCAGGGTCTTTAACGGGTTAAGGTCTGACACCACTTATCTAAGCGCTCAAATCTCTTTTAGTTTAGCATACTTTTGCAAGGTATTACTTTCCTTTTTTTCACTCTAAGGGCTCATTCACACAAACGTTTTTTTTGCGTTCCGTATACGGGCCGTTTTTTTAGTTCTGTATACGGTCCGTATACAGAACCCTTCATTTTAATGGTTCCCCAAAAAAACAGAATGTACTCTGTATGCATTACGTTTCTGTATTTCCGTTTTTCCGTTCCGTTCAAAGATAGAACATGTCCAATTATTGCTCACAAATCATGTTCCATGGCTCCATTTAAGTCAATGGGTCCGCAACAAAAACGGAACACATACGGAATGTACTCCGTATGTCTTCCGTATCCGTTCCGTTTTTGCGGAACCATCTATTGAATATGTTATGCCAAGTCCAATTTTTTCTATGCAATTACTGTATACTGTATATGCCATATGGAAAAAAGGAACGGAAAAACGGAATGGAACCGGAAACACTACTGAAACAAAAAACGGAAAAATGGATCCGTGAAAAACGGACTGCAAAATACTGAAAAAGCAATACGGTCGTGTGAAAGAGGCCAAAGCCATACGGTCGTGTAAACAAGGCCTCTTTCACATGGGCGTCGTGTGTGAGGGCCGGACAAGATGCGGGTGCATTGTGGGAAAATCCATGATTTTTCCACACGAGTGCAAAGCATTTTAATGCGTTTTGCATGCGCGTGAGAAAAATCGTCATGTTTGGTTCCCAGACTCGAACCCGGACTTCTTCACAGAAGTTTGGGTTTGGGATCGGTGTTGTTTAGATTTTATTTTTTTCCCCTATAACATGATTATAAGGGAAAATAATAGCATTCTTAATACAGAATGCTTAGTAAAATGTCCATTGAGGGGTTAAAAATAATGAAAAAATGTATCCACTTGCATGTGATGGACCATGTGATGAGCGCAGTGACGTTATCAAAGGTCCTTTAGCCAGGTCCTGAAGAAAGTAGAAAGAAGAGGAGATCCACTACGTGAGCAAGTGGATGGGGTGAGTTAAATTTGTTTATTATTTTTAACCACTCAATGGACATTTTACTAAGCATTCTGTATTAAGAATGCTATTATTTTCCCTTATAACCATGTTATAAGGGAAAATAATAAAGATCGGGTCCCCATCCCGATCGTCTCCTAGCAACCATGCATGAAAATCACACTCCCTCCGCACTTGCTTGCGGATGCATGCGATTTTCAAGCAGCCCCATTCACTTCTATGGACCCTGCGTTGCGTGAAAAACACACAATATAGACCTTGCTGCGATTTTCACGCAACGCACAAGTGATGCGTGAAAATCACCGCTCATGTACACAGCCCCATTGAAGTGAATGGGTCCGGATTCAGTGCTCTTGCAATGCGTTTACCTCACGCATTGCACCCGCGCAGTATTCTCGCCCGTGTGAAAGGGGCCTCTTTTACACGACCGTTTTTTTTTAACGTTTACGGGCTGTTTTTTGTGTTCCGTATACGGTCCATATACAGAACCATTCATTTCAATGGTTCTGCAAAAAAAACGGAATGCACTCCGTATGCATTCCATTTCCAGACTTCCGTTTTTCCGTTCCGTTGAAAAATAGAACATGTCCTATTATTGCCCTCAAATTACGTTCCGTGGCTTTATTCAAGTCAATGGGTCTGCAAAAAAAACGGAACACATACGGAAACGTATCCGTTCCGTTTTTGCGGAACCATCTATTCAACATTTTATGCCCAGCAAAATTTTTTCTATGTAAATACTGTATACTGTATATGCCATACGGAAAAACGGAACAGAAAAACGGAACGGAAACACAACGGAAACAAAAAACGGAACAACAGATCCGTGAAAAATGGACCGCAAAACACTGAAAAAGCCATATGGTCGCGTGAAGAGGCCTAAAATTGTACAAAACCAAAACAATACACTGATATTGTCTAAAATGTTGAAAAGTGTGTTTCATTGTTAACTTTATGCCTTTTAGAGATGATTTCATCTTCAACTTACTTAACTGTTCACAGCAACAATAATGTTGACCATGGGTGCCGAAACGTACATGTTACTGTACAGTATATACACTGCTCAAAAAAATAAAGGGAACACTTAAACAACACAATGTAACTCCAAGTCAATCACACTTCTGTAAATTAAACTGTCCACTTAGGAAGCAACACTGAGTGAAAATCAATTGCACATGCTGTTGTGCAAATGGGATAGACAACAGGTGGAAATTATAGGCAATTAGCAAGACACCCCCAATAAAGGAGTGGTTCTGCAGGTGGTGACCACAGACCACTTCTCAGTTCCTATGCTTCCTGGCTGATGTTTTGGTCACTTTTGAATGCTGCCGGTGCTTTCACTCTAGTGGTAGCATGAGACAGAGTCTACAACCCACACAAGTGGCTCAGGTAGTGCAGCTTATCCAGGATGGCACATCAATGCGAGCTGTGGCAAGAAGGTTTGCTGTGTCTGTCAGCGTAGTGTCCAGAGCATGGAGGCGCTACCAGGAGACAGGCCAGTACATCAGGAGACGTGGAGGAGGCCGTAGGAGGGCAACAACCCAGCAGCAGGACCGCTACCTCCGCCTTTGTGCAAGGAGGAACAGGAGGAGCACTGCCAGAGCCCTGCAAAATGACCTCCAGCAGGCCACAAATGTGCATGTGTCTGCTCAAACAGTCAGAAACAGACTCCATGAGGGTGATATGAGGGCCCGACGGCCACAGATGGGGGTTGTGCCTACAGCCCAACGCCGTGCAGGACGTTTGGCATTTGCCAGAGAACACCAAGATTGGCAAATTCGCCACTGGCGCCCTGTGCTCTTCACAGATGAAAGCAGGTTCACACTGAGCACATGTGACAGACGTGACAGAGTCTGGAGATGCCGTGGAGAAGGTTCTGCTGCCTGAAACATCCTCCAGCATGACCGGTTTGGCATTGGGTCAGTAATGGTGTGGGGTGGCATTTCTTTGGAGGGCCGCACAGCCCTCCATGTGCTTGCCAGAGGTAGCCTGACTGCCATTAGGTACCGAGATGAGATCCTCAGACCCCTTGTGAGACCATATACTGGTGCGGTTGGCCCTGGGTTCCTCCTAATGCAAGACAATGCTAGACCTTATGTGGCTGGAGTGTGTCAGCAGTTCCTGCAAGGCGAAGGCATTGATGCTATGGACTGGCCCGCCCGTTCCCCAGACCTGAATCCAATTGAGCACATCTGGGACATCATGTCCCACTCTATCCACCAACGTCACGTTGCACCACAGACTGTCCAGGAGTTGGCAGATGCTTTAGTCCAGGTCTGGGAGGAGATCCCAGGCACAGGCGTTGTAGGGAGGTCATACCGGCACGTGGAGGCCACACACACTACTAAGGCCTCATGCACACGACCGTTGTGTGCATCCGTGGCCATTGTGCCGTTTTCCGTTTTTTTTTGCGGACCCATTGACTTTCAATGGGTCCGTGGAAAAATCGGAAAATGCACCATTTTGCAGCCGAGACCGTGATCCGTGTTTCCTGTCCGTCAAAAAAATATGACCTTTAATGGGTCCATGAAAGAACACGGATGCACACAAGATTGGCATCCGTGTCCGTGATCCGTGGCCGTAGGTTACTTTAATACAGACGGATCCAAAGATCCGTCTGCATAAAAGCTTTTTCAGATCTAAGTTTTCACTTCGTGAAAACTCAGATCCGACACAGAGGCGTTCCCATGGTGATGGGGACGCTTCTAGTTAGAATACACTACAAACTGTGTACAAGACTGCCCCCTGCTGCCTGGCAGCACCCGATCTCTTACAGGGGGCCGTGATCAGCACAATTAACCCCTTCAGGTGTTAATTGAAGGGGTTAATTGTACTATCATATCCCCCTGTAAGAGATCAGGGCTGCCAGGCAGCAGGGGCAGACCCTCCCCCCCTCCCCAGTTTGAATATCATTGGTGGCCAGTGCGGCCCCCCCCCTCTATTGTAATAATAGGTTGGTGGCCAGTGCGGCCGCCCCTCCCTCTATTGTAATAATTTGTTGGTGGCACAGTGTGCGCCCCCCCCCCCTCCCTCCCTCTATTGTAATAATTCGTTGGTGGCACAGTGTGCGCCCCCCATCGGCCCCCCCTCCCTCTATAGCATTAACAACATTGGTGGCCAGTGTGCGGCCTCCCATCTCCCCCCCCCCATCAATTGGTGGCAGCGGAGTTCCGATCGGAGTCCCAGTTTAATCGCTGGGGCTCCGATCAGTAACCATGGCAACTAGGACGCTACTACAGTCCTGGTTGCCATGGTTACTTAGCAATAGTACAATAGTAGAAGATTCATACTTACCTGCTCCTGGCTGCTGCGATGTTCGTGTCCGGCCGGGAGCTCCACCTACTGGTAAGTGACAGGTCTGTGCGGCGCATTGCTAAATGAACTGTCACTTACCAGTAGGAGGAGCTCCCGGCCGGACACAGACATCGCAGCTCCCAAGTAAGTATGAATCTTTTACTATTGTACTATTGCTAGTAACCCGCTGCCACCAATGATCGGGGGGGGGAAGAGATGGGAGGCCGCACACTGGCCACCAATGTTGTTAATGCTATAGAGGGAGGGGGGGCCGATGGGGGGCGCACACTGTGCCACCAACGATTTATTACAATAGAGGGAGGAAGGGGGGGGCGCACACTGTGCCACCAACGAATTATTACAATAGAGGGAGGAAGGGGGGGGCGGGGGGGCGCACACTGTGCCACCAACGAATTATTACAATAGAGGGAGGAAGGGGGGGCGGGGGGCGCACACTGTGACACCAACGAATGATTACAATAGAGGGAGGAAGGGGGGGGGCCGCACTGGCCACCAATGATATTCAAACTGGGGAGGGGGGGGTTCTGCCCCCTGCTGCCTGGCAGCCCTGATCTCTTACAGGGGGATATGATAGTACAATTAACCCCTTCAGGTGCGGCACCTGAGGGGTTAATTGTGCTGATCACGGCCCCCTGTAAGAGATCGGATGCTGCTAGGCAGCAGGGGGCAGTTATGTAAACAGTTTGTAGTATATTCTAACTAGAAGCGTCCCCATCACCATGGGAACGCCTCTGTGTTAGAATATACTGTCGGAAATGAGGTTTCACGATCTAACTCATATCCGACAGTATATTCTAACATAGAGGCGTTCCCATGGTGATGGGGACGCTTCAAGTTAAAATATACCATCGGATTGGAGAAAACTCCGATCCGATGGTATAAAAGGGACTCCAGACTTTACATTGAAAGTCAATGGGGACGGATCCGTTTAAAATGGCACCATATTGTGTTAACGTCAAACGGATCCGTCCCCATTGACTTGCATTGTAATTCAGGACTGATCCGTTTGGCTCCGCATGGCCAGGCGGACACCAAAACGACTTTTTTTTCATGTCCGTGGATCCTCCAAAAATCAAGGAAGACCCACAGACGAAAAAACGGTCACGGATCAAGGACCTACGGACCCCGTTTTTGCGGACCGTTAAAAAAACGTCCGTGTGCATGAGGCCTTAGCCTCATTTTGACTTGTTTTAAGGACATTACATCAAAGTTGGATCAGCCTGTAGTGTGTTTTTCCACTGTGACTCCAAATCCAGAGCTCCATGGGTTGAAAAATTTGATTTCCATTTTTTTATTTTTGTGTGATTTTGTTGTCAGCACATTCAACTATGTAAAGAACAAAGTATTTCAGAAGAATATTTAATTAATTCAGATCTAGGATGTGTTATTTTTGTGTTCCCTTTATTTAAATTTTATTCCTCTGCCATGCAACCTGCACTTCTGTCCATGGTATATGCACTGAGATTTCAGCCTGTATGGCGATAGTCTTGTTTAACGCTACAATGCTTCATCTACAAATGCATAATAAAAACAGAATTAGCAATGAATGACCAGTAGGTTGACCAGGTCAGGCATGTAATCCTTTATGGCATTTTTAGCTGATTCAGCTGCATTACATAACATTTTTAATAGATTTCAAGCTGAGAATATTTGCATATGATTTATGTAAGACTTCTCCCAACAGGATCCTGCCTTGTGCTCTGATACTGTAGCTTTTTACAATATAAACAGGCTTCACATGAGATATTACTTAGAAGTAGAACTTTAGGGTTTTTTATGCCTACACTTTATAGATTGTGAGAAATGAATTAATCAATTAAACACATAACAGTTTGTAAGGAATGTATATTGTCTATCACCAAGCAAATAAATTAGAGATAAGTGAGCTTCTTGAAAAAAAAAAATAGATTTGAGCCCAACTCGATCCTAAATGAATCAAAAGTGAATTACTCTGGATGTCTCCAAGGACTTAGATTTTTTTTAATATTTCATTTAAAAAAAAATATAAAGTTTTTCACATTTTTGAACTCTCCCTCCCCCCTCCCTTTTAATCTCTTTAAAACAATGACAGCACTAGAAATTAATGTCAAAGTGAAACTGACATACAAAGCTATGGGTAAACACAGGGTTGACAGTGTTAACAAATGTGCTTAACCACCTCCGGACCGCCTAACGCAGGATCGCATTCCGGAGGTGGCAGCGCTGCGCACAGTCACGCATATACGCGTCATCTCGCGAGACGCGAGACTTCCTGTGAACGCGCGCACACAGGCGCGTGCGCTCACAGGAACGGAAGGTAAGAGAGTTGATCTCCAGCCTGCCAGCGGCGATCGTTCGCTGGCAGGCTGGAGATGTGTTTTTTTTAACCCCTAACAGGTATATTAGACGCTGTTTTGATAACAGCGTCTAATATACCTGCTACCTGGTCCTCTGGTGGTCCCCTTTGTTTGGATCGACCACCAGAGGACACAGGTAGCTCAGTAAAGTAGCACCAAGCACCACTACACTACACTACACCCCCCCCGTCACTTATTAACCCCTTATTAGCCCCTGATCACCCCTAATCACCCCTGATCACCCCTGATCACCCCATATAGACTCCCTGATCACCCCCCTGTCATTGATTACCCCCCTGTCATTGATCAACCCCCTGTAAAGCTCCATTCAGACGTCCGCATGATTTTTACGGATCCACTGATAGATGGATCGGATCCGCAAAACGCATCCGGACGTCTGAATGAAGCCTTACAGGGGCGTGATCAATGACTGTGGTGATCACCCCATATAGACTCCCTGATCACCCCCCTGTCATTGATTACCCCCCTGTCATTGATTACCCCCCTGTAAAGCTCCATTCAGACGTCCGCATGATTTTTACGGATCCACTGATAGATGGATCGGATCCGCAAAACGCATCCGGACGTCTGAATGAAGCCTTACAGGGGCATGATCAATGACTGTGGTGATCACCCCATATAGACTCCCTGATCACCCCCCTGTAAAGCTCCATTCAGATGTCCGCATGATTTTTACGGATGCACTGATACATGGATCGGATCCGCAAAACGCATCCGGTCGTCTGAATGAAGCCTTACAGGGGCATGATCAATGACTGTGGTGATCACCCCCCTGTCATTGATTACCCCCCTGTAAAGCTCCATTCAGATGTCCGCATGATTTTTACGGATGCACTGATAGATGGATCGGATCCGCAAAACGCATCCGGACGTCTGAATGAAGCCTTACAGGGGCATGATCAATGACTGTGGTGATCACCCCATATAGACTCCCTGATCACCCCCCTGTCATTGATTACCCCCCTGTCATTGATTACCCCCCTGTAAAGCTCCATTCAGATGTCCGCATGATTTTTACGGATGCACTGATAGATGGATCGGATCCGCAAAACGCATCCGGACGTCTGAATGAAGCCTTACACGGGCATGATCAATGACTGTGGTGATCACCCCATATAGACTCCCTGATCACCCCCCTGTCATTGATTACCCCCCTGTCATTGATTACCCCCCTGTAAAGCTCCATTCAGACGTCCGCATGATTTTTACGGATGCACTGATAGATGGATCGGATCCGAAAAACGCATCCGGACGTCTGAATGAAGCCTTACAGGGGCGTGATCAATGACTGTGGTGATCACCCCATATAGACTCCCTGATCACCCCCCTGTCATTGATTACCCCCCTGTAAAGCTCCATTCAGACGTCCGCATGATTTTTACGGATGCACTGATAGATGGATCGGATCCGCAAAACGCATCCGGACGTCTGAATGAAGCCTTACAGGGGCATGATCAATGACTGTGGTGATCACCCCATATAGACTCCCTGATTATCCCCCTGTCATTGATTACCCCCCTGTAAAGCTCAATTCAGATGTCCGCATGATTTTTACGGATGCACTGATAGATGGATCGGATCCGCAAAACGCATCCGGACGTCTGAATGAAGCCTTACACGGGCGTGATCAATGACTGTGGTTATCACCCCATATAGACTCCCTGATCACCCCCCTGTCATTGATCACCCCCCTGTCATTGATCACCCCCCTGTCATTGATCAACCCCCCTGTCATTGATCAACCCCCCTGTCATTGATCACCCCCCTGTCATTGATCACCCCTCTGTAAGGCTCCATTCAGATATTTTTTTGGCCCAAGTTAGCGGAATTTTTTTTTTTTTTTCTTACAAAGTCTCATATTCCACTAACTTGTGTCAAAAAATAAAATCTCACATGAACTCACCATACCCCTCACGGAATCCAAATGCGTAAAATTTTTTAGACATTTATATTCCAGACTTCTTCTCACGCTTTAGGGCCCCTAGAATGCCAGGGCAGTATAAATACCCCACATGTGACCCCATTTCGGAAAGAAGACACCCCCAGGTATTCCGTGAGGGGCATATTGAGTCCATGAAAGATTGAAATTTTTGTCCCAAGTTAGCGGAACGGGAGACTTTGTGAGAAAAAAATTAAAAATATCAATTTCCGCTAACTTGTGCCAAAAAAAAAAAAATTCTATGAACTCGCCATGCCCCTCATTGAATACCTTGGGGTGTCTTCTTTCCAAAATGGGGTCACATGTGGGGTATTTATACAGCCCTGGCATTCTAGGGGCCCCAAAGCGTGAGAAGAAGTCTAGTATCCAAATGTCTAAAAATGCCCTCCTAAAAGGAATTTGGGCACCTTTGCGCATCTAGGCTGCAAAAAAGTGTCACACATCTGGTATCGCCGTACTCAGGAGAAGTTGGGGAATGTGTTTTGGGGTGTCATTTTACATATACACATGCTGGGTGAGAGAAATATCTTGGTGAAATGCCAACTTTGTATAAAAAAATGGAAAAGTTGTCTTTTGCCAAGATATTTCTCTCACCCAGCATGGGTATATGTAAAATGACACCCCAAAACACATTCCCCAACTTCTCCTGAATACGGCGATACCACATGTGTGACACTTTTTTGCAGCCTAGGTGGGCAAAGGGGCCCATATTCCAAAGAGCACCTTTAGGATTTCACAGGTCATTTACCTACTTACCACACATTAGGGCCCCTGGAAAATGCCAGGGCAGTATAACTACCCCACAAGTGACCCCATTTTGGAAAGAAGACACCCCAAGGTATTCCGTGAGGGGCATGGCGAGTTCCTAGAATTTTTTATTTTTTGTCACAAGTTAGTGGAAAATGCTTTTTTTTTTTTTTTTTTTTTTTTTTTTTTCATACAAAGTCTCATATTCCACTAACTTGTGACAAAAAATAAAAACTTCCATGAACTCACTATGCCCATCAGCGAATACCTTGGGGTCTCTTCTTTCCAAAATGGGGTCACTTGTGGGGTAGTTATACTGCCCTGGCATTCTAGGGGCCCAAATGTGTGGTAAGGAGTTTGAAATCAAATTCTGTAAAAAATGACCTGTGAAATCCGAAAGGTGCTCTTTTGAATATGGGCCCCTTTGCCCACCTCGGCTGCAAAAAAGTGTCACACATCTGGTATCTCCGTAATCGGGAGAAGTTGGGGAATGTGTTTTGGGGTGTCATTTTACATATACCCATGCTGGGTGAGAGAAATATCTTGGCAAAAGACAACTTTTCCCATTTTTTTATACAAAGTTGGCATTTGACTAAGATATTTATCTCACCCAGCATGGGTATATGTAAAAAGACACCCCAAAACACATTCCTCAACTTCTCCTGAATACAGAGATACCAGATGTGTGACACTTTTTTGCAGCCTAGGTGGGCAAAGGGGCCCACATTCCAAAGAGCACCTTTCGGATTTCACAGGTCATTTACCTACTTACCACACATTTGGGCCCCTAGAATGCCAGGGCAGTATAACTACCCCACAAGTGACCCCATTTTGGAAAGAAGAGACCCCAAGGTATTCGCTGATGGGCATAGTGAGTTCATGGAAGTTTTTATTTTTTGTCACAAGTTTGTGGAATATGAGACTTTGTATGAAAAAAAATAAAAAATAAAAATCATCATTTTCCACTAACTTGTGACAAAAAATAAAAAATTCTAGGAACTCGCCATGCCCCTCACGGAATACCTTGGGGTGTCTTCTTTCCAAAATGGGGTCACTTGTGGGGTAGTTATACTGCCCTGGTATTCTAGGGGCCCAAATGTGTGGTAAGGAGTTTGAAATCAAATTCAGTAAAAAATGACCTGTGAAATCCGAAAGGTGCTCTTTGGAATATGGGCCCCTTTGCCCACCTAGGCTGCAAAAAAGTGTCACACATCTGGTATCCCCGTACTCAGGAGAAGTTGAGGAATGTGTTTTGGGGTGTCTTTTTACATATACCGATGCTGGGTGAGATAAATATCTTGGTCAAATGACAACTTTGTATAAAAAAATGGGAAAAGTTGTCTTTTGCCAAGATATTTCTCTCACCCAGCATGGGTATATATAAAATGACACCCCAAAACACATTCCCCACCTTCTCCTGAGTACGGAGATACCAGATGTGTGACACTTTTTTGCAGCCTAGGTGGGCAAAGGGGCCCATATTCCAAAGAGCACCTTTCGGATTTCACAGGTCATTTTTTACAGAATTTGATTTCAAACTCCTTACCACACATTTGGGCCCCTAGAATGCCAGGGCAGTATAACTACCCCACAAGTGACCCCATTTTGGAAAGAAGAGACCCCAAGGTATTCGCTGATGGGCATAGTGAGTTCATAGAACTTTTTATTTTTTGTCACAAGTTAGTGGAATATGAGACTTTGTAAGAAAAAAAAAAAAAAATCATAATTTTCCGCTAACTTGTGACAAAAAATAAAAAGTTCTATGAACTTACTATGCCCATCAGCGAATACCTTAGGGTGTCTACTTTCAGAAATGGGGTCATTTGTGGGGTGTTTGTACTGTCTGGGCATTGTAGAACCTCAGGAAACATGACAGGTGCTCAGAAAGTCAGAGCTGCTTCAAAAAGCGGAAATTCACATTTTTGTACCATAGTTTGTAAACGCTATAACTTTTACCCAAACCATTTTTTTTTTACCCAAACATTTTTTTTTATCAAAGACATGTAGAACTATAAATTTAGAGCAAAATTTCTATATGGATGTCGTTTTTTTTGCAAAATTTTACAACTGAAAGTGAAAAATGTCATTTTTTTGCAAAAAAATCGTTAAATTTCGATTAATAACAAAAAAAGTAAAAATGTCAGCAGCAATGAAATACCACCAAATGAAAGCTCTATTGGTGAGAAGAAAAGGAGGTAAAATTCATTTGGGTGGTAAGTTGCATGACCGAGCAATAAACGGTGAAAGTAGTGTAGGTCAGAAGTGTAAAAAGTGGCCTGGTCTTTCAGGGTGTTTAAGCACTGGGGGCTGAGGTGGTTAAAGGGCTTCTGTCAGCCCACTAAACCGTTTTTTTTTTTTTTTGCTTAATAATAACCCCTACACTGCGATTTATCCATACATAAGTAAAATAAGAATTTTGGTTCAGTAGAACTTGCTAAAACCCTATTTTTATAATATGTAAATTACCTTGCTACCAGCAAGTAGGGCGGCTACTTGCTGGTAGCAGCCGCATCCTCCGATGGTAATGACGCCCCCTCTGCTTGTTGATTGACAGGGCCAGCTCACGGGATCTTTCTCCGCTGGCCCTGCCTGTTTTCATTCAATATCTGGCGCCTGCGCCGCGGCCGTACCTATCTTCAATCGGCGCAGGCGCACTGAGAGGCGGCCACTCACTCGGCCGCTTCATCCTCAATGCGCCTGCGCCGGGTGTAGATGTGACGTCATCGGCGCAGGCGCATTGAGGATGAAGCGGCCGAGTGAGTGGCCGCCTCTCAGTGCGCCTGCGCCGATTGAAGATAGGTACGGCCGCGGCGCAGGCGCCAGATATTGAATGAAAACAGGCAGGGCCAGCGGAGAAAGATCCCGTGAGCTGGCCCTGTCAATCAACAAGCAGAGGGGGCGTCATTACCATCGGAGGATGCGGCTGCTACCAGCAAGTAGCTGCCCTACTTGCTGGTAGCAAGGTAATTTACATATTATAAAAATAGGGTTTTAGCAAATTCTACTGAACCAAAATTCTTATTTTACTTATGTATGGATAAATCGCAGTGTAGGGGTTATTATTAAGCAAAAAAAAAAAAACTGTTTAGTGGGCTGACAGAAGCCCTTCAAAAATACACTGTACTGTGTTATTCTTTTTCATATTAGAAACATTCCAAAAATTGTCCCTTATTGCGGTCAGATTTTGTTTAAACACACATAGTGTTATGGGAATTAAAATAGGGACTTGTTGGGAACAAGCATCCAAAAAATTATGCTTTAACGGGGATGAATGATTATCAGAAGAACCAGTGGCTTGTTCTACACAAGCCTGGAGAAAAAAATTCTCCCTTTACAGTGTGGATGTGGAAATGGTAGAGTAATAGTAGCAATAGTAGCGGCAACAGAAGCAGCATATTATGTAAAGTACTGCCATGGTGAGGTTCACTGTGACTGTTTGGCCGTGTAGGCTGGCTGCATGCCCTCTCGCGTACTGGCTGCAGGCTGTCTCCTGTGTATGGTGTTTGCTTGGGGCTGCGTGCTGGCTGTGGTGTTATATGGAACTGCTGCCAGTGTATGTTTGCTCTCGCCGTGCGTGTGTCTCTGTGCAGTTCTTATCACTGTTGCTGTGCATGCTGGCTGCAGGCTCCCTCATGTACTGGCTGCAGGCTGGCACCTGTGTATGCTGGTTGCTTGGGACTGCATGCTGGCTGCGGTGTAGTGTGTGAACAGTGGCCTGTGTTTGTGGATTCCTGTGTCTGCATCTCTGTGTCTCATGTCTCTGGTTGTCACGGCAGAGAGTGGGGGAAACCCCCGCCGTGCGATGTTAAAGGGAAAGTGGGAAGCTGCTATGCCAGGACAGGAATCAGGGAGCAGGTCACCTCCTAAAGCGTCCCTAACGCTGACCCTGACTCCTAACCGTATGAGCCAACCCAGATGGTAGGAGGGCTCATACTCAGGAACCTCGGGTCCCTACTAGCCCTCAAGATATCCCTGGACTAGGAGAAGGGAAGACGACCTGTTCCTCCTAGACATGGAGGAACAGAAGTCTAAACTGACCAAGCTGCAAGGAAAGGGAAACATATACAACATATGGATATGGCAGATGAGTGAAGCAACTTCCACAACTACCTGCCACAGACACAGTGACTGGAACCCATGCTCAAACGCTGATGTCCACACTAAACATAGAGGGAGACAGCACACACACATTAAACACACAGGAAACCAGATCCATAGCTGCAATAAGGTTAGACACCACACAAACATAAGCTTAACATCAATACATGTTTTATAACCACAAGGGTGGCCCTCACTGGACAGATGGTATAAGACCAGGAGGATGACTCCAGCATAAGGCATGGCTGGAGTACCCCTCAGCTACAGGGATCCAGCAGAGGCTAAATAGCCCAAGTAGCCACACCCACACACACAAAGTAGGAAAGGAGTTAACCCTTCCAACACCAGACAAGGTAACTGTCACTTAAAGGGGAAATGTACACATAACATGAATCCTGGGCTCACCAAACATAGACAGTGAACACATACATACAAATGTTGCTAGAAGCAACCGCATGCCTTGACAGCGAGCCGCCTAGCAACCAACTCAGGCTGCTACACTGCCAAACATAATTATGTTGCCAGCGGCAACCACACGTGAGACAAACATACAAACTGTCCAAACCTGCGGTAGACAACAAACAGACCGCTGACAACTACATGCGACACAAAGAGTCACGACCAAAGGCCGTGACACTGGTGCAGTGCAGGCTGGCTGCATGCGCTTTGTGTACTGGCTGTGGGTATCCCTATGCATTCTGGTTCTGCCATGCGTGCTGGCTGCAGCCTTGTGTGTGAACATGGCCTTGTATGGATGCATTTCTGTTGTCATGTTTTTTTTATGCTCTGGCGTACTGGCTACAGTGGACTCTGTGTATGCTGGTTGCCAGGGGCAACGTTCTGTACTGCAGCCTGTGTGTTCACTTCCCTGTTCATGCAGGCTCCCCTCCCTGTTTGGTTCTGATGGGGTTAACTTCCCCTGGTGCATTCCTAGGTGTGGCTTATCAGTTCTCTCATTAAGCAGCTACTTTGTATATCTACCTATGACCTGTGGGGCTTGGGGTCAGTCTATCTTTTGTCCAGTGCCTTACTGGGTGTAGCCCCTTGCTCCTGACCCAGGTTTTTTTCCCTATCTGGCCTTGTTTGTGGTGTCACCTGTTAATGCATTGTTGCTGCTTTGTCTGATGTTGTTGGTACCTGTTCTGTGATGGTGTTTGATGTTATGTCCTTGTCTGATCTGTACCTGTCCTGTATGATGTTTTTGCTATCCTTGTTTGTTCCTTGTTAGCCTAGCAGTGCCCTACTGCATCTGATAGCCTAGCAGTGCTAAACTGCTTCTGGTTGTAGTCCTGTCCCATGTCCTGCCTGGCAGTGCCTACTGCTTTTGATCCTTTTCTGTTCTTGTCTGACTGTAGTTCCTTTCTGCCTCTGTTCCTATTCCGTGTTTGTCCTGCCTTCGTGAGAGGGCTCCTGGGTTCTCCGAAGTGAGGATCTCTTGTCTGTGTGGATCTCTTGTCTGTGTGGATCGCTTCCATTCCGCTTAGGGTCCAAGCATATGCTTTTGTGCTGGTTCCCATTCGTCTTGTTGTCTGTTCCATGTCCTGTGTTTGCTTGGGTTACAGTTTTGTTGTCTTTCCGCTGGTGGTTTCACCAGCCTGGTTCTCTGCAGGTAGTGGCCGAGTGTACCGGGATCTTCTTGGAGGTGCGACCAGGGAGCCCTCGGCCCAGTTTATCCCCATCACCAGGGGCTCTGTGAAGAACGGGGTTCACTGGCTCTCTGGATTTGCCTCTGGTCTGCCAATGCACTTGGCTCTGTGGTAGTGCTACCACTATTGCCTAACCTGCTTACTGTCATGTGCTTTTATTACACTTGTAATAAAGTTCTATGTGGGTCCTTGGTCTGTTTTGCCTGTGTCCTGTTTACATAATGTCCCGGAGGTCTGCGTTGGGCCTCCGGCACGTGACACGTATAAGGCAGTAGATGTGTGCGTAGCTGTGTTGTAGAGTTGTAGTGGCGGCTAGTAGTGACAGTTGGGGTAATGGAAGAGGCGACTGGTAGCGATGGTTGGGGTAATGGAAGTGGCGGTAAGGGGATTAGCAGCAGGGAGTAGCAGCTGTGATAGTGACAGCAGCAGCAATCGTATGGTACAGTACATGATATTGTAGTCAAGCAGACAGTGTCAATGGCATGATTGAGCTGGCGATAAATAGACACTGACAGCAATGGTAGATCTATTCATCAGTCTCAGCTGGTGGGGTTTAAAAATCCTCACAGATTTATGCCTCATTCCTTTTGACAAAAGAAATGCTTTCTACACTGGTGAAGGACACTTTTGGCACAATACCCCATGTTGCACTGAAAATCAGTTCCAGCTACTGTTCCAATCTGTCTGCCCAGAAGTCCATGGAATCGGGGAACATGGAATGTGCCAGAGAAAGGCCAGAGTCCGGGTAGGACTGCACTGTGACCCCAAGACATTGTGTAGAACTCCGATGTGACATTGAAATTATCCTGCTGTGACTAAGAGGAGGAATGAGCCATCCAGTCTAAAATCTCATCCTCAATAATAATGTGGCACATATAGAAAGCAAGAGAGAACTGTGGCCTTCTACTACTACTACCTCTACTACTGCTGGCTGGATGGCTGCTACTGCTGTTTTCACCACTACAGCCACCCACATTTTGACTCTCAGATGATAAGGCATGAGTCTTTTCATTTTGTACTTTTACATTTACTAGTAATTTCATTATGAGGCATATAAATGAAAAGTCTGGGGTTTGGCACACAGATTATTAAATGGTACTAGCAAAATTGCAAGTGTTTGTTCTTTAATTTAAAGATGGAAGAGCAATCAAATCTCTCTTCCCTTCTACAAGCACACTGCACACTGGTATTGACAATTTACAATTGTAATAATGTAGTTTTTGCTGTTAACTAGTAGATAAATTCGATTTATCATGAAGTACAGTAATGCAGTTTTTGCAGTAAAACATGTTTGTGTATAACATTACATAACATTTAATAACATTACATTATAAAACAAACCATTTACAGATATCAACTGCTCTGGGGTAGTGCACCACTATATTAGCATTTACCATAGTAATCCCAGAAAACCCCTTTAAAAGGCATTGCCCAGGATAAAAAAAAAATTAAATTACTAAAAGCATGGAATATAATAAATTTAATTTTTAACCTGATAAGTCGACCCCTTATCAAGTGTCACTTCTCTGTTTGTCTCTATCAGTCTTTGTTTACATGTTCTGCAATGATGACATCATGTACAACCATGTGACTGCTACGGCTAATCACTGAACCCAGGTGTCTCACGCCAGATATGCAGGTATCACTGCTGAGGCCAGTGATTAGCCGCCGTGGTCACATACCTGTACAGCACATGACAGCTGCAAACAGGGAAGTAAATAAAGACTAATAGTGACCACAGGGTTAGCAGGGGATTTGTTAAGTGTTATTTGTTTTTCCATTTTTACAAAATCCATGACAAACCCTTTAAGTTTCTGCAGTGAGATCATGCTATGAAAATGTGAGATTAAGTGAATATGTCTTTGTGTGATTTGCAGATTTTACATTGCATTAAGCAGTCTACTGTATAAAAATCTTGCAACACCAGTTAGCTGATTTATCAATCTACATACGTTTGATGTGCCTCCCTTATCAATATGGGGGATACTGCATTGGGAAAAAGTACAGTATCCATCAGGTCAGTCATACATTACCAGCTGGCTGACCAGTCATACAGTACCATTTATAACATATGTCCTCCAAGGTTTTCAGGGCATGTTACAATTTTTTACCCTACAGTAGACCTACAGTATGTGTGACAGTTTTAGCATTGCTTTGTTGCAGGTTTTTTTTAATTGACTTTAATGAGGCAAAAGACAATGGGGAATTAATCAAAGACCAGCATTTTAGCCTGGTCTGTGATCGCCCCTGCACAGCCAGAAGATTAAAGCTCAGTAAATTAAGCTCAGTAACACAGCAAAAACAACAGAAGCATAGTGTTAATCTGTTGCTGGGGGCATAAGTCTAGACCAATCACAGCCAGCTTCTCACACAGCAAGAGTTTTCACCAATAACAGCCAGCCTCACACACAGCCTGTCTGGTAATTCCCCTAGCAGGAGCTGCTAGAATCATTATTCACCAGAGACAGGAGCTGAAGAGACACTCACTCCACTGACAGCTGTGTTTTTTTTTGGAAGCAGAGAGGCCAAAATAAGTATTGTGGGGATGTGCTCGTGGTAGGCTACGGTAGCGGCGGCAGTATCAAGGCAATCACAGACAGTCTTTGTGATACACCATGACTTTATTCACACCAAAGGCATAACAGGCAATGTGCAGACCACACAGGTGCATATCCACATAGTGCATAGAACAAAAGTCATTTTATAGCAAATAAACAGCAGGTTTGAGTCACCTTGTTTCTGGACAGACCACACCGGTCCTACAGGCTTCTAGGCTACCTGCCTTTGTCTCCTTCAGGCCAGAGCCCCTTCGGCTAGTAGCACCACAGGTCCCAGGGCTATCCTTCAGTTTGTGCTGTGCCCAGTCTCTCCTTGACCAGCACTGACTCTGTCAAAATCTCCAGCACAGCAAGACACACCCCACCCCCCATCTTCAGCAGGCTGGGTTCTTCAAAGGACTAGCTCCACCAAAACCTGGGCTGGCCGTGGGGAACAGGCACCCACCCTGCTCTTTACCTGTTCCCAGTAAGAACCGGCCCGGACATATAGCTTCATCCGTAAGTGGTAAAAAGACCTTGATATTCAATTCTCAAATAGAGAAATTTCACAACTATGCTCTAATGCACCAAATTGCGGCGGAAGACAAAAAGAAGGGAGAGGTGCTCATAGGGTGGTGGGTAAAGATAATGTGGTTTGGTGAAATGGATGGGGTGTGCTCACCTTTTGGTGTTGTGCGGGTTGGAGCACAACGTCCGTGAAGGTAGGTGCACAGAGAGAGAGAGAGGGGGGGGGGTCGGTGCTGCCAATACCCGTTCGGGCTCTTAGGATGGAGTTGCCAAGGACTCCTAGGGACTGTGAAGGAAGAGGTTGCTGGTTTGTGTCTGCTTGCACACAGTAGGGTATTTCTTTGGCGCACAAAATACGACCTCAGTTGAGACTTTTGGTGAAATAGCTGTTTTATTGTTCAGTAGACTTAATAAGACCCTATTTTTATTGTTTAGTTTTATTGTTCAGTAGTCTACTGAACAATAAAACAGCTATTTCACCAAAAGTCTCAACTGAGGTCGTATTTTGTGCACCAAAGAAATACCCTACTGTGTGCAAGCACACACAAACCAGCAACCTCTTCCTAATGCACCAAAGGTATCTAGATGCATAAAGCTTCAGGAAAACTTTTATAAGGTGATCACCAGGTGGTACTATACGCCTCAAAAGCTACACCTCATTTACCCTGAGTGTGATCCAAAGTGCTGGAGGTGTCTGGGTGCGAAAGGCACACTCCTTCATATCTGGTGGTCTTGCCCCGGCATCACAGCCTTCTGGCAGCAAGTCTGCTCAATATGCACAAAAATAAGTAACACACAGATCTTACCTTCAGAAAAAAGGTGTTTATTGGGATTACTGGGAGATACTAAATGCAACAGACAAATCACTTCTCTGTTAGGCCAACTCGTAGCGGCTGCTAGAGTTCTGATATCGTATAACTGGAAAAGTCAAACAGCCCCTTCTTGTTCCCAATGGATAACAAAATGTGACGTCATATATAGGATGGAGCAGATAGCAGGGTGGGAATCCAAGAGGTCTCACACGTTCGATGCTACCTGGTTTCCATGGAAAAAATTCAGGAAGTTTTCTTCTTAGCGTCTAAAGGACACGCTTCCAGATCGCACTTTCTCTAGTAGGAAGAACCCCTCCCCCCCACCCCCCCCATCCCCCCTTCCCCCCCCCCCATTCCTTCCCACCCCTCTCCCCCCATTGAAGGAACTTTTATGTAACCGCTGACAAACAATGTAATATGCGAAAGTGTACCCTCTTGTGGGGAATTCTGTCTTTTCTGTATTTCCCTGTTCATCATCTCACAATAAATAATAATTAAAAAAAAGAACCGGCCCGGACACGCTGCGCCAGCAGCATTCACCGCTGTATCTGCAATGATCCAGTTTTTACTCCACCGAGGCCAGGACCTCTGGTGGCACGTATCGTCCGTCCATTATTATCCCGGGGACTCTACTACATATCCCCCCTTTGGTTCACCCCTGAGGGCTTGAACATACTGTTCAAACCTGAGGGGGTGAACATATGCTCTGCGTTCCCCTGTAAGCGGCCGGCCCTGTGCTCAACAGTGAACTTAAAGTTCTGGAGGGACAAGAACCACCTGGTGACCCGAGCGCTCCCCTCCTTAGCCCAACTCATCCACTGGAGAGGGGAGTGGTCGGTCACCAGACGGAACCTTCTCCCTAAGAGGTAATATCTGAGAGACTCGAGTGCCCAATTGATGGCGAGGCACTCTCTCTCCACGATGCTATACAAGGTTTTTGCTGGGGTAAGCTTGCGGCTTAGGAAAACCACGCGGTTCTCTTCCCCGTTGAACTCCTGGGAAAGCACAGCCCCTAGTCCTACTCCCAAGGCATCTGTTTGAACTACAAACTCCCGCTTGAAGTCGGGCGTCACCAGAACCGGGGACCCACATAGGGCCGACTTTAAACGGGAGAATGCCTCCTCCTCCTGCTCCCCCCAGCAAACCATCACCGACTTTCTACCCTTCAACTGTACGGTTAACGGGGCTGCCAAGATGGCAAAATGGGGAATGAACCTCATATAATACCCAATCAGGCCCAAAAATGACCGTACTTGCTTGGACGTACGAGGCCTAGGCCAATTCCAGATTGCTTCGACTTTATTCACTTGAGGCCTAATGACTCGGCGTCCAATCACATACCCCAAATAGCGAGCTTCCTCTAGCCCCACCGAGCATTTTTTTGGGTTGGCGGTCAACCCTGCCTTCCTGAGAGAATCTATCACCGCCTGAAGTTTTGACAAATGACCCTCCCAGTCCGGGCTGAACACGACTATATAATCCAGATACACGGAGGTATACTGGTGATGGGGCTTGAGGACGACATCCATCAGACGCTGGAACATAGCCGGAGCGCCATGCAACCCAAAAGGCAACACCCGATACTGAAAAAGCCCCTCCGGGGTGACAAAGGCCGTCTTCTCCTTTGCCGCCTCCGTCAGAGGTACCTGCCAGTAGCCTTTCGTGAGATCTAGGATCGATCAACTCGTCCACCCGAGGCATAGGATAGGCGTCAAATTTTGATACCTAATTTAATTTCCAAAAATCATTACAGAACCGTAATGAACCATCCGATTTGGGAATAAGGACAATCGGGCTACCCCACTCGCTCTTTGACTCTTCTATGACCCCTAGACGTAGCATCGATCTTACCTCCTGCGAAATGGCCTGTCGCCGAGCCTCCAGTACTCGGTATGGTCTTAGGTGGACTTTCACCCGGGGCTCGGTGACAATGTCATGCTCGATCAAGGTGGTACGTCCAGGAAGGTCAGAGAATACGTCCCTATTCCGACTAACGAATTCTCTCACCTCTTGCGCCTGTTTGGTCGACAGTCCGTCCCCTATCGTCACCCCAGCGGCGTTCTCCGGAACCCCTGGTGACCCCGGGTCACTCCCTGCCGTCCAGACAGAGGGTGGGCTGTCTCCAAACAAATTCTCTCTGTCTCTCCAAGGTTTTAGTAGATTCACATGATATACCTGTTCGGGCTTCCGCCGTCCTGGCTGGTATATCCTGTAATCAACTGGGCCCACTTTCTCCTTAACTTCATAGGGTCCTTGCCACCGGGCCAAGAATTTACTCTCGACTGTGGGCACGAGTACAAGAACTCGGTCACCCGGGATAAATGTCCTTACCCAGGCGGATCGGTTATATACTCGACTCTGGGCCAGTTGTGCCGCTTCCATGTGCTCACGGATGATCGGCAACATGACCACTATTCGGTCCTGCATTTTTCCTATGTGGTCTATCACACTTTTATAAAACGTAGGCTGTTGATCCCATGCCTCCTAAGCGATATCCAGTAGCCCACGGGAATGTCGCCAATATAACAACTCGAAGGGCGAGAACCCTGTGGACGCCTGGGGCACTTCCCGTACCGCAAACAAAACATAGGGCAACAGTAAGTCCCAATCTCTGCCGTCCTAAGCCGCGACTCTTTTTAGCATGGACTTCAGGGTCTTATTAAACCGTTCTACTAACTTATCGGTTTGGGGATGGTAGAGGGACATGTGCAGGTGTTTAATAGTTAATAGCTTACACAATTCCTTTGTTTGTTTTTGGACATAAAGGGTGTCCCCTAGTCCGTCAGAATCTCCTTTGGTATCCTCACCCGGGCGAACATACTCATGAGCTCTTTAGCTATTACCTTGGCCGACGTATGGTGCAATGGGACCGCCTCTGGATACCGCCTGGCATAGTCTAACACTACCAGGATGTGTTGGTGACCTCGGGCTGATTTAATAATGGGGCCTACCAGATCCATGACGATCCTTTTGAAGGGCACCTCTATAATGGGCATAGGTACCAGTGGACTGCGATACTGAGGTTGGGGGCTAGTCATCTGACACACTGGACAGGACTGACAGAACGTCCGGACTTCCTCATATATCCCAGGCCAATAGAACCATTGTAAAATTCGCTCCAGTGTTTTCTTAACCCCCAGATGCCCTCCCAACACATGCGCATGCGCTAAATCGAAGACAATTCACCTGAAAGGCTGGGGCACCACCAGTTGTTCCACCACCTCCTGCCTCACCTTGTCTACCCTGTATAACAGGTCCTGGTTATAGGCCAGGTGAGGAAATATCGTATCGGCCCCGGGACGCTGGGCAACGCCATTGATCACCGACACACCTTCTCTAGCCCGCAATAACGTAGAATCCTGGAGCTGTGCGGTCCCGAAGGTTTCTCGGGGTACCTCCAGATCCAGGATGGACGAACTTTCTACCGGCTCACCAGACAATACTTCTAGGGGAAACCGGTCGGGGTTACACTCCACCTCCCCTACGGTGACCCCTACTGCTGTGGCCCCAGCCTCTGGGTCCTCGTGCTCGGGACCTGGACATTTTTCTTCCCCACAGGTAGGCAACCCGTTCCTCCACAAGGTCCAAAACAGGAGAAAGTCCCTCCCCAATATTGCAGCCTAAGGGAGCCGTCTCCCCACTCCTACGACATGTGGTACCTCCTTCCCACACACCGCCAGGGTAACCTTAGTGGTGGGATACTCCCGGCGATCCCCATGTATACAGACAATGGTAAGGGTTCGCCTTTCTGGAAGTTTTTCCGTTACCAACGACTCATGGACCAGAGTTACCAGGCTCCCAGAGTCCAGCAGGGCCTGCACGGAGTGTCCATTAACAACGACATCACACACCGGAGGGGTGTCCGCGGCAAGCAGGGGGTCAGCTATATACACCAGTTGGGCATAAAAAGAGGACCGGCGAGCGAACCCGCAGTCCATGGGTTCGGATGCCCTAGGGCAGTTGGCTACCACATGTCCCCAGTCCTGACAATGCCAACATTTGATCCCCGCAGCCTCCCACCTCCCCAGGGTATTCCTCCCACGGACTGGAGAATCAACCCCCCCCCCCCCCTTATAAGGTTGGATCCCTTTTTCAGGATCCCGGGCCGGCAACGGGGGCTGACGTGACTTCGGTAGTACTGCTGAGTCTCGCACCAAATCCTGAGTGGCCATATATCTCTCCACCAGGCTAACCAGTTGTTTTAGGTTGACTGGATCGCCTTGTCCCACTCAGCGCTGTATGGCTCTCGGGAGGGTATGCACGAACCTGTGGACCACGACCCTTTCAACCATCTGAGAAGGGCTCAACATTTCAGGCTGAAGCCATTTTTTTTACTAGGTGAAGTAATTCATAGGCTTGTGACCGGGTGGGTCGGGACTCGGCAAAAACCCACTGATACACCCTGTGCGCTCGCACAATGGTGTTTACCCCCAACCTGGCTAACCCCTCACCTTTTAGCCTCTTATAGTCCTTGGCCTCATCGCGGCTGAGGTCAAAATAGGCCTTTTGTGCATCCCCCACCAGAAAAGGTGCCACCACCTCAGCCCACTGCTCCAATGGCAGCCTCTCTTGCTCCGCGTTTTTTTGTCCCTGGCGGTAGACACAGTCGGGGTCGTCGCGGTTGAAACTCTTTGCAGGGATGTTCGCACTGACTCTTGCATGGCTACCAGCTGCTGCATTAGGAGATTGTTCGTCTGCTGCTGTGCACACATAGCCTCCTTATGTCTTTTTTGCTGTAGCTCATTACTTTCCCTCTGAGCCTTCAAAGCCTGTTGCTGCTGTAAATTACTCTGAATCAGGTGCTTAATGGCCTCCTCCATCTTGTCAGGAACCATAAAACTTGCAGGCCTGATATATGACATGCAGTCCAACACAACTTTTGCCTCAGGCCTGCCTCACTGCAGGAATGCCCGCTCCAAGCCACCAATTGTGGGGATGTGCTTGTGGTAGGCTACGGTAGCGGCAGCAGTATTCAGGCAATAACAGACAGTCTTTGTGATACACCGTGACTTTATTCACCCCAAAGGCATAACAGGCAATGTGCAGATCACACAGGTGCATATCCACATAGTGCATAGAACAAAAGTCCTTTTATAGCAAATAACAGGTTTGAGTCACCTTGTTTCTGGACAGACCACACTGGTCCTGCAAGATTCTAGGCTACCTGCCTTTGTCTCCTTCAGGCCAGAGCCCCTTTGGCTAGTAGCACCACAGGTCCCAGGGCTATCCTTCAGTTTCTGCTGTGTCGTCTCTCCTTGACCAGCACAGCAAGACACACCCCACCCCCCATCTTCAGCAGACTGGGTTCTTCAAAGGCCTAGCTCCACCAAAAACCTGGGCTGGCTGTGGGGAACAGGCACCCACCCTGCTCTTTACCTGTTCCCAGTAAGAACCGGCCCGGACACTCTGCGCCAGCAGCATTTCCGCTGTAACCGCAATGATCCGGTTCTTACTCCACCGAGGCCAGGACCTCTGGTGGCCCGTATCGTCCGTCCATTATTATCCCGGGGACTCTCCTACAGTATTTAAAACTGTTATATAATGTTCCTACTGTTAGTATAGTGATTAAAACTGTATACTGAACCAGTTATATGTGTGTTTACTTACAGTTCCACCAAATACAAATTGCAAATTTAATTGCAAACTACAAATCCATATTGCAATCCAAAAATTGCATACAACCATACCAGATCATACTCAACCAATCCGCAAATAGTTACTGCTAACTTCATACTGCAAATAGAACTATTAGTTAAATCTCAGATATACCTCTCAGAGAGATCATAAAGTGCTTAAATAACTTCAAGTGAGAGTACAGATACTCTAGAGAGAAATATATCCACCATTTTATGTTGAATGACAAGATTGAACAGTTGAACCACCATCTTATGCTTACCTCCATTTTGTGATATCTTTTCAAGACTTGTTTTGTATATAGACAATCTGCTGCGGAGGCGACAGTGTTATATTAAGAAAAGTTGAAGTTAATAAAGGAGTTATTTCAAGCATTTGGTGTGCTCTTTAAACCTACTGTTTCCATAGAACTGCGCTAGAGGAATTACAGAGTAACAGACAGTCTGGTTAGACTAAAAGTCAGAGATATCAGAATTCTTTTAATGCCACAGCGCAAAAGGCACTTCATAGCGCTGCACCTGCCACACCACTGCCTCTTCCAGCCTGTTGCGGTGCTGCGTATCCCTCCCCCTCTGTACTGCTGTCCTTGCTCGGCTTGCCACCTTCCCAGGTTGGGTCAGTGATTTCATCATCCACCACCTCCTCTTCCACTTCCTCACTCTGGTCATCCTCCTGACTTGTTGACCTAACAAGAACCTCACTTATTGACAACTGTGTCTCATCCTCATCATCCATCTCATGAAACACTAATTGCCGTTCCCCACCGTTGTCTTCTTCTGACTGTGGATGCTCAAGAGTTTGGGAATCAGTGTACAAGATCTCTTTATGTCCCTCTTCAAGCGGGCTTGGCGAGAGGCCCAAATCAAGGAATGGTGATGAAAAGAGCTCCTCAGAAGATCCGAGTGTGGGATCACTTGTTTGCCAAGACTCTCCATGGTGGTAGGAAAGAGGATCAGGGTGAGGATTCTGTTGACCAGACTCTTGGCTAATGGACTTTGTGGAAGACAGGGTGGTGCTTAACCCACTGGAAGCATTATCTGCTGCAATCCAACCGACCACCTGGTCGCACTGGTGTGACTTTGAGAGTGGTGTCCTGCGCCGCCCTGCAAACTGGGACATGAAGCTAGGTATCGTGGATGAGTGTGTTTCTTGTGCTCTGGCAGCAGGCACAGTTTCGCTGTGCCCAGGGCCATGGCCTCTGTGTGCACCATCACAAAATCCTTGGCGTCGGTAGCACCTGTGCAATCCCAGAGTACGACTCTCTCCCGGCCTCCACAACGTTCACCCAGTGTGCTGTCAGAGAAATGTAGCGTCTCTGGTCGAAAGCACTTTTCCATGTGTCAGTCATTAAGTAACCAATAACTGCGTTGGTCAGGGCACGGGTGATGTTACGGGACACATGCTGGTGTAAGGCGGGGACGGCACACTGGGAAAAATAGTGGCGGCTGGGGACTGAATAACGAGGGATGGCCGCTGCAAACAGTCTGCGGAAAGCCTCAGTGTCCACAAGCCTAAATGTCAACATTTCCAGGGCCAGCAATTTGTTATGGTGCGCATTTAGTGCTATGGCCTGTGGGTGGGTGGCTGGGTATTTGCGCTTTCGTTCAAAGGCCTGGGGTATGGACATCTGTACGCTGCGCTGGGACACAGATGGGATGTGCTAGCTGATGGTGATTGTGAAGGTCCAGGTACAGGGCAGGAGGCATCTGTGCCTGCGTCTTGGACAGAGGATTGGCCAGCATGTAATACAGGGGAAGAGGAGGCAGTGATGTGACCCACAGACACCGATTGTGGACCAAGGCGTTCGGCCCACCTATTAGGGTGCTTTGAAGCCATGTGGCGGATCATGCTGGTGGTGGTGAGGTTGCTAGTGTTCACGCCCCTGCTTATTTTGGTATGGCACAGGTTGCAAATGACAATTCTTTATCGTCCGCACTTTCCTCAAAAAAGCGCCAGACTGCGGATCCCAACCCCTCTGTACTGCTGTCCTTGCTTGGCTTGCCACCTTCCCAGTTTGGGTCAGTGATTTCATCATCCACCACCTCCTCTTCCACTTTCTCACTCTGGTCATCCTCCTGACTTGTTGACCTAACAAGAACCTCACTTATTGACAACTGTGTCTCATCCTCATCATGAACCTCAAGAGACACTAATTGCGGTTGACTTATTGGCAACTGTGTCTCATCATCATCATTCACCTTGTGAAACACTAATTGCCGTTCCCCACCTCATCTTCTTCTGACTGTGGATGCTCAAGAGTTTGGTAATCAGTGCACAAGATCTCCTCATGTCCCTCTTCAAGCGGGCTTGGCAAGAGGCCCAAATCAAGGAATGGCGATGAAAAGAGCTCTGGGAGGAAAGAGGATCAGGGTGAGGATTCTGTTGACCAGACTCTTGGCTACTGAGACTGGACTGATCTGCTGCAATCCAACCGACCACCTGGTCGCACTGGTGTGACTTTGAGAGTGGTGTTTTGCGCCGCCCTGCAAACTGGGACATGAAGCTAGGTATCGTGGATGAGTGTGTTTCTTGTGCTCTGGCAGCAGGCAGAGTTTCACTGCGCCCAGGGCCACGGTCTCTGCGTGCACCATTAGCAGCACGACCACTTCCCCATCCCTTAGGCTGGGTTCACACTTGAGCGTTTTACAGCGCGTTCAAACGCGCTGTAAAACGCTCAACAAGGAGAAACCAATGCTTCCCTATGGGAATGGTTCTCACCTGGGCGTTTTACAGCGCGTACGATCGCACTGTAAAACGCCCGACGCTCAAACAAGTACATGAGCGTTTTTTTGGGCGTTTGTCGCGCGTTCCCGTACATAGACTTTCGGGAACGCGCGGCAATGTGTGTTCACTTTGTCTCTGTATGCGCGCTTGTAAACGCCCGTACAATCGCGCATACAGAGCGCTCCTTTCAGAACGCTCAGGTGTGAACTGAGCCTTACTGCTCGCCTTGAGCATATTAAATAGTATATAAGCTTGCAAGTATGTCACACGTACAGTAGCGCAGGTTTTGTAATTGTATGCGCAAATTACACTGAATGTCACAGATATTTAGGATGTGCAAACGTTATACAGGAGATGTAGCGCAGGTAATGTCACTGTCACCAGTGTCTAAGAAAAATTTACACTGAATGTCACAGATATTTAGGATGCGCAAACATTATACAGGAGATGTAGCGCAGATCTTGAGGCCTATTGTTGTGCCATTCATCCACGACCATCACCTGTTGCTGCATGAAAAAGCACAGCCCCATATTGCAAGGATCTGTACACGATTCCCGGAAGCTGAAAACATCCAAGTTCTTGCATGGCCAGCTTACTTACCGGACATGTCACCCATTGAGCATGTTTGGGATACTCTGGATCGACGTATACGACAGCGTGTTCCAGTTCCTGCCAATATTCTGCAACTTTGCACAGCTATTGAAGAGGAGTGGACCAACATTCCATAGGCCACAATCAACAACCTGATCAACTCTATGCGATAGAGATGTGTTGCACTGCGTGAGGCAAATGGTGGCCACACCAGATACTGACTGGTTTTCTGCCCCCTCCCCCACCCCCCAAAACTGTGCACATTTTAGAGTGGCCTTTTTATTGTGGGCAGCCTGTGCAATATTCATGCTGTCTAATCAACACCTTGATATGCCACACCTGTGAGGAGGGATGGATTATCTCAGCAAAGAAGAAGTGCTCACTAACACAGATTTAGACAGATTTGTGAACAATATTTGAGAGTAATGGGTCTTTTGTGTATGTAGAAAATGTTTCAGATCTTTGAGTTCAGCTCATGCAAAATGGGAGCAAAACCAAAAGTGTTGCGTTTATATTTTTTCTCAGTGTATATATAAATATATCAGGGGTCAGTACAGAGATCTATCCCATCATCTACAGGGAGTGCACAATTATTAGGCAAGTTGTATTTCTGAGGATTAATTTTATTATTGAACAACAACCATGTTCTCAATGAACCCAAAAAACTCATTAATATCAAAGCTGAATATTTTTGGAAGTAGTTTTTAGTTTGTTTTTAGTTTTAGCTATTTTAGGGGGATATCTGTGTGTGCAGGTGACTATTACTGTGCATAATTATTAGGCAACTCAACAAAAAACAAATATATACCCATTTCAATTATTTATTTTTACCAGTGAAACCAATATAACATCTCAACATTCACAAATATACATTTCTGACATTCAAAAACAAAACAAAAACAAATCAGTGACCAATATAGCCACCTTTCTTTGCAAGGACACTCAAAAGCCTGCCATCCATGGATTCTGTCAGTGTTTTGATCTGTTCACCATCAACATTGCGTGCAGCAGCAACCACAGCCTCCCAGACACTGTTCAGAGAGGTGTACTGTTTTCCCTCCTTGTAAATCTCACATTTGATGATGGACCACAGGTTCTCAATGGGGTTCAGATCAGGTGAACAAGGAGGCCATGTAATTAGATTTTCTTCTTTTATACCCTTTCTTGCCAGCCACGCTGTGGAGTACTTGGACGCGTGTGATGGAGCATTGTCCTGCATGAAAATCATGTTTTTCTTGAAGGATGCAGACTTCTTCCTGTACCACTGCTTGAAGAAGGTGTCTTCCAGAAACTAGCAGTAGGACTGGGAGTTGAGCTTGACTCCATCCTCAACCCGAAAAGGCCCCACAAGCTCATCTTTGATGATACCAGCCCAAACCAGTACTCCACCTCCACCTTGCTGGCATCTGAGTTGGACTGGAGCTCTCTGCCCTTTACCAATCCAGCCACGGGCCCATCCATCTGGCCCATCAAGACTCACTCTCATTTCATCAGTCCATAAAACCTTAGAAAAATCAGTCTTGAGATATTTCTTGGCCCAGTCTTGACGTTTCAGCTCGTCTTTCAGCCTTTCTTACCTTGGCCATGTCTCTGAGTATTGCACACCTTGTGCTTTTGGGCACTCCAGTGATGTTGCAGCTCTGAAATATGGCCAAACTGGTGGCAAGTGGCATCTTGGCAGCTGCACGCTTGACTTTTCTCAGTTCATGGGCAGTTATTTTGCGCCTTGGTTTTTCCACGCGCTTCTTGCGACCCTGTTGACTATTTTGAATGAAACGCTTGATTGTTCGATGATCACGCTTCAGAAGCTTTGCAATTTTAAGAGTGCTGCATCCCTCTGCAAGATATCTCACTATTTTTGACTTTTCTGAGCCTGTCAAGTCCTTCTTTTGATCCATTTTGCCAAAGGAAAGGAAGTTGCCTAATAATTATGCACACCTAATATAGGGTGTTGATGTCATTAGACCACATCCCTTCTCATTACAGAGATGCACATCACCTAATATGCTTAATTGGTAGTAGGCTTTCGAGCCTATACAGCTTGGAGTAAGACAACATGCATAAAGAGGATGATGTGGTCAAAATACTCATTTGCCTAATAATTCTGCACGCAGTGTATTTATCCACAGGACTGTGACTGTGACGAGGAGACATCCTCTGCGTCTGGAGGAAAGAAGGTTTGTACACAAACATAGTAGAGGATTCTTTATGGTAAGAGCAGTAAGACTATGGAACTCTCTGCCTGAGGAGGTGGTGATGGTGAGTTCACTAAAAGAGCTCAAGAGTAGGGTTGAGGGTTCGTACCGAACTTTAGTTTTTTTTGTACCAGGACCCGAACCCAAACATTTTTCATAAAAGTTCGGGTTCGAGTTCGGTGTTTGGCGATTTAATGGCCCTTTTTGAAAGGCTGCAGGTCAGCCAATCAACTAGCGTTTAACTAGTGTGCCTACTAATGGCATGGCTGTGATTGGCCAGTGCAGCATGTGACCCAGCCTCCATATAAGCTGGAGTCAAGTAGCGCTGCACGTCACTCTGCTCTTACTAGATGTAGGCATAGGATGCAGCTGCTGTGAGGAAGAGATTACGAAAGTCTCTGATATCTGCACTTGGTGTGAAGCCAGCGATCTACAGCGTTTTTTGTTTTGGGGGTGCAATGCAACATTTTTGTACTCTGCCCTGAGTCCAGTGAAACTGAAAAAAAAGTTTTAATCCGTCTGTTAGTTAGGTGGCCGTCGGCGGCCATTTTGTGCAACAGCAGTGCACCAGCACTGCATGTGTGCCAGGGACAATCATTTAATCCTGTTCTTGTAGTTCAGTGGCTGACATATACCCATTTTAAAGTGCACCTGCACTGCATATGTGCCAGGGGAAGGTAAAATAATACCGTCTGTGAGTTCAGGGACCCAGGGGGTGACATATCCCCATTTTGTTCTGTAAAGTACCCCTGTGCTGCATTTCTGAGAGTGAAATATAATAAGTTAAATCCATCTGTTCCATTGTGGGGTGACATTTTTACTTTTTTGTTGTAAAGTACCTCTGAGACCTGCACTGCATATGTGACAGGCAGGCACATAAATTCAGCAAATCCGTCTGTTCCATTGTAGGGGTGACATATCCACAATTTTTTATGTTAAAAACCCCTGTGCTTCATTTCTGAGAGTGAAATATAATCACAGTTAAATCTGTTTCATTTAGGGTTAGAATAAACACCTTTTTTTGTGTGCAATAAAGTACATTTTTTTCCCTGTGCTGCATTTCTGGTAGTTAAAGAAATACAGTTAATTCCATCTGTTTCATTTTGTGAGCGAAAAATACTTTTTTTTGGCAATAAAGTACCTGCACTGCATAGCAGACCGGGCAGTAAGTTTAAAACATTTGTCTGTTTCATTGTTGGGTGACATTAACCCATTTTTCCCGTCAGAAAAACCCTGCTCTGCCTAGGTGACAGGGCCCTAAATTTCAAAAATTCGTCTGTTCCATTCTCGGGTGACATTTAACAATTGTTGCAGTATAGAAACCTCTGCTCTGCATAGGTGACAGGGACATAAATTTCTAAAAATCGTCTGTTACATTCTCGGGTGACATTTTACCATTTTTCCCATATACAAACCCCTGCTCTGCATAGGTGACAGGGACCTAATTTTTGTAAAATGGTCTGTTCCATTAGTGGGTGACCTGAACCCAGTTTTTCCGTGAATAAACCCCTGCTCTGCATAGGTCACAGGGACCTAAATTTCGAAAAATCATCTGTTACATTCTTGTGTGACATTTTACCATTTTTGCCATATACAAAACCCTGCTCTGCATTGCTGACAGGGAACTAAATTTTGTAAAAACGTCTGTTACTGATTGGAAGATGCGCGACTAACAGCGCACGCTGGTAGATGGTATTCCCACCTGACAGCAGGGGCACAGTGGAAGCATAAGGTGAAGGCTGAGGAGGAGGAAGAGGTCGCCAACACAGCTGGGGCACCGCCAGCACCTCAGAAGACAGGGTTAGCATGGCCGAAATGTGGAAAAGCTTTGTCAGCACGCCACAACAACCAGCACCACCAGCTGATATGGAACGTCTTAGCAGGAGGCAGCATTTCAGCAACATGGTGGAGCAGTATTTGTGCACACGCCTACACGTACTGACTAATGGGTCTGCCCCCTTCATCTTCTGGGTCTCCAAATTGGGCACATGGCCTGAGCTTGCCCTTTATACCTTGGAGGTGCTGGCCTGCCCTGCAGCCAGTGTATTGTCTGAACGTTTGTTTAGCACGGCAGGAGGGGGTTATCACAGACAAGCGCAGCCGCCTGTCCACAGCCAATGTGGACAAGCTCACGTTCAATAAAATGAACCAGGCAGGGATCCCACAGGACTTGTCTGTACCTTGTGCAGAATATACATGTATACCGGTCTCACCCAGCCATTGTTGTACTCCAGCGCACTTTCTCTTTGTTTTATTTTTTATATTTCCCAATGTTTTGGGGTCTACCCAAATTTAAACAAAAAAATACAATTAAAATAAAATAAAAAACAAAAACCAGTGTTGGCTACCTCCTTCTCCTCCTCCTCCACCGCGACTTCTACCTACACGGCCACAACCATAGCCTCCTTAACCTCCTACTCCACATGGACCTCATCCTCCTAGATCAAGATTATTATTTTTTATTTTTGCGTATTTTATGTTATTTTAAGTCATTTCTCTATCCACATTTGTTTGCAGAGCACTTGCCATGCTCTTACCCCCATTTTGCTGCCTCTTGCAGCCGTCTAGCAATTTCCATGACTTTTATAGAGCCATTTTAGTGCTCCAAAGTTCAATGGGGTTCGGGTTCGGGGTCAAGTTCGGGTCCCGAACTCGAACATTTTTTGCGAAGTTCGGCCAAACCTGTCGAACCTGAACTTCCAGGTGCCTGCTGAACTCTATTCAAGAGGGGCATGGATGTATTTCTCGAGTGTAATAATATTACAGGGTATAGCTACTAGAGAGGGGTTGTTGATCCAGGGAGTTAGGCTACTTTCACACTGCCGTTTTGGCTTTCCGTTTGTGAAATCCGTTCAGGGCTCTCACAAGCGGTCCAAAACTGATCAGTTTTGCCCTAATGCACTCTGAATGGAAAAAGATCCGCTCAGAATGCATCAGTTTGCCTCTGTTCTGTCTCCATTCTGCTTTAGAGGCGGATACCAAAACGCTTCTTGCAGCGTTTTTGGTATCCGTCTGATGAAACTGAGCCAAACGGATCTGTTCTGACACACAATGTAAGTCAATGGGGACGGATCCATTTTCTATGACACAATCTGGCACAATAGAAAACTGATCCGTCCTCCATTGACTTTCAATGGTGTTCAAGACGGATCCGTCTTGGCTATGTTAGAGATAATACCAAATGATCCGTTCTGAACGGATGCAGATGGTTGTATTGTCTGAACGGATCCGTCTGTGCAGTGTGAAAGTAGTCGGGAAGGAATTTTTTCCCCTAAAGTGAGGAAAATTGGCTTCTACCTCACAGGGTTTTTTTGCCTTCCTCTGTATAAACTTGCAGGATAACAGGCTGAACTGTATGGGCAGATGTATTTTTTCAGCCTTATAAACTATGTTACTAGTGATGGATAAACATCGGCCGGGACGGTTGGTGAACCGCAAGTTCGCGGCGGGCCCCATTCACTTTAATGGCAGGCGAACCTGAAAAACCTTCAGCTCATATTCGCAACCACCAAATACTTAGTAGAAGTGTACAAATAGCTCCACAACATGGACAGTGACATACTAGAGGGTGATCAATAACAAAAATTCCAACAAAAAATACGTATCTTAGGGCCCTTTCGCACTTGCGTTCTTTTCTTCCGGCATATAGTTCCGTCGTCGGGGCTCTATGCCGGAAGAATTCTGATCAGTTTTATCCTAATGCATTCTGAATGGAGAGAAATCCGTTCAGGATGCATCAGGATGTCTTCAGTTCTGGAACGGAACGTTTTTTGGCCGGAGAAAATACTGCAGCATGCTGCGCTTTTTGCTCCGGTCAAAAATCCTGAACACTTGCCGCAAGGCCGGATCCGGAATTAATGCCCATTGAAAGGCATTGATCCGGATCCGGCCTTAAGCTAAACGTCGTTTCGGCGCATTGCCGGATCCGACGTTTAGCTTTTTCAGAGTGGTTACCATGGCTGCCGGGACGCTAAAGTCCTGGCAGCCATGGTAAAGTGTAGTGGGGAGCGGGGAAGCAGTGTACTTACCGTCCGTGCGGCTCCCCGGGCGCTCCAGAGTGACGTCAGAGTGCCCCATGCGCATGGATGACGTGATCCATGTGATCACGTGATCCATGCGCATGGGGTGCTCTGACGTCATTCTGGAGCGCCCGGGAGCCGCACGGACTGTAAGTATACTGCTCCCCCGCTCCCCACTACTACTATGGCAGCCAGGACTTTAATAGCGTCCTGGGTGCCATAGTAACACTGAACGTATTTTGAAGACGTATCCGTCTTCAAATGCTTTCAGTTCACTTGCGTTTTTCCAGATCCGGCGGGCACCTCCGGCAAATGGAGTGCACGCCGGATCTGGACAACGCAAGTGTGAAAGAGCCCTTAATCAGGGGACATTTTTATGCGTCTTAAAGGGAAATTCTCTGCAATATGCCCAGTTGGAGCCTAGTAAAATTTTATTTTAGGACACAGGAGTACGAAAATTAGGCATTCACCTGACATAAAAGAAATTCTGATTATGTGGCTCGAGGAACATTATGCAGTCAATGAATAAAAGTTTTACTGTAGGCCACTGGACTACAGGCCCCAAACATTAGGCATTCACCGGACAAAAAAGATGAAGTGATTATCTGACCGGAGGTATATTACATGCTCAATGGATATCAATTTTACTGCAGGCCAGTACAAAAACAGGTCAAATACATATGTTTAAAAAAACTAAAAATATAAAATTGGATTAAAAACATAGCTAACGAAATCCCCCCTCTTGAAAAAAACCACAAATAATAATAATTGAAATTAGATAACACGTGGTCGTCAGTGGTGTTGAATTTCTCAGAGACCGCAACAATTATTCATTCACTCTACAGAAAAGAACTATATTGGGCAGACTAGATGGGCCAAATGGTTCTTATCTGCCGACACATTCTATGTTTCTATGTATCTATATCAATTTTACAGCAGGCCAGTGGACTACAGGCCCCAAAAATTATGCATTCAGAGTACATATAAGAACAAGTAAGTATATGGCTGGAAGTAGATTACACGGTCATTGGATATCAATTTTACAGCAGGCCAGTTTACTACAGGCCCCAAAAAGTATGCATTCAGCGGACAGAAAAGAACAAGTATGTGGCTGGAGGTAGATTACAAGGTCATTGGATATCAATTTTACAGCAGGCCAGTGTACTACAGCCCCAAAAATTATGCATTCAGCGGACAGAAAAGAACAAGTAAGTATGTGGCTGGAGGAAGATTACACAATCATTGGATATCAATTTTACAGCAGGACAGTGTACTACAGGCCCCAAAAATTATGCATTTAGCATACATAAAAGAACAAGTAAGTATGTGGCTAGAGGAAGATTACACGGTCATTGGATATCAATTTTATAGCAGGCCAGTGTACTACAGGCCCCAAAAAGTATGCATTCAGCGTACATAAATGAACAAGTAAGTATGTGGCTGGAGGTAGATTACACGGTCATTGGATAACAATTTTACAGCAGGCCAGTGTACTACAGGCCCCCAAAATTATGCATTCAGCATACAGAAAAGAACAAGTAAGTATGTGGCTGGAGGTAGATTACAAGGTCATTGGATATCAATTTTACAGCAGGCCAGTGGACTACAGGCCCCAAAAATTATGCATTCAGCGTACAAAAAAGAACAAGTAAGTATGTGGCTGGAGGTAGATTACATGGTCATTGGATATCAATTTTACAGCAGGCCAGTGTACTACAGGCCCCAAAAATTATGCATACAGCGTACATAAAATAACAAGTAAGTATGTGGCTGGAGGTCTATTGGACGGTCAATGGATATCAATTTTACTAAAGGCCAGTACAAATACAGGTCAAATATATATGTTTAAAAGAACTCAAAATATAAAATTTTATTAAAAACATGGCTAACGAAATCCCCCCTCTTTAAAAAACACAAATGATAATAGTTGAAACACGTAGTCGTCACAGGTGTTCAATTGCTCTAAGGCCCAGAACATTAGGCATTCAACGGACAGAAAAGGCCTTTTATGCCGCTGTATTTACCTAAGACAGGGACCATAATTTGTTCTTGGTGGTGGCAGATATTTGTGGGCTGTCATGAGGAAATTCAATTAAACATGGTCGACTCGTCACATGTGTTGAATTCCTCCAAGATCCATGCCTCATTCATTTTTAGAAATGTGAGGTAGTCCACACTGTAGTGAGCTAGGCAAGTGCGCTTATCGGTCACGATCCCCCCTGCTGCGCTGAACGTCCTTTTGGACAGGACACTGGATTAGGGGCAAGCCAAGAGTTCCATGGCAAATTGTGCCAGCTCTGGCCACAGGTCAGGCCTGCACACCCAGTAGTCCAGGGGTTCCTCGCTTCTCGTTAACCCGATGTAGTCGGACACCTGTCGGTCTAGGCTTTCCCGGAGGCTGGATCCGGAGAGCGGCTGTCGATAGGTTGGCTGCAAGAATGATCTCATATCCGAAGTGACTAATACATCTTCAAACAGCCCTCTTTTTGTATGCGCTGGAGGTAGATTACACAGTCATTGTATATCAATTTTACAGCAGGCCAGTGTACTACAGGCCCCCAAAATAATGTATTCAGCGGACAGAAAAGTACAAGTAAGTATGTGGCTGGAGGTAGAATACAAGGTCATTGGATATCAATTTTACAGCAGGCCAGTGTACTACAGCCCCAAAAATTATGCATTCAGTGGACAGAAAAGAACAAGTAAGTATGTGGCTGGAGGAAGATTACACAGTCATTGGATATCAATTTTACAGCAGGAAAGTGTACTACAGGCCCCAAAAATTATGCATTTAGCATACATAAAAGAACAAGTAAGTATGTGGCTGGAGGTAGATTACAAGGTCATTGGATATCAATTTTACAGCAGGCCAGTGGACTACAGGCCCCAAAAATTATGCATTCAGCGTACAAAAAAGAACAAGTAAGTATGTGGCTGGAGGTAGATTACATGGTCATTGGATATCAATTTTACAGCAGGCCAGTGTACTACAGGCCCCAAAAATTATGCATACAGCGTACATAAAATAACAAGTAAGTATGTGGCTGGAGGTCTATTGGACGGTCAATGGATATCAATTTTACTAAAGGCCAGTACAAATACAGGTCAAATATATATGTTTAAAAGAACTCAAAATATAAAATTTTATTAAAAACATGGCTAACGAAATCCCCCCTCTTTAAAAAACACAAATGATAATAGTTGAAACACGTAGTCGTCACAGGTGTTCAATTGCTCTAAGGCCCAGAACATTAGGCATTCAACGGACAGAAAAGGCCTTTTATGCCGCTGTATTTACCTAAGACAGGGACCATAATTTGTTCTTGGTGGTGGCAGATATTTGTGGGCTGTCATGAGGAAATTCAATTAAACATGGTCGACTCGTCACATGTGTTGAATTCCTCCAAGATCCATGCCTCATTCATTTTTAGAAATGTGAGGTAGTCCACACTGTAGTGAGCTAGGCAAGTGCGCTTATCGGTCACTGGATTAGGGGCAAGCCAAGAGTTCCATGGCAAATTGTGCCAGCTCTGCACACCCAGTAGTCCAGGGGTTCCTCGCTTCTCGTTAACCCGATGTAGTCGGACACCTGTCGGTCTAGGCGTTCCCGGAGGCTGGATCCGGAGGGCGGCTGTCGATAGGTTGGCTGCAAGAATGATCTCATATCCAAAGTGACTAACACATCTTCAAACAGCCCTCTTCTTGTATGCGCTGTTGGATTATTACCCGCAAGGCCGCAACTGTTTCTCTGTGAGTGGAACTTCCTCTGCCAGTGCCCGCAAAAGCAGAATGCAGCATTTTTCAAAGCAAGGCCTGGAAGTGCTGCATTATGACAGCCCTCTGTGATGCTGGTAACATGTCCGCCATTTTGTGTTTGTACCGGGGGTCTAAGTACGTTGCCACCCAGTACTGGTCCTTGCCCTTTATGCTTTTTATACAGGGGTCCCTCTTCAAACACTGGAGCATGAAGGCCCCCATTTGCACTAAACTGGAAGCAGTGGAGTGGCCTGGCTCCTGCTCATCGTCCAGGATAATGTTGTCCTCTGTCTCCTCCCTCCAGCCACGGAAAACACTAAGGATCCCAGAAAAGTTTAAAGCATGCTCTTCTTTCTCCTCCTCCGCCCTGGCACCATCCTCCTCTGACTCCTCTTCAGACTTAATAAGACAAATGAATGGGCGGCACTGCGCATCAGTCGCGGTCCAGGTGCGCGGTCAAGAGGTAGATACCTGAATATTTGTAGTATAAAGACCAGCACTCCGTAATTCCAATGATGAAAAAAGGTTTCTTTTATTCGTCACCCATGTGTAAACACATGGGTGACGAATAAAAGAAACCTTTTTTCATCATTGGAATTACGGAGTGCTGGTCCTCTTCAGACTTGTCTCAGATGGAGTAGCCCCCCTGGGAAATTTATCCAGCATTGCGACTTCCTCATCTTCCTGCTCCTCAATGGCTTGATCAATGACACGACGCAATGCGCGCTCCAGAAAGAAGGCGTAAGGTACGATGTCACTGATGTCGCCCTGGCTGTGACTGACCATTTTGGTGATCTCATCAAATGGCCACAGAAGTCTGCATGCGTCGCGCATGAGCAGCCACTGGCGTGGTGAAAAAAACCAAGCTCCCCATAACCTGTCCTGCCGAAGAGTTCGTACAGGTAGTCCTTAGCTGTATGTTTCTGCTGGAGCAGCCTATCAAGCATATACAAGGTGGAGTTCAATCACGTCGGGCAGTCACAAGTCAGACGTCTGATGGGCAGGTGGTGTCGCCGCTGAACGTCAGCAAGGCGAGCCATGGTCGTGTAAGATCTTCTAAAATGGCCGGAGATTTTCATGGCCTGCCGCAAAACTTCCTGGACCCCGGGGTATTTGGCAACGAATTGCTGCACGACTAAGTTCAGGACGTGTGCCATGCACGGCACGTGTGTCATTTTGCCCTGTTTCAGTGCGCTCAGCAGATTGGCACCGTTGTCGCACACCACTTTACCAACTGTCAAATTGAAAGGAGTGCAGGACCAGTGTGGCTCTTGGCTTCCAGGCACAAGAGCCGCAGCACAGCATGGCAATGTCTCACTTGGCATGTCGAATAGGTTCTGGGGAGCTTAGGGGGTGCAGTGGAAGAGGCGGTAGGAGTGGAAAAGGAGGAGTCAGCCGAGGAGGAGACGGAGGATGGAGTAGGAGGAGGAGAAGAAGAGGCAGGCCTGCATGCAATCTGTGGCGGTAATACCAAATCCACACAGGGGCCACGGGTTGCATGCTTGACGGCTGTCAGAAGGTTCACCCAGTGGGCAGTAAAAATTATGTACCTTCACTGCCAGTGTTTGCTAGACCACGTGTCTGTGGTCAGATGTATCTTGGCACCGACACTGTGTGCCAGAGATACATTCACTTGCCGCTGAACATGGCCACATAGCTCCGGGATGCCCTTCTGATAGAAATATTTCCTTCCGGTGACCTTCCATTGCGGTGTGCCACAAATTTTCTAAAGGCCTCAGAGTCCACTAGTTTATATGGCAGTAGTTGGCGGGCTAGCAGTTCCAACAAGCCAGCAGTCAGCCGTTGGGCAAGAGGGTTATCTGGCGTCATCATCTTTTTTCGCTCGAACATTTGGGCAACGGAAACCTGACTTTTGCCAGATTAATACGACGATGGCACGGTGAAAGGTGGAGTGGTCAAATGGGAGGGGAGAGGAGAAGGAAAAGGAGAAGAATCAGAACGTGGAGCGCCGGGAGTGTGGCTTTGTGGGTTCTGACGTTGTTGCTCCCATTGGGCTCTGTGATGGCAGGCCAGATGTTATAAAAGCCCACACTGTGGAGCCATGTGCCGGCGTCCTGGGAGTGCCAGATGTGACCGTGCATGGTGGATGGCTCGTTCTAGATACATTAGCAGTCTGCTTTTTGCCTCCTGTGCACTGTAAATTCTGCCTGCTTCTCCTCCTTCTCCTCCCTATCTGCTGCTCCGTCTCTCCCTCTGAACTCCCCTCCTCTTCCTCTCTTGTGGGCACCCACGTGACTTCCATCGACACATCATCATCACCTTCACCACCACTGACATTAGAGATCTCGGAGTAGGCAGCAACAGCGGGGACCACCCTCCTTGGGCTGATCTGGGTACTGTCGTCAGACTGCTGGGTGGCGACCGTTGATACCTCCTCTTCTTGATCCGATGTCAAGAATGGCTGCGCATCGGTACGGTCTTGTAATGGATAGGAAAATAATTCCTCTGATTCAAGCGGAGGGTATATGGTGGTGGTGGTGGTGGTGTCTTTGGGGGTGCACACAGCAGAGAGTGAAGAGGGTGCAGATAGAGAGGACGAGGAGGGTGCAGAAGCGGAAGGCTGAGTGAGCCACTCAACCAAGTTTGGTGCGTCCTTTGACATAATCGCACGCACCTTCTGCAGCTTCCCACTTAGGCTCCGGCCTGGTGCACCTGCCCGACCCCTACCACCCCTGCGGAATGGCCTGCCTCTTCCTCTGCCTGTCATTTTCAAAATGACCCTGTGACAAAAGTCCCTATAGAAGAGCAGTATTTGTGGAAGAAGGTATATAACACCCCTGCCTCAATCACTTTTTTTGGGGGGGGGGGGAACTGGTATATCACATCAGTCGAAATTATTTGTTCCAATAGCGTTTGTCACTCTGTGTAGCTGAGGTAACCCTGCAAAACCGCAAACAAATGCTGCACTACCCAAATGCACTACATAGAAAGTATATAATTGGTATATCACACCCGTGCTTCAATCAGTTTTTTTGGGGGGCAACTGGTATATCACACCAGTAGAAATTATTTGTTCCTATAGCGTTTGTCACTCTGTGTAGCTGCGGTAATGCAGCAAAACCGCAAACAAATGCTGCACTACCTAAATGCACTATATAGAAAGTATATTATTGTAATATCACACCCCTGCTTCAATCAGTTATTTTGGGGGGTGTTAAAGGAAACATTAATTATTGAAAGTTATGCAAATCTCAATAATTAATATTCATAAACAGGCGTGAGTCGTCTAGTGATGCCTCCACCTATTTATACCAATTAAACAAATTATACTGATTACCTTACTCCATACTGAACTACCTGCGGCTATTTCTGCGGCGCCTATTACAACAAAAGACTACACGCTGTGCTTAAATAAAAGGTATTTATTAACACACTACACGTTACAGTCTAATTTTTGCTTATAACCATATATATCTATATCAATGGAATAGATATATATACTGCTCAAAAAAATAAAGGGAACACTTAAACAACACGATGTAACTCCAAGTCAATCACACTTCTGTGAAATCAAACTGTCCACTTAGGAAGCAACACTGAGTGACAATCAATTGCACATGCTGTTGTGCAAATGGGATAGACAACAGGTGGAAATTATAGGCAATTAGCAAGACACCCCCAATAAAGGAGTGGTTCTGCAGGTGGTGACCACAGACCACTTCTCAGTTCCTATGCTTCCTGGCTGATGTTTTGGTCACTTTTGAATGCTGGCGGTACTTTCACTCTAGTGGTAGCATGAGACGGAGTCTACAACCCACACAAGTGGCTCAGGTAGTGCAGCTTATCCAGGATGGCACATCAATGCGAGCTATGGCAAGAAGGTTTGCTGTGTCTGTCAGCGTAGTGTCCAGAGCATGGAGGCGCTACCAGGAGACAGGCCAGTACATCAGGAGACGTGGAGGAGGCCGTAGGAGGGCAACAACCCAGCAGCAGCACCGCTACCTCCACATTTGTGCAAGGAGGAACAGGAGGAGCACTGCCAGAGCCCTGCAAAATGACCTCCAGAAGGCCACAAATGTGCATGTGTCTGCTCAAACGGTCAGAAACAGACTCCATGAGGGTGATATGAGGGCCCGACGTCCACAGTTGGGGGTTGTGCTTACAGCCCAACACCGTGCAGGACGTTTGGCATTTGCCAGAGAACACCAAGATTGGCAAATTCGCCACTGGCGCCCTGTGCTCTTCACAGATGAAAGCAGGTTCACACTGAGCACATGTGACAGACGTGACAGAGTCTGGAGACGCCGTGGAGAACGTTCTGCTGCCTGCAACATCCTCCAGCATGACCGGTTTGGCATTGGGTCAGTATTGGTGCGGGGTGGCATTTCTTTGGAGGGCCGCACAGCCCTCCATATGCTCGCCAGAGGTAGCCTGACTGCCATTAGGTACCGAGATGAGATCCTCAGACCCCTTGTGAGACCATATGCTGGTGCGGTTGGCCCTGGGTTCCTCCTAATGCAAGACAATGCTAGACCTCATGTGGCTGGAGTGTGTCAGCAGTTCCTGCAAGACGAAGGCATTGATGATATGGACTGGCCCGCCTGTTCCCCAGACCTGAATACAATTGCGCACATCTAGGACATCATGTTTCGCTCTATCCACCAACGTCACGTTGCACCACAGACTGTCCAGGAGTTGGCAGATGCTTTAGTCCAGGTCTGGGAGGAGATCCCTCAGGAGACCGTCCGCCACCTCATCAGGAGCATGCACAGGCGTTGTAGGGAGGTCATACAGGCACGTGGAGGCCACACACACTACTGAGCCTCATTTTAACTTGTTTTAAGGACATTACATCAAAGTTGGATCAGCCTGTAGTGTGTTTTTCCACTTTAATTTTGAGTGTGACTCCAAATCCAGACCTCCATGGGTTAAAAAATTGATTTCCATTTTTTTTATTTTTGTGTGATTTTGTTGTCAGCACATTCAACTATGTAAAGAACAAAGTATTTCAGAAGAATATTTAATTAACTCAGATCTAGGATGTGTTATTTTTGGGTTCCCTTAATTTTTTTGAGCAGTGTATATTTATAGCAGCACACAGCAATATAATATAATCACACTGCAACAACACACTAATACGGTCCTAACTACGCTCACACAGTACACAATTCCCATTCCACCGCACACACACTATTATACATTACACTTACATACATTCATATGTATATCAGCAACCCACCCACCTGGCTACTCACTGTCCCTACAGGGTACAAAGGGTAATGCAATAGTGGCACTGCAAGGGTTAATACTTGCAGGTCAGGGATATAGACAGGGATGTAGCCGTGGGTTACAAGTTAGTGTAATACAGGAGTTAATCTGCTGCTAGGTACTGCAGCAGGGGTTCAGGGCAGCAGCAGTGAAGGGGTTACTGCTGCAATACAGGGTTAATACAGCCCAGCAAAGGAATGCTGGGGCTTCACACAGGGAGCAGGGGACTGGGGGCAGGGAATTGCAGGGGCTAATGCTCTGCAGGGCAGGACTGGGGTATAGGGACTCTGCAGGACAGGGCTCTGCTAGGCAGGATCAGTCCAGAAAGGGGTTAACTGCTGGGTAAGGGTTAACCCAATGCAGGCCAGGGGTGAATAGGGGTAAATCAGGGCAGGGGTATTAGGGGTACTGCAATGCTAGAGGGAAAGGGTTACTCAGCCATCTCCAGAGGCTTGTGGGGCTCTGCCTCTCTTCATGACCTCTCTTCCTTCAGGGAGCTGTTCGGTCCATCTTCCTTCATGGAGCTGCTCCCATGTGTCTCTTTTTGAGGCCGTCCCAAGAGCGAGAGCCTTTGTCCTGGCTTGGGCTAATCTGTGTAGATGTGGCAACGCAGCAAAACCGCAAACAAATGCTACACTACCTAAATGCACTACATAGAAAGTATATTATTGGTATATATCACCCCTGCTTCAATCAGTTTTTTGGAAATGCTGCACTACCTAAATGCACTACATAGAAAGTATATTATTGGTATATATCACCCCTGCTTCAATAAAAAAATTTGGGGGGCAACTGGTAAATCACACCAGTAGAAATTATTTGTTCCAATAGCGTTTGTCACTCTGTGTAGATGCGGTAACGCATCAGAACCGCACACAACTGCTGCACAATACAAATGCACTATAATATACTTTCTATGTTAGAAAGTATATTATAAGTACCGTATTTTTCGCTTTATAAGACGCACTTTTTCCCCCCCCACTTATGGCAGTGCGTCTTATAAAGCGAACACTGCCATGTTTACTTTGGTGACGCTGATACATCGCAAGCCGCGATGTATCAGAGGGGTGGGAGGAGGGGACGGAGACTGGCAACATTCGCAGCGGGGCCCGGTAGGCCAGATCCTACTACAGAGGATCTGCTTTAAACTATGGCAATCCTCTGTAGTAGTACAACTCACTCCGAAAGCGGCAGGCAGGGCGGCAGCGTAACCTCGCGATGCTCACTCATTCACGCTCCTCCCACTTCATTCATGAAGAAAGTGGGAGGAGCGTGAATGAGTGAGCATCGCGAGGTTACGCTGCCGCCCTGCCTGCCGCTTTCATAGTGAGTTGTACTACTACAGAGAATTGCCCTAGTTAAAAGCAGAGATACTGCTTGAAGATTATAGACTTTACATATGAAAACTGCTTCATTACACTCTGCTTTCTTCTATTACAGTACTCACTATGAAAGCAGCGGTCCAGCCGGCGCGTGACGTCACTCACTCGGTCATGCTCCTCCCACTTCATTAATGAAACTGGCAGGAGCGTGACTGACTGAGTGAGTGACGTCACGTGCTGGCCGGACTGCTGCTTTTATAGTGAGTACTGGTATAGAAGAAAGCAGAGCCATTAAAAGATTTTACATATAAAGTCTACTGTGTGCCCTGTGGTGTAATGGGGGTCACTATTCGCACAGGGACAATATACTGTGACACATATGATACTGTGACCAGCATAAGATGATCTTATGCTGGTCACAGTATCATATGTGTCACAGTATATTGTCCCTGTGTGAATAGTGACCCCCATTACATAAGATGCTATATATGATGCTACATCCCCCGTAGTAGTGTATCATCCACACATCCCCCTCATAACAGTGCGTCATTCACAGATCCCCCATAACAGTGCGTCATCCACAGGTCCCCCCATAACAGTGTCATCCACAGGTCCCCCCATAACAGTGTCATCCACAGGTCCGACCATAACAGTGTCATCCACAGGTCCCCCCATAACAGTGTCATCCACAGGTCCCCCCATAACAGTGTCATCCACAGGTCCCCCCATAACAGTGTCATCCACAGGTCCCCCCATAACAGTGTCATCCACAGGTCCCCCCATAAGTGTCATCTACAGGTCCCCCCATAACAGTGTCATCCACAGGTCCCCCATAACAGTGCGTCATCCACAGGTCCCCCCATAACAGTGCATCATCCACAGATCCCCCCATAACAGTGCATCATCCACAGACCACCATTAGTTAAAAACCCAGCAAAAGCACACCTTTTGGTTCAATTTTTTTCTTCTTATTTTCCTCCTCAAAAATCTAGGTGCGTCTTATCATCAGGTGCGTCTTATAAAGCGAAAAATACGGTATATCACACCCCTCAGTAAGTCACACCTATCGATTGCACATCTACACCAGTCTTTAAAAAGACTTTTGCGGCCCTATTAGCTAACGTTTGGTGTCCCTAACAGTCTGTCCCTGTTCCACACAGCAACCTCTACCTACAAAAGACTGAATGTAAAATGGCGGCCAGATCGGGTTTATTTATAAGGGGGTATGTCCATGTGCTGAAACGTCTCAATTGGCTGTCCTGTACCACCTGATGGATGTGTCATGGGTCAAAGTTCTTCACAATGTAAAAGAATATGGTGCCGGTGGACATCGCCATATGTTCGCCCGTTCGGCGAACCGCGAATGAGCAAAGTTCGCCACCAAACGACCGCCGGGCGAACCGCAAGGCCATCCATCTCTATATGTTACTATGTTACTACACAGTAACTGTTGGGTCAAGCAAAAGTACCTGCAGGACAGACAGGGTTACATTCCTACTCAATACTATGCAGTTATCAGTATGACTTTTATTTACAGCAAACAAATGTGATATTTCTTGAATAATGTTCCAAAAAAATCAATATGTCAGCTCTACAAGGTCAGCAACCCAGCGAAAACACAAAATGGTGCTTTCACAGAACTTACCAGCTAGCTAGAACAATACTATAGTAAGCATGGGCAAACAGCAATATTACATGTCATATACAGTACTGTCCAAAAGTTTTAGGCAGCTGTTGGAAAAATGCTGCCATGTTAGAATGCTTTCAAACATAGAAGTTAATAGTTTATTTTTATCAATTATCAAAATGCAAAGTGAATGAACAAGATTAAATCTAATCAATATTTGGTATGATCACCCTCTGCCTTAAAGCAGCATCAGTTCTTCATGTTTTTTGAAGGAACTTGGCAGGGAGGTGGTTCCAAACATCTTGCATAACTAACAACAGATCTTCTGTGGATGTAGGTTTGCTTAAATCCTTCTGTCTCTTCATGTAATCACAGACAAACTTGATAATGTTGAGATTAGGGCTCTATGGAGGCCATATCATCACCTTCAGGGCTCCTTCTTTTTTACGCTGAAGATAGTTCTTAATGACACTGACTCTATGTTTGGGATAGTTTCATGCAGGGCCGGTACAAGGCAGGGGCCGAAGGAGCGGGTGCCCTGGGCGCTACCATTTGCGGACAGGAGGGGGGCGCAGGCAGGGCCGCTGATAGGCCAGTACAGCTGGCCCAGTTGTACCGGGCCCGGCTGGCAGGGGGGCCCGGGCTGCCGACTCCCGAGCCATTTTAATTTTTTTGCTGCGCGCTTCTAAAGGTTAAAGGGGCGGGGACTGAGTCAGTGACGTCACGGGGGAAGCCTCTCTGGGCGGCGCTGTAATCGGCTGGTGCGCTGGAGGCCGGGGAGATCCTCCTGCTGCAGTGTTGTTGTGCCGAACGAGCGCTCAGGCTGGTGCTCCGGGGGTAGCGCAAGTTGGAAACGGCAGATCAAAGGGGGTGGATCAGGCTGATGTGCTGATATCGTAGTGGCGATCTCCAGTAACAGCAGGCAGTGTGGGGGCGGCGCTCACTCACTGACGTCACACGCTTCTCCTCCCACTAGGCGGCGCAGGCGCGTGACGTCAGTGAGTGAGCGCTGCCGCCCGCACTTGTTACTGGAGGGTGGAGGGAGGAGGCAGGAGCTGAATGTAAGGTCGGTATGTGTCATCCACAGATCCCCCTCTATAACAGTGCCATCCACAGATCCCCCCATAACAGTGCCATCCACAGATCCCCTCCTTAACAGTGCCAGATCCACAGATCCTCTCCATAACAGTGCCATCCACAGATCCCCTCCATAACAGTGCCATCCACAGATCCCCTCCATAACAGTGCCATCCACAGATCCCCTCCATAACAGTGCCATCCACAGATCCCCTCCATAACAGTGCCATCCACAGATCCCCTCCATAACAGTGCCATCCACAGATCCCCTCCATAACAGTGCCATCCACAGATCCCCTCCATAAAAGTGCCATTCACAGATCCCCTCCATAACAGTGCCATTCACAGATCCCCTCCATAACAGCGCCATTCACAGACGACCCCCCAGCGCCATAAATATCACTTGTAGACAAATCTGCATGTTGTTTCAAGGCGGCGTCTGGGGAGGGGCCAAGGGCGGGGCCAGGGGTGTGGCTGAAGGAGGGATCAGGGGGTGGAGCTGAAGGGGGCCCCGTCATGTATGCTGTACGGGGCCCCATGATTTCTATCAGCGGCCCTGGGCGCAGGTGAAGTGCCAGCAGTGTACAGCTTCACTGTACCACATTAGCCAAGCGCCACTTGCTGTACTTGCTGTGCTTGCTGTGCTGAGTGCGCTCCTGCACCCGCCTAGCCATGTCAGCGCTGCTCCTTCTCTCCCCCTATGAATTTTTGTGCCGACTGCGCTCCTGGCTCGGGCTCCCTTTCCTCCTCTGCGTTTCCTCCCCCCCCCCCCCCCCCCCCCCCATGGAGGATTCATTTGGTTGATACCACCGGCATGCGCCGTGTGACGTCACGCGGCTCACGCCGGAGGCGAGGTGTGAGGTGAGAGAGGGAGGACTCGCGCAGCCTACAGGGAGCTGTGTCGGCGCGTGAAGAACAAGCCACGAGGAGCCTGCCTTCACTAGCTGCTACTCACACACAGACTGTAAAAAGTAAGAAAATAATGTAATACAAATAACAAACTAATTTTTTTCTTAAAAACGGGGGGGGGGGGGGGGGGGGGGGGCGCAGTTTGCCATCTTCGCCCTGGGCACCAAATGGCCTTGTCCCAGCCCTGGTTTCATGTATAGAATAAATGTAAATTTAAACTATTAACACTTCTGTTTTTGAAAGCATTCTTACTTTGCAGCAATTTTCCCACACTTGTCTAAAACTTTCACACAATACTTTAGCGTACTGAAACCGAAGAGCTCATGGCAGATAGCAAAATGGACTTCTGACTACTCCACTAGGCTTGAGGGGTTGTCCAAGATTTTGATATTGCTGGCCTATCCTCAGGACAGGCCATTAACATCAGATCGGCACTCCCACCAATCAGCAATAAACTTGCAGCTCCAGTGCCAGAAGTTGGATTCAGAACTACACAGCTACATCCAATGCATACTGGATGGAGGTGGTAACGGCAGCGCTGCTCCACTGAAGTGAACAGGAGCAGCTGTAGTTACCAGCTTCATCTAACTAAGCAATGAATAGAGCTCCTGCGACTACTTCCACCACCAGAGCTACAATCAAAGATCTGATTGGCAAGTGGGGTCATCTGATATTGATGGCCTATCCCGAGACATCCTGGACAACTCCTTTAATGATAGTGATCCACATACTCAATCTACTCGATCTAGTTATGTATAATAAATTGTTCACTGACCCAAAATGTAAAATTTTTAAACAGTTCTAAAGATGACAATAGACACTTTCATACACACACTCCATACTCCACACCAGAGAGGTACTCACCTCTCCTCTTTTCATGCTACCTTCCTTCCTCTCAAAATCCCTTTGTTCGCTCTTCTGGGAGTCCTGGAGATCTCCCTTTTTTTGTGCGGGTCTCCCAGACATTCCTGCACTAAATGCAGCAAAAATCTAAATTAAAAAGAAAGCAAAGAACACTAGCGACACTCATCAGAATACACTTCTCTTCCTCATCCCGTCCTCCATGACAATCCATAGTGCTGTCTCCATTTGGTAGAAATCCTCAGTTCTGTTCCAGCCTTATCTCACTGGTTCTCTTTAATCATTATCAGAACTAGGACAACTTTTTGTGCAATTTTCACATATTGCTACAAAAAAAAGTTACAACCTTTCCAAGGAATCCTTATGCAGATTTTTCGAAGACTTACTTCAGTCTGGTAAATAGTCTGAAATTATTCTTTATAATATAAGGAAGTCCCAATGCTGTGGTATCTAGCCTTGCCTACACTGCTAGGAGACATCAGGCAATTAGATGAGGATTATAATTGTATCTTTGCTTCTTCAACTATGGGGCTGATGTATAAATACTGCTTCAGGAAAAGTGACCTAATTGCATTGCTTATTCCGGAGGTAGTTTAGGAAGTGAAAACTAATCATCGATGGAGTATCTTTCTTCTGAGATAGTTTTCATCTATAAACCACTATGTGTGAAGATACCAAGCACTGCATACAGCAGATACCTGCAAATTTTTTTTGCATTTTTAAAAGTGTCAACTGAGGGCATGCATACTATAGAGATAGACTATGTACCTGCTATGGTGCCCTTGGAGAGAGTAGGCTCAGCCCTAGCTGGTCCTATCTCCTTGACTACTAGGTGGTAAAATGTCCATATGGACCCATTATAGTATATTGTTCTGTTCAAATTGCACAAGAGGGACATTTTGGATGTACTTGGGGACCTAGGAAAAAATACGGATTGTCCTTTGGAAAGAGGGGTGCTTGGTAGGAATGTACAATGATCTGATATTAATGAGGATGCTGTGGTGTGCATTTAGCTTGCCATACAAGAAGAAGATGATCTGGTCTAGTCTATTAAATTATCTTTTAAAGAGGACCCATGTAATTTAGCATGAGATGAGCCCAATCCATGCTTTTCTGCTTTAAATCAACCCACTAGTCACACTTACCTGCAGCTTCTCACTCCCAACTCTCCACGTAGTGGAACCTCTCTAAAAGATTTCTGCCCCTTCATATACAGTAAAATCTTGCCAAAAGAGCACGTCTTTAAAGGGGGCCTCCAGTTTGCATAAACATCCTTTAAAATCATTATTTATGAAGACAGCTGTGATTTTGTAATGTATTTCTTTTACTGCTTTTACCTTTATCGCTCCTATATCCAATTGTGGGCTTTGGTCATACAGTTCTTTCTTATTTCCTGTGATGTTGTGTCCATGGGCGGGGCAGTGATAGGGGAGTGTGTATGTAACTAGCTGGTGGGAGGAGCGATAAACTAGCTGGGAGATGTTAGAGGCAGTGGCAAGTGCATCATGGGTTTGGCTGGATACAGCAACAGGAAAATGTACATGAGGTAAGCAACTACACGATTATATCTTTAAAAACCATAGTAAGACTGGAAAACCCCTTTAAGAAGACTTCCCACCATCTACCCACCACGTGGTTCCAGATTGTAGCGCAGTGGGGGTAGGGTTGTTTCGGGTATCGAATTTTCGATACCTAATCAATACTTTTGCCTGGTATCGACCTCGATACCAGGATTTGCCTTTTTTTCAATACTAGGCTTCGCTATTGCGCAGTCTAGTATCAGAGAACAATGAGCACGCTCATTGTTCTCCTCAGTAGCACAGGGGAAAAGGAAGCAGTTTCTCCCTCCCCCTGTGCCGCTGCCACCAGTGATGAGAGAGGGGCGGGAGCACTGCGCCACCAATGAAAGTAAATTAACCTTTCATCTGGCAAAAATATCTGTACTCAGTATCATGATATGTACAGCGGCACCCTGGGATCTCACTGCACTTACTATTATGCCTGGGCGCCACTCCGTTCTCCTGCTATGCCCTCCGGTATCTTCGGGGACTTGGTTATACTGGGCGGAGACTGCCCTTGTTCTCCTGGGCGTCTCCTTCCTCTAGGCTGTGAGCTCTGTGCTGCGATTGGCCAGTGCTACAGCCTGGGAGAAGGCAACGCCCAGGGATAATAGTAAGTGCAGTAAGATCCCTGAGCGCCGCTGTACATATCATAATACTTAGTTCAAAATTTTTTGCCAGATAAAAGGTCCTCTTTAATACAAATCCTGGAGGCGGGTGCTGGCGGGGAGCTGCGATTAGCAGCAGTAAACCCCTCAGGTGCCGCACCCGCCTCCTGTATTAAATGTTAATTATATTGTCATTGGTGACACAGTGCGCCCTCCCCCCTCCTCCCCAGTATTAAAATCATTGGTGGCGCAGTGCGCCCCCCAACCCCCCCAGAATTAAAATCATTGGTGGCAGTGGCCACAGGGTCCCCTTCCCTCCTCCTCATTGGTGGCAGTGGCAGTTCTGATCGGAGCCCCAGCAGTGTAATCCTGGGGCTCCGATCGGTTACCATGGCAGCCAGGACGCTACTAAAGCCCTGGCTGCCATTATTACTGGTGCCGGTAACAAGAGCCCCCCCCCCCAATCATGAGCCAGTAATAAAAGCATCCCCCCATCATGTGCTAGTAATAAGAGCCTCCCCATAATATGCCAGTAATAAGAGCCCCCCATCAGGTGCCAGTAATAAGAGCACCCCCCATCATGTGCCAGTAATAAGAGCACCCCCCCATCATGTGCCAGTAATAAGAGCCCCCCCATCATGTGCCAGTAATAAGAGCCCCCCCCCATCATGTGCCAGCAACAAGAACCACCCCCCAATGTGCCAGTAAAAGTATTGTACATATTTAAAAAAATAAAATAAAATGTTATACTTACCTCCATGTCAGCGATGGGTTGCAGGCCTCTTCCGGCCTGTGTCCCGCGCTGTATGGCTCAGGCTGCTACTGACGAGAACAATGCGCCGGCCTCTGCAGCCTGCCTGCAGCCTATCAGAGGAAGGGGAAGGGACACGCCTCTCCCTCCCATGCCCCGCCGCAGCACAGCCATCTGTATCGCTGTCCTGAGGACGGCGATACAGATGACTATGGAGATGAGCGCTTCCACAATGGAAGCACTTATCTCCCTGTGCCCTGCCGCTGCCACCCCCCACTTGTGAGCAGGGCCGCCAGCTTGGGGGGGAGGAATTTCCCCATCCCCCCCCCCCCCCCTGGATCCGCCAGTAGGTGGTGGCTTGGGTGGCTATAGGCCCCTCTCAGTCATCAAGCCCTGGGAGATCGCCCGAAACGCCTATATTAGGATCCATTACTGACTGCAGGGGAAGCATTTAAGGCAATCATAATATTATAAGATGCACTAAACTTTTGGCCCAAAACGTTTTGGGACAAAAAAGTACATCTCATACTGTAATTTTGGGTGGTCATCTCAAAGAGGTTTCTCTGCATTGGGCTGGCAGGAAAAGGTTGACTCCCACCCAAATATTAATTTGTGTTGCTTGAGATAAACTCCTACAGGAAACTCCTCTGCCCAATGTCCCCCATTTTACCTCTACCCATCTAGCATCGCGGGTGACGCAAGTGAGGCTTATCCCTGTCCCCGTCTGCCATTGGCTGCTCCCACTGACACCGGATGTTTTCATCCGCGCATGGGGAGAAGCAGCAGCGGCGGTGCGGGGGACCAGGAGCAGTGCAGGGAGCGGGGAGCGGGGAGCCAGATAAGTATATTTAGTGTGAGGGGCCTGGGCATATGGCGGACATTTTTTAGTCTTGGATAAACCCTTTAATCATCTTATACAGACCGTTCATATACTTCACTGAACACAGATCACATCACAGGTCATACACGTCAAGATTTTATACATCATTGCTGTCATTGTTTTTTCAATGTGTCTTCTGATATTATCTCTGTACTGAAAATGTTCTAAAATACTTTCCCCTCATTCCTTTGCAGATTTGTAAGATCTCTGCTGGCTGTTGGTAAATGGAGGCAGCCCCACGGCAGTGTAGGTTATCAGATCTTTCTCCTATAATTTGCTGTGCACCTGTGCGACCAAGATGTGATCAAGATGGGTTTTAGGCTGTGGAGGTAAAAAATTCCCTGACAACAGCAGGAGATTTTAAATACTGTGATATTTTGAAATGCAAAGTATATTAAAGAGTTGTATATTAAAACCTCTTGAAGAATAATGTTAAATCTTTAACTACGAAGACATCAATATGATTCATGGCTACATGTGGAACAAAACCTTGAAAAATATCCACTTGAAACATTGCAGGGGATAATGGATCTGAAGTGCTCCGATAAGAGTGAGAATGGAAAAATGGAAAAACTTTAAATATTAAAGTATACCTCCATGTTCAGGTGACTTTTCAGGATAAACTGTCAAGTGGGTGTATATAAGGACACAACTATTTAATTATATCACTCGTATCAGTCATTTTTCACCAGTTTTTCCCCTTCGCAGCCTCTATTTCTAATTGTCAGTCATCCTGAGCCAGTATGTTGGAGTATGTTCAGCCAGTAGCCTCCATAATGTCTCCCACAGAATACAAATGGATGAGAACAGGAGATTCTGGTCCCAAACCGCTATAATCCAATCACTCAGTGAGCTGACAGTCCGTTTTGGTCTCTGAAGACGGATTCAGCAGAGAATTCAAACTGAATGTTAGTTAAGGGGTGTGGGAGAGATAAAGAGCTGATCAGAGGAGAAAGAGGCATTTTTCACTGATAAGGCATTTTACAAGGTTTCTGATATTCACCTATACTATTGAGTTATGCAAAGTTGTGTGAAAATTTTGTAACCATTTAAGAACTGCATAGTCATAGAATGGGAGGGGAAATGTACACAGGAAAAAAGCTGAAGCCAATACAAACTGAGATTACTTACCTCTAATTAACTACATGTGAGTGCTGCTGTCCATAACTATCTACAACAGGTCACCACTGCAGCCAGTGACTGACTTCAGTGGTCACATACAGAATCCATTGGAGGATCTCGAAAGTGTTGGAATGGAAGTGTCCGGCAATCCGTAATATTACTTCTATTATATTATACACTATTCTTAGTAATTTTTTTTTAAAAATTAGGTGGTCAGAAAACTCTTGAGCCTGTGCACAGAGCTGTGTGCTATCCGTGTAGTCAAATATATCATCTTTAGATCCCAATATCCCAGATCCAAGCAGGAAAAACTCCTAATTATCAACCTCACAGCATGATTACAGAATGAAAGGACATAGCTAAACATAACTATGCACCTACATAGCATGCTAATAGTCCCTATTAAATATCACATACACAGTGTGCATAAAAACACATAGGGGGTCATTTATCAAACTGGTGTAAAGTAGAACTGGCTTAGTTGCCCATAGCAACCAATCAGATCCCCTCTTTTCATTTTCCAAAGGAGCTGTGAAAAATGAACAATGGAATCAGATTGGTTGCTATGAGCAACAAAGCCATTTCTACTTTACACCAGTTTGATAAATGATCCCCATAGTTTATTGAGATAAATACACATAACATACTAGTGACAAAATGGGGCAAGATGGACAAAGGCCCCACATTACTGCTGCAAGTAGGGAAGCTAACCAACGTATGTAAATATGTGCCACTTTAACAGAAAAATCATCCAAAGATATACACACCAAATATATAAGTATAGAGCGGCACGAATAGCCCCTGCTGCACAATAAATGGGCCACTATCAATATAGTATAGGATGGTGCCGCCCGTCTCTGGAGGACACAAACAATGTGTATGTATATAATAAACCTAATAATAATATTAATAAAGCTAGCAAAGGCTCACAAAAGCTTCAAAATACAATCCAAATAATAGGGCTTATGTCTATGTGATGTCTCCTCTATTCAAGCTCACTGCACCTACTCTAAACTCCCAACAGAACAAGTGCAGAATAGAGGAGACATCACATGGAGATGATCTGCCTGGTCACATGACCCTCCATTAGAAGCCATTTTATGGACAGGAATTCCATGTGGACAGCACAGAAGACTTTGTAAACAAATAAATATAGAAAATAATGCAGACTAACAAGCAAAGCTACATTAGTATTTATTATATAATCATCTTACATACACATTGGTCAACAATAACCAGAAAGTTGCCAACCCCTGGCCTTTAAGCAAGTTGAAGATGAGATGATTTCCAAAAGGCATAACGTTAAAGATGACCCATTCCCTTTGTATTTTAAGAAAAAAAACAGGGAATGAAGCAAAGCTTTGGGCACCCTGCATGATTAGTACCTAATAGCACCCCCTTCGGCAAGTATTGAAAGGGAAATCAGAACCCCTGCTTAACCGCAAAAGACCTTCAAGAAGATTTAGCAGACTCTGGAGTTGTGGTAGATTGTCTAACTGTTCAGCGACACCTGCACAAATATGGCCTTCATGGAAGAGTCCTCAGAAGAAAACATCTTGTGCGTCCTCACCACAAATTTCAGCATCAGAGGTTGTCAAAAGAACATTTTGACAAGCCTAATGCATTTTGGAAATAAGTCCTATGGACCAATGAAGTAAATAGAACTCTTTGGCTGCAATGAGGAAAGGTATGTTTGGAGAAAAAAGGGTACATAATTTCACGAAAAGAACAACTCTCCAACCATTAAGAATAGGAGTGGATCAATCATGCTTTGGGATTGTGTTGCAGACAATGACATGGGGAACAATTCACGGGTAGAGGGAAGAATGGATTCAATGAAATTCCAGAAAATTCTGGAAGCAAACATAACACAAACTGTAAAAAAGCTGAATCTAAAAAGAGAATGGCTTTTACAAATGGATAATGACACACCTCAAAATCCAGAATACAGGGTGGGCCATTTACAGTACAGACCAAAAGTTTGGACACACCTTCTCATTCAAAGAGTTTTCTTTATTTTTCTTTATTTTCATGACTATGAAGGCATCAAAACTATGAATTAACACATGTGGAATTATATACATAACAAACAAGTGTGAAACAACTGAAAATATGACATATTCTAGGTTCTTCAAAGTAGCCACCTTTTGCTTTGATTACTGCTTTGCACACTCTTGGCATTCTCTTGATGAGCTTCAAGAGGTAGTCCCCTGAAATGGTCTTCCAACAGTCTTGAAGGAGATGCTTAGCACTTGTTTGCCCTTTTGCCTTCACTCTGCGGTCCAGCTCACCCCAAACCATCTTGATTGGGTTCAGGTCCGGTAACTGTGGAGGCCAGGTCATCTGGCGCAGCACCCCATCACTCTCCTTCATGGTCAAATAGCCCTTACTTTCAAAGTTTTCCCAATTTTTCGGCTGACTGACTGACCTTCATTTCTTAAAGTAATGATGGCCACTCGTTTTTCTTTACTTAGCTGCTTTTTTCTTGCCGTAATACAAATTCTAACAGTCTATTCAGTAGGACTATCAGCTGTGTATCCACCTGACTTCTCCTCAACGCAACTGATGGTCCCAACCCCATTTATAAGGCAAGAAATCCCACTTATTAAACCTGACAGGGCACACCTGTGAAGTGAAAACCATTTCAGGGGACTACCTCTAGCTCATCAAGAGAATGCCAAGAGTGTGCAAAGCAGTAATCAAAGCAAAAGGTGGCTACTTTAACCACCTCCGGACCGCCTAACGCAGGATTGCGTTCCGGAGGTGGCAGCGCTGCGCAGAGTCACGCATATACGCGTCATCTCGCGAGACGCGAGATTTCGCTCAAAGCCGGCCCGCGCATGCGCATCGCGGGCCGGCAAAATTAAAAGAAGTATTTCGTCACCAGCCTGCCAGCAACGATCATTGGCTGGCAGGCTGGCGATTTTCAAAAAATCCAATCCAAAGTCATATAACAGATCATATTAGTAAATATGATCTGTTATATGGCTTGTCTGCTCCTGTGCTGGTCCTTTTCGTCGGTTGGATCCAGCACAGGAGCAGACTGAACTGTGAGTAGCACCAACACTACACCTTAGCCCCAGATCACCCACCTGCACCCCAATTAACCCTTTGATCACCCCTTTGATCGCCCCTGTCAATCACTAGTGAAAGGAAAAAAAGTGATCAGTGTAAACTGTCACTTTTTTTTTTCCACTGGTATTGGCTGTTAGGTTTTAGGGATAGTTTAGGCCCCTTGGTTAGGTAGTTAGCGTCAGTTAGCGCCCACCCCACCGCACCGCAGTCACTTTTATTCGCTGTTTAGCATATCGCTAATCAGCATTTGTACTTTTATAGTATCTGTAAGTGATCAAAACTGATCACGGTCAGATCTATAATAGTATTAGTGTCACTTTAGTTTGCCCTCCACCCAAAACGCAGTGTTTGCCCGATCAGGCCTGATCGGTCGCCCACACGTGCGTTCACCCACGCCCGCCCCACCGCAGTGACAAAAAATTATTATTTTTTGATCACTGCACATTCATTTTACACGCACTGCGGCGATAAAAAAATCAGTTTTGATATTTATTATCAACCGCAGCAGCCTCCGGTACTACGCTAGCCTCCCCTTTGTAAGACAGGTTTGCTTTTTTTCTTGGGTAGTCTCAGGGAATACCCCTAAATTTAGTAGTCCAAAATGTCAAACAGGGGGTATTCTCTGAAGAGGCCTACAGGATTCTGACCCAGTCGGATGAGGAGTGGGAACCCTCATCTGACGAATCTAGCGGGTCAGAATATGAACCTGTGGAAAGCTCTCTGACCCAAAGTTCGGACGAGGAGGTGGAGGTCCCTGGCAGCACCAGGCGTACCCGGCCCCATGTCGCTAGACCACAGGTTACGCAGGATCCGCTTCAAGAGCAGCAGAGTGGGGCTGTCGCTGCCGGATCACGTGGTGAGGCATACACCAGCAGCGCAGCCCTTCCTGGACCTAGTACCAGCACTGCCGTACAACATGGTGAAGTAGCGAGCACCAGAAGGGCAGTTGAAGCTGGTACGGTGGCACGTGCAAAAGTTACCCCGTCGCAGCCACCGCAAAGACAGGCCCGTAGAGCCCCTAGAGTCCCTGAGGTGCTGGCAAATCCTGATTGGCAGTCACCAACTTCAGCCGCACCAGTAGTTCCCCCTTTCACCGCCCAGTCTGGAGTTCGGGTTGAGACGGCTCAAATCGGTTCGGCCCTGGGATTTTTTGAGCTGTTCTTGACTGCGGAGCTCTTGGACTTAGTCGTGGCAGAGACCAACCAGTATGCCACACAATTTATAACCGCTAACCCGGGAAGCTATTATGCCCAGCCTTTCCGGTGGAAACCAGTCCAAGTTTCCGAACTTAAAATTTTTTTGGGCCTTCTCCTCAACATGGGCCTGACAAAAAAGCATGAATTGCGGTCATATTGGTCAACGCACCCAATTCATCACATGCCCATGTTCTCTGCTGCTATGTCCAGGACACGATTTGAGACCATCCTACGTTTTCTGCATTTTAGCGACAATACCACCTCCCGTCCCAGAGGCCACCCTGCTTTTGACCGGCTCCACAAAATTCGGCCCCTCATAGACCATTTCAACCAGAAATTTGCAGATTTGTATACCCCTGAGCAAAACATCTGCGTAGACGAGTCCCTAATACATTTTACCGGGCGCCTTGGCTTCAAACAATACATCCCAAGCAAGCGTGCCCGGTATGGGGTCAAATTGTATAAGCTCTGTGAAAGGGCCACAGGCTATACCCACAAATTTCGGATCTATGAGGGAAAAGATCAGACCCTGGAGCCGGTCGGTTGCCCTGACTACCTGGGGAGCAGTGGGAAGACAGTCTGGGACTTGGTGTCACCCTTATTTGGCAAGGGGTACCATCTTTATGTGGACAATTTCTACACAAGTGTGGCCCTCTTTAGGCATTTGTTTATAGAACGGATTTGCGCCTGTGGCACCGCGCGAACTAGTCGCGTGGGCTTCCCCCAACGGCTTGTAACCACCCGTCTTGCAAGGGGGCAGAGGGCTGCCTTGTGTAACGAAGAACTGCTCGCGGTGAAATGGAGAGACAAGCGTGACGTTTACATGCTCTCCTCCATTCACGCAGACACGACAATCCAAATTGAGCGAGCAACCCGTGTCATTGAAAAGCCCCTCTGTGTCCACGACTATAATGCGCTCATGGGAGGGGTGGACTTCAATGACCAGATGTTGTCTCCGTATTTAGTTTCCCGCAGAACCAGACGCTGGTATAAGAAGGTGTCTGTATATTTAATTCAATTGGCGCTCTACAATAGTTTTGTTCTCTACAGTAAGGCTGGGAGAACAGGATCCTTCCTCAAATTCCAGGAAGAGATCATCGAGAACCTCCTTTACCCAGGAGGTTCCGTGGCCCCATCCACCAGTGTAGTTAGCCGTCTACACGAGCGACATTTCCCCAGTGTCGTTCCTGGTACCTCAACCCAACCGTCACCCCGAAAAAGATGTCGTGTCTGTAGCAGGAGTGGAATAAGGCGTGACACCCGCTATTTCTGTCCTGACTGTGCTGACCACCCTGCCCTATGCTATGGAGAGTGTTTCCGGAAGTACCACACACAGGTACACCTAGCATAGGGATTGCATCTCACCAGGACAGGCACACAGGGCTATTAGGGCCCATTCACTCACAGCTGCTGCAAACCTCTCCTTTCACCTGGGATAAAGTGCATAACGTACTTCGCCACATCTTTGGGCGATTTGCGCTTTGCACATTGTCCCATGGGGAAGGAGAGGTTTGTTCTATAAAAGGTAAAAAAAACTAAACAAAAAAAAAAATACCGGTAAGTAAAAAAGTTAAATGTTCAGTTAAAAAAGTTTAAAAAAAGTTTCTATGTTCTGTTCAACAGTTAATAAAGTTATTGCTTTGCGGCCTGGTTTTTTCTTTTTTGTTTTGTTTTTTTTACCTTTCAGGTGGACCAACCGATCGACTAGCTGCAGCACTGATGTGCATTCGGACAGAAGCATTGCGCTGCTGTCAGATTACACGCAAGTCGGTGTATGCGGCGCTGCAAGACGAGATTTCTCCTCTGCAGTAAAAGATACGTTTGCCGAGGCATATGAGCTGAGGAGGTGGCGGTGTTCATATACTTTGGCAAACACTTTGTATACTGTATATAAAAAAAAAAATCCCGGCAATGATTTATTAATCCACATCAATTGATGTGAATGGAGAAATCTGGTTTGCCAGGGCATACGAGCTGAAGTGGGTATGGATGTTGGGCGGAGCTCCTATATCCTGGCAGACGCCTTTCCCCTCCTTTTTCTTTTTTTGGCAGAGATTTTTTCATCCACATTGATCGATGCGAATGAAGAAATCTGTGCCGTTCATTTTTTTCTTTCAGCCCAGAGGCTAAACGGAAAAAAAAAAATCTCATTACCCGTATGCTCAATATAAGGAGAATAGCAGAAACTCCTAATGCTGGGCATACATGTAATGATTGCGGAGACCCTCAAATGCCAGGGCAGTACAAACACCCCACAAATAACACCATTTTGGAAAGAAGACACCCCAAGGTATTCGCTGAGGGGCATATTGAGTCCATGAAAGATTGAAATTTTTGTCCCAAGTTAGCGGAAAGGGAGACTTTGTGAGAACAAAATCAAAAAAATCTATTTCCGCTAACTTGTGCCAAATTTTTTTTTTTCAATGAACTCGCCATGCCCCTCATTGAATACCTTGGGGTGTCTTCTTTCCAAAATGGGGTCACATGTGGGGTATTTATACTGCCCTGGCATTTTAGGGGCCCCAAAGCGTGAGAAGAAGTCTGGTATCCAAATGTCTAAAAATGCCCTCCTAAAAGGAATTTGGGCACCTTTGCCCACCTAGGCTGCAAAAAAGTGTCACACATGTGGTATCTCCGTATTCAGCAGAAGTTGGGGAATATGTTTTGGGGTGTCATTTTACATATACCCATGCTGGGTGAGATAAATATCTTGGTCAAATGCCAACTTTGTATAAAAAAAATGGGAAAAGTTGTCTTTTGCCAAGATATTTCTCTCACCCAGCATGGGTATATGTAAAATGACACCCCAAAACACATTCCCCACCTTCTCCTGAGTACGGAGATACCAGATGTGTGACACTTTTTTGCAGCCTAGGTGGGCAAAGGGGCCCACATTCCAAAGAGCACCTTTCGGATTTCACAGGTCATTTACCTACTTACCAGACATTAGGGCCCCTGGAAAATGCCAGGGCAGTATAACTACCCCACAAGTGACCCCATTTTGGAAAGAAGACACCCCAAGGTATTCCGTGAGGGGCATGGCAAGTTCCTAGAATTTTTTATTTTTTGTCACAAGTTAGTGGAAAATGATGATTTTTTTTTTTTTTTTTTTTTTCATACAAAGTCTCATATTCCACTAACTTGTGACAAAAAATAAAAATTTCCATGAACTCACTATGCCCATAAGCGAATACCTTGGGGTCTCTTCTTTTCAAAATGGGGTCACTTGTGGGGTAGTTATACTGCCCTGGCATTCTAGGGGCCCAAATGTGTGGTAAGGAGTTTGAAATCAAATTCTGAAAAAAATGACCTGTCAAATCCGAAAGGTGCTCTTTGGAATATGGGCCCCTTTGCCCACCTAGGCTGCAAAAAAGTGTCACACATCTGGTATCTCCGTACTCAGGAGAAGGTGGGGAATGTGTTTTGGGGTGTCATTTTACATATACCCATGCTGGGTGAGAGAAATATCTTGGCAAAAGACAACTTTTCCCATTTTTTTATACAAAGTTGGCATTTGACCAAGATATTTATCTCACCCAGCATGGGTATATGTAAAAAGACACCCCAAAACACATTCCTCAACTTCTCCTGAGTACGGGGATACCAGATGTGTGACACTTTTTTGCAGCCTAGGTGGGCAAAGGGGCCCACATTCCAAAGAGCACCTTTTGGATTTCATAGGTCATTTTTTACTGAATTTGATTTCAAACTCCTTACCACACATTTGGGCCCCTAGAATGCCAGGGCAGTATAACTACCCCACAAGTGACCCCATTTTGGAAAGAAGAGACCCCAAGGTATTCGCTGATGGGCATAGTGAGTTCATGGAAGTTTTTATTTTTTGTCACAAGTTAGTGGAATATGAGACTTTGTATGAAAAAAAAAAAAAAAAAAAAATCATCATTTTCCACTAACTTGTGACAAAAAATAAAAAATTCTAGGAACTCGCCATGCCCCTCACGGAATACCTTGGGGTGTCTTCTTTCCAAAATGGGGTCACTTGTGGGGTAGTTATACTGCCCTGGCATTCTAGGGGCCCAAATGTGTGGTAAGGAGTTTGAAATCAAATTCTGAAAAAAATGACCTGTCAAATCCGAAAGGTGCTCTTTGGAATATGGGCCCCTTTGCCCACCTAGGCTGCAAAAAAGTGTCACACATCTGGTATCTCCGTACTCAGGAGAAGGTGGGGAATGTGTTTTGGGGTGTCATTTTACATATACCCATGCTGGGTGAGAGAAATATCTTGGCAAAAGACAACTTTTCCCATTTTTTTATACAAAGTTGGCATTTGACCAAGATATTTATCTCACCCAGCATGGGTATATGTAAAAAGACACCCCAAAACACATTCCTCAACTTCTCCTGAGTACGGGGATACCAGATATGTGACACTTTTTTGCAGCCTAGGTGGGCAAAGGGGCCCACATTCCAAAGAGCACCTTTTGGATTTCATAGGTCATTTTTTACTGAATTTGATTTCAAACTCCTTACCACACATTTGGGAGCCTAGAATGCCAGGGCAGTATAACTACCCCACAAGTGACCCCATTTTGGAAAGAAGAGACCCCAAGGTATTCGCTGATGGGCATAGTGAGTTCATGGAAGTTTTTATTTTTTGTCACAAGTTAGTGGAATATGAGACTTTGTATGAAAAAAAAAAAAAAAAAAAAATCATCATTTTCCACTAACTTGTGACAAAAAATAAAAAATTCTAGGAACTCGCCATGCCCCTCACGGAATACCTTGGGGTGTCTTCTTTCCAAAATGGGGTCACTTGTGGGGTAGTTATACTGCCCTGGCATTCTAGGGGCCCAAATGTGTGGTAAGGAGTTTGAAATCAAATTCTGAAAAAAATGACCTGTCAAATCCGAAAGGTGCTCTTTGGAATATGGGCCCCTTTGCCCACCTAGGCTGCAAAAAAGTGTCACACATCTGGTATCTCCGTACTCAGGAGAAGGTGGGGAATGTGTTTTGGGGTGTCATTTTACATATACCCATGCTGGGTGAGAGAAATATCTTGGCAAAAGACAACTTTTCCCATTTTTTTATACAAAGTTGGCATTTGACCAAGATATTTATCTCACCCAGCATGGGTATATGTAAAAAGACACCCCAAAACACATTCCTCAACTTCTCCTGAGTACGGGGATACCAGATATGTGACACTTTTTTGCAGCCTAGGTGGGCAAAGGGGCCCACATTCCAAAGAGCACCTTTTGGATTTCATAGGTCATTTTTTACTGAATTTGATTTCAAACTCCTTACCACACATTTGGGAGCCTAGAATGCCAGGGCAGTATAACTACCCCACAAGTGACCCCATTTTGGAAAGAAGAGACCCCAAGGTATTCGCTGATGGGCATAGTGAGTTCATGGAAGTTTTTATTTTTTGTCACAAGTTAGTGGAATATGAGACTTTGTATGAAAAAAAAAAAAAAAAAAAAAATCATCATTTTCCACTAACTTGTGACAAAAAATAAAAAATTCTAGGAACTCGCCATGCCCCTCACAGAATACCTTGGGGTGTCTTCTTTCCAAAATGGGGTCACTTGTGGGGTAGTTATACTGCCCTGGCATTCTAGGGGCCCAAATGTGTGGTAAGGAGTTTGAAATCAAATTCTGAAAAAAATGACCTGTCAAATCCGAAAGGTGCTCTTTGGAATATGGGCCCCTTTGCCCACCTAGGCTGCAAAAAAGTGTCACACATCTGGTATCTCCGTACTCAGGAGAAGGTGGGGAATGTGTTTTGGGGTGTCATTTTATATATACCCATGCTGGGTGAGATAAATATCTTGGTCAAATGCCAACTTTGTATAAAAAAATGGGAAAAGTTGTCTTTTGCCAAGATATTTCTCTCACCCAGCATGGGTATATATAAAATGACACCCCAAAACACATTCCCCACCTTCTCCTGAGTACGGAGATACCAGATGTGTGACACTTTTTTGCAGCCTAGGTGGGCAAAGGGGCCCATATTCCAAAGAGCACCTTTCGGATTTGACAGGTCATTTTTTTCAGAATTTGATTTCAAACTCCTTACCACACATTTGGGCCCCTAGAATGCCAGGGCAGTATAACTACCCCACAAGTGACCCCATTTTGGAAAGAAGAGACCCCAAGGTATTTCGTGATGGGCATAGTGAGTTCATAGAAGTTTTTATTTTTTGTCACAAGTTAGTGGAATATGAGACTTTGTAAGAAAAAAAAAAAAAAAAAATCATCATTTTCCGCTAACTTGTGACAAAAAATAAAAAGTTCGATGAACTCACTATGCCCATCAGCGAATACCTTAGGGTGTGTACTTTCCGAAATGGGGTCATTTGTGGGGTGTTTGTACTGTCTGGCCATTGTAGAACCTCAGGAAACATGACAGGTGCTCAGAAAGTCAGAGCTGCTTCAAAAAGCGGAAATTCACATTTTTGTACCATAGTTTGTAAACGCTATAACTTTTACCCAAACCATTTTTTTTTTACCCAAACATTTTTTTTTATCAAAGACATGTAGAACTATAAATTTAGAGCAAAATTTCTATATGGATCTCGTTTTTTTTGCAAAATTTTACAACTGAAAGTGAAAAATGTCATTTTTTTGCAAAAAAATCGTTAAATTTCGATTAATAACAAAAAAAGTAAAAATGTCAGCAGCAATGAAATACCACCAAATGAAAGCTCTATTAGTGAGAAGAAAAGGAGGTAAAATTCATTTGGGTGGTAAGTTGCATGACCGAGCAATAAACGGTGAAAGTAGTGTAGGTCAGAAGTGTAAAAAGTGGCCTGGTCTTTCAGGGTGTTTAAGCACTGGGGGCTGAAGTGGTTAAGAACCTAGAATATGACATATTTTCAGTTGTTTCACACTTGTTTGTTATGTATATAATTCCACATGTGTTAATTCATAGTTTTGATGCCTTCAGTGTGAATCTACAATTTTCATAGTCATGAAAATAAAGAAAACTCTTTGAATGAGAAGGTGTGTCCAAACTTTTGGTCTGTACTGTATATGGATACACCTTAATAAAATGGGAATGGTTAGTGATATTAACTTCCTGTTTGTGGCACATTAGTATATGTGAGGGGGGAAACTTTTCAAGATGGGTGGTGACCATGGCGGCCATTTTGAAGTCGGCCATTTTGAATCCAACTTTTGTTTTTTCAATAGGAAGAGGGTCATGTGACACATCAAACTTATTGGGAATTTCACACGAAAAACAATGGTGTGCTTGGTTTTAACGTAACTTTATTCTTTCATGAGTTATTTACAAGTTTCTCTTTGTTTGCAGCCATTGACATGTCGCCGAGGTTAACACGTGAGGAGCGGATAGAAATTGTGTTGATGTCTGGGGAACGCAGTAACCGGGTCATTGCAGCAGATTTCAATGCAAGACACCCTACGAGACCACCCATCTCCCATGCTACAGTTAGCAAACTGCTTGCTAAGTTTCGTGAAACTGGTTCAGTGTTGGATTTGCCAAAATGTGGACGCATGAAATCTGTCTCTAATGAAGAAACATCAGTGGCTGTCCTAGCTTCATTCAGCAAGAGCCCACAGCGTAGCACTCGCCGCATGTCACTGGAGAGTGGCATTAGTCAAACATCCCTTCGGCGGATATTAGCTACTCACAAATGGCACCCTTACAAACTCCAGCTACTGCAGCATCTCAACGAGGATGACCCAGATCGGCGCACTGAATTTGCAGAATGAGCAAAACAAAAATTGGAACAGGACCCTCAGTTTACGCAGAAGATTTTGTTCAGTGATGAGGCAAACTTTTATGTGAATGGTGAAGTTAACAAACAAAACCACCGCTATTGGTCTGACACTAACCCACATTGGATAGATTCCTCCAAGACTGTTGGAACAAAAAAATTGATGGTATGGTGTGGTATATGGGGTACAAAGATAGTGGGGCCATTCTTGATCAATGGAAACCTCAAGGCCACTGGATATGCGAAATTGCTACATGATGATGTGTTTCCCTCTTTATGCACTGAAGCTGGCACGTTCCCTGAGTTTTTCCAGCAAGATGGTGCACCACCACATTATGGGTGTCAGGTCCGAGCATTCCTAGATGAACAGTTTCCTGGAAAGTGGATTGGTCATCGTGGGCCAGTTGAATGGCCCCCAAGGTCTCCCGATCTGACCCCCTTAGACTTTTATCTTTGGGGTCATCTGAAGGCAATTGTCTATGCTGTGAAGATACGAGATGTGCAGCACCTGAAACTACGGATACTGGAAGCCTGTGCTAGCATTTCTCCTGCGGTGTTGCTATCAGTGTGTGAAGAGTGGGAGAAGAGGATTGCATTGACAATCCAACACAATGGGCAGCACATTGAACACATTTTATAAGTGGTCAGAAACTTGTAAATAACTCATGAAAGAATAAATTTACGTTAAAACCAAGCACACCATTGTTTTTCTTGTGAAATTCCCAATAAGTTTGATGTGTCACATGACCCTCTTCCTATTGAATAAACAACAGTTGGATTCAAAATGTCCGACTTCAAAATGGCCGCCATGGTCACCACCCATCTTAAAAAGTTTCCCCCCTCACATATACTAATGTGCCACAAACAGGAAGTTAATATCACCAACCATTCCCATTTTATTAAGGTGTATCCATATAAATGGCCCACCCTGTAGATTACATCAAAAGGCATAAGCTGAAGGTTTTACCATGGCCCTCAGAGTCCCCTGATCTGAACATCATTGAAAATCTGTGGATAGACCTCAAAAGAGCAGCGCATACAAGACAGCCCAGGAATCTCACAGAACTGGAAGACTTGAAGAAGGAAGAATGAATGAAAGTCCATCAAACAAGAATTGAAAGACTCTTGGCTGGCTACAAAAAGTGTTTACAAGCAGTGATTCTTGCGAAAGGCAGTGCTATAGGGTAGCATATAGTTAAATAAAAAAAAAGAAAACAGTTCTACCACTTGCACTGCCAAAAAGTTACATGAAAGAAGCCAAAAAGCAGCAATATATAAGAAAAGTAGGGTAAATGTCCATTACAGCCCAGCAAACAGCTTCAGACTTCCTACTATATGGGAAACTTGCCTGCTCTGCCAGAAGTATGGAGGTCTCCTTTTAAAGGGGCTGTTTCGGGGACATTTAAAACTCAATAAAAAAGAAAGGCATTTGCTAAAATAACATTAAAATTACACTGCCACTCCAGTGGCACTGCTCCAGTTTCTGGCTGTATTGTAGACAGTCACGAGCTGCAGCAGCAACATTCAGGTAGTCATAATGTCATCACTGCAGGACACAGCAACTGAGACTAGCCGGAGCACCGGAGCAGGTAAGTAATATCTATCCCCTTCTTTTTCTATGATTTTTAAACCCTGAAGGACCCTGAGATTTTCAATTTTTGTGTTTTTGTTTTTCACTCCCCGCATTCCCATAGTACTAACTTTTTTCATTTTTCCATTCACATAGCCTTAGGCCTCCTGCACACGAACGTATTTTTTTGCGGTCCGCAAAAACGGGTCCCGTTTTTCCGTGATCCGTGACCGTTTTTTCGTCCGTGGGTCTTCCTTGATTTTTGGAGGATCCACGGACATGAAAAAAAAGTCGTTTTGGTGTCCGCCTGGCCGTGCGGAGCCAAACGGATCCGTCCTGAATTACAATGCAAGTCAATGGGGACGGATCCGTTTGACGTTGACACAATATGGTGCAATTTCAAACGGATCCGTCCCCATTGACTTTCAATGTAAAGTCTGGAGTCCCTATACCATCGGATCGGAGTTTTCTCCAATCCGATGGTATATTTTAACTTGAAGCGTCCCCATCACCATGGGAACGCCTCTATGTTAGAATATACTGTTGGATATGAGTTAGATCGTGAAACCTCATTTCCGACAGTATATTCTAACACAGAGGCGTTCCCATGGTGATGGGGACGCTTCTAGTTAGAATATACTACAAACTGTGTACATGACTGCCCCCTGCTGCCTAGCAGCATCCGATCTCTTACAGGGGGCTGTGATCAGCACAATTAACCCTTCAGGTGCCGCACCTGAAGGGGTTAATTGTGCTATCATATCCCCCTGTAAGAGATCAGGGCTGCCAGGCAGCAGGGGGCAGACCCCCCCCTCCCCCCTCCCCAGTTTGAATATCATTGGTGGCCAGTGCGGCCCCCCCCCCCCTTCCTCCCTCTATTGTAATAATTCGTTGGTGGCACAGTGTGCGCCCCCCCCCCCCGCCCCCCCCTTCCTCCCTCTAGTGTAATAATTCGTTGGTGGCACAGTGTGCCCCCCCCCTTCCTCCCTCTATTGTAATCGTTGGTGGCACAGTGTGCGCCCCCCATTGGCCCCCCTCCCTCTATAGCATTAACAACATTGGTGGCCAGTGTGCAGCCTCCCATCTACCCCCCCCCCCCCCCCCGATCATTGGTGGCAGCAGGTTACTAGCAATAGTACAATAGTAAAAGATTAATACTTACCTGGGAGCTGCGATGTCTGCTTCCGGCCGGGAGTTCCTCCTACTGGTAAGTGACAGTTCATTTAGCAATGACACTTACCAGTAGGTGGAGCTCCCGGCCGGACACGAACATCGCAGCAGCCGGTAAGTATGAATCTTCTACTATTGTACTATTGCTAAGTAACCATGGCAACCAGCGTCCTGGTTGCCATGGTTACCGATCGGAGCCCCAGCGATTAAACTGGGACTCCGATTGGTACTCCGCTGCCACCAATGATGGGGGGGGGGGAGATGTGAGGCCGCACACTGGCCACCAATGTTGTTAATGCTATAGAGGGAGGGGGGGCCGATGGGGGGCGCACACTGTGCCACCAACGAATTATTACAATAGAGGGAGGGAGGGGGGGGAACGCACACTGGCCACCAACGAATAATTACAATAGAGGGAGGGGGGGGGGCGCACTGGCCACCAATGATATTTAAACTGAGGAGGGGGGGGAGGGTCTGTCCCCTGCTGCCTGGCAGCCCTGATCTCTTACAGGGGGCCGTGATCAGCACAATTAACCCCTTCAGGTGCCGCACCTGAAGGGGTTAATTGTGCTGATCACGGCCCCCTGTAAGAGATCGGGTGCTGCCAGGCAGCAGGGGGCAGTCTTGTACAAAGTTTGTAGTGTATTCTAACTAGAGGCGTCCCCATCACCATGGGAACGCTTCTGTGTTAGAATATACTGTCGGTTCTGAGTTTTCACGAAGTGAAAACTCAGCTTTGAAAAAGCTTTTATACAGACGGATCTTCGGATCCGTCTGTATAAAAACTAACCTACGGCCACGGATCACGGACACGGATGCCAATCTTGTGTGCATCCGTGTTCTTTCACGGACCCATTGACTTGAATGGGTCCGTGAACCGTTGGCCGTGAAAAAAATAGGACAGGTCATATTTTTTTCACGGCCAGGAAACACGGATCACGGATGCGGCTGCAAAACGGTGCATTTTCAGATTTTTCCACGGACCCATTGAAAGTCAATGGGTCCGCGAAAAAAAGCGGAAAACGGCACAACGGCCACGGGTGCACACAACGGTCGTGTGCAGGAGGCCTTATGAGGGCTTATTTTTTGCGGGACAAGTTTTACTTTCTAATGGCACCATTTACAGTTGCATACCATGTAGTAGGAAGCAGAATTCCAAATGGGGTAGAATTGGGAAAAAATGCAATTCTGATAAAGGTTTTTATTTTTATTCTTTATTTTTTTACACTGTACAGTATGTGGTAAAATTGACCTGCTATCTTTATTCTCCAGGTCAGTACAGTTATAACGATACCACACTTATATAATTTTCTTGCGTTTTAATACTGAAAAAAAAAATTAACTTTGAGGGAAAAAAAAGTTTTTTTATAACCATATTCTGACTTCTATAACTTTTTAAAAATGTATGTATATGGGGCTGTGTGAGGGCTCATTTTTTGCGGGACGATCGGTTCTTTTCAGTGATACCAATTTGAAGTGTGTGCAACTTTTTGATCACTTTTTATAAAAAGATTATTGGGTAGTTAAAGTGACAAAAAATTGCAAATTGGCAGTTTTTATTTTTTTCCCGTTATGCCATTTGCTGTATTCCATTATTATTGTTATATTTTAATTGTATGGGAATTTTCGCACGTGGCGATGTCCATGTTTATTTTTATTTTATTCTTTAAGTATTTTTATTTTAAGGAAAGAGGGGGTGATTTGAACTTTTATATTTGTAAAAACTTTTTTAAACTTTTTTTTAAACTTTTTTTTAAGTCAACTTGGGTGACAATAACCGGCAATCATTAGATTGCCCATTGTTTTCATTGATGGCTAAATAGACATAATTGAAAACATAATTTACACTATACCAATACAATGCTGCCACCTAGTGGCCTGTATTGGTATATTCCTGAAATAGACATGTAACAGGTTCCCCAATCTCAGTCGGGGAACGCTGTTAGCGGAGCTTCCGGCTGATCAGATGCCGTGGTCACATTTGACCAAGGGATCTGAAGGGGAAAATGTATGCGATCAGCCTTATGGCTGATTGCATACATGTGCCGCGGGTTTCTGCTATTTAAAAAAAGCAGAAACCCAGCGGCTATGGCGCCCGCACCACGCGCAAGCGGGCGCCATGTTTGGGGACCGAACTTCTGCCATACATATACAGTGGTGGTCCTTAAGGGGTTAAAGGTGTTATTCAATTTTTTTTTTATTACTCACATGTATGGAAGACATCTTCCCTTACTGTAGGTGGGCAGCAGCTCATCAAGCACTCACATCTCCCAGAACGAACTGCAATTAGCTCTTGTTAACCCTTTCCTCACTCCAGAAAAAACAGACCCTCAAGTATAGCCCCAGAGATGAATAGGTTATGTAATGCCCCTACAATTTCCTTCTCCACGGTCTAGAGAGAGATATGGCTTTGCATTGTTTTGATTGTGGAAGTAAAGATGAATGAATGAAAGGCATCTGGAGCACTTCTCTATGAACTGAGGGAGAGTAGAAGGAAGCAGGGAAGCTACTGAGCATGTTAGTCCACCTCTGAATGCATGTATATTGCAATAATACTTCATTTGCAATGCATTATCCGTGTATGTGTACTCATACTTTTTATGCTAAATCGCGCAGGGCAAAGCCATTTTTTTTCCCGATCCGGTGACGTATCGGGGCTCTCCATGGGGCTGCCAGGAAGCCCGGTGACATCACTGGCACTGATGGGCCAGTAAAATGGCTAGGGCAGCGCTAAAGCCTGCCCATCAGAGACGGTGATGTCCCCAAACACACTGGCGGGCGGAAGTTTCCGAACGGCAGTGTGTTATTGAAAACAAAATAGCCTGTGCCCTGCACGATTTAGCGCAGGGCAAGGGAGCGCATCGGAGCATGAGATGCTCCGATGCTAGCCTCAGTGGGGCTGCCTGGGTGAAAATAAGGTTATGTCCGGGTTCAGCTCTGAACCCGGACAACCCCTTTAAAGGGATTCTGTCACCTCGTTTTTGGTTATAGAGCTGCGGACATGCACGGCTAGATCGCCGCTAGCATGTCCGCAATATACTGGTCCTATAGCGCTGTGTCCTTTTATTTTGTTTTAAAAATTATTTTTGAGATATGTAAATGAGCCTTGTAAGGTGCCCAAGGGGCTGTACGAACCTTCTTGGTGCCCAGCCACTCCCCCTGTGAAGGAGCCCAGCACCGCCTGTATCCAGGAATCTGCCCTTTCGTCACAGTTAGATTGCCATAAACTCACGATGCGCGAGCTCCTTCCCTGAGGCTGATGCCAGCACAGGGAAGGAACACTATACCGGCACTGCGCATGCGCGAGCTCGTGCATAGCGAGATTACGGCAATCTAACTGTGACGAAAGGAGGAGATTCGGAGGACATAGGCGGTGCTGGGCTCCTTCACAGGCGGGCGTGGCTGGGCACCAGGAAGGTTCGTATAGCCCCTTGGTCACCTTACAAGGCTCATTTACATATCTCTAAAATCATTTTTTAAACAAAATAAAAGCCCTATAGGACCGGTATATTGCGGACATGCTAGCGGCGATCTAGCCCTGCATGTCCGCAGCTCTATAACCGAAAACGAGGTGACAGAATCCCTTTAAGTGTCCTAGGCAGCTCTTTTAAGGGCATTCTAGGAGATTAGGTTGGGTATACTGCAAATGAAATCATAAAAAAAATCTCACTTTCCCACTCAGAAGAATAGTAACGGGATGTAACAGAGCTGAATTTACCATCAAACTCGTTTCCTAATGAGCACCTGACATAAAGTAGGTCCACAAGGTGTCCAGTGTAAAATCACCCATGAGATCTGATGTTAGAACAAGTGGTCCTTCAAGATACAATACTAATCGGTTCCAGGACGACCATTGTACGCTGAAACCATTGTTACTTGATTAATCGGTTCCAAAGCCCAAAGTAAATATAAGCAGATTAAACAAGTCCTTACATAAAACAGTCCGGAATAGCTGCTAACTGGCAACTAATACTCATATTTTACCAGAGAAGTGACCTTGATTGTTGGATCTGAGTCTGAGGCATTGTGTGTTGAGTCTAGTTTAAACTTATGATGGGTCAGAAAGAAACATTTTATGTTGAAAATATTGTATCCTGAGGGAGCGCTGTACAGGTAGTCACAAAGTGCATCAACAATGGTACCATTTACAAACTCAGCTCTCCTACATCTGCAAATAAAAACCTACATTACTCACCAAACAAGGAGTTGCAGAAGCCATACCACTTACATCCCTGCTGTCCTATGAGCCACTTGCCGGATACACTGGCCGCAAAGCTGAAGGGGGTCCCAAAGATACAGACCAGCAAGTCACTGACGCTGATGTTCAGCAGGATCATATTAATAGGTGTCCTCACCACCTCAAACTTCACAAAGATCAGCAGCACCAAAAAGTTATACACTGATCCCAGAAGCAGGATGAAGCCCAGGCACACTGCCACAGCACTGTGAGCAGTCCTGCTGAGACCAGGCATCGGGGAGTCCCTGCTGTCCTCAAGGCTGGCGTTATGCAGTACAGAGTCATTCAGTGTGCTGAGGACATACACCATCTCTGCTGATCATCAACCTCCGCTCCTTGCAGCCTATTGTGAGGAGCCCAAGGATAAAGCTGCTGCAGCCAGGATTCCAAGATGTGCACCGGCGCCACCTGCTGGCAGCTAGCCGTCTGCCTAGTAACATTGTATCAGCAGGGACTTTGTCATTGGATTTACTGTAGATCAGCAGTTAGATTAGAAGGTAGAAGATAGATATAGACATATATAGAAGACTGACAGAAAAAGACCACATGATCCATCTAGTCTGCGCTTACATTATTATTTATCATAGGATAGACGTGTATATCCCAGGCATGTTTATATTAATTTACTGTATATTTCCCAACCACATCTGATGGGAGTTTTTTCAAAAAATCTTCAACTTCAACTATTCTTTCAGTGTCAAATTATTTTTTCCTGATCTCCCCCCAAATTAATAGATTGTGTCCCATTAATAAACAACACATCCTTCCTGAACCTTATTTATGCCTTTAATATAGTTAAAGGTTTTGATTCCTCCTTTCCTTTCTTTCCTCAAGGATATACTTTAAGTCTCTGTTTTTATGATTCAGACCTCAGAGAGGTAGATAGAAGGAATGGATGGATAGATAGATAGATAGATAGATAGATAGATAGATAGATAGATAGATAATGGATAGATAGATAGATATAGATAGATAGATAGATAGATAGATAGATAGATAGATAGATAGATAGATAGATAGATAGATAATGGATAGATAGATAGATAGATAGATAGATAGATAGATAGATAGATAGATAGATAGATAGATAATATATAGATATTAGATAGATAGACATGGGATAGATATAGATAGATAGATAGATAACAAACAAATGAAGTAGCAGCACACCACTAAATGCGCAAAGACTGAGTAAACAGGTGAATATGTGAACAGGGTCAAGTACATGACGCCACTATTTACTGCAAAGCAGTGAAGAAGCTCTTAGCGCATATTCTTGATCAAAAATATGTCGAGCCCACCTACCAGACGACAAGGTAGCTTCTTATCAGGTGGGACCTACTCTAACATGGAGGGTCCAGCTCCATTATTACTCTGATTAAAAACACCAAGGGGTGGGGGATGGGCGGGGAGTGCAAAGTTCCAAAGAGGATGCCTAGTCCTCTATAATATACAGTACAGACCAAAAGTTTGGACACACCTTCTCATTCAAAGAGTTTTCTTTATTTTCATGACTATGAAAATTGTAGATTCACACTGAAGGCATCAAAACTATGAATTAACACATGTGGCATTATATACATAACAAACAAGTGTGAAATATGTCATATTCTAGGTTCTTCAAAGTAGCCACCTTTTGCTTTGATTACTGCTTTGCACACTCTTGGCATTCTCTTGATGAGCTTCAAGAGGTAGTCCCCTGAAATGGTTTTCACTTCACAGGTGTGCCCTGTCAGGTTTAATAAGTGGGATTTCTTGCCTCATAAATGGGGTTGGGACCATCAGTGTGCAAAGCAGTAATCAAAGCAAAAGGTGGCTACTTTGAAGAACCTAGAATATGACATATTTTCAGTTGTTTCACACTTGTTTGTTATGTATATAATTCCACATGTGTGGATGCCATAGTTTTGATGCCTTCATAGTCATGAAAATAAAGAAAACTCTTTGAATGAGGAGGTGTGTCCAAACTTTTGGTCTGTACTGTATATATAAGCAAAAAACGGAACAGCACCTCCTGAGACAAATAGTAGGTGCAAGCTACCTGGTAATAATATAACAAACAAATGAAGTAGCAGCACACCACTAAATGCGCTAAGACTGAGTAAACAGGTGAATATGTGAACAGGGTCAAGTACATGACACCATTATTTACTGCAAAGCAGTTGAAGAGTAATAATGGAGCTGGACCCTCCATTTTAGAGTAGGTCCCACCTGATAAGAAGCTACCTTGTCGTCTGGTAGGTGGGCTCGACATATTTTTGATCAAGAATATGCGCTAAGAGCTTCTTCGCTGTTTTGCAGTAAATAGTGGCGTCATGTACTTGACCCTGTTCACATATTCACATATTCACCTGTTTACTCAGTCTTAGCGCATTTAGTGGTGTGCTGCTACTTCATTTGTTTGTTATATTATTACCAGGTAGCTTGCACCTACTATTTGTCTCAGGAGGTGCTGTTCCGTTTTTTGCTTATAGATAAATAGATAGATAGATATAGTCCACTGTGGAGTTCGCTGCCCAATATGTCTCAACCTGTCATCAACTGAGAGGAAGATGAGATACAATGGACTATTATACCCCTATACTGCCCCTTTAGCCCAACATCCACCACTTTAATTCCATTCCCACATCAACCCCCCCCCCTCCCCCTCTACAATACCTAATATTTATTTTGCTTTGGCAATGCTAAATGTTATACTTGGACATGCCAATAAAGCTTTTTTGAATTTGAATTTGATAGATAGATAGACATGTTATAGATAGATAGATAGATAGATAGATAGATAGATAAATAGATAAATAGATGAATAGTTATTAGATAGATAATAGATAGATATGGGATAGATAGATAGATAGATAGATAGATAGATAGATAGATAGATCGCACTCCCAGCCCCCCACGCTGATTAGCTGTTTGAAGAGACTGCTCCTAGCCTTCCTGCCCCCCCCCCCCCCCTTCCCTTTTCCCATTGCCATCCCATTATCATCCTAACCTCTTCCCTGCTAACATTAAATAAACCACTACAAAACATACAGGAAAATACAGCACCACATCCCTCTTACATCCAGTGACATCTCCTCTGATGTACAGTCATGTGAAAAAATTAGGACACCCTTTGAAAGCATGTGGTTTTTTGTAACATTTTTAATAAATGGTTATTTCATCTCCGTTTCAACAATACAGAGAGATTAAAGTAATCCGACTAAACAAAGAAAACTGAAGAAAAGTCTTTTCAAGATCTTCTGTAAATGTCATTCTACAAAAATGCCTATTCTAACTGAGGAAAAAGATAGGACACCCTTGCCCCTAATAGCGAGTGTTACCTCCTTTGGCTGAAATAACTGCAGTGAGACGGTTCTTGTAGCCATCTACCAGTCTTCGACATCGGTCTGAGGAAATTTTACCCCACTCCTCAATGCAGAACTTTTTCAGCTGTGAGATGTTTGAGGGGTTTCTTGCACGTACAGCCCTTTTCAAGTCACCCCACAGCATCTCAATGGGATTCAAATCTGGACTTTGACTTGGCCATTCCAGGACTCTCCATTTCTTCTTTTTCAGCCAATCTTTGGTTGATTTACTAGTATGTTTTGGGTCATTGTCATGTTGCATGGTCCAGTTCCGCTTCAGCTTTAATTTTCTAACTGATGGTCTCACATGTTCTTCAAGCACCTTCTGATACACAGTAGAATTCAACGTGGATTCTATGATGGTGAGCTGACCAGGTCCTGCTGCAGCAAAGCAGCCCCAAACCATGACACTTCCACCTCCATGCTTCACAGTTGGTATGAGGTTCTTTTCTTGGAATGCTGTGTTTGGTTTACGCCAAACATGTCCTCTGCTGTTGTGTCCAAATAATTCAATTTTGGACTCATCTGTCCAAAGAACATTATTCCAGAAGTCCTGGTCTTTGTCAACTTTATCGCTGGAAAATGTCAGTCTGGCCTCGATGTTTCTCTTGGAAAGCAAAGGTTTCCTCCTTGCACACCTCCCATGCAAGTTAAACTTGTACAGTCTCTTTCTGATTGTAGAGGCATGTACTTCTACATCAACAGTAGCCAGAGCCTGCTGTAGTTCTCGAGATGACACTTTAGGGTTTTTGGATACCTCTTTTAGCATCTTGCGGTCTGCTCTTGGGGTGAACTTGCTGGGGCGACCAGTCCTGGGCATGTTGGCAGTTGTTTTGAAAGCCCTCCACTTGTAGACTATCTTCCGGACAGTGGAATGGCTGATTTCAAAATCTTTTGAGATCTTTTTAAATCCCTTCCCAGACTCATAGGCTGCTACAATCTTTTTTCTGAAGTCCTCTGACAGCTCTTTTGCTCTCACCATGGTGCTCACTCTCACTTCAACAGTCAGGAGCACACCAAACTAAATGTCTGAGGTTTAAATAGGGCAAGCCTCATTCAACATGCAGAGTAACGATCTACTAATTATGTGCACCTGGTGTGATATACCTGTGTGAGATCTGAGCCAATTTAAGAGGGAATACATGTGAGGGTGTCCTATCTTTTTCCTCAGTTAGAATAGGCATTTTTGTAGAATGACATTTACAGAAGATCTTGAAAAGACTTTTCTTCAGTTTTCTTTGTTTAGTTGGATTACTTTAATCTCTCTGTATTGTTGAAACGGAGATGAAATAACCATTTATTAAAAATGTTACAAAAAACCACATGCTTTCAAAGGGTGTCCTAATTTTTTCACATGACTGTACATATTCTCTTTCCTCATCTTCTCATTTCAGACCAGACCACCATGATGATATCTTTGAGCCAACTGTCATCTGCAGAGTTTAAGAAACTGACATCTTAGTTTTCTACTTTTTCCTTTTTCATACTTTTCCATGATCCTCGCACTTTCTGAACACCACAGGGGAGATTTATCAAACTGGTGTAATGTAGAACTGGCTTGGTTGTCCATAGCAACCAATCAGATTACTCATTTCATTTTTTACAGCCCCTTTGGAAAATGAAAGTTGAAATCTGATTGGTTGCTATGGGCAACTAAGCCAGTTCTATTTTACACCAGTTTGATATCCCCCCATCTTGCCACCCCCAATACTGTACCCACTGTGCTCTCCAATACTATACTGCAGAAACAGCACCTCTGAAATCACCAGAACCACACAGATAGTGCCCCTTCAATAATTATTGGCACACAGTGCCCTAAAATTAACTGCGCCAAGCAAATAGTGTCCCTGCCACTAAAAGTGTCGTAAAAATGATGTCTCTCAAAAATAATTGTGCTAAGCTGACACTGTGCCAGGGTGTCTCCCACAATAATAGCGTTCCCAAAAGTTCCACTAACAGTAATAATTCTTTGCCAGTATGCACTTAGTAGTGTGAGGCAGTGACAGGCCTCATATATAAAGGACGGTATGTATCTCCGAGAATGGGACAAGAAACCTACTAAGGAGATGCATACTGGTTTGCTGTGGTGCACCTGAGACCTGCCACCAAGGTACCCGGCCTTGGTGGAGTGGAAGCCAGTAGCTAGTGTGTCCACTAAGATAGATAGTGGACGCTGTTGCTACTTAGTATAGCTGGTATCAGCTAATCCGGACCTGGCTTTCACTGGGAGTAAGCAAAGAGCTGGGTGGGTGCTTACTCCCCACAGTCCACTCTGGGTTTTGTACGTGGATCATGTCCACGATTCTGTTTAAAAGTGAGCAGCAGGAAGCAGGGTGTGTCCTTATGGGTGAGAGGCTACAGATCACACACTTCAAGGCGCGTGTGAAGTCAACACTGTCCTGTGGACAGTTCTAGAGGAGACCCGAGCCTGCAGTACTTTATTTTGGATGTCTTGGACTGATTACCTGATCTGAATGTAACTGAACTGTAAGTTGGCTGGAACAAGCAATAAACTGTATGGAAGTGACTTTCTTGTGTCCCTGCCTGTCTTTAAAACTGGTCATAGGAGCCTACGGTATTACATATGGTGGAGGATGCGGGCGAACCAGTAAGGCAAACACAGTGTTCATATGTCCTGGATTAAACCAGTAAAGTTCTGGGGGTGGAGAGCCTGGCAGCAGAGCTAAATGCAAGCAGCTAAGTGAGCTCTGCTGTGGACCGATTAGGAGGGGGCAATTAAAAGCTTTCCAAGTGAGACAAAATGGGGAAACTTAGCAAAGAAAAGTCCAGAGACACCCCTGGATCCCTTAAAACAGGCACTGGACATGGGGACTTGGATAGATTTGTTAAAAAGACGGGATCCATCTCCTCAAGGCCCGGTGGACAAAGAGGGAGAAGAGGACTACGATGCAGCGTTCCTGGCACCACAGGACAACTTATCTGTGTCCAGAAGCTTCATGAGACAACTACTAGCTGAAGCGCTAGATCCCCTGGTGCAGGAGCTAAAAGATTTCAAGCAGGAATTCCAGCAGTTAAGTCATAGTGGAGGCGGTGGAAGCATTACAGGCCGCCATAGCCACATTTGAATCAGCGGTCTCCAATACCCTGGAGTACTCACAAGCCCACTTAAACTACTTCTACAACCTAGTAGAGGACCAGGACAACTGAGGACGACGGAACAACCTGAGGCTCAAAGGCTTCCCAGAGTCTATTCCACCTGACTCGATAATGGAAATTGTAATACCGTTCTTTGCAGATCTACTGGGCACGGACCTAGCGACTGACATAGTATTAGACAGAGCGCACAGGGCCCTCAGACCCCCTTCACAGCCCTCTGAACCGCCGAGGGATATTATTTGCATGCTCTCCAGCTTCCAGCTCAAGGAGCGGATCTTAAACAAGGCTAGGTCTGCATCAAATCTTAACTATGCAGGTACCAAAATTACTATATACCAAGACTTATGACCAATGACACTTTAGAAAATGCGAGCTTTGAAGCCTTTATTATATGTCCTAAGAGACCATAAGCCCACATATCGATGGCTTTATCCCTTCGAAAAGAGTCTACGACTACTTGAACATTGAAGATCTAAAGATAGCTGATTGGAACCCAATCCTGACTATGACTGACCTGCCACCAATACCTGTTATACCAGCATGGTTCCCAGCAGGTCAAGGGAGGCCTCCATGACAAAAAAGGAAGGCAAGAAAGCTTACTCTGCGTAAAATACCTATGGACAATGTCTGAAGAGATGCTGGTGGCAGTAATTTACTAACCATACTTATTGGAAGTGATGAGAGTTTTGATTTTGTTTTGTTATGTTAAGTCTGCATCATCTCCACTATAATGTTCTTAACATTTAGAGCCTGTTGATAGCCTACACCCTGCATGGATTTGGAAGAGTTGGTGTGTGGACGTTACCTGTGTTCCTGCTCATCCATTTTCTATAAGATAAATTGTACTGCTCTTTGTATTTGGTTGTTTCCCCTGTACTTGTTGTTACTAGGCCTCAAGGAGACGCTGGTTCGTTCACCTGGGAAGGAACCAGTAGTCTCATTCCCTGCCACTACCTAGGGAATTTCAGGTCTCCTAGGGTCTAGGGTCCGGTGTATGTATTTTCCCAACTTCAGGGTCTATACATGCTGACAGGAGTCAGGGCCAGGTTTAGGGGCTTCCTAGGAGGTGACCTTTTCCCTCTCCCTAGCCTTGAGGCCTAGTTCTGTGTACACCAATGCCAGTAGATGGCGGTGTTGAGTTAAAGTACTAGATTAATCAGTAGTACAGTACTTTATGTGAATTTCTAGTAGTGTAACTGGATGTACAGAGCAGCATGTGCTGTGTATTAATATCGCTATCCAGCTCCTGATACAGCCCGTAGTCATCCCGACACTGTACAGGAGCCGGGCGCTATAGGGGATGGCACCTGAACAGTCAATCATTAAATAAAATAAAAAAAATTGGTGAGCGGAATCACACAGACCTACAGTACATCGGGGTGGGGAGCCGCAGGTACGGTACTGTACCCCACCGCACCCGACTGTACTGTCCTGTACCCCACTGCACCCGACTGTACTGTCCTATGCCCCACTGCATCTTATTGTCTACTGTATGTACAGTACTGTACATGTGCTGTGTATTAATATCGCTATCCGGCTCCTGATACAGACCGTAGTCATCCTGACACTGTACAGGAGCCGGGCGCTATAGGGGATGGCACTAGGGTTGAGCAAACCCGAACTTTACGGTGTTCGGAACCCGAACCCGAAAGTTCGGGTTCGGTGTTCGGGTAATATTAATATACCATCGGATCAGAGTTTTCTCCAATCCGATGGTATATTTTAACTTGAAGCGTCCCCATCACCATGGGAACGCCTCTATGTTAGAATATACTATCGGATTTGAGTTAGATTGTGAAAACTCAGATCCGACAGTATATTCTAACACAGAGGCGTTCCCATAGTGATGGGGACGCTTCAAGTTAGAATATACTGAGAACTGTGGACATAACGGCCCCCTGCTGCCTGGCAGCACCTGATCTCTTACAGGGGGCTGTGATCAGCACAATTAACCCGTCAGGTGCTGCACCTGAGGGGTTAATTGCGTGGATCACAGCCCCCTGTAAGAGATCAGGTACTGCCAGGCAGCAGGGGGCCAGACCCCCCTCCCTCCTCAGTATTAAAATCATTGGTGGCCAGTGCAGCCCCCCCTTTCCCCCTATTAAAATCATTGGTGGCTAGTGCGGCCCCCCACCCCCTATTAAAATCATTGGTGTCCAGTGAGGCCTCCCCTCTCCCCCCCCCCTAATTAAAATCATTGGTTAACAACCCCCCTCCCCCATCATTGGTGGCAGTGGAGCGGCAGTTCCGATCGGAGTCCTAGTTTAACCACCTCAGCCCCCAGTGCTTAAACACCCTGAAAGACCAGGCCACTTTTTACACTTCTGACCTACACTACTTTCACCGTTTATTGCTCGGTCATGCAACTTACCACCCAAATGAATTTTACCTCCTTTTCTTCTCACTAATAGAGCTTTCATTTGGTGGTATTTCTTGGCTGCTGACATTTTTACTTTTTTTGTTATTAATCGAAATTTAACGATTTTTTTGCAAAAAAATGACATTTTTCACTTTCAGTTGTAAAATTTTGCAAAAAAAACGAGATCCATATATAAATTTTGCTCTAAATTTATTGTTCTACATGTCTTTGATAAAAAAAAAATGTTTGGGTAAAAAAAAAAAATGGTTTGGGTAAAAGTTATAGCGTTTACAAACTATGGTACAAAAATGTGAATTTCCGCTTTTTGAAGCAGCTCTGACTTTCTGAGCACCTGTCATGTTTCCTGAGGTTCTACAATGCCCAGACAGTACAAACACCCCACAAATGACCCCATTTCGGAAAGTACACACCCTAAGGTATTCGCTGATGGGCATAGTGAGTTTTCTTACAAAGTCTCATATTCCACTAACTTGTGACAAAAAATAAAAAGTTCTATGAACTCACTATGCCCATCAGCGAATACCTTGGGGTCTCTTCTTTCCAAAATGGGGTCACTTGTGGGGTAGTTATACTGCCCTGGCATTCTAGGGGCCCAAATGTGTGGTAAGGAGTTTGAAATCAAATTCTGTAAAAAATGACGTGTGAAATCCGAAAGGTGCTCTTTGGAATATGGGCCCCTTTGCCCACCTAGGCTGCAAAAAAGTGTCACACATCTGGTATCTCCGTACTCAGGAGAAGGTGGGGAATGTGTTTTGGGGTGTCATTTTACATATACCCATGCTGAGTGGGAGAAATATCTTGGCAAAAGACAACTTTTCCCATTTTTTTATACAAAGTTGGCATTTGACCAAGATATTTATCTCACCCAGCATGGGTATATGTAAAAAGACACCCCAAAACACATTCCTCAACTTCTCCTGAATACAGAGATACCAGATGTGTGACACTTTTTTGCAGCCTAGGTGGGCAAAGGGGCCCATATTCCAAAGAGCACCTTTCGGATTTCACAGGTCATTTTTTACAGAATTTGATTTCAAACTCCTTACCACACATTTGGGCCCCTAGAATGCCAGGGCAGTATAACTACCCCACAAGTGACCCCATTTTGGAAAGAAGACACCCCAAGGTATTCCGTGAGGGGCATGGCGAGTTCCTAGAATTTTTTATTTTTTGTCACAAGTTAGTGGAAAATGATGATTTTTTTTTTGATTTTTTTTTCATACAAAGTCTCATATTCCACTAACTTGTGACAAAAAATAAAAACTTCCATGAACTCACTATGCCCATCAGCGAATACCTTGGGGTCTCTTCTTTCCAAAATGGGGTCACTTGTAGGGTAGTTATACTGCCCTGGCATTCTAGGGGCCCAAATGTGTGGCAAGGAGTTTGAAATCAAATTCAGTAAAAAATGACCTGTGAAATCCGAAAGGTGCTCTTTGGAATGTGGGCCCCTTTGCCCACCTAGGCTGCAAAAAAGTGTCACACATCTGGTATCTCCGTACTCAGGAGAAGGTGGGGAATGTGTTTTGTGGTGTCATTTTACATATACCCATGCTGGGTGAGAGAAATATCTTGTCAAAAGACAACTTTTCCCATTTTTTTATACAAAGTTGGCATTTGACCAAGATATTTATCTCACCCAGCATGGGTATATGTAAAAAGACACCCCAAAACACATTCCTCAACTTCTCCTGAATACAGAGATACCAGATGTGTGACACTTTTTTGCAGCCAAGGTGGGCAAAGGGGCCCAAATTCCTTTTAGGAGGGCATTTTAAGACATTTGGATACCAGACTTCTTCTCACGCTTTGGGGCCCCTAAAATGCCAGGGCAGTATAAATACCCCACATATGACCCCATTTTGGAAAGAAGACACCCCAAGGTATTCAATGAGGGGCATGGCGAGTTCATTGAAAAAAAAAAATTTTGGCACAAGTTAGCGGAAATTGATTTTTTTGATTTTGTTCTCACAAAGTCTCCCTTTCCGCTAACTTGGGACAAAAATTTCAATCTTTCATGGACTCAATATGCCCCTCAGCGAATACCTTGGGGTGTCTTCTTTCCAAAATGGTGTTATTTGTGGGGTGTTTGTACTGCCCTGGCATTTGAGGGTCTCCGCAATCATTACATGTATGCCCAGCATTAGGAGTTTCTGCTATTCTCCTTATATTGAGCATACGGGTAATGAGATTTTTTTTTTCCGTTCAGCCTCTGGGCTGAAAGAAAAAAATGAACGGCACAGATTTCTTCATTCGCATCGATCAATGTGGATGAAAAAATCTCTGCCAAAAAAAGAAAAAGGAGGGGAAAGGCGTCTGCCAGGACATAGGAGCTCCGCCCAACATCCATACCCACTTCAGCTCGTATGCCCTGGCAAACCAGATTTCTCCATTCACATCAATCGATGTGGATGAATAAATCATTGCCAGGATTTTTTTTTTTATATATACAAAGTGTTTGCCAAAGTATATGAACACCGCCACCTCCTCAGCTCATATGCCTCGGCAAACATATCTTTTACTGCAGAGGAGAAATCTCGTCTTGCAGCGCCGCATACACCGACTTGCGTGTAATCTGACAGCAGCGCAATGCTTCTGTCCGAATGCACATCAGTGCTGCAGCTAGTCGATCGGTTGGTCCACCTGAAAGAAAAAAAAAAAAAAAAAAAAAAAAAAAACCAGGCCGCAAAGCAATAACTTTATTAACTTTAGAACAGAACATATTAACTTTTTTAACTTTTTTACTTACCGGTAATTTTTTTTTTGTTTAGTTTATTTTACCTTTATAGAACAAACCTCTCCGTCCCCATGGGACAATGTGCAAAGCGCAAATCGCCCAAAGATGTGGCGAAGTACGTTATGCACTTTATCCCAGGTGAAAGGAGAGGTTTGCAGCAGCTGAGAGTAAAAGGGCCCTAATAGCCCTGTGTGCCTGTCCTGTGAGATGCAATCCCTATGCTAGGTGTACCTGTGTGTGGTACTTCCGGAAACACTCACCAAAGCATAGGGCAGGGTGGTCAGGACAGTCAGGACAGAAATAGCGGGTGTCACGCCTTATTCCACTCCTGCTACAGACACGACATCTTTTTCGGGGTGACGGTTGGGTTGAGGTACCAGGAAAGACACTGGGGAAATGTCGCTCGTGTAGACGGCTAACTACACTGGTGGATGGGGCCACGGAACCTCCTGGGTAAAGGAGGTTCTCGATGATCTCTTCCTGGAATTTGAGGAAAGATCGTGTTCTCCCAGCCTTACTGTAGAGAACAAAACTATTGTACAGCGCCAATTGAATTAAATATACAGACACCTTCTTATACCAGCGTCTGGTTCTGCGGGAAACTAAATACGGAGACAACATCTGGTCATTGAAGTCCACCCCTCCCATGAGCGCATTATAGTCGTGGACACAGAGGGGCTTTTCAATGACACGGGTTGCTCGCTCAATTTGGATTGTCGTGTCTGCGTGAATGGAGGAGAGCATGTAAACGTCACGCTTGTCTCTCCATTTCACCGCGAGCAGTTCTTTGTTACACAAGGCAGCCCTCTCCCCCCTTGCAAGACGGGTGGTTACAAGCCGTTGGGGGAAGCCCACGCGACTAGTTCGCGCGGTGCCACAGGCACAAATCCGTTCTAGAAACAAATGCCTAAAGAGGGCCACACTTGTGTAAAAATTATCCACATAAAGATGGTACCCCTTGCCGAATAAGGGTGACACCAAGTCCCAGACTGTCTTCCCACTGCTCCCCAGGTAGTCAGGGCAACCGACCGGCTCCAGGGTCTGATCTTTTCCCTCATAGATCCGAAATTTGTGGGTATAGCCTGTGGCCCTTTCACAGAGCTTATACAATTTGACCCCATACCGGGCACGCTTGCTTGGGATGTACTGTTTGAAGCCAAGGCGCCCGGTAAAATGTATTAGGGACTCGTCTACGCAGATGTTTTGCTCGGGGGTATACAAATCTGCAAATTTCTGGTTGAAATGGTCTATGAGGGGCCGAATTTTGTGGAGCCGGTCAAAAGCTGGGTGGCCTCTGGGACGGGAGGTGGTGTTGTCGCTAAAATGCAGGAAACGGAGGATGGCCTCAAATCGTGCCCTGGACATAGCAGCAGAGAACATGGGCATGTGATGAATCGGGTGCGTTGACCAATATGACCGCAATTCATGCTTTTTTGTCAGGCCCATGTTGAGGAGAAGGCCCAAAAAAATTTTAAGTTCGGAAACTTGGACTGGTTTCCACCGGAAAGGCTGGGCATAAAAGCTTCCCGGGTTGGCGGATATAAATTGTGTGGCATACTGGTTGGTCTCTGCCACGACTAAGTCCAAGAGCTCCGCAGTCAAGAACAGCTCAAAAAATCCCAGGGCCGAACCGATTTGAGCCGTCTCAACCCGAACTCCAGACTGGGCGGTGAAAGGGGGAACTACAGGTGCGGCTGAAGTTGGTGACTGCCAATCAGGGTTTGCTAGCACCTCAGGGATTCTAGGGGCTCTACGGGCCTGTCTGTGCGGTGGCTGCGACGGGGTAACTAGTGCACGTGCCACCGTACCAGCTTCAACTGCCCTTCTGGTGCTCGCCACGTCACCATGTTGTACGGCAGTGCTGGTACTAGGTCCAGGAAGGGCTGCGCTGCTGGTGTATGCCTCACCACGTGATCCGGCAGCGACAGCCCCACTCTGCTGCTCTTGAAGCGGATCCTGCATAACCTGTGGTCTAGCGACACGGGGCCGGGTACGCCTGGTGCTGCCAGGAACCTCCACCTCCTCGTCCGAACTTTGGGTCAGAGAGCCACTGCTTTCCACAGGTTCATATTCTGACCCGCTAGATTCATCAGATGAGGGTTCCCACTCCTCATCCGACTGGGTCAGAATCCTGTAGGCCTCTTCAGAAGAATACCCCCTGTTTGACATTTTGGACTACTAAATTTAGGGGTATTCCCTGAGACTACCCAAGAAAAAAAGCAAGCCTGTCTTACAAAGGGGAGGCTAGCGAAGTACCGGAGGCCGCTGCGGTTGATAAAAAATATCAAAACTGATTTTTTTATCGCCGCAGTGCGTGTAAAATGAATGTGCAGTGATCAAAAAAAATATATTTTTTGTCACTGCGGTGGGGCGGGCGTGGGTGAACGCACGTGTGGGCGACCGATCAGGCCTGATCGGGCAAACACTGCGTTTTGGGTGGAGGGCGAACTAAAGTGACACTAATACTATTATAGATCTGACCGTGATCAGTTTTGATCACTTACAGATACTATAAAAGTACAAATGCTGATTAGCGATACGCTATTCAGCGAATAAAAGTGACTGCGGTGCGGTGGGCTGGGCGCTAACTCACGCTAACTACCTAACCAAGGGGCCTAAACTATCCCTAAAACCTAACAGCCAATACTAGTGAAAAAAAAAAAGTGACAGTTTACACTGATCACTTTTTTTCCTTTCACTGGTGATTGACAGGGGCGATCAAAGGGGTGATCAAAGGGTTAATTGGGGTGCAGGGGGGTGATCAGGGGCTACAGTGAAGTGTTTGGTGTACTTACAGTTCAGTCTGCTTCTCTGCTGGATCCAACCGACGAAAAGGACCAGCAGAGGAGCAGAGAAGCCATATAACAGATCATATTTACTAATATGATCTGTTATATGACTTTGGATTGGATTTTTTAAAAATCGCCAGCCTGCCAGCCAATGATCGTTGCTGGCAGGCTGGTGACGAACTTCTTCTTTGAATTTTGCCGGCCCGCGATGCGCATGCGCGGGCCGGCTTGGAGCGAAATCTCGCGTCTCGCGAGATGACGCGTATATGCGTGATTGTGCGCAGCGCTGCCACCTCCGGAACGCGAATCTGCGTACAGCGGTCCGGAGGTGGTTAATCGCTGGGGCTCCGATCGGTTACCATGGCAGCCAGGACGCTACTGCAGTCCTGGCTGCCATGGTTACTTAGCACTTTTAGCAGCATTATAAAGTAAAACTTTTTGGTGTGCACACCTTCTGCTGGTCTTGCATCTAAGTTTATTTAACAAATAGCATTGTGAGACTCCTAATAATTAAAATTTTTAAAATAAAATAAAAAAATAAGCATAGAAAGATAGCCTAATCGCCTAATTAAATAAAGAAAATTCATACAGTACAAATATATATTACTGTATATGGTGTTACTTTACACCCTACCCCCCACTCTCAGTATGGCTACATTAGGATCTAAGGCCCCTTTCACACGGGGCGAGGAGGGACTGGAGGGGTTAAAAATAGGGCTGGAGGGGTTAAAAATAAATAAAAAATAATAAACTACTGTACAATGGACTAACTGTACATTCATATATTTATGTATCGATCACAATTATGATTCAGTACATCGAGAATATTAGACTATATATTTGCATATGCAGCTCTATAATATATCTGTATACACCGCTCCATTATGTCTTTAGATCTGTGATACAAGTGGATTAAATTTGGATAACACCTGGTGATACAATGTACCGGATCTTTTGCGGTCTACTGCATACAGATATATAATAGAGCGGTGTGTACAGATATATAATGAAGTGTTCTATACAGATATGCAATGGAGCAGTGTACAGTATACAGATATATAATGTAGTGGATACAGAGAGTATTTATTAGCTATGTTCCTATAGTGGCTGAATGTTATTACAGTATCGAAAAACAACATGTACAGTATCGATACATTTGTATTTAGCAAAGCCTTTTGATCATTTCCTCCTTGACGGCACCCCCCACCGACCCGCCCCCCCCTTCTGCCAGGACAATTCCCACACCTATTCTTGCTATTCTTAATGTTGGATCTCTTTCTCCACAATTGCGCAATGGAAACCTAATATGAATTATGATGTTAACACTGACACCATTAAAACAAATAATATTGTTACATGAAAAACAAAAATAAATAAATCAATACAGCTGCAGCGCTGGGTACGTTTTAAAATACACCAAACGTTTACAGGCAAAAATAGACCAATATATACAGCGTTGCTGCTATATTGATTTATTATATATAAATATATTTTATATATTTATATTATATATAAATGTACATATAGTATAATTAGTGTAATATTGTATAATTATTTTTTAATACAGAGGTTATCTATCTTTCTATCTATCTATATCTATATATGTCCATTATACTGTACAATACACTATATCTAAATCATCCTACCTCATATGGATCATGGAATAAATAATTATACAATATTTTACTAATTATACTATATGTAAATTTATATATAATATAAATACTGTATTAAAATTCAGCCACTATAGGAACATAGCTAATAAATACACTCTGTATCCACTACTTCAGAGAAAAACTAATAATAAATAAAAATGAATATGGAAAACTGCATCAAGATACAAAACCATATACACTTAAAGGATAAAAAAAACTGATGAATGCAATAATATTGATTGTGTATCTGACATACTTGAAGCAAACTATCTTATTACTTGAAATTGGGACATTCTCTAATAACTTTCTTATCCCCTAAACACTGAAGGTATTTAGATGCAAATCGCGATTCATATGCTAATGCCGCTCTTCATTAGGGTTGCACTTGCAAGTACATACAAAAGGATCGACTAATGGTGTACATTGCAGTATTAACCTCAGTATCGCTGACTACACTGCCTGCGCCTGACTCTGGTGAACACCTAGCGGGGTTAAAAATAGGGCTGGAGGGGTTAAAAATTAATAAAAAATAATTGAACTCAACTTAATCCACTTGTTCGCGCAGCCCGTCTTCTCTTCTCTGTGCACAGGAAAAGGACCTTTGACGACGTCACTGCGCTCATCACATGGTCCGTCACATGATCTTTTACCATTTAAGTGTATATTGTTTTGTATCTTGATGCAGTTTTCCATATTTATTTTTATTTATTATTTGTTTTTCTCTGATGTAGTGGATACAGAGTGTATTTATAAGGGCTCTTTCACACTTGCGTTGGCCGGATCCGTCATGTAGTCCATTTACCGGAATTACATACCGGATCTGGAAAAACGCGTGAGAACGCATCATTTTTTCATTCCGGATGCGTCTTTCCGCTTTTTTTCCGAACAAACGGATCCGGACATCCTGAATGCAACCGTTACGGTTTTTTTATGGATCCGTCCTACGGATCCGGTATGCAGCCGGATCCGTCTTGCGGATCCGTCTAAACAGCGGATCCGTCGTCTATTTTAGAGCGGATCCGTTATGCAAAATAATCCTATCAATAAAATTATCAGAAACTAATCTAATCACAACTAATCTTATCACTTATATAGTTGTACAACAATAAAATATGCAAATATTTTGGTCTCACTGTTGTACAACAATAAAATATGCAAATAATTTGGTCTATAAAAAGTAAACCTTTAGGGACTAGCTCAGATTCTGCTTTTAGGATTGTCGCCAGGATGATGCCTGAACAAGAGTTTGCTTTCAAAGCCCTGATTTTTGTTTCAAGATGGAGGAAACAACAGCGAGATAGACGTCGGCGTTGTCTTCGTCGGTATTGGGTTCATCCAATTTCGTCTGCACGGATTACCGAAGGAGCATTTGAAGTCCTGTACCCGGAATTGCGTCATTATCCAGAAAAATTGAATAATTTTTTTCGCATGAATATGGCTAGCTTTGATGAGCTCCTAGACCGAGTATTACCGAGACTGGCCAGGATGGATACGTATTTCCGCAGGAGTGTGTCACCTACAGAACGACTCATGTTGACCATCCGGTAAGATAATGAGATATAGATATATTAATTTTAATTATTTATATGTGTTGTTTACTATTTATACTTCATTAACAACTTTTTTAGAAGATTTTTAGAGCAGCTATACTAATAATCTGTATGTATTTAAATATTACAGTCGTTAAATATGTATTGATGCTTTCAAGTATAGAAACATTTTACTCCTAACGATATTTTTGATAATTATAGTGATTCAGGCCATATCAAATTTGACAAATCCATAATCTTAAATTTTTAAGTATTTCAAATTACTAATCTAATATTTTATTTATATATTTTTTTTCCGCTTTCTGGCTACAGGTGACAGTTTCACCTCACTACACTACCATTTCCGGCTTGGGATTTCAACGATTTCGACAATTGTAAAAGAAACCTGTCAAATTTTATGGGAGGAACTGCATGAGGAGTTCATACCTACTCCGAATCAGCAGCGATGACTTCAAATTGAGAAAAAAAATTCTGAGGTGTGTCAATTTCCGCATTGTGTTGTCGCAGTGGACGGAAAACATATCCGTATTATAAAGCCACCAGGTACCGTATCAGAATTTTATAATTATAAAAAGTATTTTTCAATTGTTTTAATGGCCATCACTGATGCTGAGTACCGGTTTGTGGCAGTTGATATTGGTGCATATGGCCGCACCAATGATTCAATGATTTTTAAAAGCTCTTTCATGGGACGGAGCGTTTACAATCGGCAATTTGACTTTCCTCCTCCTGAACCTATGCCTGGAACCGACAGTCCACCACTGCCATACGTCTTGGTGGGTGATGAAGCTTTCCAAATGTCTGGAAATCTGATTAAACCCTACTCCAGCCGTCGATTGGATGCCACAAAACGGATTTTCAATTATCGGTTAACAAGGGCACGAAGAATGGTCGAGTGCACCTTTGGGATCCTTGCCTCTAAATGGAGAGTTTTTGCTAAACCGATTCACTTGAAGATTGAAACTGTAGATGAAGTGGTAAAGTGTGGGGTAGTTCTTCACAATTTCATACGGACAAAAGAACCCGCCATTGAAAGAATAATCGAGGACAGCGAAATGACTAGTATTGAAACTTTTGGACCACGTGGTACTGTGGCGGTGTCTGCCATGCGTGATTCATTTGCTGCCTACTTCAGCTCAGATGCTGGACGTTTACAGTGGCAGGACCAGAATGTTTAAAATTGTAATTTTTTACTGTTGCTTTTTTTTCTCTCCAAAAAATTGATCATTAATAAAGTTTAATAACTTTTTCAAATATAGTAGTATGGTGTTTCTTTTTAAATAATTTATATTATTTTTGTAAAAATATCTTATCACCGCATGAGTAGCCACTATCATTGGCTGGCTCCCAAGCGGTATGAGAGCATGTCAGGCCTTTATCCACCACACCCTCTCCCACGGCCAGTAGAGCGACAGTTGCATTGTCGCTCCCCAAGCGGTGTGAGAGCATGTCAGGCCTTTATCCACCACACCCTCTCCCACCGCCAGTAGAGCGACAGTTGCATTGTCGCTCCCCAAGCGGTGTGAGAGCATGTCAGGCCTTTATCCACCACACCCTCTCCCACCGCCAGTAGAGCGACAGTTGCATTGTCGCTCCCCAAGCGGTGTGAGAGCATGTCAGGCCTTTATCCACCACACCCTCTCCCACCGCCAGTAGAGCGACAGTTGCATTGTCGCTCCCCAAGCGGTGTGAGAGCATGTCAGGCCTTTATCCACCACACCCTCTCCCACCGCCAGTAGAGCGACAGTTGCATTGTCGCTCCCCAAGCGGTGTGAGAGCATGTCAGGCCTTTATCCACCACACCCTCTCCCACCGCCAGTAGAGCGACAGTTGCATTGTCGCTCCCCAAGCGGTGTGAGAGCATGTCAGGCCTTTATCCACCACACCCTCTCCCACCGCCAGTAGAGCGACAGTTGCATTGTCGCTCCCCAAGCGGTGTGAGAGCATGTCAGGCCTTTATCCACCACAGCCTCTCCCACCGCCAGTAGAGCGACAGTTGCAGTGTCGCTCCCCAAGCGGTGTGAGAGCATGTCAGATCTTTATCCACCACACCCTCTCCCACCGCCAGTAGAGCGACAGTTGCATTGTCGCTCCCCAAGCGGTGTGAGAGCATGTCAGGCCTTTATCCACCACACCCTCTCCCACCGCCAGTAGAGCGACAGTTGCATTGTCGCTCCCCAAGCGGTGTGAGAGCATGTCAGGCCTTTATCCACCACACCCTCTCCCACCGCCAGTAGAGCGACAGTTGCATTGTCGCTCCCCAGGCGGTGTGAGAGCATGTCAGGCCTTTATCCACCACACCCTCTCCCACCGCCTGTAGAGCGACAGTTGCAGTGTCGCTCCCCAAGCGGTGTGAGAGCATGTCAGATCTTTATCCACCACACCCTCTCCCACCGCCTGTAGAGCGACAGTTGCATTGTCGCTCCCCAAGCGGTGTGAGAGCATGTCAGGCCTTTATCCACCACACCCTCTCCCACCGCCAGTAGAGCGACAGTTGCATTGTCGCTCCCCAAGCGGTGTGAGAGCATGTCAGGCCTTTATCCACCACACCCTCTCCCACCGCCAGTAGAGCGACAGTTGCATTGTCGCTCCCCAAGCGGTGTGAGAGCATGTCAGGCCTTTATCCACCACACCCTCTCCCACCGCCAGTAGAGCGACAGTTGCATTGTCGCTCCCCAGGCGGTGTGAGAGCATGTCAGGCCTTTATCCACCACACCCTCTCCCACCGCCTGTAGAGCGACAGTTGCAGTGTCGCTCCCCAAGCGGTGTGAGAGCATGTCAGATCTTTATCCACCACACCCTCTCCCACCGCCAGTAGAGCGACAGTTGCATTGTCGCTCCCCAAGCGGTGTGAGAGCATGTCAGGCCTTTATCCACCACACCCTCTCCCACAGCCTGTAGAGCGACATTTGCAGTGTCGCTCCCCAAGCGGTGTGAGAGCATGTCAGGCCTTTATTTTTAGATAAGTAAAAAAAAAAAAAAAGGACACATAAAAACTTTTAAAATAACTTTTACTGAATGGTATAAAATTAAAATTATATATATATATATATATATATATATATATATATATATATAAATAAAACAATATTAATATAAAATTAAAAATTTTTTTTTTTTACAAATCCTGGTATTGAGGATTTGGAGGAGGAGGTTGGGGGGTGGAAGGCAGTGCACGGCTTGATCCCTCTCCACCTTCTTAAGTTCTGGTGGAGACTGAAATGTGCGATGTGGGAGGAGAGACAGCGGGAGTATGCAAACGGGATGGGGGATTGGGTGAAGGAGTTGTCCGAGCCAGCGAAGAAGGAGTGGTGAAAGTTGGTTGTTGGAAATAGTTAGGAGGAGAGAGAGAACAGTGTTGAAAAGACTCGGGGGTTGTAGAATGGGGAGGTGGTTTAGGTGGACGGGTTGGAGTTTGCGGAGGTTGGAAGGGGTGAGGAGGTTGTGGTGGGGGATAGGAATGGGAGGGGGGATAGGAATGGGAGGGGGGATAGGTTGGTGGTTGGGGGACGGAAGTTGTGCGGTGTCTCAAATCCCACACCGCATCCTCCACCCTACGTCTCAACGCCAACACCTGGTCGGGCGCGAAGTCTGCCACCAGCTGATTAACTGACAGCCAATAGGGTTGTAGCGGGCCCGGCAGAGAAAACTGCGCCAAAAGCTCCCGCTGACTTCTCTGCTCGGCCTCCAAGGCTACAATCCTATTGCTGTAACCACACAAGGTCTCATACAAGAGCCTTGTGAGGTCTTCATAATCAGCTTGGTGGCTTCTACCGGCCCTCTGGCGACGCATCAACGCCTCAAAAAGTGCCGCCATAACGGTCATTGTTGCGTCACCAGAGGGCACCAGTAGAGGACGATTTGGGTCCTGACCAGGTGCTGGAACAGGTGGAGAGGGATCCGCGGGTGGCAGCTCAGCAGGGACCGCCTCTTGATGACCTTCACAAGGAGGTTCTGGCGCCCGAGTACTGCTAGTTGTTCTGTAAAAAAAAGAAAAAAAAAAAATTTGCATATTTTTAAAATTAAACATTTAACCATTTTGTAAGGGATTTTTTTACTTACCTTCGCAGCTCTAGGGTTCTACGTAGGAACCCTAGGGCAGCCGCATAGCGGTACGGCTGCCGGCGGGTTCCGCCAGACCCACTCGGGCGATTGACCTCCTCATTGTAATCTTTTTTGTAGCGGTCCCTTATTGAGCGCCATCGCACCATGACTGCCGTCTCTGAAAAATATAAAAATAAACATTACTCTCAAATTACAGGCATTTACCAAACTGCAGCCCTAATGCTGTTGCAAAACTACTACTCCCAACATGCCTGGATAGGGCATGATGGGAGTTGTAGTTTTGCAACAGCTGGAGGGCCACAGTTTGGATATGACAGAACTAATCAATTAAAAAAATTTAAGGATACTTACTGCAATCTTCCTGTTTGCCTTCACTGAGGTCGTCTTAATCTGTCAGCATTTTGCCACAAATCTCCATCCACAGACTCCGGGTCAGGTGATGGTCTGCATGGCGGCGGTCGGTATGGTCCCAGAGTGGGACGCGTTCCTCCACCAGATGGATGAGGAGGTCATTGTCTATATAGAAACCGGATAATTCCTCCTCATCCGTTCTGGCAGAGGCCCTTGAACCCTAAAAAAAATTTGAAAATGTATTAATTTAAAAAAAAAAATTCATAATTTACACATATGATATAACAACATTCAATACTGAGATATACTCACACGTCCCCGACCGCCGCGTGCTCCCCGGCGCCTTGTGGGTGGTTGCTGACGACCTCTTGAGGCAACAGTCGGATTAGACTAAAATAAAAGAATATCAATTTAATAACCATAAATTATAAGAATTATGAAAAAACACAATACATCTTTTTTTTTTTTTAATTACCGATTCATCGTGTCCACCCCCGACTTCCTCCTCTTCCGCTGTCGGAGCTGGGCCAGAATACCTCTCCTCCGTTGACGATTGCTGTAAAAGAAAAAAATAATAATATTTGTGACATGGATGGGATAATAAAATAAAACTTTAAAACATGACATACCGTTTCTAAGCGAACTCGTCGCCTTGGAGGAGAGTTTCCGGACTCACTTGAATAGCCTATTGAAACAATTAAAAATAATTAAACAATTTATCTTTAATCATTAGAAAAAATCCATCAAAAAATATACTTACTGGACATTTTTTTTTAAAATGTATTCAGGTCTTTCTCCCAAAAAATATAACCTAAAAGAAAAATGAGAACAAAAAGATGAAAATTTTAACACATTAATATTAAACAACAGTACCACCTTACTACCACCCCCAACATCCACCACGCAGTCACCCCAGCCAGCTTCAGTCCCAAAGAAAAAGCACTTGGGACTGAAGCTGGGGTGACTGCATGCTGGGTGTTGGGGTGACTGCATGCTGGGGTGACTACTACCCCCAACATCCACCATGCAGTCACCCCAGCCAGCTGCAGTCCCAAAGAAAAAGCACTTGGGACTGAAGCTGGGGTGACTGCATGCTGGGTGTTGGGGTGACTGCATGCTGGGGTGACTACCACCCCCAACATCCACCACGCAGTCACCCCAGCCAGCTGCAGTCCCAAAGAAAAAGCACTTGGGACTGAAGCTGGGGTGACTGCATGCTGGGTGTTGGGGTGACTGCATGCTGGGGTGACTACTACCCCCAACATCCACCATGCAGTCACCTCAGCCAGCTGCAGTCCCAAAGAAAAAGCACTTGGGACTGAAGCTGGGGTGACTGCATGCTGGGTGTTGGGGTGACTGCATGCTGGGGTGACTACTACCCCCAACATCCACCATGCAGTCACCCCAGCCAGCTGCAGTCCCAAAGAAAAAGCACTTGGGACTGAAGCTGGGGTGACTGCATGCTGGGTGTTGGGGTGACTGCATGCTGGGGTGACTACTACCCCCAACATCCACCACGCAGTCACCCCAGCCAGCTGCAGTCCCAAAGAAAAAGCACTTGGGACTGAAGCTGGGGTGACTGCATGCTGGGTGTTGGGGTGACTGCATGCTGGGGTGACTACTACCCCCAACATCCACCATGCAGTCACCCCAGCCAGCTGCAGTCCCAAAGAAAAAGCACTTGGGACTCAAGCTGGGGTGACTGCATGCTGGTTGCTGGGGGCAGCATTCCCCTGGAGACTACTACCCCCGAAATTCATTTACTGCCTCCTACATGCATCTACTATGTCTAGGACATAGTAGATGCATGTAGTCGATGTATTTAAAAAACAAATCACACATTGAATACTCACCTCCAGGAGCTGATGACACGACCTGTCCTCTCCCGCACGGGTTGTCTGTGCAAGTTCGCGCCAGCCAAGACCTTCCTACTTCCTGGCGCAGGCGCAGACGCAACTTCCGGATCCGTTGTTGCGTCCTAACAACGGAAGATTTTAGGACGGATCCGGATCAATGCCTTTCAATGGGGTATTGATCCGGATCCGTCGATGCGGCAAGTGTTCTGGATTTTTGGCCGGAGCAAAAAGCGCAGCATGCTGCGGTATTTTCTCCGGCCAATAAACGTTCCGTACCGGAACTGAAGACATCCTGATGCATCCTGAACGGATTTCTCTCCATTCAGAATGCATTAGGATAATCCTGATCAGGATTCTTCCGGCATAGAGGCCCGACGACGGAACTCTATGCCGGAAGACAATAACGCAAGTGTGAAAGAGCCCTTAGCTATGTTCCTATAGTGGCTGAATGTTAATACAGTATTTATATTATATATAAATTTACATATAGTATAATTAGTGTAATATTGTATAATTATTTATTCCATGATCCATAGGAGGTATAGTGATTTAGATATAGTGTATTGTACAGGATAATGGACATAGATAGATAGATAGATAGATAGATAGATAGATAGATAGATAGATAGATAGATAACCTCTGTATTAAAAAATAATTATACAATATAACACTAATTATACTATATGTAAATTTATATATAATATACAGTACAGACCAAAAGTTTGGACACACCTTCTCATTCAAAGAGTTTTCTTTGTTTTCATGACTATGAAGGCATCAAAACTATGAATTAACACAAGTGGAATTATATACATAACAAACAAGTGTGAAACAACTGAAAATATGTCATATTCTAGGTTCTTCAAAGTAGCCACCTTTTGCTTTGATTACTGCTTTGCACACTCTTGGCATTCTCTTGATGAGCTTCAAGAGGTAGTCCCCTGAAATGGTCTTCCAACAATCTTGAAGGAGTTCCCAGAGATGCTTAGCACTTGTTGGCCCTTTTGCCTTCACTCTGCGGTCCAGCTCACCCCAAACCATCTCGATTGGGTTCAGGTCCGGTGACTGTGGAGGCCAGGTCATCTGGCGCAGCACCCCATCACTCTCCTTCATGGTCAAATAGCCCTTACTTTCAAAGTTTTCCCAATTTTTCGGCTGACTGAGTGACCTTCATTTCTTAAAGTAATGATGGCCACTCGTTTTTCTTTACTTAGCTGCTTTTTTCTTGCCATAATACAAATTCTAACAGTCTATTCAGTAGGACTATCAGCTGTGTATCCACCTGACTTCTCCTCAACGCAACTGATGGTCCCAACCCCATTTATAAGGCAAGAAATCCCACTTATTAAACCTGACAGGGCACATCTGTGAAGTGAAAACCATTTCAGGGGACTACCTCTTGAAGCTCATCAAGAGAATGCCAAGAGTGTGCAAAGCAGTAATCAAAGCAAAAGGTGGCTACTTTGAAGAACCTAGAATATGACATATTTTCAGTTGTTTCACACTTGTTTGTTATGTATATAATGCCACATGTGTTAATTCATAGTTTTGATGCCTTCATAGTCATGAAAATAAAGAAAACTCTTTGAATGAGAAGGAGGTGTGTCCAAACTTTTGGTCTGTACTGTAAATATATAAAATATATTTATATATAATAAATCAATATAGCAGCAACGCTGTATATATTGGTCTATTTTTGCCTGTAAACTTTTGGTGTATTTTAAAACTTACCCAGCGCTGCAGCTGTATTGATTTATTTATTTCTGTTTTTCATGTAACAATATAATTTTTTTTAATGGTGTCAGTGTTAACATCATAATTCATATTTCAGGTTTCCATTGCGCAATTGTGGAGAAAGAGATCCAACATTAAGAATAGCAAGAATAGGTGTGGGAATTGTCAAAAGGAAATTATCAAAAGGCTTTGCTAAATACAAATGTATCAATACTGTACATGTTGTTTTTCGATACTGTATTAACATTCAGCCACTATAGGAACATAGCTAATAAATACACTCTGTATCCACTACATTATATATCTGTATACTGTACACTGATCCATTACATATCTGTATAGAACACTTCATTATACACTGCGTGCAGAATTATTAGGCAAATGAGTTTTTTGACCACATCATCCTCTTTATGCATGTTGTCTTACTCCAAGCTGTATAGGCTCGAAAGCCTACTACCAATTAAGCATATTAGGTGATGTGCATCTCTGTAATGAGAAGGGGTGTGGTCTAATGACATCAACACCCTATATTAGGTGTGCATAATTATTAGGCAACTTCCTTTCCTTTGGCAAAATGGGTCAAAAGAAGGACTTGACAGGCTCAGAAAAGTCAAAAATAGTGAGATATCTTGCAGAGGGATGCAGCACTCTTAAAATTGCAAAGCTTCTGAAGCGTGATCATCGAACAATCAAGCGTTTCATTCAAAATAGTCAACAGGGTCGCAAGAAGCGTGTGGAAAAACCAAGGCGCAAAATAACTGCCCATGAACTGAGAAAAGTCAAGCGTGCAGCTGCCAAGATGCCACTTGCCACCAGTTTGGCCATATTTCAGAGCTGCAACATCACTGGAGTGCCCAAAAGCACAAGGTGTGCAATACTCAGAGACATGGCCAAGGTAAGAAAGGCTGAAAGACGACCACCACTGAACAAGACACACAAGCTGAAACGTCAAGACTGATTTTTCTAAGGTTTTATGGACTGATGAAATGAGAGTGAGTCTTGATGGGCCAGATGGATGGGCCCGTGGCTGGATTGGTAAAGGGCAGAGAGCTCCAGTCCGACTCAGACGCCAGCAAGGTGGAGGTGGAGTACTGGTTTGGGCTGGTATCATCAAAGATGAGCTTGTGGGGCCTTTTCGGGTTGAGGATGGAGTCAAGCTCAACTCCCAGTCCTACTGCCAGTTTCTGGAAGACACCTTCAAGCAGTGGTACAGGAAGAAGTCTGCATCCTTCAAGAAAAACATGATTTTCATGCAGGACAATGCTCCATCACACGCGTCCAAGTACTCCACAGCGTGGCTGGCAAGAAAGGGTATAAAAGAAGAAAATCTAATGACATGGCCTCCTTGTTCACCTGATCTGAACCCCATTGAGAACCTGTGGTCCATCATCAAATGTGAGATTTACAAGGAGGGAAAACAGTACACCTCTCTGAACAGTGTCTGGGAGGCTGTGGTTGCTGCTGCACGCAATGTTGATGGTGAACAGATCAAAACACTGACATAATCCATGGATGGCAGGCTTTTGAGTGTCCTTGCAAAGAAAGGTGGCTATATTGGTCACTGATTTGTTTTTGTTTTGTTTTTGAATGTCAGAAATGTATATTTGTGAATGTTGAGATGTTATATTGGTTTCACTGGTAAAAATAAATAATTGAAATGGGTATATATTTGTTTTTTGTTAAGTTGCCTAATAATTATGCACAGTAATAGTCACCTGCACACACAGATATCCCCCTAAAATAGCTAAAACTAAAAACAAACTAAAAACTACTTCCAAAAATATTCAGCTTTGATATTAATGAGTTTTTTGGGTTCATTGAGAACATGGTTGTTGTTCAATAATAAAATTAATCCTCAAAAATACAACTTGCCTAATAATTCTGCACTCCCTGTATATCTGTACACACCGCTCTATTTTATATCTGTATGCAGTAGACCGCAAAAAATCCGGTACAATGTATCACCAGGTGTTATCCAAATCTAATCCACTTGTATCACAGATCTAAAGACATAATGGAGCGGTGTATACAGATATATTATAGAGCTGCATATGCAAATATATAGTCTAATATTCTCGATGTACTGAATCATAATTGTGATCGATACATAAATATATGAATGTACAGTTAGTCCATTGTACAGTAGTTTATTATTTTTTATTTATTTTTAACCCCTCCAGCCCCTCCTCGCCCGTGTGAAAGGGGCCTTAGATCCTAATGTAGCCATACTGAGAGTGGGGGGTAGGGTGTAAAGTAACACCATATACAGTAATATATTTTTAACCCCTCCAGCCCTATTGTACTATGCATTCTGTATTAAGAATGCTATTATTTTCCCTTATAACCATGTTATATGGGAAAATAATAATGATCGGGTCTCCATCCCGATCGTCTCCTAGAAACCGTGTGTGAAAATCGCACCACATCCGCACTTGCTTGCGGATGCTTGCAATTTTCACGCAACCCCATTCACTTCTATGGGACCTGCGTTGCTTGGAAAACGCAGAAAGAGGAGCATGCTGCGATTTTCACGCAACACACAAGTGATGCGTGAAAATCACTGCTTATCTGCACAGCCCCATAGAAATAAATGGGTCCGGATTTAGTGCGGGTGCAATGCGTTCACCTCAGCTGCACGGAAATCTCGCCCGTGTGAAAGGGGCCTTACAAGTGGAGTACGTGTTTATTAACTAAAATCAGGAAAATTGCTAAAATAATGACCAGCAATAAAAAATAGCAATGAATAAAAAATAGCAATAAATTTAAAATAGTGATAGATCCAGGAGCATACACAAACAAATAAATTAATTAATTTATTTACAACTAGATTGGGTGAGTCTTTTAGCAGTGCACCTATCCATTATTACTCCTGGTTGAGCAACCCAATAATTTTATATGTGAAAAACTTGCATAAAATTTTATATTATTATTTTTGCATTTTTCCTATTTACATACATTTACATATATTTTATTGATTTATTTATATAAGGACCAGTCAGAAAAGAAAATGGCAGTCTACATTTTTTGATGCATGATAAAATATATATATATATATATATATATATATAGATAGATAGATAGATAGATATATTTATATACACGCACAAACATATATATACAGGGTGGGCCATTTATATGGATACACCTTAATAAAATGGGAATGGTTGGTGATATTAACTTCCTGTTTGTGGCACATTAGTATATGTGAGGGGGGAAACTTTTCAAGATGGGTGGTGACAATGGTGGCCATTTTGAAGTCGGCCATTTTGAATCCAACTTTTGTTTTTTCAATAGGAAGAGGGTCATGTGACACATCAAAATTATTGGGAATTTCACAGGAAAAACAATGGTGTGCTTGGTTTTAACGTAACTTTATTCTTTCATGAGTTATTTACACGTTTCTGACCACGTAGTATTTTCCGAAATACTGCCTGTACCACGAGCCACACAAGAAAGGCAATGGGAGATTAGGGAGATTAACAAGTGGCTCAAGAACTGGTGTAGGATGGAGGGGTTTGGGTTCCTGGAGAACTGGGCCGATTTTTCTATCGGCAACAGGCTCTATCGTAGGGACGGGCTGCACCTCAATGGGGAAGGGGCAGCTGTGCTGGGGAGAAAGATGGCTAGAAGGTTGGAGGAGTGTTTAAACTAGGGACTGGGGGGGAGGGTAATTACATTATAGGAGGGGAAGATAGTGCAGATAGAGACCGGGGGCAAGGTAATAAGAATGGGGGAGGAATGGAAGGAGGGACTAGAACAGTTCAGAAGGAAAGGTGTAGGGTAAAAAATATACATAAACCTCTCAAATGTATGTATACTAATGCCAGAAGCCTGACTAATAAAACTGGTGAACTGGAATTAGTGATGTGTGAGGAGGACTATGACATAGTGGGAATAACTGAGACATGGCTGGATGATAGCTATGACTGGGCAGTTAATGTACAAGGTTACAGTCTGTTTAGAAAGGATCGTCAAAACCGGAGAGGGGGAGGGGTCTGCCTTTATATAAAGTCCTGTCTAAAGCCCACAGTCCGAGAAGATATAAGTGAGGGACATGAACATGTGGAGTCACTATGGGTAGAGATACATGGAGCTAAAAACAACAATAAATTACTAATAGGAGTTTACTATAAACCACCTAATATACCAGAGTCCACAGAAAATCTACTACTAAACGAGATAGACGAGGCGGCAAATCATAATGAGGTGGTTATTATGGGGGACTTCAACTACCCAGATATAGACTGGGAAACTGAAACTTGTATATCTCATAAGGGAAACAGGTTCGTGGCTATAACCAAAGACAATTACCTCTCCCAACTGGTTCAGGACCCGACTAGAGGGACGGCCATACTGGACTTAGTATTAACCAATAGACCTGACAGAACAACAGACGTGCAGGTCGGGGGACACCTGGGAAATAGTGACCATAAAGTAATAACCTTCCAATTATCATTCAAAAGAGCGTTTCTACAGGGAGGAACAAAAATACCAAACTTCAAAAAAGCTAAATTTAGCCAACTAAGAGAGGCCATAGGCCAAACTAACTGGGACAAAGTCCTCACAAATACAGACACAAAATGGGATATCTTTAAAAACATCCTAAAAACTCATTGTCAGAGGTACATACCGTATGGTAATAAAAGGTTAAGGAACAAAAAGAAACCAATGTGGATAAATAGAACTGTAAAGAAAGCAATAAATGACAAAAAGAAAGCATATAAAACACTAAAACAGGAGGGTTGCACGGAAGCACTGAAAAACTATAAGGAAAAAAATAGAACATGTAAAAAACAAATAAAAGCGGCCAAACTAGAGACCGAGAGATTAATTGCCAAAGAGAGTAAAACCAACCCTAAAATGTTCTTCAATTATATAAATGTTAAAAAGTATAAAGCTGAAGGTGTTGGCCCTTTAAAGAGTAATGAGGGGGGAGTCGCAGAGAGCGACGAGGAGAAAGCAAAGCTGTTAAATATTTTTTTCTCCAATGTATTCACTGAGGAAAATAAATTGTCAGATGACATGCAGAATGCAAAAATAAATTCCCCATTAAAAGTGTCCTGTCTGACCCAGGAAGAAGCACATCAGCGGCTTAAAAAGATTAAAATAGACAAATCGCCAGGACCGGATGGCATACACCCCCGTATCCTAAAGGAATTAAGTAATGTCATAGCCAGACCCTTATTTCTGATATTTGCAGACTCTATACTGACAGGGAATGTCCCACAGGATTGGCGCGTGGCATATGTGGTGCCAATATTCAAAAAGGGGCCAAAAACAGAGCCTGGAAACTATAGGCCGGTAAGTTTAACATCTGTTGTGGGTAAACTGTTTGAAGGTTTTCTGAGAGATGCTATATTAGAGCATCTCAACGGAAATAAGCAAATAACGCCATATCAGCATGGCTTCGTGAGGGATCGGTCATGTCAAACTAATTTAATCAGTTTCTATGAGGAGGTAAGTTCTAGACTTGACAGCGGCGAATCAATGGATGTCGTATATCTGGACTTCTCCAAAGCATTTGACACTGTACCGCATAAAAGGTTAGTATATAAAATGAGAATGCTCGGACTGGGAGAAAACATCTGTATGTGGGTAAGTAACTGGCTGAGTGATAGAAAACAGAGGGTGGTTATTAACGGTACACATTCAGATTGGGTCACTGTCACTAGTGGGGTACCTCAGGGGTCAGTATTGGGCCCTATTCTCTTCAATATATTTATTAATGATCTTGTAGAAGGCTTGCATAGTAAAGTATCAATTTTCGCAGATGACACTAAACTGTGTAAAGTAATTTACACTGAAGAGGACAGTATACTACTACAGAGGGATCTGGATAGATTGGAGGCTTGGGCAGATAAGTGGCAGATGAGGTTTAACACTGACAAATGTAAAGTTATGCACATGGGAAGGAATAATGCAAGTCACCCATACATACTAAATGGTAAAACACTCGGTAACACTGACATGGAAAAGGATCTAGGAATTTTAATAAACAGCAAACTAAACAGCAAAAACCAGTGTCAGGCAGCTGCTGCCAAGGCCAACAAGATAATGGGTTGCATCAAAAGGGGCATAGATTCCCGTGATATGAACATAGTCCTACCACTTTACAAATCGCTAGTCAGACCACACATGGAGTACTGTGTACAGTTCTGGGCTCCTGTAAACAAGGCAGACATAGCAGAGCTAGAGAGGGTTCAGAGGAGGGCAACTAAAGTAATAACTGGAATGGGGCAACTACAGTACCCTGAAAGATTATCAAAATTAGGGTTATTCACTTTAGAAAAAAGACGACTGAGGGGAGATCTAATTAATATGTATAAATATATCAGGGGTCAGTACAGAGATCTATCCCATCAGCTATTTATCCCCAGGACTGTGACTGTGACGAGGGGACATCCTCTGCGTCTGGAGGAAAGAAGGTTTGTACACAAACATAGAAGAGGATTCTTTACGGTAAGAGCAGTGAGACTATGGAACTCTCTGCCTGAGGAGGTGGTGATGGTGAGTACAATAAAGGAATTCAAGAGGGGCCTGGATGTGTTTCTAGAGCGTAATAATATTACAGGCTATAGCTACTAGAGAGGGGTCGTTGATCCAGGGAGTTATTCTGATTGGAGTCGGGAAGAAATTTTTTATTCCCCTAAAGTGGAGAAAATTGGCTTCTACCTCACAGGGTTTTTGCCTTCCTCTGGATCAACTTGCAGGATAACAGGCCGAACTGGATGGACAAATGTCTTTTTTCGGCCTTATGTACTATGTTACTATGTTACTATGTTACTTATAAAATGTGTTCAATGTGGTGCCCATTGTGTTGGGTTGTCAATGCAACCCTCTTCTCCCACTCTTCACACACTGATAGCAAAACCGCAGGAGAAATGCTAGCACAGGCTTCCAGTATCCGTAGTTTCAGGTGCTGCACATCTCGTATCTTCACAGCATAGACAATTGCCTTCAGATGACCCCAAAGATAAAAGTCTAAGGGGGTCAGATCGGGAGACCTTGGGGGCCATTCAACTGGCCCACGACGACCAATCCACTTTCCAGGAAACTGTTCATCTAGCTGGCATGTTCCCTGAGTTTTTCCAGCAAGATGGTGCACCACCACATTATGGGTGTCAGGTCCGAGCATTCCTAGATGAACAGTTTCCTGGAAAGTTGATTGGTCGTCGTGGGCCAGTTGAATGGCCCCCAAGGTCTCCCGATCTGACCCCCTTAGACTTTTATCTTTGGGGTCATCTGAAGGCAATTGTATATGCTGTGAAGATACGAGATGTGCAGCACCTGAAACTACGGATACTGGAAGCCTGTGCTAGCATTTCCCCTGCAGTGTTGCTATCAGTGTGTGAAGAGTGGGAGAAGAAGGTTGCATTGACAATCCAACACAATGGGCAGCACATTGAACACATTTTATAAGTGGTCAGAAACTTGTAAATAACTCATGAAAGAATAAAGTTACGTTAAAACCAAGCACACCATTGTTTTTCTTGTGTAATTCCCAATAAGTTTGATGTGTCACATGACCCTCTTCCTATTGAAAAAACAAAAGTTGGATTCAAAATGGCCAACTTCAAAATGGCCGCCACCCATCTTGAAAAGTTTCCCCCCTCACATATACTAATGTGCCACAAACAGGAAGTTAATATCACCAACCATTCCCATTTTATTAAGGTGTATCCATATAAATGGCCCACCCTGTACATACATGCATGTATACACAGACACACACACATATATACACATATATGCACACATGTATATACACATATATATATTAAATTTTACTACTGAAAAATGCTAGTAGAAAGGGGATTAAAAGGTTAATCCACAGGAGGCCAGTGGGGCGCTGCTCAACAACGAATGACTTTTTATAGCACGGTCATGGGAACCAATCACAGACCGGTTCTCACGGAAATTAGGGTTAAATACCTTGTTAACCAATATGACATAATTGTTTTGACAAGCTGCCATCACAAATTAAGCTGGATTGCCAGAGAACCGGCCTGTGATTGGTTCCCATGACCGTGGGAACTAGAATGTGATTGGCTAAATATTCTGTATTGAGCGATCCAGAGCTATAAAAAGACCTGGCAGTGAAGAAAATGGCAGATTACTGTTATTAGGATACAGAGATGCTGCCATTTCTTTTTTATATTAATTAAATACAATGACATTAGGTGTTGAGCAGCGCCCTACTGGCCTCCTGTCGATTAATCCCCTTTCTACTAGTATTTTTCAGTAGTAAAATTTTATATATATATATGTGATCAATTATTTGCTCAGGGGATGAAGTGGTGAGATCGGTTATTTACAGTTCTGTATGGTACTTTCTATAGTTCAGTTCAGCGCCTCTGTTTTTTTAATTATTCATAATGGGGCAAATTTGGACTGGCGATCAGTTTACAGTACTTTATGCGGGACTTCTGTAATGGAATAAGCCTTGCCACCTACAGTACTCCTATCTCCACAGCGAAACTTTGATATTTACTGTATAGCACATGGGAACTAACTAACTGACTGTAGTTCCATGCGCCATCTGGTGTTCACAAACCAACATTGCACCCTGAATTTTCTCAATGGCTATTTACGCGATTCGAATTTGCTAATTGAATTGGAAATCGCTCTGCACTGCCGCGATTCTGAAGGGAGCGCTAGCAATGCTATATCTGTATATCATTTCATTGCTGTATGATCATTTCATTGCTTAAAGGTGACGCCCAGTCTTGGGCCTTTTCTCTGCCGACCGGATCACAGTCCCTCCAGTCGGTAGATTAATTTTTTAGAGCCTTGGGTCTTATTTACGATGACCCGGAACGTATCTCTCAGGCTGAGACCAAATTACGTGGTTTAGGGCAGGGAGAGTGCTCCGCGGAGAGACCTATTGCTCTGAATTAAGGAGATGGTCTATGGATACATAGAAACATAGAATGTGTCGGCAGATAAGAACCATTTGGCCCATCTAGTCTGCCCAATATACTGAATACTATGAATAGCCCTTGGCCCTATCTTATATGAAGGATGGCCGTATGCCTATCCCATGCATGCTTAAACTCCTTCACTGTATTTGCAGCTACCACTTCTGCAGGAAGGCTATTCCATGCATCCACTACTCTCTCAGTAAAGTAATACTTCCTGATATTACTTCTAATTTAAAACTATGTCCTCTTGTAGCAGTTTTTCTTCTTTTAAATATTCTCTCCTCCTTTACCTTGTTGATTCCCTTTATGTTTTTTAAAAGTTTCTATCATATCCCCTCTGTCTCATCTTTCTTCCAAGCTATACATGTTAAGGTCCTTTAATCTTTCCTGGTAAGTTTTATCCTGCAATCCATGTACTAGTTTAGTAGCTCTTCTCTGAACTCTCTCCAAAGTATCAATATCCTTCTGGAGATATGGTCTCCAGTACTGCGCACAATACTCCAAATGAGGTCTCACTAGTGCTCTGTAGAGCGGCATGAGCACCTCCCTCTTTCTACTGGTAATGCCTCTCCCTATACACCCAAGCATTCTGCTAGCATTTCCTGCTGCTCTATGACATTGTCTGCCTACCTTTAAGTCTTCTGAAATTATGAAAAGGTCCAGCAATGAAGATACCAATAATATATCAAATCAGAGTATTTATATAGAAAACAAGAAGTCCAGCAAGGGTACCCTGTTATAACATGAGGTGACTAAATTTAATAAGAAATATAAATATATACATAAACACAAAAACTCTCAATAGTTAATCCGAGGTAAGAGGCCAGGATACAGTCAGATGCACTGGGTAAGTGGTGGGGAAGAGAAATCCCTAGCACTGATACCCTAAACTGGTCCTCTGCCCAGGGACGTCTCCTGGTGGTGGGGACGCCCTGTCCACGTACCTAGTCTCAAACTCCTGACTGTCCCTATTAAAGTGAACAGTGGAGGGAGATAGGTGAGGAGTGGTGCCCTAACGGATAACTAGAGCGGATGACTAGCACACAGTCAAAAAGTTTGAGAGGTGTCCACTGTATACTGCCCTCGTGACATTATGCCAGGAGGTACAGGGTCCACCAAGAGGATAAAAAATATATATACAAACAGACACACGCACAAATAAACACAATTATATAATAACCATAGATGACCTACAACCCCGACGCGTTTCACCCACAGCAGTGGGATCATCAGGGGGTTATACGGGGTAGGTATAATAAGGACGGGAGGCCCGTGACAATGGCGATGGCAGGCCCAGTCCAATGATACGTGCGTAGATAAATGCGTGGATAGATAGACACTTATAACGCAATAACAGACCCAGAATTGGTAAGTAGTTGCCAAATGGCAGATTACATACGGTCAACTCGGCGGCACGGTTAGTGAAATCCACCGCCTAGATGCAAACTGCAAATCTATATAGAGAGCAAAGGCTTGGGTAAGTACATATGTAAACAAAGGGAAGGAAATACATCCGTAGCGCTAAGAAGATACAGTGATAGTAAGTACCTGTGATTGGCGAAGGTATTAGGGTAACGTAAGGATAATTAATGAAGAGGCACACAGGGGCATAAAGAATAATCACCCCGGATCCACCTAGCTCTATAAAACACAAGGTGAACATAAATGATCCCTAAATACATGATCCTAACCAATAACGAATAGAACCAGAATAGGAGAATCCTATATAGATACCTGATAGGCCCTCCAGGAATACGATAGCTGGGTTTGTAGCTCATAAGATGTAGGGCTACACGCCAAGGTGATACCTAAAATGCATGTATGCCTGAAGTTAGACTCAGGGGCTAGGCCGTATAGAAACTCTAGTAAACATAGTGCACTGGTACTTACATGATGCCGCCGTAGGTGTAAGGAAGAGGGTCTGGGGCGGTCATGCTATATTGCCCAGCCCTTTAAATACCCTATGCGCCCATTACATATGATGAAGAAGATAGCCAGGAGGCGGGGCGGCTAGAATGCAGCCGCCGTGATTAGTGCGTTCCAGGGTGGAACGCACGCTAAGGTGCGTCCAACCAGATGATGGGCCGGACGGATATCCGGTGAGTGTGATCCGGCCATCCCCTGTATAGCTAGCGTATGACGTGCGTGCCAGGGTGGAACGCACGCCGGAAGTGACGCAGTCGTGTTGCCGCCAGACCGGAAGTACGGTGTGTGGCGTGCCATGTGCGCAACCCGGAAGTGACGCACCATGTCACTGCCGGATCAAAAGTATGGTATGTAGACCGCATATCTCCATAAATGGAGTAACTGCTAAACAGGGTAATGGTGGAGGTAATGGGCGTACAATGAAGAATAAAGAAAAAAGAAAAAGGAAAAATGGGCAAAATGGGGGGCGAGGGGGAGCCTATGTGCCAAGAAAAAATGATGATAATGAATATATATATAGAACTACTTAGATGCAGAGGTAGGGCTACCTCGATGATGGCGAGGATGCCCACAAGGGGGTGTGAAGAGGTACAAGAACACCCCAAATAAGTGACATTCGGGTACTTTACGTACCCAGGCTACGTAACAAGGGAAAACATACTATTTTTACTGAGGCCATAGGTGCTAAAGGGACACCCACAGAGCAGGGGAGATCCCGCACCGAGGCCAGGACAACGAGGCAGCAGGAAAATTACAGTGTAAATAGGCATGGATGAAAGTGGGTATATAAAAGATGGATGTAGGTGGGCATACAGGGGAAGTGGATAGTTATAAAAAGCACGAAAAGGTCAGACGCTCGTTAAGTCCACGGGGTGATTGGGAGCGGAACCTGTGAATCCACTCACTCTCCTTCTGTAGAATACGCCTGTCCAGGTCACCCCCTCGTGGGGACGGGGGTATCACTTCAAGGACCGAGAACCGAAGACAAGAAGGATCGCCACCATGGCAGTCGTTAACATGAGTGGCCACCGGTGTAGGCTCCTTCTTGATGACGTCATTGACATGTTCTAAGATTCTTCTCCTAAACTCCCGTATCGTTTTACCCACGTAGTCCATGGGACATGGGCACTGACATAAGTAGACGAGCCCCTTGGACAGGCAGTTGATGAAATCCCGGACCTGAAATGAGTGACCAGTGGCCGAGCAGGTGACTGATTTAGTGGTCAAAACATATTGGCAGGCCTTGCATCGACCACATTTGAAAACACCCATGGGTTTCCGGTCAAGCCAGGAGCCACTCTTCAGAGGTGGTGAAAAGTGGCTCCGAACCAAGCGGTCCCTCAGGCTCCTACCGCGTCTATAGGAGACCGAGGGGTATTTGCTTATGATGTCCGAGAGATCAGCGTCCATGTGCAAAATCGGCCAGTATTTGTAAAAGGACTTCCCTAGTTTCACGGTTAGCGGAATCAAAATTAGCGATGATCCGTGCCGGTTGAGGGCCGTCATCGGTTCTCCTTCTTGGAACTAAAAGTTCAGTCCGCTGTCTGGTAGATGCACTCTGGAATGCCTCCCGGAGTACTCCTCTAGGGTAACCCCTTGCCAGGAATCTATCCTGAAGCCTACCAGCCTCATGAAAGAAAGAGGAATCATTGGAGCAGTTTCTCCTGACCCTAAGGTATTGACCTTTGGGTATACCCCGTCTATGAGGGGCGGGATGATAGCTGCTCCAATGAAGAAGGGAGTTGGTAGCCGTGCTTTTCCGATAAATATTAGTTGATAGACTGTCACCCACCTTAGTGACCCTTACATCAAGGAAGGTAATTGACTCATAGTCCCATTCACAGGTGAACTTAAGACCCACCTTGTTCTCATTAAGATCCACGACGAACCGTCTGAAGCTGCGAGGATCACCCTTCCAGACAATAAACACATCATCTATATATCTGGTCCAAAATTGGATGTAGTCAGCCCACCAGACGACGTGGTCCGGAAACACGTGAGTGTCCTCCCGCCAGCCCAGGAAGAGATTGGCGTAAGACGGGGCACATGGGCTGCCCATCGCCGTCCCCCTTAGCTGGTGGTAGAACCGTGCATCAAAAAGAAAGAAGTTGTGATTCAGGGTGAACCTCAAGAGCTCATGAATAAAGGCATTGTGCGGAAAACAATGAGTACCCCTGGTTCTAAGATAGTGGTCAACCGCTCTAAGTCCCTGCTCATGTGGTATAGAGCTATAGAGAGCTTCGACGTCGATACTCCCAAGTATACAAACTGGATCCAGATTCAAGGTATTAATTTTATTGAGGAAGTCCATCGTGTCCCTCGTATAGGTAGGGAGGGACACGACGAACTCCCTCAGAATCTGGTCCAGATAAATACCACAGTTGTGTGTTAAGCAGTTGACGCCTGAAACAATTGGACGACCTTTGAGGGGAGAGGTGCCCTTATGTACTTTGGGGAGGCCATAGAATGTAGCTACTAATGGTTTTGCCGGTAGTAAAAAGGCATATTCTACGGCACTAATGACCTTATTTCGTACACCCATGCTCAGGATATTTTTAAGTTCCCCCAAGTACAATGCAGTCGGGTTAGTCTGTAAAATCGCATACCCCTCTCTGTCCTTAAGAAGATCCAGGCACATGTTTTTATACATCAAGCAGTCAAGGATGACAAGATTGCCACCCTTATCGGATGGCTTGATCACAATCGTGTCATCCCTCTCCAATGACCTTAAAGCCTCCATCTCTGTGACCGATAGATTAAAGGACTTAGGTCTCACATATCCCAGCTGGTCAAGATCTCGTGTGACCAACTGAAGGAATATGTCGATATGTTCGGAACTCGATGGAGGAGGCATTCTACTGCTTTTTGGCCGTAGCTTGGTAAATAAGCCTGTACCAGGGGTTCTATTGTGTTCACTGTTAAGGTCAACAAGATCCTGCAGGTCCCCATAGTCAGCCTCATCAAGACCCAATCTCTGGCATGTGTCTCTATTGGAGTTCTTAAAGAACTTATGCCATTTTAACCTTCTGCAGAAGAGATGGAGGTCCTTAGTCCAAGTGAAGAGGCTGAAGTCCGTGGTGGGTACGAACGACAGTCCCCGCCTAAGGACCCCCATCTCCTCAGGGCGAAGGGTCCGGGCAGAGAGGTTGATGATTTGAAGATCATCCGTGGGCCCCTGTCCTACCGATTGCGATCCCGAAGCTGATAGGGGATCGCCCCTTTCTCTAAAGAAGAGGAGGCAGAGGCAGAGGGAAAAGGCGGCTGTTGAGGTACGGTATTTTGAAATACCGTACCTGGTGCGTCACTTCCAGGTTGCGTTCCACCCTGGCACGCACATGGCACGCCACACACCGTACTTCCGGTCTGGCAGCAACACGACTGCGTCACTTCCGGGGTGCGTTCCACCCTGGCACGCACGTCATACGCTAGCTATACAGGGGATGGCCGGATCACACTCACCGGATATCCGTCCGGCCCATCATCTGGTTGGACGCACCTTAGCGTGCGTTCCACCCTGGAACGCACTAATCACGGCGGCTGCATTCTAGCCGCCCCGCCTCCTGGCTATCTTCTTCATCATATGTAATGGGCGCATAGGGTATTTAAAGAGCTGGGCAATATAGCATGACTGCCCCAGACCCTCTTCCTTACACCTACGGCGGCATCATGTAAGTACCAGTGCGCTATGTTTACTAGAGTTTCTATACGGCCTAGCCCCTGAGTCTAACTTCAGGCATACATGCATTTTAGGTATCACCTTGGCGGGTAGCCCTACATCTTATGAGCTACAAACCCAGCTATCGTATTCCTGGAGGGCCTATCAGGTATCTATATAGGATTCTCCTATTCTGGTTCTATTCGTTATTGGTTAGGATCCTGTATTTAGGGATCATTATGTTCACCTTGTGTTTTATAGAGCTAGGTGGATCCGGGGTGATTATTCTTTATGCCCCTGCGTGCCTCTTCATTAATTATCCTTACGTTACCCTAATACCTTCGCCAATCACAGGTACTTACTATCACTGTATCTTCTTAGCGCTACGGATGTATTTCCTTCCCTTTGTTTACATATGTACTTACCCAAGCCTTTGCTCTCTATATAGATTTGCAGTTTGCATCTAGGCGGTGGATTTCACTAACCGTGCCGCCGAGTTGACCGTATGTAATCTGCCATTTGGCAACTACTTACCAATTCTGGGTCTGTTATTGCGTTATAAGTGTCTATCTATCCACGCATTTATCTACGCACGTATCATTGGACTGGGCCTGCCATCGCCATTGTCACGGGCCTCCCGTCCTTATTATACCTACCCCGTATAAACCCCTGATGATCCCACTGCTGTGGGTGAAACGCGTCGGGTTGTAGGTCATCTATGGTTATTATATAATTGTGTTTATTTGTGCGTGTGTCTGTTTGTATATATATTTTTTATCCTCTTGGTGGACCCTGTACCTCCTGGCATAATGTCACGAGGGCAGTATACAGTGGACACCTCTCAAACTTTTTGACTGTGTGCTAGTCATCCGCTCTAGTTATCCGTTAGGGCACCACTCCTCACCTATCTCCCTCCACTGTTCACTTTAATAGGGACAGTCAGGAGTTTGAGATTAGGTACGTGGACAGGGCGTCCCCACCACCAGGAGACGTCCCTGGGCAGAGGACCAGTTTAGGGTATCAGTGCTAGGGATTTCTCTTCCCCACCACTTACCCAGTGCATCTGACTGTATCCTGGCCTCTTACCTCGGATTAACTTCTGAAATTATGACCCCTAAATCCCTTTCCTCAGATACTAAGGTTAGGACTGTATCACTGATTTTATATTCTGCTATTGGGTTTTTACGCCCCAGGTGCATTATCTTGCACTTATCAACATTAAATTTTAGTTGCCAGATTTTTGACCATTCCTCTAGTTTTCCTAAATCCTTTTCCATTTGGTGTATCCCTCCAGGAACATCAACCCTGTTACAAATCTTTGTGTCATCAGCAAAAAGACACACCTTACCATCGAGGCCTTCTGCAATTTCGCTGATAAAGATATTAAACAATATGGGTCCCAGAACAGATCCCTGAGGTACCCCACTGGTAACAAAACCATAGTCTGAATATACTCCATTGACTACAACCCTCTGTTGTCTGTCCCTCAGCCACTGCCTAAAACATTCAACAGTATGGGAGTTTAAGCACAAAGACTGCAATTTATTGATAAGCCTTCTATGTGGGACAGTATCAAAAGCCTTACTAATGTCTAGATAAGCGATGTCTACTGCAACTCCGCCATCTATTATTTTAGTCACCCAATCAATAAAATCAATAAGATTACTGTATTTTTCGCCCTATAAGACGCACCGGCCCATAAGACGCACCTAGGTTTTTGGAGAGGAAAATAAGAAAAAAAATATTTTTAACCAAAAGGTGTGCTTTTGGTGGGTTTGGAACTAATGGTGGTCTGTGGATGGCACTGTGGCGAAACCAACCTCACCACTGGGTTTTGGAGAGGACTGGCTGCTGGCCTCTTGCCCCTGGATTATGGGCCATATACTAACTTTTAAACCCCTGAACCTATTCAAGTGAATTTTGGATAGGTTTGTCCCAAAGTTATACTGTTTAAATTGATGCTAGATATATGTATGGCCAATGTAAAATCACAAAGTTGTAACAATTTATAATAAGTGTAACTTGTCAGCTTGGGAGGAAAATGCTGGGTGTGTTTCTATTGTGCCATTGTCCCATTGTGTGTTTAAATGGTGATGTCTGTTCTGTTGTCCTCACATGTGTATTGGCGATCTCCCTTTGTCCTCAGAGATAATTGGATTGCTCCTCAGGTTGTCTCCGGGACAGAGAGGAGGAGACCATGATGCATTGTGGGGATATGTTGTATCTGTCCTATGTCACAGTCTTCATTCTGGTCCTCTGGGGGTGTGAACGATTGGTTGCTGTAGTTACATTGTATGTGTTGTAAATTACTGATTGGTTGTATTTCAAACCCCTGTGGGCAGTACTATGTTTGTGGTTCATGAATAAAAGAGGCTGTACGTGAAGTACAGTCAGACCACTGCTTGACCCTCAACACGGAGCCTTGTCTCGTTATTGGGGGGATTCACTGTATGCTGTTAGAAGACCGATTGCCAGAAGTGTAAGCTGATCCCTGTTCGTCTGCTAGCAGCTATTCGTGAGGTTCCAGTTTGGAGTGCTACTTTGTATCCCGTTCGGAGATTGGAGCATTACCTTGTATGCCGTTACATTGGTGGCAAGCAGAGGGATCGTTCCTACAGCCAGAAGGACAGCTACAGGAGACACCATTTCTGTGGATTCTACAATTTAAGGACAACGCATGTCCCAGTACAGCGTCCCTGACAGCAGCAGGATGGAACCAGCAGTGTTATACGAGGAGGAGGACCTGGATGGCCGGGATGCATTAAGGAAAGGCATCTGGTACCAGGCCCTGGATAATCTACAATACCAGCGGGGTGAGAGTCTCCCCAGTGAAGAGCAGCGGTTGCAGAAGCAAGTGGCCCTGCGGATGCCCTTCCTGGGAGAGCAGCCCCTGGAGGAATGGGTGAAGGAACTAGAGCACCGGGTATGGCAGGAGCTATGACTGGAGGATGCCTACCAGGCGCTTTGGTGGTATATGGCACAGTATATACCCTGGACAGCCGAACATGACAAGCCAGAGGGAGAGGAGTTTTATGGTCCTGGCTAGTTATGGGAGTCCTTTGCAGAGCCTGACTTCGGGAGCCCTGCACAGTCCAGACTTCAGGACATTTTTTATGAGAGGGAGGCTAGGCATGAGTGGGATGACCCCCATGAGGTAGAGCAAGACCTGGCTCACCTAGCAACCCTGGAGTGGGAACTGGAGCAGGACTACCGAGATCTCTTCCACTCCATTGGGAAGGCTCAGCAGGACGGTAAGGTGACAGACCCAGATCCAGACCCATTCAGCTGGGCAGATATTGTGGAGGTTTACTGGGAAGGAGCCCAGGTGGCCGGTAGAGATGGGACCGAGGTCTCTCCGCCGGTCCTGCAGGGAATTGGGAGCCCAGTCTCCATTCCCCAGCGGCAGTGTGAAGTGCAGGGAGAGGAGAGCAGCGTCCTCCCTCCCCAGCGGCAGGCTGAGTTACAGGGGGCAGAGGTAGTTGTTCCTGCCCCCCAGCAGCAGAGTGAGATGCCGGGAAGGCAGTGTGAAATGCAGGGAGAGGAGAGCAGCATCCTCCCTCCCCAGCGGCAGGCTGAGTTACAGGGGGCAGAGGTAGTTGTTCCTGCCCCCCAGCAGCAGCATGATTTTTTGGGAATTGGGAGCCCACTCTCCACTCCCCATTGGCAGGCGGAGTTACAGGGGGCAGAGACAGTCGGTCCTGTCCCCCAGCGGCAGAGTGTCCAGCAGGGAATAGAGAGCCCAGTCTCCTTTCCCCAGCAGCAGGACACTGTATTGGGAGCGGAGACGGTCGTTCGCCCTCCCCAGCGGCTGGAAGTATGTATGGGAGAGGAGCTCGTTACCCCCTCTCCCCAGCGGCAGCTTAACGCACCAGGGGGAGACAGTAAGCCCCACAACAGTGCAGATGGGACCGTGGTCTCTGCACTTACAGCACAGGGGGTAGAGACAGTCGGTCTCCCCCTCCAACAACCAGGCTCCAACCAGGCTTCTTCCGTGGTAGCGCTGGCACCAGGGCAGAGTACCGCTGATCCCTGCCCACAAAGCAACCTCCACTCCAAGCCAGGGAGCAACACAGAGACCGGGAGTACCAGCTTCCAACATAACCTTGGTGGACTCACTGGACAGAGACAGGCTACTAAATTCAACAGGTCCAGTATTGGGTTGTGGGTGGGCTGCCAGACTAACTCAGGTACCGATCGGCGTGAGGTCAGGTATCTGGTTAGTCTTCCCTGGGGGGGGGGGGGGAGATGTGTGGCGAAACCAACCTCGCCACTGGGTTTTGGAGAGGACTGGCTGCTGGCCTCTTGCCCCTGGATTATGGGCCATATACTAACTTTTAAACCCCTGAACCTATTCAAGTGAATTTTGGATAGGTTTGTCCCAAAGTTATACTGTTTAAATTGATGTTAGATATATGTATGGCCAATGTAAACTCACAAAGTTGTAACAATTTATAATAAGTGTAACTTGTCAGCTTGGGAGGAAAATGCTGGGTGTGTTTCTATTGTGCCATTGTCCCATTGTGTGTTTAAATGGTGATGTCTGTTCTGTTGTCCTCACATGTGTATTGGCGATCTCCCTTTGTCCTCAGAGATAATTGGATTGCTCCTCAGGTTGTCTCCGGGACAGAAAGGAGGAGACCATGATGCATTGTGGGGATATGTTGTATCTGTCCTATGTCACAGTCTTCATTCTGGTCCTCTGGGGGTGTGAACGATTGGTTGCTGTAGTTACATTGTATGTGTTGTAAATTACTGATTGGTTGTATTTCAAACCCCTGTGGGCAGTACTATGTTTGTGGTTTATGAATAAAAGAGGCTGTACGTGAAGTACAGTCAGACCACTGCTTGACCCTCAACACGGAGCCTTGTCTCGCTATTGGGGGGATTCACTGTATGCTGTTAGAAGACCGATTGCCAGAAGTGTAAGCTGATCCCTGTTCGTCTGCTAGCAGCTATTCGTGAGGTTCCAGTTTGGAGTGCTACTTTGTATCCAGTTCGGTCGTTTGGTGTTCTGCAGTAGCTGGGCCTGTCTCTCAGAAAGGGGCTTATCGCCTAAACGAATTTTAACCCCTTGTCTGCTGAAACGGTCCGTTACAGGCACTATTACTGGGGATCTGTGGATGACAGACACTGTTATGGGGGGATCTGTGGATGACGGACACTGTTATGGGGGGATCTGTGGATGACGGACACTGTTATGGGGGGATCTGTGGATGACGGACACTTATGGGGGGGGATCTGTGGATGACGGACACTGTTATGGGGGGATCTGTGGATGACGGACACTGTTATGGGGGGATCTGTGGATGACGGACACTGTTATGGGGGGATCTGTGGATGACGGACACTGTTATGGGGGGATCTGTGGATGACGCACACTGTTATGGGGGGATCTGTGGATGACGGACACTTTTATGGGGGGAACTGTGGATGACGGACACTGTTATGGGGGGATCTGTGGATGACGGACACTGTTATGGGGGATCTGTGGATGACGGACACTTTTATGGGGGGATCTGTGGCTGGCACTGTTACAGGGGGGATCTGTCGCTGGCACTGTTACAGGGGGGGATCTGTGGCTGGCACTGTTATATATGTGCCATCCACAGACCCCCACCCCATAACAGTGCCATCCACAGACCCCCGCCCAGCCCATAACAGGGCCATCCACAGACCCCCCCCAGCCCATAACAGTGCCATCCACAGACCCCCACCTCTTAACTGTGCCATCCACAGTGTTATCCACAGATCCCCCCCCGCCGCCCGCCCCCCGCCGCCCCAGTATACAAATATAAAATGTCTTATTCAATTAAAAGTTATTACACATGCCCCCCAACTCCTAATAGTACCGTACATCCTAATAGCTTCTGTACAATGCCGGCAGGCAGGCCTGGCGGGCGGCGCGTCACTCACTGACGTCACTTGCCTGCGCCGCCTGCTTCATTCATAAAGTAGGCGGCGCAGGCACGTGACATCAGGGAGTTACGCTGCCGTCTGCCCCGGCCTGCCTGCCGGCATTGTACAGAAGCTATTAGGATGTAGGGTACTATTAGGAGTTGGGGGGCATGTGTAATAACTTTTAATTGAATAAGACATTTTATATTTGTGCAGCACTGGAGCGGCGGGGCGGGGCTATAGTACAGTGACTGCACCGCTCCGCCGCTATTGCTGGCCCCCAGCTCCTCCTCCCAGTCCCTCCCCCGCTCGCTCGTACAATCCGTACATCGCACATTGCGATGTTAAAATGCCAGCATTCGCCCCATAAAACGCAGGGGCATTTCCCCCCCATTTTTTTGGGGGGAAAAGTGTGTCTTATGGGGCGAAAAATACGGTAGCTTGACATGATCTCCCTGAAGTAAACCCATGCTGTTTTTCATCTTTCAATCCATGGGATTTTAGATGTTCCACAATCCTCACCTTAAGTATGGTTTCCATTAATTTCCCCACTATTGATGTCAGGCTTACTGGCCTATAGTTGCCCGATTCCTCCCTACTACCTTTCTTGTGAATGGGCACAACATTTCCTAATTTCCAATCTTTTAGGATGACTCCTGTTACCAGCGATTGGTTAAATAAATCTGTTAATGGTTTTGCTAGTTCACCGCTAAGCTCTTTTAATAGCTTTGGGTGTATCCCATCAGGCCCCTGTGACTTATTTGTATTAATTTTAGACGGCTGACTTAGAACCTCTTCCTCTGTAAAGACACATGCATCAAAAGATTCATTAGTCTTCCTTCCTAACTGAGGTCCTTTTCCTTAATTTTCCTTTGTAAAAACTGAACAGAAGTATTCATTGAGGCAGTCAGCTAGTTCTTTATCTTCTTCCATATACCTTACTTATTTTGTTTTTAATTTGGTAATTCCTTGTTTTAGTTTCCTTTTTTCATTTATGTATCTGAAGAATCGCCTTTTTTCACTGACTGAGCTAATTTCTCTTCTGCCTGTGCTTTAGAAGCTCTTATAACTTGCTTGGGTTGACCAATGCCCCTGCTGTTTTTCAACATTTCATTAATGACATCTTTCATCATCTGGTAGGCAGGTTTGTGGTGGTGTATCTGGAGGATATTTCAATTTATTCCCCCGACATGGAGAAGAATCAGGATCATGTGAGACAGGTCTTACAGATCCTAGGGGAGAATAAATTGTATGCTAAGATGGAGAAGTGTGTACGTATTTGCGGTTCCGGAAGTGAAATTCCTGTGTCACCTACTCTCATCTTCGGGTTTTCGTATGGATCCAGAAAAAGTCCGTGCTGTGTTGGACTGGGATCAACCTGAAAATCTGAAAGTGGTCATGTGATTTTTGGGGTTCACCAACTACTACCATAAATTTATCTTGAATTACTCGACTGTTGTTGTTGTTAAACCATTAACAGATATGCAAACACATATATATATACAATCACAGTCTGCTTAAACTAATAACACACAAAGAATTAAATGTTACCATGTTTTTATTGAACACACCATGTAAACATTCACAGTGCAGGTGGAAAAAGTATGTGAACCCTTGCATTTAATAACTGGTTGAACCTCCTTTGGCAGCAATAACTTCAACCAAACGTTTTCTGTAGTTACAGATCAGACGTGCACAACGGTCAGGGGTACTTCTTGACCATTCCTCTTTACAGAACGGTTTCAGTTCAGCAATATTTTTGGGATGTCTGGTGTGAATCGCTTTCTTGAGGTCATGCCACAGCATCTCAATCGGGTTGAGGTCAGGACTCTGACTGGACCACTCCAGAAGGCGTATTTTCTTCTGTTTAAGCCATTCTGTTGTTGATTTACTTCTATGCTTTGGGTCGTTGTCCTGTTGCAACACCCATCTTCTGTTGAGCTTCAGCTGGTGGACAGATGGCCTTAAGTTCTCCTGCAAAATGTCTTGATAAACTTGGGAATTCATTTTTCCTTCGATGATAGCAATCCGTCCCTGCCCTGACGCAGCAAAGCAGCCCCAAACCATGATGCCCCCACCATCATACTTCACAGTTGGGATGAGGTTTTGATGTTGGTGTCCTGTGCCTCTTTTTCTCCACACATAGTGTTGTGTGTTTCTTCCAAACAACTCAACTTTGGTTTCATCTGTCCACAGAAGATGTTCAATAAAAACATGGTAACATTTAATTCTTTGTGTGTTATTAGTTTAAGCAGACTGTGATTGGCTATTGTTGTGACTTAGATGAAGATCAGATCACATTTTATGACCAATTTGTGCAGAAATCCATATCATTCCAAAGGGTTCACATACTTTTTCTTGCAACTGTAAATAAACATCACACAATACAATGTATAAAAGAAACTTAAAATTAAAACATAAAAGTAACCATCCCAATGGATATGGGGTAGACAGTCAGATGACCACTGTAAGGTGACCTAATGAAATGAATAGCGATGGTACCGTGGGTCACAAGATCAATGTGCAGATGGCAAAGTCTATAATGAAATACTCAAGTGGTACATTCCATATAAATTGAATAGATGGTAGTTAGTACGTTACCGCTCCCTGGCCGGTGTCCAGCTCCTTAATCTGCCGCCCGGACCTAGCACGGCGTCCCGTGTGGTCTCGCAGTCAAACAGTGGCGTCCCACGTGACTCTGCGGCGTCTCACGTGATCAAGTAGTAACCACGTGAATGGCGTGCAGGATGATGCATTCCACAATGCGTCTCAATAGAAACTTCCGTAATAGGAAATGAAGTATTGGATGATGCGTTCCACCATGCGCTTCAATGGGAACTTCCGTAATAGGAAGTGAAGTAATAAATGATACGTTCCACCATGCGCTTCAATGGGAAACTTCCGCGGTATGTTGCACTTGAAGTTAGAAGGGAAGAACTCTCTTGGACGTCCGCTTGTGATGGAGAACAGTTGAATCGCTGATATATCTTACAGCTTCAGTCTCCAGTTGGTATAAATGCTTGCCAGGACACTTGCGCCATACACGTTTCGGGGTAACTCCCCTTCCTCAGTGGCAGTGTAAGCAAGCAAAGAATGCCATGTAATATATATATGATCCCCCCTGCCAGATTGTCCCTTTAGGTTTCGTTTTCCTATTGTCAACCCATCTATATGATATGGAATATTATTGAGGAAGGATAACCTGATTTTATACATATGCCTTCTGTGAAGATCTGTTATATTTTAATATTTTTATTTATTTTTTAATATTTCTTTTTTACATTTCACATATTTAAAACCAAATAGGGATACGTATTTTTAGTCATTGGTACTGATATTGTTTTAACATAGTAGGCTACTTTCACGTTTTTCTTTTCCGGCATAGAGTTCTGTCACAGGGGCTCTATACCGGAAAAGAACTGATCAGTTTTATCCCCATGCATTCTGAATGGAGAGTAATCCGTTCAGTTTGCATCAGGATGTCTTCAGTTCAGTCGTTTTGACTGATCAGGCAAAAGAGAAAACCGTAGCATGCTACGGTTTTCTCTCCAGCGAAAAAAACTGAAGACTTGCCTGAACGGGATCCGGCATTTTTTCCTATAGGAATGAATTAGCGCCGGATCCGGCATTCAGAATACCGGAATGCCGGATCCGTCGTTCCGGCATGCGCATGCGCAGATCGGTAAAAATGTGAAAAAATTTACAAGACGGATCCGCCGGTCCGCATGACAAGCGGAGAGACGGATCCGTCCTTGCAATGCATTTGTGAGACGGATCCGCACCCGTATCCGTCTCACAAATGCTTTCAGTCAGCGGCAGATCGGCGGAACTGCGACGACGGAACTGCCCGCCGGATTACACTGCCGAACTGCCCGCCGGATCACACTGCCGCAAGTGTGAAAGTAGCCTGTCAGGTATTATGCTATTAAGATACCACTGCTTATTAGTATTACTATTGTATCATTACTCCATGCCACATTTTGGGAGTTACCTTTTATCCCATCATTCCCCCTGGACTAAACCTGGTATAAATACATGGCATTCTTTGCTTGCTTACACTGCCACTGAGGAAGGGGAGTTACCCCGAAATGCCTATGGCGGAAGTGTCCTAGCAAGCATTTATACCAACTGGAGACTAAAGCTGTAAGATATATCAGCGATTCAACTGTTCTCCATCACAAGTGGACGTCCAAGAGAGTTCTTCCCTTCTAACTTCAAGTGCAACATACCGCGGAAGTTTCCCATTGAAGCGCATGGTGGAACGCATCATCCATTACTTCATTTCCTATTACGGAAGTTTCCATTGAAGCGCATTGTGGAACGCACCATCCTGCACGCCGGTCACGTGGTTACTACTTGATCACGTGAGACGCCGCCGAGTCACGTGGGACGCCACTGTTTGACTGCCAGACCACACGGGACGCCGTGCTAGGTCCGGGCGGCAGATTAAGAAGCTGGACACCGGCCAGGGAGCGGTAACGTACTAACTACCATCTATTCAATTTATATGGAATGTACCACTTGAGTATTTCATTATAGACTTTGCCATCTGCACATTGATCTTGTGACCCACGGTACCATCGCTATTCATTTCAGTAGGTCACCTTACAATGGTCATCTGACTGTCTACCCCATATCCATTGGGATGGTTACTTTTATGTTATCATTTTAAGTTTCTTTTATACATTGTATTGTATGATGTTTATTTATGTGCTCATTTTATGATATTTTACATTTTATTATTAAACCCTATTGTTTTCCATTATACTCAGATATTTGAGTGCCCCTCC